>NC_081367.1:11660541-12364291 GCF_030684315.1 Stegostoma tigrinum | reverse complement strand
TCAATATAAAACACAGTTCAAAGGGAGAGCCTTGGATCAGATGTAGGACCTCAATGAGATCAAATCTGAAATAAATCAGAATCAACACTCAGGAAGCTTTATGTAGCTGAGAGCTCTGAGCCAGAGGTTGGTAGTTGAGTGGTTTTGTCCAGAATAAAAAAAAGTCTATTTCAAAAAAATCTTTATTTACACCAAGTTGAATTTACAGGTATTTCTGGAACAACAAGTAGATTTGTTCTACTGCTGTAGAGTCATACAACACGAAAACCAACCCTTCAGTCCATCTGATCCATGCTGACCATAATCCAAAACTAAACTAGTCCCACCTTCCTGCACTTGTCCCTCCAATCATTTTTGTTTGAAATGTGCTTATCCAAATATCATTTAAATGTTGTATCTGGAGCTGCATTCACCACCTCCTCCCAAATTTCATTCCACATACAAACCATTCTCTGTGTACAAAAGTTGCCCCCCATGTCTTTTTAAAATCTTTCTCCTCATACGTTAGCAATATGCCCCCAGCCTTGAAATTCACCCCCTTGGGGGAAAGACACCTGCCACTCATCTTATCTATACACTTCATGATTTTATAAACTCCTGGGACATCATGTTGAGATTGTACAGGACATTGGTGAGGTGTCTTCTGGATTCCAGTCTAAAACACAAGTTTATTTGTTGGGAATTTAAATTGGAGATTTGGAAAATGTATAGATGCTGAAAATAAGAAACTTCTTTGAAGAAACCCAACAATTGGCACAAAAGTAAAAACATCGAAATAATAATACGAGCAAGTGAAAATCCACTTCAGACCTCTGACATGGGCATCTTAGTGTAAACAGAAATGTTTGAACCACAAGCAAAGAGGCAATGATCAGTATGAAACATTGCAGAGTCAATTAGAGGAGGAAGTAAACAACTGAATAGCTGTGTAATTGTGTGGTTATGAATCAAAAAATGTTGGAAAATTGTAGAGACATAAACAAGATCTGAATCATTTCCCATCCTAAGGCTTGAAATGGTCCAGAGAATCAATCAGTTCAAGGTGATTTAGGGATGAATAGAACTACAGGCTTTGCCATTGACACCAACATCCAATGCTAGACTAAAATAAAATATGGTCAAGAACAATTTATTTTTCCAGGAACTCACTTTGTCATGAAGCTCTGGGAAATTCTTTTAAGAAATGAGAGCATTGTAGTTTCTTTGTTTTTTCAAATGGACACTCTCTATAATTGCCTGCAACCTCTACATTGTTATAAGACAAGCTGTTATGAATTACATTTTGACAGCCCTGGTTCCTTCAGGAATTTTATTTTTATTTTTAACATACAAGTTGGCAAATTATAGCAGTACTCTTAATTTCTTCTTTCTTCCTTTACTTTTGGGGATCTGTAGCTTTCCTCCACATTCTCATTCCTGTATTATTTTTCTTAGCCATTTTGTGGATCAGAAATGCCTTGTATGCAAAATTCATCAGTTCCTGTTGATTTCTGATTTAAATGGGGAATGAAAGTTGGATTTCCTCCTGTACATTAATTTCAACTGGAGGTGCAAGGATTTGGATGTTCTTGGTATCTAGTAGATGTTGTATTGTAATGTGGATATGCTTTCAATGCAGTGATTTACCATAAAAATCTGTCCTGAAAAGGTAAATGGATCCTTCAATTGATCAGCATTGTGTAATACATCAGAGCACTTCTTAAATGGATTAAAGATAATAACGTATTAAACGTGTAAGTGAAAGCCCCCTGTTGTCATGTTTTTGAGCTCTGATTTAATTGGACTGGCTGTTGAAACTAAAATCTTGTTTCTGAAGGTATAAAAATGGACCAAACATGTTCCCTCTTCCATCGATTAATAGATACTCTGCTTTAATATTGAAATAAATGTCTGCTTTGGAACTGAAAGTTTTTGTTATGTCAGATTTATATCCTGAATACGTGGCTGGATTTCAAAAGGTGGTCTTATTGATCCAAACACTGTTGAAACTTTTCCAAGCTTATTATGACTGAATATGTTTTTGATGTGTTTTGTTTCATTTGTTTACAAACATAAGGATTTCAACTTCCATCTCCTGATATTTTGGTCAAGTAGCAATTGTAATGAGCCTAAATTCATGCTTTTCTTAGATTTCCTGAAGAATAATGTTCCTCTAATGATTTTAAAGCAATTTCCATCATTATTCATGGCTACTAAGAATTGTACTTACTGTGTAATGAGTGAACAGCTACAGACAGTACATGTGAGGCATATAGTGACATGGATGTCTTGGGGAATGCAGGTGATAAAGGGTAGCAGAGGGGATCTGAGATAGCATTGGGTGACATGGAAAAATTTGAAGGGGCATGGAATTGCTTGGAGTAACATGGTGGAATCTGAGGATTATTAGATGGTTTGGGGAGTGTGAGGTGGCATTGAAGAAGCTAAGGTAGCAATGGGTTGTATATAAATTGTGAAGGGTATGGAGTGGCAGATGAAATATAAGGATGTATGGGGTGGCATAGGGCAATGTGAAGACTGTGAGAAGACATGGGATATATGGGGGAGGTGGATGGCAGGAAACGCCAGGATGCATGGGGTGGCACAGAAGGTGGGTAAGGGACAAGGGGGTGAGGGATGAGGTTTGGGAGGCCTTCAAACAATGTTGGAGGCTGAACTGTTATGTTGGAGAACTGTAACAAGACTGTCTAACCAGGCACCACTGCACCCACGCTCATCATGTGCTCCATTACAGCTTCCAAGGTGCACCGTGAACCTGATCCATGTGTGAGAAGATGAGAATCTCACACAAAGTCACGCAAGATTTGGGTCTTTATTTTGGAAACCACAACACTGCGCACGTCAGGTTTTCCCAACAAAGGTTCAGCTCCAGAAAAACATGCAGCAGCACATGGTTTTCCAATGCTAATGGGTGAGCTACAATCCTAGACAATAGCTCAAACCTGCATCTTCCTGGAATATATTAAAGTAGAACTACTGTGGAGTCCGCCTAGTCTCTTACCCAATATGTAACCCTCAATCATCTTCACCAGAATTTTATTTCCTGGTTATTCATCTTAATGTTGTTCATGGAATTTTCCTGGGCACAAGTTAGCTACTATGTCACTCCCTACATCTTAAACATGGTTCTACTTCAGATGTGATTAATTCCCTGTAAAGTGCATTATGGTGTGCTGAGAGGGTGAAAGACGTTAGGTAAATGCAAATTTCTTCTCAGTGTGAGCATGATACCTGCTACATGTAAACTCTATTAATCTGGCTAGAATCGTGGAGGCAGTTTTGTTGGAGGTGGAAAATGAGCAGGAACAGATCAGCCACCAATTTTATATCCTGCCAATTCTCTCCTCATTATCCCCCATGGCAGAGCATGAAACTGAGTAATCTGAGGAGATTCGAGGGACTAAATGCAGTAATCTGCTGGACCAGGAGAGACCTAAATTGCTAACTAACGTTCTCTGAGCTGTGAAACCATAACTGATATATTACCAACATCAGCACCACAAACCAATTCCATATCATTCCATTCAAGTCATAATGGATTGCAAGCCCAACTGGAGAGAACCTGCATTTCCGATAGTTTGGCCAGACTCCTTTCTCTGAAGGTCCAAAAAGTGAAAATCGTAAGTATCGGTGGGGCCCCAGTAAGCTTCTGAATACCAACTGGAAAACTCCAACAAAATGTTACAGTTCCATTTTAGAACTGATCTGAAGAACCCCAAAGGTGTTCTACAATTAATTATTGGATTATTTTTACAGTAATCAGATTTAGTTCATTATTGACCCACAATAACTCTGGAATCCCCTGTTAAGTCACAGACATGTCAAGATCCAGTTGGTTCAAATCCTGACAATCACACACAATTTTTCGGAATTTAGAGGCATAACGTATCCAACATAATATATGGAAAACGAGAAGGAGAAATTTCAGTATAATTCGTCAGGGGACAGGGACTATTCGCCAGTGGCTACCTACAAGGTCCTTATTCATTATTAACACCACATAAAAACGAAGAGCTTTGCACTAATCAATAATATATTACTGTAGACAGTTTTATCCTTGATCCAAATCTTAACATTGATAGGATAAAATAGCTGGAATGTGACCCAGTCTTAACGCAAGAATTATGACATGCAGAACATGTATTAAAAACCATAATACTCTCATGTATCTCACAACTGAATGAAACTTAATGCATTTTAAATCATAATGATACAACATCACTGAAACTCATAAACTTCACAGGCAGAAATCTACCACGTGTTTGAAATAGCACCTGCTTCTGGCAAACTATACCAAACACATGCTGAAAGTGAGTGAAAATGCCTTTCTACAGTTTCACCAGTAACCAGTTTAATGTATGATCCAAAGGGGTAATAGGCAAAGAAAAGTGTTTTCCATTAGCTGATGATACCAAGACTAGGGAACAGATTTAAGGTTTTATACATAAGATAGAAGGGGGACATAAGAAAGATTTCTTTTACACAGCAAGAGATAATGATCTGGAACTCACTGCCGATGAGGGTGGTGGAAGTATAGAAATTCAATGATTTCAAAAAGTAATTGGATTGGCACTTGTGGGAAATAAACTTGCAGGGATACGGGAAAAGGCAACAGAATGGAATTAGCTTATTATTCTACAGAGAACCAGTATGTCCATGATGAGCCAAGTAACTTACTGTTGTGTTGTTATGGCTATCACCTTTTGGTCTTCAAATGCAATTACACCAATCTCATGTGTTGTGAAAGCCTGTCTAAATCATTGGTCACTGACTTGCTGGAAATCAAGCGTACAAAAGGAGTTGACACCTGACCTGTTGTTACTGAATCCTTGCAAATTTCTGGAACATAGAACATAGAACATTACAGCACAGTACAGGCCCTTCAGCCCTCAATGTTGTGCCGACCTGTCATACCAATCTCAAGCCCATCTAACCTACACTATTCCATGTACGTCCATATGCTTATCCAATGACGACTTAAATATACCTAAAGTTGGCGAATCTACCACTGTTGCAGGCAAAGCGTTCCATTCCCTTACTACTCTCTGAGTAAAGAAACTACCTCTAACATCTGTCCTATATCTTTCACCCCTCAATTTAAATCTATGCCCCCTCATGCTCGCCATCACCATCCTAGGAAAAAGGCTCTCCCTATCCACCCTATCTAACCCTCTGATTATTTTATATGTTTCAATTAAGTCACCTCTCAACCTTCTTCTCTCTAATAAAGATCAGAACAACATTATATGCAAAATAATGGCAAATTTATAATGTGGCACACATCAGCTGTTAAGAGGATGGGAAATCACTCATTCGTGAAAAATTTAGGGATTTAAAACAGCTTAATAGGCCAGGTACTGTGATTCCTAGCTTATTAGGTCTACAAATTTCTATATATTATTTTTCTTAATATGCAGAAGAAAGATTGTTGCAAGTGGCTTCGAGAGTAAGGAGTGAGAATACCAAGATCCACCAGAAGGCAATGCTGGAAGAAATGGATTTACCAGGTCAAAAATGGTGCAGAATCTTTCCTACAGCTTCTATTAACTCAGCTGTAAAATCACACATTTTACACTTTGAATTTCAGGCGTAAATCTTCCAGCATATTATTCAGCTCATTTGATTCCTACTTTTTCCCTAAAACTGTTTATTCACATAAATCAAGAATACATCCAGCCCAAAGTATTCCGCCATGTAATTCGGCAATTCTGTCAATTGGGAGCCTTAATGGCAGTGTTTGAGGTTTGGCCTTTTTCCCAAACTACTGCGAGGCTGCCCTTTTGGAATTTGTCTTTCTTTTTGAAGGAAGAAGAATCTACATTTCCCAAACAGAAATTATGAAAGATAAGCATGTCTGCTTAACTGACATCTACAAAGATATGGAAAGTTGGGAAAGGTTGATTCCACCAGAGACAACGTTAATCCAATGTAACCTGCTGTTAAAGACATCTATTTTTCAAGTGGTCTCAAAATGAGCTAAGTACATGTCCAGGATTTACAGAGTTTATTTTATAATGGCCTTCTGTGTTTCAGATTTCACATATCTGACCTCAGTTTTCAACTTCCCCTGAGAGTTTCACCTCCCCCTCCCTACCATACCTCCAATATAGTGAATGAGGCAGAGAAAATGCAATTCATGAGCCTTGAGTGAGCTTTCAGAGGTTTTCTGCCAAGAGTTTAATCTAATTTAAATGATAAAGACTTAGAGTTATCTGAATAATTTATCACAAAGTGAATTTTCTTCTAGATCTGTTGAATAATTTACAGCCCCTCTGTTTCCAGTGCTTCTTATAAAGAAACTCCAAACTAACAAGTGAAGCCTGGAACCATACAAAATACAATGATGATACCAAATCTGGACAAAAAAAGTGTTGTATTATTCCTAAATTTGAAGCTAAGTTTCTCCCTTCTCTACAAATAGCTTTCTTTTTAAAATTCTGTTCCCTCCTTCACTTTTCTCATTTGTGTCATATGATTGAATTTAAATAACCTCTAATCTTTGTTGTCCTGAACTCAAAACATGAACAGTGAACAAATTACACAGAGAGCTCCATTATTAACATTCAGTGAATAGGATTATACTGAAGGCTTTGATAGGCTTTACATGTGCACTGGGGAAGAATGCCTCTGTTGTTGGATGATTTCTTCACAACCAATAAATCTTTAATTATACTCTGAAATTACTAAAATGAAAATATATCTATACTTTCCCGAATGCTCAACAATTTTATCACTCAGGCTGATATTTTGAAAAGAACTTATCCATAGTTGCAAACATAATACAACAACTTTTAATGCACATTTATAAAAATCAGAGACCGTTTGGATCAATATTATGTAAATTCAAGCATTCTGTTCATCCTGTACGTCTGACTCCAGGCTAATTAAGCAATGAAGCAAATCTCTGCTGGATTATAGGAATTCAGGAAGAAAGGTTTTGATTATCTCAGAATCATGAGATTCTCTCCCCTTTGGTCCTTCAATCAACATGTATCTTAAACATAGATGAGCCTCACAACCATATCTTTGGCTTCACAGATAATGGATATTTGTTACTTTCATAAAAGTCTGAATGATAGACTTGGATGTTAAAGGGATCCCACCTTTAAAACATTCAGCACTGTTTTATTTGCCACTCAATACTGCAGCATAAAATCACTTTGAAACATAGTGGGGGAGAAACTGGATAAAAGCTGAAAACAACAACAGGGAACAAGATGTGATTAACACTTGCGTGCTCACTATGACACAGGCAAACATTATGTTGTCTGCCATTTTAAAAAGTGGCAGCATGTAAACCAATGTGAAACATGCTGTTGAATAGCTGCATTGAGTCTCCTCATCAGGGGCCAAAGAAGCACTGGAGAAATGTATCGTGGTAATGTCACTGGACTAGTAATCCAGAATTCCAACGATTTTAGGGACAAGTGTTCAAATCCCACAATGGAAGATGGTGAAATCTTATTTCAATGAAACCTGAAGTTCTAACGGTGACAATGTATTTATTGCCATACAATCCCTTCCCTTCTGGTCCACTAGATCCTTTCAGGAATGAAATCTGCTGTCCCTTTCTGATCTGGCATACATGTGACTCCAGATCCACAGGAATCTGGTTGACCCTAAGCCATCCTTTGAACTGGCCTAGAAAGCCAGTCAATTCAATGACAATTAAGAATAGACAGTAAATGTTTGCCCAAGTGCCACTCCCAAACCAGAAGAGAATTAAACATTTTGTGCAAGTCTAATGCCACTTAGAGTTTGTCTGCAGGAGTTAAACACTGCCTGCACCGTGAAAAGTGCAGGTGTATTCTGGCTGCAGGAGGTGCTAGACATGATTGAGAAAGGGGAAATGATTTACAAACGAAGTGAAAATAGAGAACAGAGGTCATAGTCCAAGGTTTCCTTGCACAGCATTGGAGGCCTTCATGTAGGAAGAGATGCCCTGTATCCACAGTGAACCAACTTCAGACAAAGACTGAGAAAATAATGGGAGGAGATAGCCATTGTCAGTGGCAGCAGGAGTCAGCAAGTCATGTTGAGGTTGTACAGGACATTGGTGACACTCTTCTGGAGTACAGCTTCCAGTTCTGGTCACCCAGTCATAGGAAGCATATTATTAAACTAAAGAGCGTTCAGAAATGATTTACCAGGATGTTGCTTGGTATGGAGGTTTGAGTTATAAAAAATGGTTGGATAGCCTGGGGCTCTTTTCACCGTAGCATACAATTTTGAGAGTTGACCTTATAGGAGTTTAAAATCATGAGGGGCTGAGATAGCTTTTTTGTAAAACATGTAAAATACAAGTGGTTCCCAAGCCACTCCTTTTCACTCATCCCTCCCTGTAATGCATTATGTGAGCACACAATATCTTTCCCCACTTTTAAGGTGAGAGGAGAGGGGTTTTAAAAAACACGGCAGGCAATTTTTTTTACACCAATGGTGATTTGCGTGTAGAATGAACTAACCTCCTGAGGAGATATTGGATGTGGGCATAGTTACAATGTTTAAAAGACATTTGGATAAGTACATGAATAGGAAAGGTTTGGAGGGATATGGACCTGGAGCAAGCAGATGGAACAAGCTTAGTTCGAGATTATGTTCAGCATGTACTATTTGGACTGAAGCGTCTGTTTCCATGCTGCATGACTCGATGACCTGAATGCAATTTGGGAAGAAGCTCAATGACTTCCCATGAATACTTTGAATGTCAGTGCCTTCTTCAATTAAACTGAACCATCAGGACTGTATTTTAGGTTGATGGGTGGAGAGGTGAGCACTGTTATCTCTCTGAACAGTCGGTTGACACGCAAGCTGCTGTCCCTAAGAGCAACTCACTCTGCAGCCATAACACACTGAGGTAGGTACAACAGACTGAGAGTGAGATTTCTGCCGCTCACTGGGAAGATCTGAGCAGCTGACAGCTCTAATCTGCCCCAGAACTCAGTGGAGGACAGTCCCAATACTGCAATGGGGCTGGCAGAATTTCTCTAGATCCAGGAATCAGGTGATCCTGTGCTTTTAAGGCATAGCAGGATCAAACAGCCTTTGAGAGAGTTGGGTGTTAATGCCTTTGAGAGTGGTGGGGAGGGCCAAAAGGCGAGTCGCACCTTACTGGTGCACCCCTGATATGGCCAGAAAACCTCTGAATGAGGTAACATGCCCTGCCCTCCTTCCCATACTTTTACAGCTTGGAGATTAAAACAAAAGCATCCCACTCTCTTACTTGCCCATGTCAACCATATAATGGCATGAGCAGCATAATATTTGGGCAATTATATTTGGTGACAGGCTGAATGAATGTAATTATTTATTGAAAGATTTTGGATACTCACCTAAGGCATTATGGGGAGGGATGAATGGAAAGGAATGGCTTGGGAGCCACTTGTATTTTACATGTTTTACAAAAACCTATCCCAGTGCAGGGTGATATAAAATCCAACCTTTAGTCTCACACATTGCCAACTATTCTCCCTTACGTTAAATGCTCGCAATCTCTAGCAAATACAATGCACATTTTGATTTATAGCTTCATCTCATGCTCACACATACTGTGAACCTCAAACTCAAAACCATCTCACAGCTTGCGTACATGCCATCTATTGAACTCTGGCTCACATCACACATTGCACCTTGCAAAAGATTCACGTGTCTCTCTTTTGCAACACAAGATGGAGTATAACCACAGCAAACAGCAACTAACTTTGAGACAGGCTGGGATAGATGTCCTTACCTGAGTGGAGGAGATGGTGTTGACCATCATTGGAGCAGTCACAATTGATGCCATAGCCATCAATTATTGTAAATAAACATACAGTCCTCGACTCCAAGTTTGCCTTCTTGTATCCCATTTCCCCCTCACTCTACAATCTTTTCTGACACAAGCTGTACAATGCATTTGCACATATCTCTCAATTCCCTCCACTCTACCTCATCCTGACCTTACTTTTATGTATTTCTCGTTCAGATACTCAAGAACTTCGATCTGACCAGGCGAGAAAGTGCCATGAGAGAGTAGGGAACTGAGGATGATGAAATTCTGTCCGGCAGTCTCATAGTCACAGCCACCAGGTCAGATGTGGACATGATGTAAACTTCAAAGGAAAGTTTATAGATCCTCACTTGGTGAAACAACAGTTCAATCTAGGCTAGCTGACAGGAAACAGCAGGGACACTGCCAGAGCAGCAAGATGAATGCTTTCAGAGAACAGCTGAACCAATGTGTGACCTTTTCCTCTAGCAAGCTGGTATTTGCAGAATACATTCCCTTTGCTACTCACCAGCTAAGCCTGGATGTTGGCCAGGTTTGATCTTAGGAGCTTTGAGAATATTTTATTTTCGGAAAATTTTATGAAACTTATCCAGGCTATTTGAATCATGTGTGGTAGCAGTATTCAATAACTTGTTATTGGGCTGCTTCAGCATCGTCTGATTAAATTAATAATCTACCTTCTGGAGTTAGGAATGGTTAGTCAAATTCTTAATCACTTTTGGTAAGAAACATTTGGGGCTGATTCCATAACTGAGGACTATGGGAGGTTTCTCAAATCCTCAACAACATGATTTTCTATCCATTAAAATGAACATGCCCACAGTTTCTCAATGTACCCTGCCCTATAAACGCTACTGCATTCCAGGAGTGGCCAAATGCAGACCTGTCAGCCATTAAAAAGGAAAAGGGACAGGTTGTGGGAAATCTGCTGCATCTGCCGCTATGTGCTCTCTCAGGTTAAGTGAAAATAGTTGTAAAGAGGAGAACTGATTCAATAACTGAATAATGTGTTTCAGAGATAGTAGAAGCTGCAGATGCTGGAGAACCTGAGATAACAAGGTGTAGAGCTGGATGAACACAGCAGGCAAGCAGCAAGAGAGGAGCTGGAAGGCTGATGTTTCAGCCTAGACCCTTCTTCAGAAATGGTTAACTGAATAATGTGCTTTGGTGTGGGTCATCATCTTATGTCCTTTTGAGGGGCCACACAAGCTCTTTACTTAACATTTCACCTAGACAACAACACATCATTAATCCTCAAATGTCACTCTGGATCCTGCAGCTGTCTCTATAGTGCCATTTGAACTTAGAATTTTCTGACTCAGAATGCTATCAAACTGCTGATCCACAGCTAACAACACAGATAGGAATGCTTTCCTCCTCACCTGCCCATACTGCATCTGAGCTGGTTCTGCTACTCTTCACTGATGTTTTCAGTGTCACCTGTGGTTCCATTAGAAGACCATAAGACCATAAGACATAGGAGTGGAGGTAAGTCCATTCGGCCCATCAAGTCCACTCCGCCATTTAAATCATGGCTGATGGGCATTTCAACTCTACTTCCCTGCACTCTCCCCGATTCCTTGCGAAATCAAGAATTTTTCGATCTCTGCCTTGAAGGCATCTAACGTCCCGGCCTCCACTGCACTCTGTGGTGATGAATTCCACAAGCCCAACACCCTCTGGTCCTGATTCCGAGTTCAAATGGCCACTAGGTTTAAGCCTTATACTGGGGGGAAAAGCAAGGCTGGAACTCCAATGTGCATTTCTAGCTGACATTTTAAACTATGACTGTGAATGTAAAACATTCCACTGTACTCTTTTCAAGATGATGAGGTGAGTTATTTGTGGTGTTCTGGAGAATACTTATCCTTCAACCAACATCCCAAAAACAGATCATTTTGTGACTATCACAAATCGTTGGCAAGACCTCACAGTGTACAAACTGGCTGCTATGTTTCCTACAGTACAAAAGTATTCTTCAAAAGTATTTCATTGCTGTGAAGTACTTTGAGATTTCTGGGGCTTGTGAATTTCCTTATCAGTACAAGTCTTCCTTTATTCCAGCAGATCATGAAAACTACTCTTTCAAATTGGTTATTTGTAAATCATTATTTACTTCCCTGCCTGTGACTTATTATACAGAAGTAGGAATGCTCATCAGCAGGATGCAGGATGCAGTTCAAGCAGGAATCCAGGCATGTCCTAAAGCCATCAGCTTGGCTGCTCATCAGTGAGTTTCCATCCCTTTGTTTGAGCTGTTTGACTGCAGTAATTGCATGCATCAGTCCCAAATATAGCACAGATCATTGCAGTAAGTGGCAATAGGAACATGAACAACAGCTGTTGTGAATGGCAGCAATGGCAGTGATATTTCTAATGAATTACTCGGACGAAGGGCCCACTCTTTCCAAGTTAGTGGGCTATTCATAGAAACAGAGTTAACCATAAAAATAGTTAAATGCGATAACTAAATTACACTACAGAGCAGCCTCTACATCTGTACTAAAATAGCATCAAGATGCAGCATCTATCATTTGAGTTGACACTGTGTTATTGCCTTTGCAATGTGAGCAACCTACTTGCTGCAGAGAAATTGTTTTGAGGAGAATTCCCACTGAAATGCAATTGGTTCTTTTCGAGCTCCATTTGTCAAACAGATATCTGTTTTCTATGAAAAATTGTTATCAGAAATGAATTCACTCACCCAGTTTCTGTAACTGATTAATATGGAGGGACAGTGGATTTACTGAAATTGACAGAGAAAATGTTAAAAATGCTCATCAGATCAGGCGACATTTGTGGAAATAGAAAGGTTTCAGGTAAAGGACCTTTTTTTGTCAGAGCTCTTACATTGTTAACTCTAATGCTGACAGGCCTTAGTGTGTAACTTTATCTGTAAATCTATGAACTACCCTTGGATATTGCTTAGAGATTAGTAGCAACACCAATATTTCTGACATAATTTTCAAGTCTGAGTTTTTGTTTTTGCAACATTGCATCAATTACGAATGTAATCATATTCCTGATTTGTTCATACACATTTCTTTTTCAACATGTATTATTGCAGGTTATTTTACAAAGACCTTAAAAATCTTTAAATATGTCCTCTTCCTAATCTGTTATGGTTGAGTATGATGGTATTATGAATCATTTTCAATCCATCATTCTATGTGTGCTGAAGACAGGAAGCAGATGATTGAAATGTTATTCTCATTTAGGATAAAGTTGGAGCATAATATAAAATATTTTTTAACAGCTTGACCACGGCTTGAGTAAGCTGTTCATTTCCTAACATTTGGAGAGTTCTCATATTTATTGGTGCCTTTATATTTGGCACGTGCCTTCACCTCCAGCGGTCATGTTTATTCTGGATATTTTGTTAAAATGATTTGGCCACTAGACGCTATTTTACAATCCCCAAAGGAGGAAAATCAGAGTTAACTGACGTGGCACAACAATATTCATATATATATGATGGTATCACTGACGTGGCACAACAATATTCATATATATATGATGGTATCACTGATGACATGTTTTTAATATCAGAAAGAGAGAAGACACAAGTCTAGAATGATCAAGTGAAGAGCGAGGCAATAGACATTCCATAAAAGAGTTGCACTTAATAATCTATGCATGGGTACAAATAAAGCAGTATTAAGTACAAAAGGATCTGAAGAACTTTACTTTGGGATAGGGAGCAAACAGCCTTAAGGACAGTCATAGCATTAGTTTAAAGTACAAGAAAAAACACAGATGCTGAAATCCTCTCTCTAATTTTTCCCAGTAGTCTGGTAAATTATTCCATTTTATGTATTTATCCTATTCCTTTTTGAAAGCTACCACCGAACCTTCTGCTAACATTCTTACAAGCCATGCATTCCAGAGTATGACTACTCGCTGCATTAAAAAAAACAAGTTTTCATGTCATTTCTGGAAAATGTAATAGTGAAACCACTTCTGAGAAAGCCACATTGTCTTGATGTTCAACTTACATCAAGATCACCCAATTTCTCCAGTGAGAAATTAAGCCATGCATTTGAGTATGCTCCAGGTCTGATCTTTCGCCTGTACAGAGTTTGTTGAACAGACACAGCACGGTTAAAGAATCATTCCAGTTGACTTTGAAGCTAATGGTTCAAACTATTAACTATTATCTAGAAACACTTACTGAAGTACACGTTTATGCTTGTTATATGGTAGCCATTTTAGTGACTCCAGTCCGTTATGTTTCACATGCACATAATGTTCATTTACAGCACGTATCCCAGAAGCTGTCAACACAAGTCTGCATATGAGAAGGGGAGAAAATTAACATGAGAAAAACTTACATAACTAAAATTCATTTCAACTTCTACTTTAATTTTGCATGATAGCTAAACTGCTTCGTGTTAGACTTCTAATTCCCTTGGCAAACGAGCTCCCTTCCTGACTTTAGCTCACGCATTCTGAAATCATATTTTTCCAAAAGTACATTGGTAATCTCCATAATATAAGACTTTGGAAGTAGTTAACATCTATGTTACATCAGCACCACCCATTCTACTGAAGTCATACTCAATCTGTGGGAGGAGACAAAGAGCTCCACTCCAGCTTTCAGAGTGAGACAAATATACTGGTGGCTAGCTCTCTGAAGTCCCAGTAACGATGATTGACCAAACGCAGTTGTACTTATTACTATCATACAATGTACCTTCATGAACTAAGAGCAGTGCCTCTTTCTGTAGATATTCTAACATGGTATATTCTCCACCACTGATTACCAGACATACCCAAGACAAAGCAAAGACAAAGGAGAATCAATGGCCACAAGGCACCTCCAGCAAACCTGACCTGGTATCACATGCTTGTGGAGATGGTAAATACCACAAGATGTCAACTGTAGAGGCCTGTGAAAATACTACAACACTGACATGGTTCACTTTTCTTTTCCTGCCTGCAACTTAACTCAAATCATTAATCAAAGTTTACAACTGTTCCCAAATGTTCCTGCTATTGGTGGAGCTGAAGTGAAGGGCAGTGAAGTGATGGGCACTCTATCAAGGCTGCATTTAGTACTCATTCGGGTAAAACTTAAGGAGTATGACTAATTATTAGCATGTTTCGTAGTGTATGCAAATTATTCCTTTACATACTCATTTCAGCAATACTACTTTTAATTATTGATTTGTGCTTTCTCCATTTCTTACTTTTATTTTGCAAATTGCTTTGATTGATCATTATTATACTGACATTCTCTCTTCATCATTGCTAATGATCATTCTATTATAATCTTTCTACTTTTTTGTACTTTCTTGTTCCTTGTCCTTTGCCCTTTAACATTTCCCATTGTTTCTGTTTTATAAATGCTGTCATTGTTCATCCCTCCTGCTCCTTGATTTCTGCCCTTCAGCGTCACCTTCTGTCTGTTTTGGGAGTTTATTGTGTGTCAATCTCCCAAATTGTTTCCTCCATCCTGGAGAAATCATACAAATCTCCCACTCCTGTAGAACATCACAGACCTGTAAAAGCTTCAGTTCGTATAAATCGTTCTTAAATTATGCAAAGAGCTGCAAACATTTTTTTAAAGGTTCCCTTCAAAATTCCAGTCAAAACCTTGCCATCCCTTGCAAGTTATCCCTTCCCCTTCCCCATTGACTGTATAATTCATGCTGTTTGTATGAATTATGAATGGGCCCATCGGCAATTTGAGGAGGAACTATTGAATCAATTAAGGCTCTTTGGCAGTTCTCACTTATTTGCACTTGAGATCTGAAGTAAACTGAATAAAATATCATATGTAGACTTGCATGCTTTTGAGTTGGAAACTTCCAGAATATTCATTAATTTACCCATACAAAATTGAGTTAATATAACTGAGGCTTGGACGCCTCGGTCAGTGCTTTGGTGCTTTGCAATGGCAGATGTTCTTTTATAGACTTTCAGTTCTGAAGAAGTTCTGATTGAACTCAAAATGTTAACTCCATTTCTCTTTCCACAGATGCTGTCAGACCTGCAGAGTTTTTCTAGCATTTTCTATTCTTATCTCAGAGATTTCCAGCATTCATAATACTTCGTTTTTGTTGTTATTAATGCAGAGGTCACCTCAAATTTTCTATTAGGATTTCAGGAATAAGAAATTGCCAGCATTTTGTAACATTGACCTGAAGGCAAAGAGTGAATACATCATTCATAAGTAAAATGCAAACAATGATGAAAATTACATGAAGAATGTATAGGTATGTAGCGCATTCAGAAACATTTGAAGGCACTTCTCAAGAGAATTATAAGACAAATTATGACATCAGATCAGAGGGGATATTTGGTCAGATGACCGAAAGTTTGATCAAGGAGGTAGGTCTTAATGACTGTCTTAAATGAGGAGAGCGAGGTCAAGAGCCCGAGAGATGAGGGGAAACATGTCCAGAGGCTGGGGCCTAGTAAAGTAAAGGCACAGCTACCAATAGTGTGGCAATTTTAACTGCAAGTACATGGGAGGACAGAATTGGATGGATGGTGATATGTTAGATAGTTGGGTTGGAGATTACTGAGATCAAGAAAGGTCACACAATGGTGGATTTGAAAACAATTATGAGAATTTTTAAATTAAGGTATCACTTGACACTAGTGAATCAGCAAGCACAGTAGTGATAGAGAATAGAACTTGCTGTGAGCTAAAACATGGACAGCAAATATTTGGATGACTTCATTCAAGCAGCAGGTGACCTGAGACAGGATGAAGTTGAGTGATGATCTAGAGGTGGACGTAGTTTGTCATAGCGATGAAACAAACAGGAGGCTGAAAGCTCATATTAGGAGCAAATGCAACACCAAGGTTAAGAACAGCGTGGCCTATCCCAGGCTGTTATAGAAAGAGACAGTAGCTGATAAAGAGAGTTTAGACTAGGACTGAAATCAATGGCTACAGTTATTGATTGGTTCACCGAGCCGACAGGTTTTCATGTCCCCCTTCTAGGTGACATCTCAATGAAGATGACACCAAGAAGGCATATGAAACGTTTGCGCAAAGACCTGTCAGCTCGGTGAACCAACCAAAACGTCCAACCCCAACTCCAGCTACAGATCTTCACTATAACAATGGGCACAGTCTTCACATTATTTGTTTAGAGGACATAAATTATATCTACAAATATAATCAAACAGCTGACAGTATATTTAAGCTAGCAGTGCTCAATTGTGGACTTTGCTGTTGTTAAGTATCCAGAACTTTAATTTTGTATGTAATAATTTAATTAGGTCAACTTTTTCCTTTAATTACTGCTTTACAGCTCACAGTCATTATCTCCTCTACCGTTCTTTGAGATTACACTGAAAAAGCCCATTTCAGTTAAGTGGATAAAGAATTAAGCTCAGATGCATTGTTGCACTTTGTTGATCCCTGCAGGTAAGATCAACATGTTAGGGGCCTCTTTTTGGATTTAACGAAGTCAGAAGTCACACGACACCAGGTTATAGTCCAACAGGTTTATCTGAAATCACACAAGCTTTTAGAGTGCAGCCCCTTCATCAGGTACAATGAGATAGCAGAGGACACAGTTCCAGAGTTTATAGGCAGAGAGATCAACGACAGAGAGATCAAAAGCTCATATGAGTGATGTGAGTGGAGTGAATTAATCTCTGCAGATGACCAAGAGTGTTAGACCGTGAGTCAGGTGTCAACAGCTGAATAAACAGTGAAGGGATGATCTATAGGATGCATGTGTCATCAGCAAAGTCAGTGTTCGTTGTCCACCCATAATTGTCCATGAGCTGTATGATTTGCTGGGCTATTTTAAAGGATAGTTAAATATTATAATTGACCTGGAGTCCCATGTAGGCCATACCAGACAAGGATAGCAAGTTTCCTTTCCCAAAGGGATATTAATGAGCCAGATGCATTTTTAACATCAACCAATGAAAGTTTCATGGTCATCATCTCTAGGGCTTGTTTCTCGTTGAGCTTTTACTTTATTTGAATATCATCAATGGCCACAGTGAGGTTATGAATTCCCAGAGTATATAATCTGGCTCTCTGGATTACTACTCTATTGACATTATCAATAAACAATCATTTCCCGTGGTAAGTTTCAGTGGATTTTGATTCTTCCTTTCAGCATTTTTTGCAAGCATGAGTGAACAATTCTTGTCAAAATGTCGTTCTTCTCCAATCATGGAATAAGTAGTCTAAAAGTTTTCTGGACATCTTAATTTAGATTTTGTGGTGATTTACATTATTTTTAAGCAGTCTGTTTAAGGCATACAAAAATGTACCTTCAGGGTAGGTAGGTCTTGAAATCAGACCTTTTCTTTGGATCAGAAATAGGAAGATATTTTCTAATCAACCTGTTCAGAAATGTTATTGTAGCCCTCTGGAGCAACTGGGGCTTGAACTCAGACTTTCTAGCTCAGAGGTAGGGACATTACCAATGTGTAGTTCTGATCATTTTAGCCAACAAGTTAGTTCAAGAATTTGACCTCACTAGAAACCAATAGAATTTATAGGAGAAATGAAGAGTTTGATGTGGGCTGTGACATGTTATTATTCAACATGTTTGTCTAATTAATTACAAAAAAATCAATCAATCATACTATCACCTCTACATAATCACAAAACTGTTCCAATAAAAATGTTCGGAAGTGACCATTTAGCCCCTGAGCCTGTTCCATCATTCAATAAGATCATAGCATATCTGTTTGTAACATCAAAGTAATGTCCCTGTCTGCCCATGATAACTTTAACTCTTGGTTAACAACAGTTGGGAAGCATAGTAGAGGGTATTTTGGAAGTAGCTCCAATATAAATCACGTGGAGTGTTGTGATGCCCACCAAAGCCTTTTATTATCCAGTGCACTTTTTGAGATGTTCAGCTACTTTAGATTTGTATTTACTCAGCCCTCCAAACGATCAATCCTGGCTTTCAGTTCCCAATGTTTCATGTTTAAAATCTTCATCCTTTTTTTAATTAAAATCCTTTACCATCTCATCCTTTTCTTCTCTATAACTTCATGCAGCCAACAATTCTCAGAGGGCCCAGTGTTCCTCTGACTTATTGGTAGCAATTCCTTCAGTATTTTGAGCCCTGAACTCTGCAATAGCCCTCAGTAAACTTTTGTGAAACTCCTCTCCATCTATTTCCTAAAGACACTTACTTAGTCATAGAGTTATACAGAACAGAAATAGATCCTTCAGTCTAACTTGTCCATGCCAACCAGATATCCTAAACTGATCTAGTCCCATCTGCCAGCATTTGGCCCATATCCCTCAAAATCCTTCTTATCCATGTTCCCATCCAGATGCATTTTAAATGTTATAATTATACCCACCTCCACCACTTCATCTGACAAGCCATTCCATATGCACAGCACCCTTGGTGTGAAAAAGCTGCCCTTCAGGTCACATTTAAATCTTTCCCCTTTCACCTTAAACCTACGCCCTCTAGTTTGAGAGTCTCCTATGCTGGGAAAAAGACCTTGGCTAACCACCCTGTAAATGCCTGTCATGATTTTATGAACCTCCATAGATGTAACATGAAGTCCCAACTCCTATACTCGATGCACTGACCAATAAAGGCAAGCGTGCTAAATGCCTTCTTCGCCACCCTGTAAACTTGTGAATCCACTTTAAGGAAATATGCACCTGCATCCAGTGGTCTCTTTGCTTTGTAACACGACCCAAGGCCCTATCATTAACTGTACTAGTCCTACCTTGATTTGGCTTACCAAAATGCAACATCTCACATTTACCTAGATTAACTCCATCTGCCACTCCTCTACGCATTGGCCCATCCGACCAAGGTCTCATTGTACTTTGAGATAACCTTTTTCTCTAACCACGACACTGCCAACTCATAACCAATTTAAAGAATCATGTCCTTAACCAAACTCCTAGACACGTCTCCAATTTCCTTGCTTGACTTCTTCTTATCTAGTTAAACTCACGTGGAGTGTGTTGGGCTATTTTAGCAATGTTAAGTACGTTATATGAAGCTTTTGGTGTCCTTCCAATGTTACCAACTCCACTTTTCAACATTTTACAGTGATCTTTACATAGGTACCCAATTCAAAAGCAAACAAGGTGTTCTACAATGCAAAATTTAACAAGTACTCATGTGCTGAGATAACAAGGTGTAGAGCTGAATGAACACAGCAGGCCAAGCAGCATCATAGGAGCAGGAAAGCTGACATTTCGGGCCCTAGACCCTTCTGATTTTTTGTTCCTAAGAGAAAAATGCAATAGCTATGTGGAAAGATTAAACAACCTGGAAGAAAACAACATTTTCCGATAAAGTCCATGGAACCACTCCATTCAATGTCACCTGGACCACTGAGGAGATATGTTGAGACTTGAAACGTTGTCCTGTGGATACTAAGATACCTTTTATAAAAACCGCTTTTTGAACATGGAATTCAGACCTTCTTTTCTCTCTCATCAGAGAAAACAGTCTGAGGACATGCTGTGTATCCCTAAATGAACTCTTTCCTAAAATGCCAACAGTTCTTTTACACATTATATGTTCCTATTTATATATTTAAAGAGTCAAAACAATTAAAACTAGCTGTGAATATTGTAGTATTATTGGTTTGAAAGTTATGTTCAAATAAGAAGCTCAATATGCAGATGAGTAAAGTATCTGGTTGTTATCAAAATAACCAGAGTCTTGGTCACTCTGCATTGTAGCACCCTACATAAAGAATGTATCTACATATGTTGTTTATACAAGATCAGCTCTCACTAACTGACCAGACATCTTTAAGCAAACAGAATCCACATATTTCATTTCTGTTATACAATAGAAAGCATAAATAATCAGGACAATAACCCCCTGAAAGCAACAATGGGACAATCGTAATTGGAGGTGTGAGTTTGCTAATTGTATTGGAAGCCATTGCTCGTCCATTGGTGGAAAATTTGAGAAATTGAATTAAAATTTTACTGCCTTTCTCGTAAAGGCACTTTGGAGAAGCTACGGAATCAAATTACAGGGCGGCACGGTGGCTCAGTGGTTAGCACTGCAGCCTCACAGCGCCAGGGACCCAGGTTTGATTCCACCCTGGGGTGACTGTGTGGAGTTTGCACATTCCCCCTGTGTCTGTGAGGGTTTCCTCCGGGTGCTCTGGTTTCCTCCCGCAGTCCAAAAATGGGCAAGCTAGGTAGATTGGCCATGCTAAATTGCCTATAGCGATCAGGGATGTGTAGATTAGGTGAGTTAATGGGGGATGGGTCTCAGTGTGATGCTCGGAGGGTCAGTGTAGACTTGTTAGGCCGAAGGGCTTGTTTTCATGTTGCAGGGGTTCTATGATCAAAGAACAGCTACAACAGAGGAGGAGACCATGTGGTCTGTATAGACTGTGTCAGGTCTCAGCAGAACCACTTAGCTAGTTCCACACTTTCATCCTTTCTCCATCATGCTGTAAATATTTTATCTTCAGATCATTGCCTAATTTTATCCTTCTGACTCCAACACACTCCCAAGCAGTGCTTTTCAGATCCTAACCATTTTATAAATATGTTTTTCCTCATTTTGCTGGTGGTCCTTTCACCAAAACACCTTCAGTTGGTGTCTTCTGGTTCAGAAACACTTCCTCCCAATCCACTTTAGCCAAATCCATCATGACTTTGAAGATCTTTTTCAAATATCTTCTTAGTTTTGTTTCTGCATGAACAGCTTCAGTTTCTGCAATCTATCTATCTCACTGAACTTCCTCATTCCTGCAACCCATTCTGTGCAACTTTTCTGCATAGTTTCGAATTCCTTCACATCCTTCCTAATGTAAGGTCCTGTGAACAAGGCAATATATTACAGTTGAAGCTGAACTCATACTTTATGCAGATTTATCATAACTTCCTGTTTTGTACTTTACATCACTTTTCTAAAGCTTTATTAACTGGTCTCTCAACCTGCCCTGCCATCTCCAATTGCTCATGGACACATACATTCATGTCCCTCTGCTCTTGCTCTCCCTTTAGAATTGTACTTGCTTAATTTTATATTATCTCCCCTTGGTATTCCTACCAAAATTAATCTGTTTTCATTTTGTATTAATTTTTATTTGCCACTTCGTTGTCCATTCCGACAACGAGTTTATGATCTCTCAAAGGCCGAGACTGTCGTCACAATTCATGATACCTGCAAGTTTTATGTCAACCACACATTTCAAAATTGTGCCCTATATAACCCATTTCGATCATTAATATGAATCAAAAGAAGCAGAGGCTGAACATCAACATCTTAGAATATCATAATGTGCCTTACTGTCTGAAAATTATGATTGACCGCAAGAACATCAGATATACAATAAAGGTAGGGCCTTGCATAGTGTTGTAGGGACCTAGGGGTTCAGGTACATAATTCTTGGAAGTTTGTATCACACATAGACAGAGTGGTTAAAAAGTATTTGGCAGGCATGCCTTCATTGCTCCGTCCTTTGAGTGTGGGAGTTGGAAAGTCGTGTTGAGGTTATACAGGACATTGGTGAGGCCTCTTCTGGAGTATTGAGAGCAGTTCTGGTTGCCCAGTTACAGGAAGGATATTAATAAGCTGGAGAGGGTCCAGAAGAGATTTACCAGGATGTTGCCAAGCATGGAAGGTTTGGGTTGTAAACAAAGGCTGGGTAGGCTGGAACATTTTTTCACTGGAGCATAGAAGGGTGAGAGATGACCTTACAGAAGCTTATAAAATCATGAGTTGTAGAGATAGGGTTAATGGTAGTTTCTTTTTTTTCCCTAGGATTGGGATTTCAAGACTTGGGGCCCATTTTAAGGTGGGAGGAGAGAGATTTTTAAAATGACATGAGGGGCAAATGGTTTACACACTGGGTGGTTCACATGTGGAATGAACTTCCTGAGGAAGTGGTGGATGTCTACAAAATTACAACATTTAAAAGACATTTGGATAAGAAAATGAATAGGAAAGATTTGAAGGGATGTGGGCCGTTAGCAGGCAGGTAGGGCTAGCTCAGTTTGGGATCATGTTCACCATGGACTGGTTGGACTGAAGGCCCTGTTTCTGTGCTGTATGACTCCATAACTCTGTATAGAAGCAGAACTAGGCCATTCAGCCCACTGAGTCTGCTCTGCCATTTGATCGTGGCTAAAATGCCTTCTTCCCCTAACCTTTGATTAAGAACGTATCTGTCTCTGTCTAAAATAAACTCATTGACCTGGCTCCATAGCCTTCTGCAGCAATCATTTCCAGAGTTTTAATGAGATTCCTCCTCATCCTTCTAAACTCCTTCAAGTACAGACCCACAGACCTCAACTGTTTCTCATATGACAAGCCTTTCATTCTTGGGATCATTCTTGTAAACCTCTTCTGGATCTCCTCCAATGCCAGCACATTTCTCCTTAGACACGGGGAGCAAAACTGCTCATATTACTCTAAATGTGGCCTGATGAGCCTCCTTCTTTGCTTAAACAGGGGCATTACACTAGTCATTTTTAAGTCTTCTGGGATTGTTCCTGACTCCATTGATTCCTGAAAGATCACCACCAGTGCCTTTAAAACCTCCTCAGCCATCTCCTTCAGAACCTTGAGATGTAGTCCGTCTGGCCCGGGTGATTTATCCACCTTCAGTCCTGTCAGCTTCTCCAGCTCCTTCTCCTTAGCGATGGCCACGACACTCACCTCTGCCCCCTGACTTGAAGTTTTGGTATGCTAATGGAGTCTTCCACTGTGAGGACTGATGCACAGTACCTACAGTTTCTGTGCCACTTCATTGTTCCCTATTACTACTTCTCCAGTCTTATTTTTCAGCTTATCTCTTTCCTGTCTTTTAAATATGTGAAAAAAGTTCTCGAAATTTTTTATGTTGCTGGGTAGCTTGCTTTCATATTAAATCATTTTACCCCTTATTTTGGTAGTTTCCTGCTGGTTTTTAAAAGGCTTCCAAATCGTCTTGCTTCCAATTAATCTTCCCCACATTATATGCTTTTTCTTTTGCCTTTATGCTGTCCCTGACTTCCCTTGTCAGTCACGGTCCTACCCTAACCCTTGCCTTAGTATGTTTCTTCCTCCTTGGATGAATTTCTGCTGTGCCTCCCGAATTATCCCACAAAATTCCTGCCATTCCCTGCTAGGCTTCCCTTCCAATCAGTTCTGGCCAGCTCCTCCCTCATGTTCTCGCAGTCACCTTTATTTAACTGTAATACTGTTACATCTGGTTCCAGCTTCTCCCTCTCAAACTGTAGGGTATGAATTATATCATATTATGGTCACTGTGTCCTGTGATTTCCTTCACCTTATAAAGCTCTAGTTAGGCTCCATTTGGAATACTCTGTCCAATTTTGGGCCCCACACCTCAGGAAGGACCTACTGGCCCTGGAGCGTGTCCAGCAGAGATTCACACGGATGATCCCTGGAATGGTAGGTTTAATGTATGATGAACGGCTAAGGATCCTGGGATTGTACTCATTAGAGTTTAGAAGGTTGAGGGGAGATCTAATAGAAACTTACAAGATAATGTATGGCTTAGAAGGGGTGGACGCTAGGAAGATGTTTCCATTAGGTGGGGAGACTGGGACCCGTGGACACAGCCTTAAAATTAGAGAGGGTAAATTTAAAACAGAAATGAGGAGACGTTTCTTCAGCCAGAGAGTGGTGGGCTTGTGGAATTCATCGCCACCGAGTGCAGTGGAGGCCGGGACATTCAAGGCAGAGATCGACAAATTCTTGATCTCAGAAGGAATCAAGGGCTACGGGGAGAGTGCAGGGAAGTGGAGTTGAAATGCCCATCAGCCATGATTTAAATGGCGGAGTGGACTTGACGGGCCAAATGGCCTTACTTCCACTCCTACGTCTTATGGTCTTAAGTTCCCTGATCAAGTGTAGCTCACTAGATATCACCAAATCCTGAATTGCCACAACAAGCTACTCCAAAAAAATCATAGATATTCCACAAATTCCTTTTCACATCCTAACACATCCCTCTGCCTCCTGTCACAGACCCAATTTTGTATTCATACTGTTACAGTCCCTTTATTTCATCTGCTGGGCTCATACATATGTACTTTTGTGAATGCGAGTATAACATTTCTGATTCTCCAGTCCTCTGGTACCACCTCTGTACCAAAGGAGCAATGAAAAATGGGGGCCAGGGACTCTGCAATTGCCTCTCTCACCTCCCTCAGCATGTTAGGGTGCATCTCATCCAGTGCTGGCCACTTATCAACTTTAAATACAGAAAGCCTTTCTAATACTTCATCATTACTAATTATTAGCCCTTGCAGTAGCTCAACTTGGGCAGCAACTTCTAACTTTGTAAAATCGGATACAAAGTAGCTATTTAGTGCTATAGCCTTGCCCCACTCCCATGTGTAACTCCTTACAATCCCTAATGTGCCGCATTGCTCCTTTGAAAACTGCTTTAATATTAACAGACCTATGAAAGACTTTGGAATTCTCTTTTTAAGTTAACTGCCTGTCTCCTCGCATTTTCCCTTTTTTTTCAACTCCACTCATGGATGTGGGCTTCTCTGGCGATGCCAGCATTTATGGCCCATCCCTAACTGCCCAGAGAGCAGCTAAGTATAAACCATAGTACTGTGGGTCTGGAGTCATATGCAGGCCAGACCAGGTAAGGATGGTAGTTTCCTCCCCTAAAGGACATTAACAAACCAGATGGCTTTTTCTTGACAAGTCACAACGGTTTCATGATCATCAATAGACTCTTCATTCTGGATTCTTTACTCAATTCAAATTTCACCATCTGCTATGGCAGAATTTGAACTCGGGCCCCAGAACATTAACAGATTTTCTAGATTAATAGTCCAGTGATAATACCACTCGGACATTGCCTCCCCAATATTTGTTTGATCAGTTTGTCTCTGAACATTCTATATTCAGCCTGGTTCTCAATTATTAATCATTTAACATCAATGTTTCCTTTATCTCTTTCATCAGCCAAGGATTCCTGGATTTATTTGTCCTACCTTTCATCCTTGCCGATATGTACCTTGGATATACTCAAGCTATGTCCTCTTTAAAGCCAGCTCATTTCCCCATTACATTTTTATTTTCCCTACCAATCTTTTGATTCTAATCAGTCTGGAATAGATCCTGAGCTACCGCTGCAAAATACTAAATCCATTCTTCGCACTTCCAGCCTACCTTCTTTGTGAGATGGAATGAAGTCAGACTTGAGGCAGTTTGATATTATGAACTCATTGCCCCTATGAACAGTTTGCCAATAACTTTCATCCTATTTCTTACTGAATTGATTAAAATGGAGTCCTCCAGGGATGAAAGAAAAATTCATTTGAAAAGAGTTCCAAAAGTTGAAAGAAAGAAAAACTCAATAGAAAAATGAACTAAAAAAATTTTCGTGCTGTTTCTTCAATATCTTTGATTACAGGATGGGAATTAGCCATTAGAACAATATGAGATGTGTTATCTGGAAATCATTAGGGCCTGTAAATATGGAAAGCATTCCATCCTCCCACCGTGTTTGTGAGTATATGCCAAGGCTCGGCATAAATGTCATGCATTTGTAATATTTGAAATGAGTTCTCTACCAGCAGTGAGAAAGCACAATAGATCATCAAATTTCAGAGCAATAGTTTAGTGATGAAAGTTAAATCATTTAACTTCAACAACCTGCCTTCCAACATTATTTTGGGCAAGGGTGAGTTTGTTGCCATGGAAGCAGAACAGAGTTAGGCGGTTTGAACTTTCCACCAGCATGAGGCTACACAATGGGTGAAAGACTTGATTGTTTGTCCTTCCTTCAGTCTGTCAGTCATCTATTACATTGCAACATTATCACTAGCAATCATTAATTTGATTTTGATGCATTGTCAGCACATGGATATCCTTGTGCATATTAATCAACTGTGGCTACTTTGCTTAAAATTACTCCAATTGACAAGAAATTCAGTTTTATTTCTCAGCACTTAAAAAGTCACAGCAACAAGTGCACATAACATTATTTGCCAGTTCCATTAATAGCACTATTTCCTGGCTAACGGATGAGTAAAGGGGTTACTTGCTCAGGTAGTCCTAGGGAAAAATACAGTCAGGCTAAAGTTTTGGGGTGAATTTTACAGAGGGCTCATTGCTTACCTAATCAGTCAAAACTTTGGTCAGCACCTCATTGACTTTAAATCCAGCTGCCCTCTAATGATAACATAATGGGAACAACCATAATAACATGACATTGGGAATTCTGCCAAGGTTGTGACATCATGTCCTCGAGAGCTGGTGGCCAATTTGATTAGTTCATCAGGGATTGTAGACCACAACAAGAGTGGGAATTGGAGAGAGAGAGGGGTCAGGCCTGGAAATGGTGGGGAAGGGGGCTTAAAACGCAAAAGGGAAGTCTACCTTCTTGGTAGAGGTTACCATGATGGGCAAAGGGGTTCACCTTTCCCAGTTTGCCCTTAGCTCATACAGTGAAATTTGCCAGGATGGTCACCTTCCCCAGATGTCATGTATTATTAGCAGTAGAGAAGATCCTGAGGAGGCCATCAATTTTATATGCTTCTTCCTTATCAGTAATTAAATTCAATTCCAACCATATACATGTTGATTAATCTGAGTTGCTTTGTCATGGAAGATTATGATTCCACATTTTATACCTCTCCTTACTTTTAACAACTTTAATGTACTCAAACCCACCCACGTAGCTGACACTTTTGTCCTCTGGCTGGTATTTGAATTGATTTGCTAAATAACAAATGCATTCATCCACAAGGTTAAAGTCATGTGGGAAAAAGTGTAGAACGTAGAACGTAGAACAATACAGCGCAGAACAGGCCCTTTGGCCCTCGATGTTGCGCTGACCTGTGAACTAATCTAAGCCCCTCCCCCTACACTATCCAATCATCATCCATATGCTTATTCCAAGGCCTGTTTAAATGCCCCTAATGTGGCTGAGTTGGATAAGAGGAAGTTGAGTTGCTGTACAATTGAAGGATTACTCTTGCAGAACCAATAGAAATTCAGCAACAATATTGGATAAAAGCTTATTCCCCCACCTCTATAGAATGTTGACTGACAGCCTTCGGAGATTTGCTAGTTGCGGGAGCTGAACTAGGGGAATGGTTTCTGTTTCACTCAAACAGCAGTACTCATCTCCTTCGTCTTTTTTTTTTCATTTTAAGCTCAATAAGTCTCTCAGTATGCTTTTGTTACCTTCACACCAGACATTATTTTGCTTCTAATTATCAATTATCAGTTCAGCCAATTTGTGGGATATAAATATAAATAGAAATTAAAGAAGGGTTTCCATTACATGTCAGGTTCTGTTAGACGCAAGTAACAAGGACAATATGTGAATTATTTAGCTCAGCTGTGGCCTGCTTCCATCATTGGTGGTGTTTCTACCACTCCAGCTGTACTTGCTTTGTCTTGTGTGTCATGTCCTGCAGTGTGGATGTTACTGCCACTGGTGTTTTGTTATTGTTCTTTCATGTAAACATAGTATCTCAGGCATGGAGGGAGAAATTTCTGCACTTCAGCCCTGTCCCAGCTCTTGAACTGATCAACAGTACTCTCTGTTCTTTATTGCTCTGCAGTTTCTTCTTTGCGAATCATTCCCTGGATTCTCTTCCAATTGTGTTACTATGATGCTACTGATCTCTAGAAGAGAAAAAAACTCATGAATTCCCACCTCAATCTTCCAGTGAATTGAAGCTTTGCGGTTTGCATTAAGGATTCACCAATCTTTGGAGATAAACCTGGCTACCCCCAATACCTTAACTTGGAAGATTCTTTTGATCTGCCTCCCCTTAAACTTCAAAATTTTAGTTGGAAGCCTGAGGCAGACTTCAGGAGTGGTTTGGAGGCTACAGGGGTTTGAAGGGCTCAGGGCAAATACATGGCCTCATGGAGCCTGAGGCCTTCCGGGAGAGAGATTGGAGTCAATGATGAGGTTTCAAGATGGACTGTGCTAGGGAGGTTGTTGGACGTGAGATTAGAAGAGTCTTGAGAGAGAGATCAGAAGGTGAATTATCTGGGATAGGTCAGAAGGAGATTGGAAAGGCCTTTTGGAGGGAGGTCCGAAGGGCCTCATGGACAGAGATCAGAAGTGCTGGTCCAAGATGAAAATTGAAACTTCATGAAAAAGATCAGAGAAGGGAAGAGGAGCTCAGAAAGCTCAATATCAAGGAGAGATTGGAATAGTCATTTTGGGAGGGGAAGATCAGAAACATTCAGGTGGATTGCAAGGAAGAAGATGGCAGCATTGGGAGAAGATTAGAACAGTCAAGGAGATTTTAGAAGTGCATAAGTGGGGAATATCAGAAGGATATCAGGTGATTCAGGTTTAAATTAAAGGGGCTGGCGGATATTTGGAAGAGCCGCCATGGGGGTGGGTGGGGGTCTAATATCAAACTGCATTGGTGGAGGAGAACAGAAAATTCAGAGTGAGGAGATCAGAGGGTTGAGAGGGTATTGGAAAGGTCAAGGAGAAGATTGAAAGGATGTGGAAGATTGGAAGGATAGGGAAAGAGATGGGTAGAGGCAGGGTAAGGCGAAATCAGAATGGTTGGTTGAGAGATTGAAACAATCAGGTGGTAGATCAGGAAGTTTGAGGGGGAACATAACAACACCAAAAAAAGAGCATGAGTAGATCATCCAAACATTTGAGCCCACTCCCGGCATTCAGTTACATCAAGGCCAATCCTTCACTTCTAGACCATTTTCCTGCACTGTCAATGTATCCCTTGATGTTTTTGCGATTAAGAAATCTACTGATCTCAGTCTTTGAGCATACTCAGTGATTGAGCCTCCACAGCTCTCTGGAGCAGAAAGTTCCCAAGATTCACTAACTTCTAAGTCATGGATTTCCACCTCATCACAGTCTAAAATGTCTGTCCCTTATTCTGAGCCAATATCTTCTGGTTCTAGATACCCAAGCTGGGAACTATCCTCCCTGCATTAACTCTGTCAATCTCTGTAAGAACATTGTGTGTTTGAATGAGATCACCTCTCATTTTTTAAACTCCAGGGAAAATAGGCCGACTCAGCTTAACCTTTGCTCATGTAGGACAATACTTCATACCAGCAATTAATTTGGTAAAGTTTATTGCACTTCTTGCATAACAAGTATATCTTTCCATAGTCAAGACCGATACGACAAGTAATACTCCACATGTGGTCTCACAAAGACTTTACACAATTGCACCAAAACATAGTTACTCCTATATTCAAATCCTCTTGTAAAAAAGACTAGCGTGGCTCAGTGGTTAACACTGCTGCCTCACAGCAGCAGGGGCTCAGGTTCAGTTCTTTAGGTGACTGTCTATGTGGCATTTTCACATTCTCCCCATGTCTGCATGAGTTTCCTCCCGGTGGATTGGCCATGCTAAATTGCCCATAGTGTGCAGGCTAGGTTGGTTAGCAATGGGAAATACAGGGTTAGGCTCTAGGTGGATGTTCTTCTGAGGGTCATTGTGGACTCGATGAGCCGAATGCACCATAGTGATTCCATGAAAATGCTGTTTGCCTGCAGGTTAACTTTTGACAGTCATAAATAATCTTGGGAGAGATCTAGAGGGTCAGTGGGGTGTCCAATCACAGAGACAGAGAAAACTAGAAACAGATTAGCAACTCTACTCAAAAACATAGCAGGAATATGACACTGAGCCATTGTGCTTTTATAAATTATCACTGATGATAATTTACAAGCTTGAGACAGCTTGAAGCTATGTTCCGCTGTTGAGAGTGAGTCAGGAAAAAGGAACAAATGTTTTATGAGGCTACAATGTGCTGGCTCACCTCCATCTAAAATTTAGGAATTGTACAGATTCATCCATGTTGGTTTTTGGCAGTGGAAACACTCTTTGGAAACTGGTCCACATTGGATTTTGGGGAACAGAAACTATTGCGAACCCGTTTATGTCAGAATGACTTTTTTGTACTCCTCTGAAAAATGCACTTGAAATGATAGTTACCCAACTTGCTGTAATCTTGTTAATTAATTTAGACAGTAGTATCCAAGCCTCCCCAGTATATGTGAATTGAATTTGACTTTTGGCTTTGTACTGTGCAATCCTTCGAAGCTTAATTTCATCAGATCTCAAGTGCATATTTCAGCATCTGATTGTACAGAAGGTTTCATGCTTAGGCAGGTCAGATCTGTTGTTAAAGAGGCATTGAAGTGAATAACTGCATATTTAGCCTCTGGCTTTGAAGAAAAATGTTAAATGGTCAGAAAAAAAATTGTCTAATTTACCATCCAGTCCTGATATTTGTACTGTCATAACAAAAACACAGCAAATCTGGCAGACACTCGCCTGTATCCTGCCTAAAGGCCATGCAGTTATCCAGTTCAATTATGTCTTAAAGTGTATGTGTCCCTGGAATGAAATAAAGATGGCAAATAGTGAAAGAAGGTACAGAATTAAACACACACACACACACACACACACACACGGCAAATATGTCAGTTTTGTTTTGAATTATTTCTGAAATTTGCAAGTTTTTAATTGTGGTGATAAAATTATTTACAATAGATTGTATCTGGAGCTGCAAAGTATTTATTTTCCCTATCAGTGCATGATTAGAAAACAAGGGAAGTCCGCTACACCAGGGTGTGGCATGTCTCTGAAGGAATTGGGAATCTCAGGGTTAAAAGGTTAACAAAACACATTACTTTGTGTCTGTCACAAGAAGTGACCACTAATATATTTCATCCATGTGGATAAATTTCTCCAGAGCTTTGGGTTTCATAAGTGTATCATGACATTCAGTCTAATGCCATTCCAACATAAGAGTTCACTGCAATAATTGTGATGATATTGCATAAGGCCCAATTCATCTTTAATACACATCTCTCATTACCTATTTAAAACAAATTTCTAATCTCTACCAAGCACCTTGAGCTTAATTAAGGAGGTGGAAATTAAAAATGAATACCATGTAAAATTTAATGGGTTAAGTGGCAATGCCTTTTGGGAATGTGGCAGGGTAATTCAGCTTTTTAGCATGGCTAAATGAGACAGAAGGTAGCTGTTAAACACAAAATACTAGCAACTCTATGTGGAAGCATATCCAACGTGCCACTTAAACCTAGGGATCGGAAGCCATAAACTGTGCATTTCCTGAATAGGAGGTGTGTATGCTGGTCAAATGTATGTATGAAAGAATGGAGGGAATCGGGTCAGGTAAACAGGTATCCCTCAAGCACTGAGCTAGATCTCCAAGTTCTACCTTTGGACCTTCTTCTCATTTTCACATTAACACCATACATGCTACAATTGACATGACAATGAATCATAGCCTTGGATCACTTATGGACATATCAAGTTTCATTTGCAATGTGGGTTTATTTTAGAAAGGGACATACAGACAAAGAATGCCCACAGATTTAAATTATGTGATGAATGGAGAGTGAAAGATACTCTGGAACATCACACCTGATGAGGTGTCAAAGCAGCTTCAAAGTGAGAACATTTGCTACAAATTCATTTTGTAATCTCCTGGGATTATCTCAGACTGCAAACATGATGGTTAAAACATAACAACATTATGGGTGAAAGACATTTTTGCATTTCTCTACATTCAAGAAGAAATAGGGGCAAAGTTTAAAAGTAAGCTTCAAACCTACACTGTGTGTAATAATTAGTGGCCTAGTGTCTTGTGAAGGTCACAGCTCTGAGAACTGCTATTCAAACACCCCTGCAATGCAGGAAAGAAAGGGTCAGAAGTCACTCGACACCAGGTTATAGCCCAACAGTATTATTTGAAAACACAAGTGTTTGGAACCTCAGTCCTTCTTCAGGAGCCAGGCACCAACACCTGAAGAAGGAGCAGGGGTCCGAAAGCTTGTGTTTTCAAATAAACCTGTTGGGCTATAACCTGGTGTCGTGTAATTTCTGACCTTGTCCACCCCAGTCCAACACCGGCACCTCCACATCGTGGAAAGAAGAGGGTGAATGATCTCACTTGTTCTGAATGCTGCCAGTAAGCCACAGCCTAAAGGAATCAGGGCAAAAGATATTCATTCAGCCAACAAAGCCGGGAATCAGAAAATCAACGCTCGACAACTAATGTCAATGCTACAGACAACATCGACCGCAATGGCCACAATGTTCAATTAACCACTTTTCATGAACAATTCAGAAACTGATCTGGTATATTTTTAACTTTTATGTTTCTGTACTGAGCTACTAATTCTAATCCATGTGTAAGTGTGTTAGATTTTTTTTCTCCCTGTGGTTTAAAACAAATAAACTTAACGGTTATGTTGATTCATGAAAAACTGGTTAAATTGGCTCCTTTCAAAACATAAGCTAATTTGGGAGAAAGGTGTCCACAAGGGAAAGGATCCTTTTTAAATTCAATCTTGCTACAACTAACCAAGAACACGGTGAATAACCAAGGACAGCCAGTTCACTCTCCTCACCTAAGGGCTTAGCTGTTCCCCTTTATTCTTTTTCCAATGTGCCTTTTGTAACATTTTTATTTTTAAAACATAGGTCTTGGCATAATTTTATTAAAATTTTGCTGTGCACTTAACTTTAGCTGCCACAAATTTCAATTTCCTGAGCAATTAGTAATGGGTGACTGGATCAGAATTCATCCTTATGATTCCCAGACCAAACAATAATTTGATTACGGTCAGAAGGAGTGAATTTGCCAGTGAGTAACTCACTTTCTGACACACCAAATCATATCTACCCTCTACAAGGCACAAATCAGGTGTGTGATGGACTACTGACCACTTATCTAGATGGGTGTACCTCCAACAACACACAAGAAGACCGAAAGCATCCAGGGCAAAGCAGCCCACTTGATTGGTACCTCATCTAGCACATTAAACTTACACTTTCTCCAGCATTGATGCACATTGGTAGATTTGTATACCAACTTCAAAATGCATGGCAGAAACTCATCAACAAACCAGTGATTTCTATCACCTAGAAGGACAAGGGCAGCAGATGCTTGGGAACAAATTGGAAGTCCCACTCCAAGCCAAAGACCACCATGACTTGGAACTGTATTGCTGTTTATTCGGTAACTGGGTCAAAATCCTGGAATTAATTTCCTAAAAGCACTGTGGGTATTCTTAACCACTCAAGATGGACTGCAGTGGTTCAATAGAAATTAGAAATGGGCAACAAATGCTGGCTCACCCAGGAACACCCGCATATCAGGAATTATTTTTATTAACATATCTGGGTAGTGAGTGATGAATGCAAATTCCTGATGAAAAAGGATGCAAGGGTTGTTCATACTGAAGCTGAGATATTATATAGTGTGTACCCATATTCATAATTTTAATAGAATTTCATCTCAAATAACTCAGTCCACCATCTGCCTCCTCCTTCTGTTCAGTATCATTGGAAGTTTAATTAATATAAAATGTTTCAATCAATGATATTTAACATCAGAAATAGGAGCCATTCCAGAACTGATCCAAAGATACTGCATTTATCTTTCCCCATAAACTACAACTCCCCTAATTAGACCTTATCACCTTTCTTTCAGCTAATTGCTTATCTGATTTGTAATTTCCACCTCAAAGACATACTGCCGTTAGCAGTAATCATATGGAATTTATTGAATGCATTCTGGAAAAGCAAGTTCAGTAATGCCACTATACAATTGGCAATAAAATGAAAGTGCTGGATACGTAGATCAAAATTCATTTATCTGTTTGATACGATTGCAGCCAGCATCTGGGCTGATCTTTCAGATGACCCCTAAAATGATATGGAAGGAAGGAAACACAGATTATGAGCAAGCAATGCTATCTCCACAGTGGTGTTTTATCAACTGACTGGCACACACCTTGCAGCACAGTTGGCTTTTAACTTAATTGGTAGGATTTGGTTGAGGTACCAAACTATTTGGGACCAAACTGATAGATGAACAACAGTTCATTGCTGAGGTTTTGTCTGATCTATGGCATTCATGCTTTCAACAAGACCACTGAAACTATGAAGTAATAAAATTTGGACTCATTACAAAGCAACCTCATCACTTATTCATTTTAATACATCCTGCTAATCTGATTCAATAACACGGATTTGATGGATTTCCCACTCTTTGGGTAGAAGTTTCCCTGCTCCACCTGAGGCATGTTAGATGGGAGGGTGGTAAAGGGTGGTTTCCCAATGCATTTGCGAAGGCAGATGGGCACCTGGATCAGCTGTTTCCTCCACAGATGCAGGCAGTCAATTTACACAGTAAAGACCCCAACTAATGTGTAGCTTTGCAAGGTTCTCGAACTGTGTCACATGCAGAGGCCGCCAGCTCAGCAGAGGCCCCTCCATGTGGCTACAGGGTAGCCTGGGTACTGCTGAAGTCAGAGGGTCCATTCAACAAGATGGTGCTACACTATTAAATGACTACAATTACAATGCTTTTTTAACAGTGTGATGTTTTATGTCCCCTTTCTCTTAGCCCAATTTCAACCCTTTGTCTATCCTCCTCTTGAGACCACTGACCAGTAATGTAGATGTTTCATGCCTCACTACATGCATAAGCAGTGCCCACCTGTGACCGTAGGACTGCCTAGCTCCTGGAGAGTGCAGGCTCAGGATCCTTGCTGGGCTTTGCTAATGGAGTTGCAAAGGCACTAGAAAATCTGATCCATTGAATCATTGTTACTAGTGTGGCTGCTCCTCAACAGGCATACCCTCCTTATAAATGTTTGCAAGTGCTGCATCTACACTTTTAGCTTATTTACGATTCAGCAACCAACGTGCTTTGTTTCCACAGAAACATATTAATCAGGTTCTGTTGTTGAAAAGCAAAACAAAATAAAATGCAAATGAGCACACTCAGTTTTAAAAAAACAAGCGGAAAGAAGGAAAGGAAGATTAATTACAAATGTTGTTGCCCTTTTAAGAACTCTTTTGCTCAAAAAAGTTATACACAATGGAGATAAGTGGATTTAATGCATAAAGGTATTTCACTACAAAAAGAGAAAATCACACTGGTTCTGATTGCATGTGATTTAGCCATTGCAAAATAAATTAAATGTCTCATTCAGAATTTGTAGCAACAATAAGCCCATGCGGAAAATTCTGTGCATTGAAGTTCCAGCAGGAATGTCAGGTTTTCATATTGACAAATTTCAAGATGGATACCCATCTGAATCCTGTTGCCAGGCATGATCCAACGAGCAGTGGAAAAATTCACTCTCAGAAGTTGAAATGGAAGCTTCATGGTTTGCATTTGGAAAACATTAAGTCACTAGGTTGCAGGCAGATTGTAAACACATACACTGTGTCAAATGGCCAATGCAAGGTATGTTGTAATGCAAAAAATTTACCAACATTATTTGAGCTCATTCGCTCATCTTGTGTGGTATGGCCCCAACCCAAATTCCTTTATTTTCTTTTAAAAATAATGTACATGTCGCAAAAGGGAACTGCAGATTGTTATTCTTTGAGGTTTTACACTAGCACCTTTCTGTTATTGAGATAGTAAAAATAAGTTGCAATTATGAAGCATTTACCAAAGAATTCCCAAGGTTCCTTCATGTTATAAGAGAATGCAATGCCAACCTCTGCCAACATGTGGTTGGCTGGACTGCTAGCAGCAGCGTCATTTTCTAGATTGGTCTACAGGGCCTACTTCGTCTAACGTGATGGAGGAAAAACACTAGGGAAGCAGCTCAGTTACAAAGACTAAGAGGAGACCTAGATGGCGGTTCTAGAGATGTTTTGCCTTTCCCCACTCAAATCCTTATAAGGGTACCAGATTGGGTGGATCTAAATGCAGTCTTCAGTATCAATCTTTTAAAAACTATGTCAAACAACAACTTCCTTGAGTGTTTCTTCCCCACATTAACCATTCATTTATATGATTACATTTACTCCTACTACATCTGTCCCTAGATCTCTAAATGCACAAATTCTAACTGTGTGTGATGCCAACCACTGCCAACATGTGATCAATTAGATAATTGCCAACGTCTTTACTTACTGACTGGGCTTAAGAGCCTACTGAGTCTAATGTATCAGAGGAAAACCATTACATAGTTTAATGAGAATACGCTCTTAACTTAAACAAGATGTAGTTTGTTGCTTAATAACACTGGGTACAAGTTGCATTAATTAGTTAGACTTTATGACAAAGACTGTGATGAGATCTAAATGGTAGGTCTGCCTTCCTCAAAATCCAAAGCTGTTATGCCTTCACCAAAATAAGTCCTTATCATTATATATTACTGCACCAACAAAGAATGGATAGTAAGTTAAAAGAGGACTTGCCACAATCTTGATCATCGAGTTGGCTTTTAATATAGTCTTAAAAGAGAATGTGGTGGGGTGTGGGTTTGGGAATTTGAGATTATGGAGCCTAGGCAATGGAAGACATAATCATAACTGGGGAAATTGGAGATGACAGAAGGTTTTATTCTGTCATATAGCTTGGAAACTCAGACAAGAGTTGAATAGAATACTTAAGTTTAAGACTGTCTTATTTGGCCTGAGAATGTGGCTCAGGGTAGATGGAATTGGTGGCAGAAGCGAGGTGTTTCTGGAGTAGGGATGCAGAAGACCATGGCTTTGGAAGTAATACTTATAGGATAACTTAACTGACTGAAAGTTTAAGGTGAAAATTAGGGGAATATTTCCTCAAAGAGCTTTTACAATCAGTATGCACTAACTGAAAGGGTGATTGAATTAATTTCTGTGGTACATTTCAGAAGGAAATTAGATGCATGTTTGAAGGGCAATATTTGTAGGGCTGTGAGCAAGGAGTTAAGAGTGTATGAGTAATTGGGTAACTTTATCAAAGAGCTGGCATAGACACAACAAGTAATAGATATCCAAAACTGAACAAATATTTTTGAATACATATTCTATTGGTTAAACCACAACATGTGACAACTTAATTTGATGCTGAAATGTTGTTGAATTCTTAAAAGGTTCTCGTCACTACTGTAACTTTATAACCACTTCAGAATTTGCAACCCAGGCAGTTCACCTTCTTGGCTAATCAAACATCAATGGTTTTGGTATTTTAATGATTTTGGCTTGCAATTGGCCTAAAGTGTCAATTATTGAGAACTACAGCTCCGTTGGCTTCAGTATATAATATTTCATAAACTTGTAATGCAAGGACGATGCCTGGAAAGGAAATGTTATCTCAAAAACATGCAAAATTCAAAAGAATCTCTGAAGACATCTGGAAACGATTAAAACTTTCAGATTCCTTCAGAATGCCACTTTCCATAATAGATTTGATCTGCCAACAAATGTAGTGCAGGAATTTCTTTTCATCACAGACCTCACATTTTGCAGTAAATATTAACCACATTCTTCATAAAGTATGATTTACATTTTTTTCCAAGCAGATATTGTGCAGTGATTACCATTTTATTAACAAGTGTTTGTTTACAATAGTTTCTTGTGGATTAACAAAGGTTCCTATGATATTTTGTCCAAAGTGAGCAGTTTAATCCCCTTGAATCCTTGGATATACACTGAAGGAGAACTGAGCTAAGGCATTATTAAGTAATCATTTAATGGCCATTGGGCAAATCAGTTTGAGCATTTCATTGCACAGATTCTGCAATCACGTGGTCTTAATCTGTGCCAGACTAGCGACACAAATGCACTGTATTCATTACGTGTGGGCTAATTTGTTAAAAATGGTCTTTGCCACACAGATCAACTAGTGGAGTCCAATGAGTATGTGAACTCAAAATGACTTTGGAAGGAATCTTGCTAGACTTAAACAGTGTGGCCATTGGTGTATCAGTTGGGAAAATATGGTGAGATTGGGAAAATGAGATTCCTGACATCAAGACAAATTCTTATTCTGCAGTCAATTTTTGAACAGCGAGATGATAATTTTGCTAGTGAACAGGAAGAAGCCTATTTGTATGGCATTAGTACCTAATCTCATCTCATTTATACTCAGCTTCCTATTCTCCCTATGACAGTGAGAAATTTGACAGTGACAATTCTCCACATGAAGGTCAGAGTGGGTATCTGGAGGCTTCTGCTTGCCAATTCTAACTCTGGGCCTACACCTTGAACAGTTGCCACCAACATCTCAGACCACACTCGGAGTGGGTGGATTAAGTTTTTTAGTGTGTCTGAGCACACAGATACTATTCGCAAGCAACATGATGCCTTTCAAGTAGCAATTAGGTCAATCAGACACTTTCAAAATACATGTTGAAGGCATCTATGATCTATATGAAATGCATGCAGTGTCCAACTGATGCCAATCCTAGTTGCAAGCAATCTTGACCATGTCATAGGTTGTTACAAATTGACTATTGACATCTCTGTGAATCAAAAGTAACCATAGGCTACTTTAAAGGTATTGCCATTGGTCTGTAATTCACAGAGAAAATCCAGGGTCCCAGATGCTGCACAAGGGCATGGAACTGATTTCCTCTCACCTTGAATTGCAGTATTTGCCAAGTTTCTCTTATATGGTGTGAAAGGACAAGGTATCAGTGATTATGCAACATTTATAATCTCATACTCTACTTACATGACATAACATGGCTGGTGCTGTTTCTGTTTGAATAATATAATGTGAAAGATCCCTACAGGCATATACACTTGGCCTTCCTTGTTGGAGTCCTCCATGTCCCACCATGTGGAGAACTATACAAAACCATGATTTTGTGAGTAATGTGAATGCTGACTGCTCCCATTAATAAGGATCTGTTCTCTTTCTGATATTTCATACACTGGCTTGCTGGAACTGTGACCAAAGGACGCAGGGACAGCAGGAGCTATCATTGCTGTGGTACAACAAAGGTGCAGAGAAATGCCCAGGATCAGCAGCAACCTCCGGTGAAATTATCATCTCACGGTTCAAAAATTGACTGCAGAATCAGAACTTTTCTTTACGTCAGGAATCTTGTTTTCCCAATCTCACCAGTGCATACCAAACAGCCTCCACATGAAGACATCACAACTGACAGTCCCCATAAGGTGCAAAGGAGATACACCATAGACAGAGGCTACTGCCCTCAATACCATTTTATCCAGACGAGCAAGGAACAGTCCAGTCACAGGCTGAGGATGTTCCCAGACATTGTCAGAGAATGATTCAGGAGCAGGATCTATACCCTGAAGGAGTGGGTGGCCATTCTGTCCTAATGGCTGTCAAGGTGCAAGCCAAGGCTGAGTGTAAATAGGACCAGGGATATGGTGAATCAGATGATAGGCCTGCACAAGATGAGATTACAATGTCTGGATCGATCTGAAGAGACCTTTCAATACAGCCCAGATAAAGCATCCCACATAATCCGAGCATACTGTGCTCTGCAGAACTGGAGCAAAGACGGAGTGTGACAGACACTGAAGAGTTGGAGGTGTGGCAGCAAGAAGGCAGATGAGGACATAGAGTGGGAGGAACATCACCTTCTGCATGCCAGAGCACAGCAACATCAGGCAGGACTTAATTGATATTGAATTAGGTGTCAGCTGGGTGCAGTGACAGTCAACTTATTGCTACTCAAAAGGCAAACGCTTTGTCTCTGTTCAAAAGCAAATGCAGCTTTAATTTAAAATGTGAGGCTGGATGAACACAGCAGGCCAAGCAGCATCTCAGGAGCACAAAAGCTGACGTTTCGGGCCTAGACCCTTCATCAGAGAGGGGGATGGGAAGAGGGAACTGGAATAAATAGGGAGAGTTCCCTCTTCCCATCCCCCTCTCTGATGAAGGGTCTAGGCCTGAAACGTCAGCTTTTGTGCTCCTGAGATGCTGCTTGGCCTGCTGTGTTCATCCAGCCTCACATTTTATCTTGGAATTCTCCAGCATCTGCAGTTCCCATATCTCTGCAGCTTTAATTTGTTTATTTTTCTTTACTTTCACTGTTGCTGAATGTAAGTGAATATTTTTCGTAATTTGAAGGCTTCCATATTAAACAGTATGATCGTGTTTGACTACACTGGACATTGGGGAAAGAGTAGCATTCCCTTAGACCGAATAAGATAGGATGATGCTAAGAACAAGTAAACTGTGTAGCTTGTTTCTTAAATAGTAATATATTTACAAAGATGGACTCATATTTGCAATGATGTGTTAGTTGTGTTACCTACGTGCCCTTAAAAGCATCTGCTTTTCATTCTCCTTCCACCAAGTGCAGAGTGAAGGATAAGTCCTGGTTGACAGTGCATGACCTGGTGCATGGCTTGGCTTCAAAATGCCATTGGTGCCAGGAATCAGGATGTCCAGCAGTGGCAGGTTGTTACACCATTGTTGAGTTGAGTTTGCAAATATCTTAGATGCGATCGTTGAGGTGCGGTGTGCATGTAAGGAGGCGAGCCACAGAGAATAGTGCGCAAAAACCAGCTAGGGTTCACCAAGATGGGCCATTCACAAAACTCTACAATATTGACACTTAGCTAATTTTCGGGTAAAACTAAGCCCTTCAGATCCATTATCTTGCAATGGAATTTTTTTTTCAGTCCTCAGCCTGTACCGACTGCTGTTCTGGACTTATAAAATAATTAGACTTGGTGGATGGAATGCTAAGTCAAAATTTGCTGACAACATAAAAATTGCATTCAGCAAAAAACTTCAATAAAACACGGACTGGCAGGCAGAATGGATACTCTCTGCAAGTTAAAGCGAACAATTCCAAAGAACTGCATTCTGGAGGAAAAGCAAGTAATGGAGCATAAAGCAAAGCAAAGATGCTGAATGTTTCATATTTAGAGGACTGAAAAATGAAGATGTAGAAGTTGTGCAGCAGTCATGCAAAACCTCGGTTAGACCCCACTTAGAGCACTATGAGCTGATCTGGTTATCACACATTAGAAAGAAGATATTGGCCCCAGAGGGACTGCAACGTAGGTTTACAAGAATGAAACCTGCACTTCAGTGATTAAGTTATAAGAAGACATTATAGAAATTAGGCCTGTTTTTTCTAGAACTTAGAAGTTTGATGTTCTGATCAAAATCATAGACATAGACATAGAACATAGACATAGAACATTACAGCACAGTACAGGCCCTTCGGCCCTCGATGTTGTGCCGACCTGTCATACCAATCTGAAGCCCATCTAACCTACACTATTCCATGTACGTCCATATGCTCATCCAATGATGACTTAAATGTACCTAAAGTTGTCGAATCTACTATCGTTGCAGGCAAAGCGTTCCATTCTCTTACTACTCTCTGAGTAAAGAAACTATGTCTGACATCTGTCCTATATCTTTCTTCCCTCAATTTAAAGCTATGCCCCCTCGTGCTCGCCGTCACCATCCTAGGAAAAAGGCTCTCCCTATCCACCCTATCTAACCCTCTGATTATTTTATATGTTTCAATTAAGTCACCTCTCAACCTTCTTCTCTCGAATGAAAACAGCCTCAAGTCCCTCAGCCTTTCTTGTAAGACCTTCCCTCCATACCAGGCAACATCCTAGTAAATCTCCTCTGCACCCTTTCCAAAGCTTCCACATCCTTCTTATAATGCGGTGACCAGAACTGTACACAATACTCCAAGTGCGGCCGCACCAGAGTTTTGTACAGCTTCACCATAACCTCTTGGTTCCGGAAATCGATCCCTCTATTAATTAAAGCTAAAACACTGTATGCCTTCTTAACAGCCCTGTCAACCTGGGTGGCAACTTTCAAGAATCTGTGTACATGGACACCGAGATCTCTCTGCTCATCTACACTACAAAGAATCTTACCATTAGCCCTGTACTTTGCCTTCTGGTTACTCCCACCAAAGTGCATCACCTCACACTTGTCTGCATTAAACTCCATTTGCCACCTCTCAGCCCAGCTCTGCAGCTTATCTATGTCTCTCTACAACCTACACCATCCTTCGTCACTATCCACAAATCCACCAACCTTAGTGCTGTCTGCAAATTTACTAACCCATCCTTCTACGTCCTCATCCAGGTCATTTATAAAAATGACAAACAGCAGTGGACCAAACACTGACCTTTGGGGTACCCCACTAGTAACTGGTCTCCAGGATGAACATTTCCTATCAACTACCACCCTCTGTCTTCTTTCAGCAAGCCAATTTCCAATCCAAACTGCTGTATCTTCCACAATTCCATTCCTCCGCATTTTGTACATTAGCCTATTGTGGGGAACCTTATCGAACGCCTTGCAGAAATCCATATACACCACATCAACCGGTTTACTCTCATCTACCTGTTTGGTCACCTTCTCAAAGATCTCAATAAGTTTTGTGAGGCACAACCTTCCCTTCACAAAACCATGCTGACTATCCCTAATCAATTTATTCTTTTCCAGATGATTATAAATCCTATCCCTTATAACCTTTTCCAACACTTTACCAACAACTGAGGTAAGGCTCACTGGTCTATAATTACCAGGGTTGTCTCTACTCCCCTTCTTGAACAGGGGAACCACATTTGCTGTCCTCCAGTCATCTGGCACTAGTCCTGTAGACAAGATATGCATGAAAAAAAACAGGACAGGGAAAGCTAAACTAATTCTACTGGTTAGAGAATATAGAACTGGTATCATAGTCTGAGAATTAGGGCCATAGTTAGATGAACTTTTGTTAAACAAAGGTATTAAACGGGATATGGCCAAGGCAGATATATGGATTTAGGCTGCAGATCAGCTATGAACTCATCGAATGGTGGAAAATGCTCGAAGTACTGAATGGTCTAGTCATGTGCTTATGGTCCCATGTTTGGAAAGACAGAAATCCAAGAGTGGAAACATGTAGCTCCTGGAAATGTGAGTGCAGGTACATAAAGTCATAAATAAAATGAATTACATTCATACTTTTGTAAATCGACCCATGAAGCACAATAAGTAAGGCAATGTTTTGACTACAATTAGAAGGCAGGCTGCCGCTAGACAAACCCATAATAGAAAGGAAATTAAAGCCATAGTAAGTGCACAGCATGGATTCATCAGAACTTTAGCAGCGATAAGAGACTGTAGTTGAAGAGAAGCTGGAGATACTGCAATTAACTCCGTTGGATCAAAGAAGGGAAAGAAAAGATCAATTTCTGAAGAGTGTTCATCGAGTGAACGGGTAAAGTCTTCATACCGGTTGGAATGTAGAGATGAGGGTGGTTAGCAATTTAGACCTGGTCACTGAAAATGTAGGCAAGAATTAATTGGAATTCCATTAAAAAGAGGCTAATCACTGTTTGGAATGCTTGGCCATGGGGAGTACTTATAGCAAACACTCTTATATTTTTAAGAGGAAATTAAATATGTATTTAAAGGACGCAGATACAGAACAATGGGGAAAGAGGGATTCCTATCAGCTTGCTCCAGCAAAGAACTGTCACATTGGTTTTAAGTATTTATCTGTGCACTGTACTGAGTTCCTTCTGGGTGCACCCACACTGATGAGGTGAGGGATTGTTGTGGGTGGCTTCACCGTGAGTGAGGGCCAAAATAATAAGAAAGAAATTGACCTTCAGGGAGCTCTCCAGTTTCACCAGGGTCTTGACATTTTCCAGCATTTGGCAAGTTCAAGAGAAAAAAGAAAATTAATCTGAGGATGATGTCCTCCTTTCTGTTTTGCATCATTCCATTTTGTGCAATTAGAACTTGAGATGTCAAATATTTGAAGGGCACAGGAATGACTAGCCAAGTGCCCACCCTGGATCCCAACTTGTACAACTCGCTTCTGCATGATTAACCATGCAAGCGATGTAGAGGGTTATTTTCTGGGGAATACCTTTCCATCTGACAATCTAATATAATGTGGGCAATGTTGTGATGGAGAATGTATGTAACTTTGGTCCACAGCACATTTCAGCTCTAACTTGAAGAAGGTTATTAAGCAAATACAAGAATAGATTGGCTTAAATGGGTCAATATTTACAGCCTCAGTATCTGACAAAGCATGTAGCAGATATTCAAGTTTATTTTTTAATAAAATACATTCACTTGAATTATGCAGGGCAGTTTGCATCAAGCAGAGTCATACAAACAGTGATGGGAGAACTGACCGGATATTCTAATTTAGTTGAAGGTAAATATTAACCAGGATGCTGGGAAAACTCCTTTGGTCTTCTTTGAAATACTGCAAGGGGATCTTTAAAATTTACCCAAAGTGGAAAACAGAGCTTTGGTTCACTATATCCTCTGAAAGTCAAAACCTCCAACAGTACTGCACTCACTCACTGTCATCCTAGATTATGCGTTAGATTGAAAAGCATTTAGCTCGTCAAGCTTATATCCAATTTGTTCATTTAATATCCTGAGAAAAGGGTTTGCAAAATATCTCTGCATGGCTCTTATAAGTAAATAAAGCGATATCCTACACTGTCTGTCTAAAGGGGTACATCCTAAGCCAGGCCCTTGCACTCGATGATTATAATAAAAATCCCTGAGTTGCATCACTTAACAAAAGATACCCACTTGATACACGGTCCACTGAAAGAGTCTCTACAAGAATCTACAGAATCCTTTCCTGATACAAATCAGATATACTTTGGCTGTTCTGTTCTGTTCATTCACAACCTTTCAGTGAGACCAGTAGCACTTATCTGTGTTTTGGTGAAGTAAAACCTACAAATGTCAAGGTTATTTAGTATGTAGTTGATGGGTGTCAATATCAAGTAACTGAGGTTAAAACGTACTTCCATACAGAGGAAACAGCTGGGCCTGTTCAGAGAATAGATGGAACAATGAGACTCCCCAGAATGTTAATAAACTCACTAGCCTTCTTCAGACAGTATAAGAGGGGTGTCAGAAGCAAGACAAGGGTGTGGCTTTCAGAGGCTGCCCAGTTCCTCACAATTTATGTCTCTGCCCTCATACTGGGGCAAATTAGTCACCTCCTCCCCCTCACAAACTGGCCACAGTCGCCCTGGTCACCCGGTTTGGAAATCAACCATTTTTCTCACTTTCTGGGAAGACAGATAATTAGGAAGGTGGTCAGTCAAGTCCTTACGTGGCCATTAATTGCTGAGGAGACAAGAATGCCCCAGCGAACTTTACCATCCAGCATTTAATTGGTTAAGTGGGTGGTGATGGCAAGTATCTCTTCAGAGCTAAATTCTCCAATGATTTCCCTTTCTTGGCATCTTCAGGGAGTATAAAATTATCTTAGTTCCTGATTTACCCACAAACACAGATCCTGTCAAAAATAAATCTACTGCAAACTTATACCTGTCCTATATTTGCTTCAGTTCAACAAAGTAGGTGGCAGCCATTTGCTGGTTAATTTCATAGGTTAATGCCCGGACCAATCAGAGTCAACCTGGCTGGGTTAAAATTTAGAACATAGAACACAGAACATTACAGCACAGTACAGGCCCTTTGGCCCTCGATGTTGCGCCGACATGTCATACTGATCTGAAGCCCATCTAACCTACACTATTCCATGTACGTCCATATGCTCCAATGACGACTTAAATGTACCTAAAGTTGGCGAATCTACAACCGTTGCAGGCAAAGCGCTCCATTCCCTTACTACTCTCTGAGTAAAAAAACTACCTCTGACATCTGTCCTATATCTTTCACCCCTCAATTTAATGCTATGCCCCCTCGTGCTCGCCGTCACCATCCTAGGAAAAAGGCTCTCCCTATCCACCCTATCTAACCCTCTGATTATTTTATATGTTTCAATTAAGTCACCTCTCAACCTTCTTCTCTCTAACAAAAACAGCCTCAAGTCCCTCAGCCTTTCCTCGTAAGACCTTCCCTCCATACCAGGCAACATCCTAGTAAATCTCCTCTGCACCCTTTCCAAAGCTTCCACATCCTTCTTATAATGAGGTGACCAGAATTATACACAATACTCCAAGTGCAGCCGCACCAGAGTTTTGTACAGCTTCACCATAACCTCTTGGTTCCGGAACTTGATCCCTCTATTAATTAAAGCTAAAACACTGAATGCCTTCTTAACAGCCCTGTCAACCTGGGTGGCAACTTTCAAGGATCTGTGTACATGGACACCGAGATCTCTCTGCTCATCTACACTACTAAGAATTTTACTATTAGCCCTGTACTTTGCCTTCTGGTTACTCCTACCAAAGTGCATCACCTCGCACTTGTCTGCATTAAACTCCATTTGCCACCTCTCAGCCCAGCTCTGCAGCTTATCTATGTCTCTCTGCAACCCACAGCATCCTTCGTCACTATCCACAACTCCACCAACCTTAGTGTCGTCTGCAAATTTACTAACCCATCCTTCTACGTCCTCATTCAGGTCATTTATAAAAATGACAAACAGCAGCGGACCCAACACCGACCCTTGGCGTACACCACTAGTAACTGGTCTCCAGGATGAACATTTCCCATCAACTACCGCCCTCTGTCTTCTTTCAGCAAGCCAATTTCCGATCCAAACTGCTATATCTCCCACAATCCCATTCCTCTGCATTTTGTACAATAGCCCACCGTGGGGAACCTTTTCGAACGCCTTGCTGAAATCCATATACACCACATCAACCGGTTTACTCTCATCTACCTGTTTGGTCACCTTCTCAAAGAACTCAATAAGGTTTGTGAGGCACGACCTACCCTTTACAAAACCATGCTGACTCTCCCTAATCAATTTGTTCTTTTCTAGATGATTATAAATCCTATCCCTTATTACCTTTTCCAACACTTTACCAACAACTGAGGTAAGGCTCACTGGTCTATAATTACCAGGGTTGTCTCTACTCCCCTTCTTGAACAGGGGAACCACATTTGCTATCCTCCAGTCATCTGGCACTATTCCTGTAGACAATGGCAAGTTAAAGATCAATGCCTAAGGCTTGGCAATCTCCTCCCTGGCTTCCCAGAGGATCCTAGGATAAATCCTATCCGGCCCAGGGGACTTATCCATCTTCACCCTCTGTAGGATTTCTAATACCTCTTCCTTGTGAACCTCAATCCCACCTAACAAAGCCTGGTGGTTAACTGTCAATCAGCATTAATTGCTGCATTCTCTACTAGTCTGAGTCCACTTATCAACTTCGCAGCACCCTCTCTCATGTAGTACAAAAGTTGCTTATTCCCCTTAAATTGGTACTCCTGAAAACGATCCTGAACATCAAGATGGAAAACATCATCAAAATATATACTTTTTAAGCAATAGCATTTGGTTTGCTTGAAAAAAGGAAATTGTCTGATTCAATGCAGTTAATAGATAGCCAGCAACAGACAACCTCTCAAATGCGAAAGATTCATGTGTTATTATACCTCAGTCATGCATTCAGCCAAGGGATTACAATTGTCCCTGATTGCACTATATTTATCTGCTTTAGAAATTATTTTGCCTTCTGCAGAATATTCCATTTAATGACTGCTCATTGGCAAAAATATTGTGTTAAGTGACTTTGAGATTGGGATTTCCTATGCAAAATCTGTACAGTCTGACTTTTGCTGAGGCAAAAAACAATCCGTAACTTTTGAATAGCTTACTCTAAAAAAAACTTATTTATTTTAAATTACAGGCTCCTGTGCTGAGGAGAGATTCAGATTGTAACAGTATTGGGCGGGGGGGAGGGAAGGGAAAAGGGAAAAGGGAAGAGAGGAAAGAAAGTCAATGTTCTTTTCCTTCCATATTACTAAAGGTTCAGGAATGATTTTATTATTGTAGCCTATTTGTGCTTTTCTTCCTCGAGCTGTAAGAGATTGTTTTAATGTACAGAGCCTGTGAGTGTTACAGCAAAGTGCCTATCTCCCTGATGTCAGCCTTCCCATAATGCATTGTATTGAAGACAGGCAACAACACCTCCTGGTGACAGAAATGTCATTAAACTAGAAGAAAGCAACATAGCTGACAGCAGATCACAACATGGATTTCTTTCCCATTTAAAAGAGTGAAATTTTCTTCAATTAATAAAGGATTTTTTAATGTCACACAATATACTATTAAATAAGCTGAAGGCTTGATCATTGGTGTTAACAATGAGTAAGAAACTCATTACATGGTCAGAGATGATGAGTACCCATCAGAGTTCTGTCTGAGTGGAGAGAAGAACTGATCATGCCTGGTACCTCAAAGTTGCTGGCAGGGTATGTACTCTTTCTAATTTAAATGAAGGGGGACAGGAAATTAATTCAAGTGGTGGCAGAGGAATCTAAATTTAGTTGATAAATTGAACTGGAAATAAGTGCTAGTCCCAATAATGATGATCATGAAACTACTTGAATGTCATAATATCACAACTGGGCCACTAATATTCTTCCAGGAAGGAAATCTGTCATCTTTACCCGGTCTGGCTTATGCATAGATGCAGCTCCACAGCAATGAAGTCAATGCCTCCTTGGACTCTGAAGTGGCCTAGCACATCATTCATTTGTATCAAACTACAAATGCAAAGAAAAACACAGCAGATGAACATACAACGGTAGCAATGGTTTAAGAAGTGCATCCTATCACCGCCTTCTCAAGGACAATTAACAATGAGCAATAAATGCTGGCTTTGCCAGGTATACCCACATCCTGAGTGCAAATAAAAATAACTTGATCTCCGTTCGATATCCCCAATCCCATGGAAGCAGACAGCACTGCATGGGATAACCAAATGAAGGAAAGGCTTTGGAATCGGAACAGGCAACTCAGAAATTGGAGAACAAGTTGGACAAATCAAGCAAGTGACAGCTAAAATATAATGTGTCTGTGTGAAGTGCAAGGTAGAGGAAGTAAAGATGGTAAGCACTCATACTTCTTTAAGAGTACGGCCATAGCTAATAATGAAGCTGAAAGACAGCTTCAAATTCTTTGTTGGTTCAGTAATGACAATTCTGAGCAGCAATCCTCACATTTAACAATATTTTATGTACATAGCCCAAACAATTGAATATGAATGAGCTTGATAGAGCTTGAAATATAGTTGGAGCACACCTTGATTGTTTCATCGAGTTCTTGTTCCGGCCAATGAAACTCAACAACGTATACCTGCTAGAGGCAGTGCAGAGAAGGACTGTACGGTTGATTTATAATTAGTTATGAGGAAGATCTGATAGTATTTGGAGGAGTGAAGGATGACAGCTGAGATCTTGACAGGTAGGATGTCACAATGGCTGTGTGTTCAACACTGCTGTCACACAGCACTAGAGAGCTGAGTTCGACTCCACCTTTGAGTGTGGTCTTTGCACATTCTCCCAGTGTCTGTGTGGGTTTCCTCCAGGAGCTCCAATTTGGGTTGGCCATGCTAAACTGCCCATAGTGTGTAGGCTAGGCATATTAGCCAGAGAGAAATACAAGGATGGGGTAGGTCTGGGTGGGATGCTCTTTGGAAGGTTGGCTCAGGCTGACTGGCCAGCTTCCACACTGTTGAGATTCTATTTTGTAAAAGTATACAGATTACAAAAGATATGGATTTAAACTTGTGGAAGATTCTTTGAGGGCTTAATAGGGCAGATGCAGAGAGGTCATCTTCCATTGTAAGAGAAGCTAGGATTGGAGAACATAACCTCAGAGCAAGGTGTCACCCATTTAATATAGAGTTAATGAGGGTTGTTTTTCTCTCAGGGGATAGTAAACCCGTGGAATTCTTTACCACAGAGCCCTGTTGAGGCTGGGTTGGTAAGTATATTCAAGGCTGAGACAGACAGATATGTAATCACCAAGGGAATCAAGGGTTATGGGAAGAAGGCAGGCAGGAGAAGTTCAGAATTGTCAGATCAGCCATGATATTAGTAAAGAGTGATGCAGACTTGATGGGCCAAATGGCCTACCTGTAGTCTTACAGTTTTTGGAGTTGATGGATTCAAACTAAAGAAGGATATTTCCAGGAAAGATAACGAAAAATTTGGCTTCGCAACAGACTACAGCTACACCAAATGTCAATCACACAGGGGATGATGTAAAGTGAGCATATTTTTACATATATATTCCATTCACAATGAAAGTTCACCTGCGCTACCTGTGGGCCCAAAGAAAGTTTTCTTTGTCCTTATCCTCCCACGAAAGATGCAGTCCTGGGATCCACAGCTGGGGAGAGGCAGTCTGCCCTATAGCAGAGTAATTGACCTTGGAGTTCTGAGTGGATGGTTCAAGGGGCGGTTATGTCTCAAGGGCTCAGACATGCTGCACGTGTCCTGGCCAGATGAAAGCTCATTACCCTGTGCTTGAACTTCTGCACGGTTATGAGTTGCAAGCAGGATGGAAATGGAGAGGCCAGGCAGCTCTGGAATGTCCTGGGTGGAGCCTTCTGGGGATCATCTATCTTGTTTGTCCTATGGCTGGGTACCTAGATGGTGCCGTCTGTTGGTGGAGCGCCAATAACTATAGCATTGGACTGCAACTCTGCATGTATCACCAGCTGGCAGTGAGTGTACTGGATCTGGCTCTCCTTTCCATGGAAATGTCCAAATGCACACACGCCAGAGCCAGGATGCTACAAGTGAAATTCATGGACTCCTTCAGCTGTTGATCCAGGTTGTTAAGTGCCTCTGATTAACCCGCCTACTGCTCATGTCCCTTTAACCATTTTAACTACATAATTAACAGCTGTGGAACTGTCCCTTACCTGGAGCTGAACAGATGCTTGATCACCAGCAGTCCTCTGAGTGCCAGGCGACCTGCACCGTTTCTTTCCCTCCCAACTGCAGAATGTGTCTGTGATGTGCTCACTACAGTTTACTCCTGACCTTAATCTAGCTCCTCTAACATCCACTGAGGTGTCAGTATCTCAGCTGGTGGAGGGTACAGGTTGCAGCCTTTGCTGGTGCTACCTCTCAGGGTTCTGTGGCTTTGTCATTAAACATGGAGGAGAAGGTAGTGACTGGAGGAGATGGTCACCTCACAGTGGAGTCTATGCAAATGGCCACTCTCGCCTGTAGGAGTCAAGCGAGGTAATGAGTTGCAAACTAGGGGAAGAGGCATGAGGTTGCGAAAAGCACATTCCATGTGGCAGTTATACAAGGGCAGCAGAGCATTTCACAATGATTCTTATTTATTTGTCAAGAAATGTGGTATCACCACATAAATGGTCCTGGTCCTCTCCCACTAGGGAAGGATTCTCTCTGTGTGGGGAGTGAGCAGTACAATGACAGACACCCGACTGCCGTAGCTGAGTGTCATTGAGAGAAGATGCTGCACATAATAGTAGGAATCGTAAACCACGAGCCTTAATGGGAGGCGTGTAAAGTACTCATGTTAGACTGAATGTAAAGTCGCAAAGAAAGTGTGAGGTATTGCATTTTGGTAAGGCAAATCAAGGCAGTACTTATACATTTAATGGTAGGGCCCTCGAGAATGTTGCCAGACAAAGTGACCTAGGGGTGCAGGTGCATAGAATCTTAAAAGTAGAATCGTAGGTAGAAAGTGTGGTGAGGAAGGTGTTCGGTATGCATGCCATCGTTGTTCAATGCATTGGGCGTAGGAGTTGGGATGTCATTTTGCAGCTGTACAGGGTGTTAGTGAGGCCACTTTTAGTATACTGTGCTCAATTCTAGTCTCCCTGGTATAGGAAAGATGTTGCTCAACTTGAAAGGGTGAAGACAAAAAATTATTGGACAAAAAAAAGGATTGGCATGTGTAGGGATATGAATAGGCTGGGACTTTTGTCGCTAAAGCATCAGATGATGTAGGGTGACCCCATAGACGGTTATAAAATTATAAGGGGCATGCATAGGGTGAATAGCCAAGGTCTTTTCCCCGGGGTAGTGGAGTCCAAAACTGGTGAATGATTTAAAAAGGATCTGAGGGGCAACTTTTTCACACAGAGGGTGGTTTGAAAACAGAACAAGCTGTCAGAGGAGATGGTGGAAGCGGGTACAATTACAACATTTAAAAGGCATCTGGATGGGTATATGAATAAGAAGGAGTTAGATGGATATGGGGCAAATGCTGGCAAATAGGACTAGATTAGCTTAGGCTATCAGGTTGGAATGGACGGGTTGGACCAAAAGGTCTTTTTCTGCGCTGTGTAGCTCTGTGACTCGACAAAAGGTGGTGGCATTTATCTTTGTGGAGCACAGAAGATCATTTACCTTATTCCTGCGCTGCTGGGTGCGCCTCCAGATCATGGACCATGCACTGATCTGGGAAGCAACTTCTCACCAGTCTGGCTTGGTCTGGTTCCATGTCTCCTCTGATGGTCCTGAGGAAAGGAGACAACCTTTCTGTCCTTCACTCCATCTACCAGGACCTCCGGTTCGTGTCAACAAAGCAGGGTGCCAACTTGCCCATACCATTCATCTCCTACCAATTCACCACACAGAGTAGATGTGAATTCCAATTCCTGGCTTCCTATACTTGACCAACTGTTTTAAATTTTTAAACATGGTACTTTCAGCAGGAAGCCCTGAAGATGCCAGCTGGGGTGAATGTAAAATAGCCGAGAATACAGCCCTGAGGGTGTAATGCATTTTAATGAGGTTAGTACCATTAACAGCACAGAGGTAATTTTGCAAGAGGTCACAAAGAGAAACGTCATGAAACAATTTGAAATTGACTTAACCAAACTTTAGGAAGAGTCAGTCCAATGTGTTTGCTAAGTGACAAGTTACCTATATTAAAATGCTGCACCGTAGCTTCCCTTGCAAATATGTGTTAAAATTGAGCCCAGCAGCCGTATGTATGGCAACAGAATGCCATTATATGTGGGAAATGTTGGATAAGGCAGACAAAAGGAATAATTGACATCACAAGTAAAACTCTGCCCATCATGAGAAAGGACCGTTCTGGGGAAAACCTAAACAGTCTCCAGTGTATCATAGGTATTATGCAACTACCCGTTAAGTAATATGCAATAAGTCGATTTACTGTCCATCAGGACTGAACGTACCTTTTCTTAAAATGTCATGCGGCCATCCTTCCTTTTGTGGTATTGGTAGCCTGGAGTCATATCAAAAGGAGGGATTAGTAGCAGCAAATCTACCGAAGATGCCCCGGATAGTATCCAATACTACAAGATGTTGAAAGGGGTGAGATCCATTGCCCCTTATAAGATGGCTAGTAATACTGGAATGCACTGTCTCTCGTAAGACACCTATAAGACATTTATTCACTTTCTATGTAAAGCCATGCTGTCACATTCTAAAATATGGTGTGGGGGGGTGTGGAAATGCAAGATATGGGAACGTCCACTTCCATTTTGTCCCAGTGCATCTTCATCTCATCAACTGGGTCAATTCAGCAGGAAAATCTGTTTGTAAGGAAATGTGTACAGGTCAGGGGGAACTGAGGAAGTGGTCCAAGATGGAAGAGTTTGGTCAGGCCATTGTGGTGACTGTGGGAAAACTAAAATTAGATCAAAGAGAAAATGAAATACTGATCCCATCACCAGGAAGAGAGAGGTGATGAAAACAGAAATGAAAGAAAATTCACACTACCACAGTGGAAAGAAGGAATTGATTCCAAGAAAATCAAAAGTGTTATTAACTGCCACTTTAAGAAAACAAACAAAACCTCCCTGTGAACCTGGAGGCGGAACCGGGAGAGAGTTCAAAATATTTTTTACATGACTGCACAGCATATGCTTTGGAAGTCCCTAATAACTGATTAACCCAAAGAAATAATAGTCTTAATCTGTGCACAACAAGGAGAGGAATGAAAATGGGAGTACAAAACAGAAATGTCAAGAGTGTGAAGCATTATACGGGAAATGTTATTTTTTCAATACTTATCATGTCTCGTCCTGTATTTTCGTGACTGGATTAAAGGATTTTAGCAATGTAATTATTTCCTTTTTTACCTCTCTACTAGAGACCATAAGACCATAAGGCATATATTGCAGAAATTAGGCCATTCAACCCATCGAGTCTGCTCTGCCATTCAATCATGGCTGATAAGTTTCTCAACACCATTCTCCCGCTTTCTCCCTGTAAGCCTTGGTCCGCTTGACAACAAAGAACCTATCGATCTCCATCTTAAATGTACTCAATGACCTGGCCTCCACAGCCTTCTGTGGCAGTGAATTCCATAGATTCACCACTCTCTGGTTGAAGAGGCTTCTCTTAATCTCGGTTCTAAAAGGTCTTCCCTTTACTGTGAGGCTGTAGAGTCCTAGTCTCTCCTGCCAATGGAAATATCTTCCCAACATCCACTCTGTCCAGGCCATTCAGTATTCTATAAGTTTCAATTAGATTCCCCCTCATCCTTCTAAATTCCATCGTGTTCTCACTCGTGCACACAGAAATGAATAAAACACAAACATACAATGTCAAAATATGTATGTAGAGAGAGAAGAGCACAATCTGAAAATGCTCCAGGAAAGCCTCTTTAAAAGTTACAACGACCTAGTGAGAAGAAAAGGATGATGTTTAAAGAGAAAGCATTCAGTGTTGATTGCCGAACAGAAAGGATAATTCATTCAGGGCCATTTTTGTTCACTGGGACCTTTGATTGCAATGATACGAAACTAAGAATCAATGCTCAAAACTGGTAAGAGTACAATTTAGCTTTAGCCATTAGAGGCTTAGCCAAACATGAATTTTCTCGATGCTTTTGTGTTTGCAAAGTTCTTAAATAACCATTAACCCCAACTTGGCAGTTGATTATTGTTCCAAAGAATGGGAAAGCGCTTGCTACCCTTCAAAGTGACATCACAGTTTTGAAAATAGTTAAACAATGAAAATGGCAAATGCAATCTCTTTTATCCCTACAAACAGGGCATGGAAGGGAAGCAACAAGCACTTTGATTTGATTGCCAACATCCAGAAAATTTTAGCCAATTTGTTTTCATTTCAAGACATCATAAAATACTTCACAAAGATATAGGATTAATAAAAGGAATAAATTGGAAATCAAGCCATGGAGAGAGGTTAGAAGGTAACCAAACATTTTGACACAAAGATGGACTTTGAAGTCCCCAAAGGTGAAGGGGAAATGGGGTAGAATTTGGGTAGGAGTTCTTGTGCCAACCAAGACCACAGAATCATTCATGTTTCTGTGTGCAAAAAAGATATTGTGGGAAGGAGAACTGGCATATCAATGGAATGTATAAATGTGGCTTCATTCTCTCCATTCATTTGTGCATCAACACTGGCGGCATTTTCAGAAAACACAGCCAAACCTCTTTGATGTTGGTAATTACAGGTGACGAGTGCTACAATGTACCTTAACAAGTATCATCAATAAAATTCTAAACACAACAGTAGGTTGGCAGAGGCAAAGAAAGGCTTTGTTTTTAATGCTCTTGGCTGAATTAGTTTAGTTCTACTAGCAGCTGGAAGCACCCATTTAGATGTGTTACCTCTGTAATGGCAGTGAATTATGTAACATCCCACTTCAGTTGCACTGATTGTCAGAAGGTATAAAGTGCAATTACATTACAGACATTGACTTGGGTAATGCCACACTATCAAAGGGACTTAGGCTCCAGATTCCACAATGCTCACTAACTGAGGAATAAAATGCCTAGTGCTTGCACACAGAAGTAATGTTCCACTTTTGGCAATGGTTCAAATTGAATGTTGGGAAAATGCGATGGTACAATTAGCTTTTTACTGTCAATGAAAGAAGCTCCAAGGATTGCCTGGGAACCCTGAAGATAAGAAATCTAAGAGGTGAATTAACAGAGGATATTAACATTAGGTGCAGTTATGTAAAAGCAAAATTCTATATTGGAGAGTCAATGAGGAAGGATCAGCAATTTAAATTTTTCACCTAGAGGGTGAAGAGGGAGGTTAGAATACATGGCTTTACACAGAAGCCTGTTACAGGTCAAAGACCAGTCTCAAGAGAGCGATATTCAGTTGGGAATAAGTCTGATCAATGTGGTATGTAATTGGGTCATTTGTCCCTGTCAGGGCCCTTTTATGAGCTGTTGAGCTGACTTTTTAAACTGGTGCAGCTGCACAAAACAGAATTTTATTTATTGCAAATACTGTCTGTGCAGATTTCTTCTGAAACAATAGTTATTTAGTAAATGCAGGGAGAAATTTTAATCTATTCAGGGAGACTACCTAAAAGGAACACATAATCCATTCGAGCTCACACAGGAAAGGTTAACCCAGGAGACTTTGAAGATATTTGGAAGATAGGTGGTTAAAAAAAAACAGGAGCAGATCAAAAATGCAAGAATTAGCAATGGCAGAGAAATCAATGAATGGACCGCTGGGAGGGAAAGTTGAGGCAGAAAAATAAAAGTTCAGAATGGAAACCACAAAGCAAAGCTTTTAAGAACACAAGAACCAGTTGTAATGAAATAGGTAAAAACGCTTGAAAAGGGAACACATTATAAATAACATTTCTCATTTAAGGAAAGAAATTGTCCAATTTCTAAATCTGTTAAAAGTTTTAAAATTGATTACAGTAACCAAGTGACTGGAGTAAACTGGAATATGTTTTTTACAACATTCCAGACTCCCAGAATGCCAAATCCAGAGTAAAAGTCAATACCATATTTAGGGCTGCCTGTTTCCTCTGATGTTCATTCTCTGGGCTAGTTCAGAGAGCTGCTAAGATAATTTAAATGCAAATTGAATTGTCTGATGGCACAGTTATCTCATTTCTCAGTTCTTACGATGATCACGACGCAGAAAAAAGAGATGCAAATCCAGTAGCTGAATTGTATTGTTGCATCTCCCACAATGTTTCACTGTGATTCTAAAACAAAGAAATCTACTTAAAGCCACTAAAAATGGCAATTTTTCATTTTCAGGTGAACCGTCTGTCTAATCAGTAAAAACAAACTTTATAACTTCCATTTATATAACACCTTGAGCACGTGTGACATCCTACCACACTCGACAAAACTGAGCTACGGAAGGATATTTAAAACATTTTAAAATGAAGGTAACATAGAGGTTAAATAGCAACCTTAATCAAGACTATTCACTTCCTCAGTTTTACATACAGATTTTCTAACATTCAATCAAAAAATGATAAAATAGTAGAATAACATCCAAATAAATAGCACCAATTGGATCTGGTTATAATTTCATCAGGAACACAAGCAAGTAAAATCAAGACAAATCCCTTGCATATTCAGAATTGATTTTGTTACGTTTATGAAAGAGCAACAATAAAATACTTTGATGCAAAGTTTGGAGATGACATTTAACTAATCAAATCACTCCAGAACATCTAAATACTTTGTGTTCCAACAAATTTATTCTCTGCTGTCTGACTGGTACGCACAATTTTAAGAAAAGATCGCATGGTGTGAAGTCATGAGTCAATGCCAGAATGGAGAAGATTGGGTAAATTCCCTGTCACTCATGCACGGAGGCTGCACCATTGTAAACGACTGGTTTTGACTTGACACAAATAGTTTGTATTAAGTAATGGGCTTCCACTCACCACTTTTCTGCAGAAATATCCTGCTTTTATTGCGGTGCTCTGCGAGTTTTAGTTGTGAATTCTATTTGTTGATTTTCATTAGGATTTTATCCCCCCTTCAATTCCCACTTCATCACAAATTCACTGACTGGTGTAGTGTTATCAACACCCATTTGATTAACAAATGCGATTTTTAATTAAACAAAAAAGTTTAAAAAGTGGGAGCATTCTAAGTTGTGACACAGTTACACATACCAGACTGGAAAAACATCTCTTAGAATTTGGATTTGCATCCCCAAGTTATAATTTCCATCAGGCATAGAATGATCAACTTTCACTAAAATATTGATGCCTATTTCACTAATGAACCAAACTTATAGACTCTGCAGCATGACTGAGTAATGTCTAGTAATGTCTTACTTTCATATCCTCAAACATCCAACTATGCCATTGTCCAGTCCACAGCCAATGTATTTCTCTAGTACCAGGTCTGATCCATCGTCTGAATGACATATCCTGAACCTTCCATATTCCCTCCATACACATTACTGTGTGCTTTAGGGTACAGAAGTGACATAATGGTAGTGTCAATGGACTGGTAAACCAGAGCCCAGTCTCGTGCTCTGCAACATTGGTTCAAATCACACCACAGATCGCAAAATTTGAATTTGAATAATAAATGTGGAATTAAAAACTTAGTTTAATGGGGACCATGTAACCATTGTTATAGAAAAACTCAATTGGGTCATATATGGAAGAAATTCTGCTGTCCTCACTGAGGATAACCTCCATCTTAATGTTTGGTATTATTGCCACGTTAAATGGGTCTAACTTCACTACAGTTAGCAACTCAAAACTGAGTGCCTATAAGGGCCATCAGCAGCAGCAGAATTGTATTCAACCACAATATGTTAGCTCATGGCCTGGCATACCACCTACTCTGCTATGACCATCATGCCAGGGGATCAATCCTGATTGAATGAAGAGTGCAGGAGAGCATGCCAAGACTGGCACAGGGAATGTCTAAAGAGGAGGTTTCAATCTGGTGAAGTTACAAAAAGGAATACACGTGTACAGAATACACAGTAAATAGAGTTAAGTGATGCCATAACCAAAGATCTAAACTCTGCTGAGCTACAACGTCCAGAAATGATGATGGACAATTAATAAACATCCCTGAAGGAGGGGAGGGAGGTTCCACAACCATCCGCACCTTCAATAATGTGAGTGCCACCAAATCCATGCAAATGTTAAGACTGAAACATTTTCCATTCTTCAGCCAGAAGAGCCATGCGGATAATTCATCTCATCCTGCTCCAGAGGTCTCTAGCACTACAGATACCAGTCTTCAGACAATTCAGTTCACTCAGTTTGAAATAAAGAAATGGCTGAAGCCACAGGACACTGTAAAGCTTATGGCCCCTGACAGCATTACAGCAATAGCATTAAAGACCTGTGCTCTAGAATTAGCCACACAATTAACCAAGCTGTTCCAATTACAAGACTGGCATCCACCTGCAACACGGAAAATTACCAAAGTATGACCTGTCCATTAAAATCATGACGTATCCAACCCAGCTAATTACATCTCTATCAGTCGATTCACAATCATCAGCAAAATCTTAGAAGCAGTCATCAACAGGACTAGCAGGGAGCACTTGCTCAGCAATAACCTGCTCACTGACATACAGTTTGGGCTCTGCTGGGCCACTGATCTCCTGATCTCATTATATTCTTGGTTCAAACATAGATAAAAGAACGGAATTCTGGAGGTGAGTAACTCAGCATTTGACTAAGTGTGGCATCAAGGGGCGCCAGCAAAACTGGAATCAATGAGTATCAGGACAAAACTCTCCAAAGGACACAGAGCAAGATGGTTGTGGCTGTTCGGAGTCAGTCACCTCAGCTCCAGGACATCTCTGCAGATGTGCCTCAGGCCATGTCCTAGGCTCAATCATCTTCAGCAGCTCCATCGATGACTTCCCTCAATCATAAGATCAGGAATAGGGACGTTCACTGATAATCGGACAATATTTACCACCATTTGTTACTCCTCAGATACCGAAGCAGTTCATTCATGTTCACATGTAGCAAGATGTGGACGATGTCCAAGCTCAAAATGAAAACTGACACACAACGTTTGCATCATGTAAGTACCAGACAATGACTATTTAAAACGAGAGTATCTAACCATGGCCCTTTGATGTCCAATGGCCAAATCATTGCTCACCCTGCTATTAACATTCCAGGAGGCTACCATTGACCAGAGAGTGAACTGGACTAGCCATATAAATATAGTGGCTACGAGAACAAGTCAGAAACTAGGAACTCTGTGGCAGGTCACTCACTTTCTGCCTCTCCACTACTTGTCTACCACAAGCCACAAGCTGGAAGTGTGATGGAATAGTCCCCATTTGCTTGGCTCCAATAGCACTCAAGATGCTCAGGAAAAAACTTGAATTGGCATCCATTCAACCACTCCCCACATTCACTCCTTTCATCACTGATATACAGCATGGATCAGCTACAGGATGCATTGCAGTGACTCAGCAAGTCTACTCTAACTGCACTTTCGAAACCCATGTAATCTACCACCTTGAAGGACAAGGCCAGTCATGCAATGGGATTCCCCACCACCTGTAAATTCCCTTTCCAATTCTAATTTGGAACTATAGTGCCATTCCTTCATTGTCTTTGGGTCAAGTCCTGGAATTCCCTTCTCACATCACCCCCAAGGATGCAGTGTTTCAAGAAAGTATCACATGACGAGGACTAGGGATGGACAATAAATGCTCTCTTAGACTATGATGTCCTCATTCTATAAATGAATAAAAACAATTATTCTTCAAATAAATAAAAGTTGAAAGTATGCAAGTCTCACAATGTTTATAAAAATGCACAATAGCAGTTCCGCTTCTTTTTCTGTCAATATGTTTTTGCAAATGTTCAAAACATGCTTCTAAAATAAATTACTGTACAACTTTGGAGCTAGACAGTACAACAATTGTCATTGTTATAATTTCCAAAGCTTAACTTGGCCATGATCAGCATTGAAGCAAATGAAGCAACTGCCTCAGCAAAAACCTGATTAAGTTAACTCACTATCTCAAGGAAAAAGTTGATCTCAGATAGCACGGTAGCTCAGTGGCTAGCATCACTGCCTTACAGTGCCAGGTCCTGGGTTTGATTCTACACTCAGGTGACTATCAGCACAATCTTCCATTGTCTGTGGGTTTCCTCCACAGTCCAACGATGCACAGGTAGATTAGCCATTGGAAATACAGGATGTGGGAGGGATGTTCTTTGGAGAGTCAGTGTGAACTCAATGGGCCAAATGACCTACTTACACACTGTGGTGATTCTGTGATCTGGACTTCATGTTTTGCTGTGCTATTTATGAGACAGTCAAAATTGGCACATACCCGAACACGTGACTCTTTTCTTCTCCCTCAGGTACTGACTCACCTGTTGTGAATTTTGATTATTTCCTTTGATCAGATTTAACAATGTCTGTAGGACTTCTTTGTCCCATTGTTAATCCTGATTACCCATTTCCATTAATTCACCTTTAAGCCATGTGATATGTTTTATTCCACAATCTCCACCAGCCTTGGTGGAAAATCTGACCTCATTCTAGCTGAAGGCTGAATCAGAATGGAAGGAAGATTCTGAACAAAGAACAACAGCCAACAATAAGCCCTGCACCAACACATTTTTCATTCAAAAAGTGACTAACATTTTGTGAAATGAGTAACCTGGCAGACCGGATCACCCATCCATCACAGAAGTCGTCTGATATTAAATCGTTGGCACCAGTTTGGGCAGGCTTCATTATTGGTGGGCGATTAAATAGCTACATGTAGATAGGCTGTCTAGGAGGATTTGAAAATTGTACTAACAGTGGCCCAACAAGGCTGCAATTATTTGTGAACATCCATTGTACTCCCAAGATTGCACAGCTATTAAATATTTAAATAGATATTTTCAAATGGTGTAATGAATTGCATTTATTTACAGTTGTTTCAAAGTATGCAGGCTGATTCAATACAGTTTTTAAACTGAAGTTATTTTCACCAATCCTATTATTTATTTGGACTAAGTCTTGATTTTTTAAAAAATACCTTTGCTGGGTATGTTTCAACGTAATTGTTTGGTAAAATCTAAAATCTTTTCTTATCCTCCACTATTGCAATAAATACTAATTTTACCCACTCGAGTTGAGTTCCCATTTTCTTTCAGCTTTGAGAAATCATGCAGTATCTTTTATTTTCAAGGATGTTGTAGTCTGCCTCCTCTGTTCCAACAAAAGGGGAATTTAAAACATATTGTTTCTTGATTTGAATGAAGGGTCATAATGCAGGTTAGAATATGTCAAATTCACTGCTGCCTGAAAGTTTGCTTTCAATTATTAATGTTATATCTGCCAGTCAAAATGGATATTCAGCATATGTGTTAAGGATCAGATGTTTTCTATTCATATATGGCTTAAGTTATAAACAATGGACCCAAATATTAAATGTAACCCAGTACTACTTGTCAGTCCATATTTCTACATATCTGAAATTACACAGTCACAGATTGTGGTTGTATGTTACCTTAAATTGAAGGAATATTCAGCACTAGTTCACCTGTAAGCCTCTACAAATGTGACATAGACTCATTGAGTTTTGTTAATTTCTCATTTACATCTACATACACAGAAATCATACAAAAATGTCTAATCTAATAGAGGCGAAAAATCTGAAAAACACCATTATGTAAGTTTATTCAAAAATAATTAAGATTTTGCACTTCAGAGTTTCACCATCAGGACAGATTTTAACAGGTGACTAAAAGTAGTGAACGAAAGTCACGGATGAAATGGAGGTATTCCAAAAGCAGTGAATTCAACTGAAATATATACCAAAAGAGTGAATGGAGTTAAAGTTAATTTCTGAAATTTAAGGCTAGATGTGGGATATTTCCAAACAGGCAGTGTGGATATTTAACTAATTTATTACTGCAAGCTTTGGTGGTGTATCGGATATCAAATAATACAATGCGTAAAAAAGAATTGCCACCCAGCTTTAAGTAAAAAGATTAATGCCTCTTGCTATATCATTTTCCCAACCTAACATATAATAGGTTATGAGTCTCTTGCTTCTTCTCCAATCAAATCCATCAATTTATTTTCTCTCTACTCCCATTGCCCCGGAAGTTATTGCTACCTTGCTGGTACAGTTTGCTGGGCATTAATTGTCCTCTGCTGGATATTGCAGCTGAGAGAAAAAATGTTTCTTGTAAGTTTGCAAGGCAAGCCAATGTAACAACTGTGTGCAAAATATGATGTTTGCTTAAGATGGCACCACTCATCCCATTGCTCCACAACTCACCATCATTTCAAAATTCTGTTGGCACGTGATTCTGAATAGCTCCAAGAAATAAGTAGACTCGCCCAATATTTTACTTTCATTCCCTAGTTTAATAGTCACACATATATCTATGCCATAGTGACAATCATGATTTCTGGCACATAACAGATGAGAGATGGGGCATTAGAGCATAGCAAACACCAAACACACTTCTGTCAGCATTTTTTACATGCTACACTCCTCAGAGTATTACAATGTACAATACTTCAAAGTCACACAATTTGCAATTTCCATGCCTTCCAGCTTGTGTATATAAAATTGATCAGAATACAAACAGAACACCAAAATATTCTCTCAGAATGGGTTTTCATAAAATACTAGAATTGTCAATTATTAGCAGGGCATTTATTCCAGGTATCTTATTAGGTATTGCTGTAATAATGATCATGAATAAGATTGAGCATTTCAAAACTCATATTGAAAATGAATATCATGGGGGATATTATATTTCTAACTAAAACTGAAAGAACTGCGGATGCTAAAAATCAGGACCAAAAACAAAGTTGCTGGAAAAGCTCAGCAGGTCTGGCAGTATCTGTGAAGGGAAAACATTTCAGGTCAGATGACCCTTCCTCAGAACCTTCCTCACTGGATCCAAAACGTTAACTCTGATTGTTTCTTCACAGATGCTGCCAGATCTGCTGAGATTTTCCAGCAACTTCTGTCTTTGTAACACCTTCAGTCTGTGATTGATTTGGTAGATTTTGAAAAGGTACAATGCTGTCACAAACCATTTGGGTCTTTCAGCTTTCCCAGTCAAAACAGTAACAATTCTCATCCTGATCATGAATTCTGAATCAAGTGCGAGTAGTGTTGCAGAATGTTTCAATTATTTTGGGTATTTTATAACAGATGCTGGTGAAAGAGACATGAAGTTAGATTGTTGTTCTGCATTCATCAGGACTAGGATGCAAGAAACAGACTTGAAAAAAGGGACAACAATTTCTACGGCACAAGAAAAGGGGCTGATTTCTCGGGCCATCATTATCATCATGAATCAGCTGGCAATGTGATGTATTTGCACATGCTGGAAGCTACAGGCATTAATACATGGTACCATGCATTATGTAACCAAATGAAACTTGTACATACATTGTACATGTTCATGAAAAAAGGGGTCATGGAGCCTGCTAATCTTTGTTGCATTCCCATGCATTACACTATCTAATTAGAATCTACCTGCTTTGTCTGAAAACTAAGCTTGAGAGTAACTGTTCTTGCTGAACCTCCATGTCAATCTTTATTCAACCAATTGGTATCTTTTTCATACTTTGTAGAAATTGGTGTCTCTTTCTTCAATTCTGTTCTTTTCATCCTAGTTATGTTCAGTGCAAAAATTGGCTCCTGTTAGCAATATTTAAGTTCTGTACTACCAAGCAAAATATGCTATATTGCTAATTTTCATTCCAGTGGTGGTCATAAGCCTGAACCATATACTTTTGAAAACAGAAATGGATACACAGCAGGGGAGAGATAGTGACGTAGTAGTAATGTCAATGAATGTCAATGCCAAACACCTAGGTATTGTTCTGGGGACATGGGGTCAAACCTACCATGATAGTTGGTCAGTTTGAATTCAGTTAATAAATCTGGAATGTGAAACTAGTTGCAGTAGATGTGATGATAAAATATAGCTAGTTTCATTGAGGAATTAAATCTGTCATTGTTACCTGGTCTGGCCTAGAAGTGATTCCAGATCGACAGAAATGTCTAACAAACCATTCAATACAAATTCAATTAGGGATGGACTATAAGTTTTGCATTTCCAGTGATATTCACATTCCACAAAAAATACAATAAACTACACGGTTCTTTAAAGAATAAATAAACCATTGATTTAGGGGTTGCTTTTTGTGCCATCAGGTATATCATGTACACAACTATTGGAGAATCCTGGAATTATAGCTGTAGGTGATATTTTGCTTTCACCAAGATCGCTTTAAATCTTAAGTAGATTACATTATATCAGAATATATCCTCTATGTTGCTATTCATTTGTATGAGATTTGGTGCATCAAGAATTAAAACATGCCAACATAAGAAGTAGGAGTAGTTGCACACCATATGGTCTCATGAATCTACTCTGCCACAGAATGTTGTTGAGATCAAAACATTGAATGTTTTCAAGAAGGTGTTAGATCTAGTTCTTGGGGTGAAAGATTGAAAAAGAAATGGGGCAAAATCAGCAACAGGGTATTTAGTTGGATGATCAGCTACAATCATACTGATTAGTCCAGTCGGCTCAAAGGGCTGAATGGCCTCCTCTTGTTCCTATTTTGTAAGTTTCTATGTTGAAACATGACCATGGCTGAGAGATAAGAAATCTATTAATCCATGCCTTAAATATATTCAACAATGGAGCACCCCTACAAACCATGGGGAACTGTAGGAAAGACAACTTCTTCTCATCTCAGTCTTAAATGATTGCCCCTTCATCCAAAGACTGTCCATTTTCTGGATTCCCCAGTTAGGAGAAACATCCTCCAAGCATCTGCCTTGGCAACTCTTTCAGAATCTTGTATGCTTCAATGAAATCACCTCTTACTCCTTGAAATTCCAGAGAGCTTATAGGCTCGTCATCAATTAACAATCCTCTTATCAAGGGAACCAATCCAGTGAATCCTCATTGTACCAACTCTAAGCCTTCTTCATATTTGGTGATCAAAACTGCTCATTATTCCAGTCTTTGTCTCACCACAGTCCAATACATTTGTAGCAAGATATGCTTATTCTTCTAAGGGGACTTTCACAAAAGAAAACATGCCATTTCCCTTCCCAATTGTTTTTTGTAGCTTCAAACTAATAGTTTTTTTTTCCTTGTAAGACTACTCACAGGTTTCTCAGAACATTACAATTTAGAAGGTAATTTCTAATGCCTATTTAAAAAACATGGCTTTTCTACTTACACTGCCAATGTGAATAGCCTCACATTTCACACCAAGTGCTATGTTGCTCACTCAGTTAACCTGTCTGTATTTAATTGTAGCCTCTTGTCCTCTGCATAGCACACATTCGCACCAAGCTTTGCATTGGCAGCAGTATCACTCACACTACAAAATGTGCCCATCATTACATTAACTATGTGAAACAAAAAATCTTGAATAAAAACCAAAAAAGCTGAAGATGCTGTAAATCAAAACCAAAAACAGAAATTGCTGGAAAAGCTCATCAGGTCTGCAGCATCTGAGGAGAAAAATCAGAGTTAATATTTCCTCAGACCTTGAATAATTGATTAGAATTAAAAATCTAAATATTGTAATAATAATTACTGGTTATTCCAACTGGTAGGCATTGGGAATTAAATATTTCTGGATAAAACAAGAACTATTTTAACCTTATTACTAATACTATTTATCCAATCATATGCTTCTGCCCAAGAATTTTTTTCCATTGATATTCTTGCACTCATCTTAATACAATCACTCTAATTAAATGTCCCTGTCATATGTGTTTTCTGTCATTGTCTAGACATATGTAGAGCTATGCTTTCTTCCCCATGGAGCAGTAACATATTAACCAAATATTGATTCCTGAAGGCAACCCAAAATGACCCAATTTCCTCATCAACAACATTTTGCCTGTATTAGTCCATATTTGGCCCATTGAAAATCTATCATACTATTGTTAATTTTTGTGTTGAAATTTTATGCTTAAGTTTTTTTCTCATAAAATGAATAAAATAAAATTGAAAGATCATGAAATCATCCTGATATAAAGCAACCTGAGTAATGATACGAAACATAAGTGATTACGTTACTAATTGGGAGCAGCAACCTACTGGAAAATTAACAATTAGTCTATAACAATTTCATTCTTAATTTTGAAAAATGAATATATAACTTTTTAAAATATTCTTAATTTGGTTTTCAATTTTGTGCTTATTAAGTAAATAGAAAATAAGTAACTCTATAAATTTTGTGGACAAAAAGGCTAGTGAGAGCTACATAATTGGCCAGCCAAATTTTAATGAATAATGAAAGGGCTGCAGATGCTGTACATCAGGAAACACAACAGAAATTGCTGGAAAAGTTCAGCAGGTCTGGCAGCATGTGTGAAGGAAAGAACAGAATTAACAGAGGAAAGGTCACCAGAACCTGAAATATTAACTCTGTTTTTTATCTCCTTCACACATGCTGCCAGACCTGCTGAGCTTTTCCAGCCATTTCAGTTTTGCAGCCAAATTTTAATGATGAGCAGTTTCAATAATTTATCAGATCATTATGACTTAAAGAGGATATTTTTGACAGTGAGTGTGGGCTTGTAAAATAAAGCAGGGGTGGCCAGGCCACTTGCTCACAGTACAAAGCCAAATAGGAATGTGTGTTCCGAGGAAGATGTGAAACAATTTCAGAAAAATTTGGACAAATTTAGTGATTGGGTAAGCATATTGCAATGGAATATATTGCTGAAAAATGTGAGGTTATCTAACTTGGTAGGAAGGAATGATGTGTAGGGTATCTCTTAAATGGTGAGAAGTTGGAAAGTGTAGCTGTATACGGAGGTTAAATACCTTTGTCAATAACTCTCCGAATCATAACGTGAAGGTGCAGACAATCTACTCAGAAGGCTAATGGAATGGTGACCTTTATTGCAAGAACATTGAATGCAGGGGTTATGAAGCTTTGATTCAAATGTATAAAACCTTGTTTAGACTGCACATGGACATATTATACACTCTGGCAACAAGCCTCACCCCTAGCAAATGACACTAAACACTTAGACTCTATCACCAGGTGGGAGAAACTGGAATTGGAGAATAAAGGTAAGATCATAAGACTACAAGAAATAAGGAGAGGAGTGAGCCTTTCGGTCCCTCAAGCCTGCTTCATCATTCATTACAATCAAGTCTGATCTGACATTCCTCATGTCGACTTCCCGATCCTTGTTCAGTAACTCCTGCTTCCTCTCATGATCAAGAGTCTATCTATCTCAACCTTAAATATACACAAGGACTCTGCCCTGTAGCCCTCTGTGGCTAAGAGTTCCAAGGATTGTCAACTTTCTGAGGAAAGAAATTCCTCCTCATCTCAGTCTTAAATTGGCTCCCTTTATTCTGAGGCTATGCTGTCTGGTCCTAGGCTTTCCCATGAAGGGAAAATATCCTCTCAATATTTACCCTATCAAACCCCTTAAGAATCCAATATGTTTCAACTAGATCACCTCTCATTACTCTAATGATGGTTTGACCAGTTGCTATTACAAACCTAAGGTAGTTCTTGCCCAGCATGATGGAGTATAAGGGAAAAGGACAACACAACATTATTGGCTACCTTGAGCTTTGGCCAAGGAGCAAAAGGTGGGGATTACCAGCATAAATTTAGATTTTGGACTGTAAGGGTTAAATGATTATTTCCATGCTAAAAGCAAAAGAAGATTTCAACTTTGTATCGAATGAACGTTATGCTTCTTAGAGAAGAGCATCAGCAGGATTTCTGCAGGCATCTGAGCAAATAGGAAATAATCTTAATGGAAAAGGTTCTAATGAAGTTTTGAAGAAAGAGTCAGTCATAGCAGGAAGGTAACATTGATAAGGCAAGAGATAACAACATCTAGGGAAAAATTAATTACTCCCCATCATATCAAGCAATGATCTAGAGTGTGTTTCATTCGTATGAAGGAAGATTTGAATCTGGATAATGAGATATTTGCAGTATGAAGATGCTCAGCTTTTCTGTATTTTTCAGTGTTTTCTTTCCATTTTAAACTGAAATAAATCTCTCCTTATGTCATTTGAATAAAATGATTGCAAAACTTGTTCGCAGTCTCCAGCTAATGATGCATTGATTAATCAATGAAGGTAATAAAATGTTTGTAATTGCCACTGAACTCTTTGCTATAAACAAAAGGGGGTTTCCCCTCATTGGATATCACAATCTCTGAATAAGGGATTGCCTGTTGAGAACTGAGGTAAGGAGCAAATTCTTCATTCAAAGGGCTGCAAATTTTAGAGTTCTGCAGTCACTAAGCCCTCTTGGTGCTCAGCTCAGAGGTTAATAGATTTTTGAGTATTTATAGGGAATTAAGGGAAATGGGAGCACCACCAGAAGGTGGAGTTAGGTAGAAGATAAGCCATGATCTTATTGAATGAAAAACCTGCCTCAAAGGGCCAAGTGACTTTCTCTGGCTCCTATTTCTAATGTTCTGCAGACTGGTGCACTCCAAGGTCCAGGACTACATGCTAAGGTGTTCTGCACATTTTACGTCTTCAAGGCCATCTCAAACATATATACACTATATATATATATATATATATATATATATATATATATATATATATAATATTTAAATTTTCTCCCACAACCCACAATGATTTCTTTGCTAATTTCTGTTAGGCAAAGGGGAGAGCATCGCTATGCAATTTGCCATTTTGATGCAGAAATTTAAAAGTGACAAATCTTAATGATAATTAGTTAATTCAGAAAGAAAAGGATTTCATTGTAATTCTGACACAGGAAAACTCAAATTACTAAGTCAAAACAAGATCACAGTAGCATTAATTATGTTGAGCTCCCATCAAAATTCAGTATTCTTTTAAAATTTATTTAAATTTAATGATGACATAAATTTTGCAAGATATTGGTTCAAACTATTTATGCATTCATTCTGGCCCTCATCCATATTGCTTCTTTCTTCAGTGTTTGTTCTCATTCCAAATTTCTTAATTTCAAAATGACAGCAACTTTGGAAACAACAGTCATTTCAAATGAATGTATTATTACTTACTGATATTTTTCCTTTCTCAAGACTTTTCCCCTCTTCCTTGTGATTACAGTTCTCTTGTGCTGGTGTGAAACCACATTTAGTCTGCATAACAAATAGCTTTTGTCTGGAAGGTGAAGCAAGGGAAGGTGAGCTAGAAAATGAGGCAAAGCAAAGGTCTCCTTGATGTGAAAGCGACTTCTTGCAACCTTCGGAGTTTTCCACTTGGCAACTGTAGCTTTGCAGACCTGAGCAGACAGACTTGGAGAGAGGCAGATAGGAATGTTGAGGTGTATATGCATTTTCACTAAGACTGGTATTATGATGATTCCTCTTGGGACATGCAAGCGCTGCTGTTCCACCAGGGATGATTTCATGTTGTAGTTCATCAGAATGATTGCATGCATCCAAACAGAAGGTCCATGTACTTTCTTTCTCTGAGACTGTAGCATTATTGCATTGTCTCTCTTTACTTAACATTGATTTCTCTTTGACTTTACTGTTCACAGACCAAGACTGATCACCTGTGATAGAGGGTAACATTTTCCTAATTTTACAAGATGATTCTATTCCAATAAGACCAGGGTTTGGAAGAGAAATTTCTTCTTTTGTCTTCTTACAGATGATCCGTGCAGAATTATTCAGAACATCATTTGTTTCCTTACCTCTTCCGTCATTGTTTCCAGTAAATTTAGTACCTGTAAGTCTAACATTTTTGCTTTGTTCATTCTGTTGATCAACTTGCAATGCAAGAAACAACGGACAGTCTCCCCTAGCAGCTTCATCATAGAACTGACCAGCATCTTGGCTGTTCACCTTCAAGGATGCCATATGGCTAACACAATCTTCCAACAGCTGAGACACATAAACATCTGCCTCTAGCGGCCCTGAATTGTTGGAATTGTTCCAAAAATCTTTATTTGATCCTAAGTGGCTATCTTTTTTACTCAATTTGTCTAGTAGTTCAGAGGTGTTATGGGTGCTGACCAAAGCAAAGCAGGAAGAACACAGGATAACCTCAGCAAGATTGGAATCCATTGATTTCCTACAGTTTGGGCAAAGACTGGTTTTACTCACTTCCACTACTATCTGAGGTTTTGATGCTGTAGTTTCTCCTGTTGCAGCTGTCATGTTCTTCAGCTCCCTATGTGGTTGCGTTGTCAATAATGCCTGCTTCTTTAGCAAAGTACCTGGAGCAACTTTGCCTGTGGAGTTACGATTACTCTGTGAGAACATAGGATCATCATGCTGCGACATCAAATCTGTTGACAAGGAAACATCATCATTATTTGATTTAACACGTGGGCAAATGCCAGGTTGATCATGAAGATTTATTCTGGGTTCACTTATTCCATTCTGTCTCATTGCTGAGGCCTTGCATGGATTGGTGCTATTTCCTTCTATTGCTGCCTCTGTATCAGTGCAGGAAACTGAATAACCAACCGATACCTTTGCTGAACTCGTTCTGTCAGTCCTTAATGGGCAATGACTTTCAGTCTTATTTTGAACATTGATGCCAAAAACATTTGTTTCTGTCTTTTGCCTAAGCCAGTTCACAAGGCCCATTGCCAATGAAAGTTCAGTATCACAAAGCTTTAGCAAGCATTCTTTACCTTTCCAACTACCCTGGAAGAATTCATGACAGTTGACATCTGCAGTAGGAGATGGAGCCATATTTTCTTCAGCTCCTATGTAAAAACTGTACATAGACAATGGGGTTTGGGGTGGAGCCAGAGCATGTTGCAATGTGGATGCATCTTCATCTAAGTTGGGGCTTATCCTGGGTTCTTCTGGGTCAGAAAACAGTTCATAGAGGGCATCCCCACTGTAACTGTCTCTGGGAAATTGTCGACCCACACATGGGCTTTGTGCAATCTTGTTCTCGTCCTCTTCTTGCCCTGGCGAAAATGAGTCGTAGTATCCCTCATCACTGGTTGACGTTGATTCCTGATGGTCACTCTGTGGTGTTCCCAGGTCCACGGAAGCATCTAAGTGCTTTTCAGCCTCCTCAACCTCTTCTTTCTCTGTGATTTTTTGCAATTCCAAAGGTGAAAGAATTAATGGTTCTTCTCCAGCCTTGAGTACTGCAGAGTGTGCTTGTTCTTCATTTGTGGGTGGCTCCTGAATGATTTGGGGTGCTGCCTCAGAATTGTCTATATTTTTCCAAAACCTATTTAGTTCCAGGCCATCTGTCTGTCCTGGCGATGCGAGCTGTTCCCCTCCACCTTGGAAAGATCCATTGGAGGGGGTCTGTTTATCTTCACACCTTTCAGTCGCATGTTTATAGCTGTGACCAGAGTCCAGTTGGTCAGCATTTTCTTCATCAGCAAAGATCTCGCCACAGCCTGTGAGGGAATCGAAGCTCTTTAAAGAAGCAACATCTTCACAGAGTGTGCTGCTACATTCATGAGATGAATCTGAGGGTGGGTCACTATCTGTAAAATACTGTGCTAAAGAATCACCAGCATGGGTTAAAATCTTTGAACTTTTGTATATGCCTTTATGTGGTCTTAATGTCATTCTACCACCAAAAAATTTAGATTCTGCTTTATGGACCTTGGTTCCCATGGAAGTTACTTTCTCTTGCCTATTTCTCCTCATGGTAAATAAACCCCTTAAGCCCCTTTTGGGTTTTCTCAGTGAAAGCCGCCTATTCGTAATGCAATTTGCAATTGATGGTAATGATTGAGAGGAAGGACTTGGAAGCTCAAGTTTTGAATGGTTAGATTGGGATGTGGCCCTTCTTTCTCGCAGCCTATTCAAAACAAAAGGCTCAGAGGACATTGCCATTTTGGAGAAATTTATGGTGTTAACAATTCTGTCTTTATTTTTATCAGGGCATGTCATTATTTTATTATCTTGGGGCTTATCCAGTTGAGTGTATTCTGTATCTTGTGCCATAGACACAACACAGTCATGTGTCTTGCTTTTTCGCACAGTCCTCTGCATATTCCAAAATCCTTGCTGGTCCTCTTCTTTTTCTCTTTGGACAGAGGTGCTAGCAATACTCCGAGCTTGCCCTGATTTCAAGAACACCTTCTTCACTTTTTCATCTTTGCAGCTGCCTCCAGTCATAACTGAATATTTATTGAGTGATCTTCGCTCAAAGTCAATATCAATGAAGGTTTCTGCATTCCTGACAGCCTGTTGCAGGCTGTACTTCCGAAAATTTTTTGATCTTCTTGGCTCCATTGCCACAAGTCATAAATGTTCTGCTAAAAAGAGAAATGTGTTATTCATGCCATTCAAACCCACTTTTTCATATATGTGTGATTGTCTTCGCTCTTGTATAAGCAAATATGCATTTGGCAATTTGTTTACATAATCTCTGAAGATGGCAACGCAGGTGGACAGAGTGGTCAAGAAGGCAAACAGCCTGCTTTCATTCATCAGACGGGAATTGAGTACAAGAGTTGGCAGGTCATGTTTCAGTTGTATAGGACTTTGGTTCGACTATATTTGGAATACAGCGTACAATTCTGCTCACCACGTTACCAAAAGGATTGGATGCTTTGGAGAGGGTGCAGAGGAGATTCACCAGGATGTTACCTGGTATGGAGAGTGCCAGCTATGAAGAGAGTTGCATAGATGAGGATTATTTACATTAGAAAGACAGAGGTTGAGGGGGAGACCTGATTGAGGTCTACAATATCATGATGGGTATAGACAGGGTGGACAGCAAGAAGCTTTTCCCCAGAGTGGGGGGCTCAATTACTAGAGGTCATGAGTTCAAAGTAAGAGGAGGAAAGTTTAAGGGAGATATATGTGGAAAGTTCTTTACGTAGAGGGTGGTGGGTGCCTGGAACACGTTGCCAGTAGAGGTGGTAGAGGCGGGCATATCAGAGTCATTTAAGATGTATCTAGACAGATACATAAATGGGCAGACAGCAGAGGGATACAGATCCTTGGAAAATAGGTGACATGTTTAGATAGAGGATCTGGATCGGCGCAGGCTTGGAGGGCCGAAGGGCCTGTTCCTGTGCTGTAACTCTTGTGCTTTGTGCTTTGTTCTTTGATCAACATAATGAAGAATAGAGTCATTACCATGACCTATAGTGGGAGAAAAAGTAGGGGTTGGGTGCACTGTGAGGTATTGGGCCAAGTGATGGAAAGAAGGCGGATCAGGAGAAGAGCAGGCAAAGGGCAGCGTGGAGGAATTACCCTGCAGACTCTTAAATTTCTCAGGGAATTCTACTGCTGTCTGCTACAATGGGGATTCTGCAGAGACCCCATGCACAGCAACCACATATTCTGATCAGGTAAAGTCCAGGCCATGATTCCCTCTATCTAACATCAGTCATAGACTTAAAATATTACCAAAGGATCTAGAGTGGACATTACAGAATTTATGTTTGTTCCAGATTTCCAGCATCTGCAGTCTTTTGCCTCTGTTAGAAGGCAGTTGGGCATGTATTTTAGGATGAGGAGTTTGGAGGACTAGAAGCAAAAAGCTCGATGAAATGCCAAGCACGATGGCTTTTTTTTCAAAGAGCAGACATTTAAGAACATAGTTTATGGCTCACAACAATAACATACCACAGTTTGAAAGACAGATTCTATGCAGGGGATAGGTCAATGGTGGTCAACCAGGGAAGTTAAGGAGAGCATCCATTGAAAGAAAGACAGACATTGAGGCAAAGATTAGTGGGAAGACAGAGGGCTAAGAAAGTTTGAAAAATACAATAAAACATGACCAAAACACTATTAAAGGGTGAAAATAGACATGGAGGGAACTTGCAAGCAGTATCAGGGTGGACAAGAAGAGTTCTCTTACTACACAATAAGGAAGACAAAGACCCAAATGAACACAGGTCACTTAGAAAATGTGCTGGGGAAATAATGGGGTATTCAGAAATGGCAATGGAATTAAATACAGACTTTGCATCAGTTTTCATTGGAGAAGACATTAAAAACATTCCAAAAATACTAAATAATTTAGGGACAGAAAGGGGACAGATAATGATTATAGTGGCTATTACTAAAGAAAAAGTACTCAGGATATTAATGGGGATAAAGTTGCTTGGAGCTGATGTGATGCATCCTCGCATATTAAAAGAATTAGTTACCAAGATAGTGAATGCGCTGGTAGTTATTTTCCTAGAATCCTCATATCATGGAAAAATGTTGAAGGATTGAAAACCTGCCAATGTAACACCCTTACCCAAAAGGGGAATGAGGCAAAAATCAGGTATTATATAAGCTAGTTATATTAACGTTTCTCATTGGGAAAGAATTCGTGACTATAACAAAGAATTAGCGGAAAATTTAGAAATACAGAGCAGTTTTGCTTTTTTTTTCAGATTAGATTACCTCATGTAAAGACAGTTTGAAATCCTAGAATCACACAACGTAAAAACATGCAATGAGGTCATTTGGTCATGAAATTAGTGTTGGTTTTCATCACCATGGCGTGACACAAAGTCCAACTTCCTATTCTGCTTTCTCCTTGAATCATTAACGTTTTATTCTTTAAGCAAGTATCTAGCTTTCTTCTCAAATTTTACGGAATTGGATCCACTGAGACTTTGTCAAGGAGTTCAATATTTTAATTAGTCACTTAGAATTACTTTAAAATTTTATATGCGATTTACTATCCTGCTTACCCGTGACAATGATTTATCATTATTTATAAATAGCTTTTCATAATCTTGTACATATATATCATATCACTCTGAACTTTTAAAGTCTAGAACTTTAGTCACCAAACTGTGCTATAATGCTACTTGTTACCTGAAATCTGAGGACTTACTATTTTTTTTCAGATGAATGATTTAGTATCGAGAAAATTCCTATTGTATCACTTTCTTTAATTGTAACTGTTAAATAATATGCCAGTATAGAACTGTTCAAGCCTTAATTTCTTATCTTCTTTACCACTCAGCTCTGAATCAATGCCACATAATTGCCAATACATTTTCACCAAAAGAAATAGTGTATTAACTTTCAACTCTAGGACCTGGGTTAAATGCTGAATGTTGAAATGAAAGCCTCCCCAACTTACACATCTGGTATCCTACTTTTGTCACCTTATTCCCTATCCAGTTGCCCCCCGCTTGCCTGGTACCCTTCAGACCTGACACCATACTTACTTGGCACCCTGCCCTCCTATCCATATGGCACTTTAGCTTCCCAACTATGTAACATCACACTTACCTTCAATACTTACCATTTGACAGCACATGTTAAAGTGGCTGTCAGGCCCTTTAAATGTTTGACCACTGTAAGAAAGGGACGAGGTTTATGTTACTGTGAAACAAAAACAGAAATTGCTGGAAAAGACCAGCATGTCTGGCAGCATCTGCAGATTCTGGGATGTTCCTTGTGTTCTCTATAGAAAAGACTGATGCAAAATACCAATATAACTTCCACCACTTTATTTTCCATTATCAATTCTCCAGATCTACTTTCGAAAGGATTAATGCTCACTGTGATAACTCTTTTTAACTACTTGTTGAAACTCTTACTACCTTTATTAATATTTCTGGCTATCTTTTTCTCACACTCGAAGTTTGCACTAATAATTTTGATCATCATGTTTTTGCTGTTTCTAAAGCCTCTCCAACCTTCTGACTTTCTATCAGTCTTTGCATGATTATATGCTCATTCTTTACGTTTTAAAGTATCTCTAACCTTTCTAGTCAACCATGGATGACAGGTCTTTCTCTTGGAATTTCTCCTACTCCTTGGAATGGATTTTTGGTGTTTATTCTGAAATCTCTCAGTAAATTTATCTACATTGGCCCATCCTTCAACATAATTTGCTAATTCTTTTTCGCCTGCTCTGCTTTCATCCCTTTATAATTATCTTTATTTAAATTTTAATAGTCGTCTTGCATCCACTCCTTTTTCCATCAAACTGAATGTAAAATTCAATCATGTTATATTCACTGTTACCTCAGTACACCATCATTATGAAATCATTAGTTAACCCAATCTCGTTGTACAATGTCAGATCTATTACTAGCCTGTTATCAGATAGACGACAGAACACACTCTTCTAAAATTATCTTGAAAATAACCCACGAAGCTGTTTGTAAGCTTTTCTCATCAGACATTTTTAGTCTTAATGTAGACTAAAATCTCTCTTGACTATCACTGTGCCTTCCTAACAAACTTCAATTATTTTTTTTCCTTTCGTAACCCAATGGGTTACTGGTAGGGTCCTGTATTTCACAGTCACAAGTAAATTCTTGCCTGTAGTATTCCTCATCTCTACCCAAACCATCTCCACATCTTGATTAGAGATAATGGGAACTGCAAATGCTGGAGAATCCGAGATAACAAAGTGTGGAGCTGGATGAGCACAGCAGGCCAAGCAGCATCCTAGGAGCACAAAAGCTGATGTTTCGGACTTAGACCCTGCATCAGAAAAGGGGGATGGCGAGAGGGTTCTGAAATAAATAGGGAGAGAGGGGGAGGCAGATTGAAGATGGATAGAGGAGAAGATAGGTGGAGAGGAGACAGACAAGTTATAGGAGCGGGGATGGAGTCTGTAGAGGTGAGTGTAGGTGGGGAGGTAAGGAGGGGATAGGTCAGCCCGGGGAGGACGGACAGGTCAAGGGGGTGGGATGAGATTAGAAGATAGGAAATGGAGGTGCGGCTTGAGGTGGGAGGAGGGAATGAGTGAGAGGAAGAACAGGTTAGGGAGGCGGGGACGACCGAAGGCTCGGGGACCGCTTTGCAGAACACCTACGCTCGGTTTGCAATAAACAACTGCACCTCCCAGTCACAAACCATTTCAACTCCCCTCCCATTCCTCAGGCAACATGTCCATCATGGGCCTCCTGCAGTGCCACAACAATGCTACCTGAAGGTTGCAGGAACAGCAACTCATATTCCGCTTGGGAACCCTGCAGCCCAATGGTATCAATGTGGACTTCACAAGTTTCAAAATCTCCCGTCTCCCCAGTGCATCCCAAAACCAGCCCAGCTCGTCCCCACCTCCCTAACCTGTTCTTCCTCTCACCCATCCCCTCCTCCCAGCTCAAGCCGCACATCCATTTCCTATCTTCTATCCTCATCCTGCCCCCTTGACCTGTCCGTCCTCCCCAGACTGACCTATCCCCTCCCTACCTCCCCACCTACACTCACCTCTGCAGGCTCCATCCCCGCTCCTATAACTTGTCTGTCTCCTCTCCACCCATCTTCTCCACTATCCATCTTCGGTCCGCTTCCCCCTCTCTCCCTATTTATTTCAGAACCCTCTCGCCCATCCCCCTTTTCTGATGCAGGGTCTAGGCCCGAAACATCAGCTTTTGTGCTCCTAGGATGCTGCTTGACCTGTTGTGTTCATCCAGCTCCACACTCCACACCTTGATTGCCTGAAATTAAATGATAACTCTCTATGGTGCTAATGTCAGGATTAGCCAGTGGAGCTACTCTTTCTCATTTTCTTAGTTTTCAGACCTTCCTAAATGTCCCATACCCTTCAATATTTGAGTGCCAACCCATGTCATTTTTCAGCCATGTATTTACAATGGCTAACAGATCATACATTTGCGCCCTCGACACATCTGCTTTGTTTTGAACACTGCGTGCATTCGAATAAAGATGGGAGAAAATTTTCCCCAGCCCTTGAACAGCATGAGCAATGGTGCAAAACTTGGGAAGACACAGTAAGAAAGCAAAAAATTTGAGATTCTCGTCATTCAGAACAAAAATATGACATTCCCCTCAGGTTTTCAATGGCTAGATGGTGATTACCGTTGCAAGCACTTTATTTCCATGCATCTGCAACTCATTGTTATCTAACATCATATAATTTCTATGCAGTTCAAAATTTTCCCAGACCAGTTGCTGATTTGAAAGGCATAGCTGTTAGCTGGTGGATAAAGCATGCTGGTTGAATCTCCAGCCCTCCATGTTCACCTTCATTCACTAATACCTCATTGCATGCCCCAACCTTTGGTTACACCATTGGCAAAACACTAGCCTCACAAAATTATTGTGAGAAATCTCAGGCTAACCCAGAAAACACTTCAGTACTTCACAACTTCAGTTTGGACCTATGGATATCTTCCTTTGCAACGCTGCTGCCAAGTCAATCTGTCTGCAATGACCATATCTTAACTCCCCCTCCCATTCCTCAGACGACATGTCCATCATGGGCCTCCTGCAGTGCCACAATGATGCCACCCGAAGGTTGCAAGAACAGCAACTCATATTCCGCTTGGGAACCCTGCAGCCCAATGGTATCAATGTGGACTTCACAAGCTTCAAAGTCTCCCATTCCCCCACTGCATCCCAAAACCAGCCCAGTTCTTCCCCTCCCCCCACTGCATCCCAAAACCAGCCCAGCCTGTCTCTGCTTCCCTAACCTGTTCTTCCTCTCACCCATCCCTTCCTCTCACCTCAAGCCGCACCTCCATTTCCTACCTACTACCTCATCCCGCCTCCTTGACCTGTCTGTCTTCCCTAGACTGACCTATCCCCTCCCTACCTCCCCACCTACACTCTCCCCTCCACCTATCTTCTTTTCTCTCCATCTTCGGTCTGTCTCCTCCCCTCTCCCTTTTTATTCCAATTCCCTCTCCCCATCCTCCTCTCTGATGAAGGGTCTAGGCCCGAAACGTCAGCTTTTGTGCTCCTGAGATACTGCCTAGCCTGCTGTGTTCATCCAGCTTCACACTTCATTTTCTTGCAGCTCATGGTTCTTTGCTTGCTTTCTTAGTGCTCACACATTTTGTGCTTATTTGGACAAGCACATAATCCCAGCCTTGGCTGGTTTCCTCGCACAAACAGAAAGACAGGCAACTTGTTAAAGTTGGCAACACTGAACTCTCAATGGGATGGACATTGTTGACTTACAGCACTGTTGTGCTATATCTTTATTACCCTCACAGCATGTGCTAGCAGCTTAAATTACTGTAAACATAGTGCAAGTGTTTCAATAAGTTTACCATTTCTGAAAGTTGAAAGGGAGTAGGCTTTGTCAAGTGAACAGAACTATGCTCAGTCAGGAGGTCCTGCTACATTCAGTCAAGAGGTCCTGCTACATTCAGTCAAGGGTACCATCTGATCTCAGTCAAGAGATTTGGACACAGACAGTCCGAGGGCGTTAGACTGTAAATGTCAAAGTCATCAGTAGATGCAGTTTATTCTGTGTGGGGAATGTGGGAAACTCAGATACGGGGATTGGAGCCATTTCACTGGGATACACAGAGGGGATATTAACTCTGAACAAGAGCAAGTTCCAGGGCCCTCAACCAGGTCCAACTCAACTCCCACACTTCTGCCCTCACCCTTCTCTTCCCTCCCACCACAGCGTTAGGGTTCCCCTTATCCTCATCTACCATCCCACCAGCATCCACATCCATAAGGTCATCAGCCTTTATTTCCGCCACCTCCAGTGAGACGCCACCACCAGACATATATTCCCCTCCCCTCCCTTGTCAGTCTTTGACAGGGACCGTTCCCTCTGGCACACCCTGATCCACTCTTCTTTCACACCCAACACCACCTACCACCCCCAAACAACCCCACAGCCCCACAGCACCTTCTCCTGCAACCAGCAAAAGTGTAACACCTGCCCATTTACCTCCTCCCTCCCCAGTATCCAAAGGCCCAGTTATACCTTCCAGGTGAAGCAACACTTCACCTGCACTTCCCAGAATCTAGTCTACTTCATTCGCTGCTCACAATGTGGTCTCCTCTACATTGAGGAAACGAAGCGTAGGCTGGGCGGCGGCTTTGTAGGACATCTCCCTTCTACTCACAAAAAAGAACCTGAGCTACCTGTTGCCTGCCACTTTAACACACCACCCTGTTCAATGGTCAACATCTCTGTCTCTGGCTAGCTGCAGTGTTCCAGCAAAGCTCCATGCAAGCTGGAAGAACAACATCTCATTTTCCACTTGGGGATCCTGCAGCCCTCCAGATTCAATATCGAGTTCAAAAATTTTAGGGCCTAAACTCTCTCATGTCCTCACCCCCTACCTCTCACACCAGGCCTTATTATTACACAGCCTGCCATTACACACGACCTGTTGTTAGTCACTAACAGTCCCCATGAACAACTATTCACCCTCCGACACAGACCATTATCAACTCTTTTGTCTATCCAACTGATCTTCTCTCCCTTTGGGCTCTATCTTATCGTTGACTCCCTACCCCATCCTTCTCCCTATTTTCTTCATGTAAACCGACATTTTCCTAGCTACCATCAGTTCTGAGGAAGGGTCACTGGGCCCGAAATGTTAACTCCGATTGTTTCTTCACAGATGCTGCTAGATCTGCTGAGCTTTTCCAACTACTTCTGCTTTTGTTCCCAAAATGATGGCAGTATCTGATATAAAGTGGACAGGCATGGATTACTGGAGGATGGAGGAGTTTCACAAGTCACCAGCACCCTAGCAGAAGGAGGAATTGAGTGAGTTGAAAGTGTTTGGAAAGCTGGTGGTTCAGAAGTAGGACATGTCTCACCTGTGAGTGAATAGGAAGTGCAGAGGGCAAGAAGGCTTTGTAGTTTAGGAGGATGAGAGCTATTGATTGAAGATGCTGCATGCAATAGCGAGTGTGGTAGATCATCAGTTTTGCTAAAGGTGTGTATAATGGAACAGTTACATTCAACGGGAGATAATAGAGCAAAAATGCTGGCTCTTAGCCTTGCATTTTCTCTACATTATGGAGGTGGGGGAGGGGGACATTTTTTCTCCATGGGGACCCTGCACTGACCTAGGTGGCAATCTCAGTCCAGGATAGCAGTGTCTGGTGCTGTGACATCCTTTGATAGTCCACAGGAAATAAGATGTTACTCTTCGCCATTGCCACAAGGTATCCACATCCCTGTCCATTAACTAATGCAATATGCTTTCTTGACCATGTCCTCCACAATTATCATTGAGCAACAGATTTTGAAGGCCATTTGCTATCTGGCACTATTTGAACTGCTTCAGAGCTCTGGTTTCAATATGGTGCCAATAATGTCAATATCAGAAGGTCCTAGCATTTATGAGCAATTCCACCTCTACAACCAGACAATTCAACACAAAGTATAACACGGAAATTAGATGCAAATTGAATGTGCTGAGCAGCAGACAAATGTGCAAGAAAAGTCATTGTGGCCCATGGGGAAAAGCCCCCCATGAAACTCCTTTAAACTGGCACAGTCAAAATGTGGGCAAATTCAGACAGGATCTTTAGTTTTATTTGCGTATTATATTTGAAATTTCTGACCTTATCTGTTGATTTTATCTGTAAACAATCCTTTTTCCTCACCGAGAAACATTTAGACATACAAACAAATCTTTGTGAATAAAAACAAAGTTTCTGGAAAAGTTCAGCAGGTCTGGGAGCATTTGTGAAGGGAAAAACAGAGTTAACATTTCGGTTCCTCAGAATTCTCAGGTCACTGGGCCCAAAATGTTAACTCTGTTTTTTCCTTCACAGATGCTGCCAGACCCGCTGAGCTTTTTTTTTGTCACTAACAGTCCCCATGAACAACTATTCACCCTCCGACACAGACCATTATCAACTCTTTTGTCTATCCAACTGATCTTCTCTCCCTTTGTTTTTGTTCCTGATTTACAGCATCCGCAGTTCTTTTGGTTTTCATTTAAATCTTTGTGAATGTTTTGTGTAATTCAAATTTCTCTTAATCTATTTGATAAAATTGTGGCTGCTAAGTATTTTCCTCTGTTCAGTCACTGCAAGTCAAGGTGACTCTTTTCCACTTTATTTTGAATTTTTTTATTCATTTGTAGGGTGTGGGTGTCATTGGCTGGCCAGCAATTATTACCCGTCCCTGAGGCCCTTGATAAGGTGGTGGTGAGCTGCCTTCTTGAGCTACTGCTGTCCTCCTCCTGTGGATTGACCCACAATGCCATTAAGGAGGGAATTCCAGTGACAGTGAAGGAATAGCAATATATTTCCAAGTCAGGATGGTGAATGGCTTGCAGTGGAACTTGAATGTGATGGTGTTCCCATGTATCTGCTGCCATTGTCCTTTGAGATGGAAGTGCTTGCGTGTTTGCTGTCTGAGGATCTTTGGTGAATATCTGCAGCTCATCTTCAAGATAGTACGCACTACTGCTACTAAGTGTTGGTGGTGGAGGGAGTCGATGTTGTGGATGTAGTGTCAAACAAGTGACCTGCTTTGTCCTGGATGGTGTCAAGCTTCTTGAGTTTTGTTGGGACTGCACTCATCCAGGCAAGTGGGGGGCATTCCATCACATTCCTGACTTGTGCCGTGTGGATGGTGAACATGTTTTGGGGAATCAGGAGGTGTGTCACTCACTGCAAAATTCCTAGTCTCTGACCTACTGTTGTGGCCACAGCATTTATATGGTGAGTCCAATTGAATTTCTGGTCAATGATAATCCCCGGGATGTTGATGGTTGGAGATTCAGTGATAGTAACGCCATTGAACGTCAAGGGCCAGTGGTTAGACTGTCTTTTACTGGTGATGGTCACAGCTTGGCATTTGTGTGACACAAACACTACTTGCCATTTGTCTGCCTGGTTGTCCAGATCTTGTTGCATTTGGACATGGACTGTTTCAGTATCTGAGGAGTCACAAATGGTGCTGAACATTGTGTAATCAATGGCAAACATCCCCACTTCTGACCTTATGATGGATGGAAGGTCATTGATGAATGATGAAGCAGCTGAAGATGGCTGGACCTGGGACCTTAACTCTGAGGGACTCCTGCAGAGATGCCTGGTGCTGAGATGACTGACTTCCAACAACCACAACCATCTTCCAATGTGTCAGGTATTACTTTAACCACCAGAGAGTTTGCTCCCTGATACCCATTGATTCCAGTTTTGCTAGGGGTCCTTGATGCCACACTCTGCTAAATGCATCCTTGATGTCAAGGGTTGTCACCCTCACCTCACCTCTGGAATTCAGCTTTTTTGTCTTTGCTTGACCCAAGGCTGTAATGAGGTCAGGAGCTGAGTGGCCCTGGCAGAACCCAAACTGGGCATCACCAAAGGTATAGCTGAGCAGGTAGCGCTGTTGATGACACCTTTCATCACGTTATGGATATTGGCAGACTGATTTGGCAGCAATTAGCTCGGTTGGATTTGTCCTGTTCTCTAAATACAGGACTTACTTGAGTAACTTGCCACATTGCCAGGTAGATGCCAGTGTTGTAACTGTACTGGAAGAGCTTGGCATGTGGAAAGGAGAGTTCTGGAGCACCGGTCTTCGGTACTATTACTGGAATATTATCAGGGCCCACAGTCTTTGCAGTATCCAGTGTCTCTGACTGTTTCTTGATATCACGTGGAGCGAATTGAATTGGCTGCAATGCTGGGGACCACTGGAGGAGGCCAAGATGGATCACTATGCATTTTATATGGGCGCATGAACAGCATAATAACCCAAAAGTATTCCATACATTTCATAAATTCATTCTCAAGCTACAGCTCTTTCCCTCAAATAATTTCAAATCAGATGTTTTTTAACTGGCAACAGAAGCATTTGGGTATCAAATAATTAAGATGAATTCTTATTAAATTTCAAAACTGTTTAATCCAAAAACTCTGTGTTTTGCAGAAATGAAACAGTTTCTTGCATCACTCACTTACTACTGAGTATACCTGAGGATAACAATGTTAGTAGAGGCTATGTAATGTGATACCTCATATCAGTGTTTGAAAATACCCTGGAAAAACAACAGTAAATGTACATATAGAATAGTTCTAAGGCTCAATGACTTTTGAGTGTTCTCAGTCAAACTTAGATTCTCGCACTGGGTTTGAGCATTAATATTCTGCAAAGTTATCAGCCTGTTTCAGAAACAAGATCAACAAATTATTGCAAAAATTCACAGGAGCCAAACACAAAATGTCAACCAGAAACAAACAAAATAAAACAAAAAGAAATATACAAACAAATAAAAACACAAAGGAATTTTAATCTAAATTCAGAAAAATGCTCTGAAAAATTAATTTTGCTTCCAAAATCTCAAATTACTTTCCATATTATTGCTGTGACTCCTTTGAAACAGTTAAATCGTGATTTGTTTGATAATATATTTAGCTGTTAATGCATTTTTTGACTAGAACATACAAATTGGTAGGAGTCTTTGTCTCAATTGGTAGGTAGCACTTTCTCTTTAGCCAATTTGGTACGATTTATGTGAATATTTATCTTTCCTTTACTGTTTCCTATTCATACTTAAATATGGAATTAAGCAAAGATGTTTAGGAAAGGTGCTGATTGCCAAAATGGACTGCATGATGTTCTGAATGTGAAGTGTAGGATGGATACGTAGGGATGAATTTGGCAGATATTAAATTGAAATAGCAATAATCCAAAGAAATATAATAACATGAAAAATAGACAAAATGATATACTTACAAACGAGTAGAAAAGTTGCATGCCTGCTACAAAGTTGTGCAGACAATTTATACAATGATAATTTTTTTAAGTGAAATACATTGATCAGGTAAGCTGGCAGCAATTTTTCCTCGGACTTACACTAATGCTGATTCAGTACTTGCACCATTACTTTCAGGCTGGCACTCCAAGCTAACATTAAAATTATAGGACAGGTGCATCATTTAATATGGTAATTATAGAATAATCTTAAGTGGAAAAAGTGCGAACATCTGGCATGATAAAAGAGTTTCTTTTAAGGTCATGAAAGATATATATAATTCGAATATTCTGTCCTTCAACCAAAATGATAGTAATGAAGGAACCTATTCGCATCACATCATTTAACACTTGATCCCTGCAATGTATTAACATGAAACTAAGGAAACAATAGCTCAAATTATCATGTTATCAATATCAAAATCAATGATATGTCACTGAACTGGAAATAAAATACATCAAATTTACATGTAATCTGCCATTCTACCATATAATACATTATCCATGGCTGCTGCTCATGTGACTAGATCACAACAAATCATAACATTTTCTGCCTTTTCATTGTCTCCCTTCCTGAATTGTGCAGGGATATAGGAATTAACATAGGAATAAGATCAGGTCATTCAGCCCCTCAAGCCTGTTTCTGCCAATCAACTAGATCATAACTGACTCAAACCTTAAGGACAGTTATCAAATGTAATTGCACATTTATAAATATTCTCATCTAATAATAATATGCTAGTCTCAGTTTTGACATTTTAAATTGACCTAACGTTATCAACTTTTTGTTTTGGCTTTCCATTACCCTTTTTAAGAATACCTGCTTCCAGAAATCATCTTGGATTATCTATGTATAAATTTTAGGTTAATGTCCCTTGTTTTGCATGTCCCAAAAGAGGAAATAGTTTCCCTTTGTCTACTTAAACATTTTTTAAAAATTATCTTAATAATTACATCACTCCTTACACTTTAACATTTGAGTGAATATGAACATAATCTATGCAACCAAGCCACATAACTTAACATTATCAGCCCTGGCATTATTCTGTGCTGTGCATCATCCGAGACAAATTTATCTGTTTCTTTCTGCTTTTGCTTTCTCCTTTTTTCATGGGACATGAGAATCAAAGGCTATGCCAGTATTTGTTGCTCATTCTTAACTCCTGAAATGAATAGTTTGTAGGGTCATGAGGCACTGAGGAAGGGCCACTGGATCCAGAATGTTAACTCTGATTTCCCTCCACAGATGCTGCCAGACCTACTGAGTTTTTTCAGCAATTTCTGTTTTTGTTTTTGAATTTGCTAGGCCATTTCAGACAACAATAAAGAGTCATCACTATGGTTGTCACACCTGGATCAGGCTGGCTAAGTAAGGCAGATTTCTTTCCTTGAAGTCTTTGAAACCATGGACCTGTAGGTTGTCAGTCCATGGACATTATCATGGTGCTACCATCTCCCCTTAACATACTTGCAAAATCTTTTATGTTGCCTTTGATTTTCTCATAAGTCATTTTCTAATATAAGATTACAAGGTGAAGAGATGGATGAACACAGCAGGCCAAGCAGCATCAGAGGAACTTTTCTCCTCATAAATATCCTCAACGAGGTCTACAACATGTCATCTCAGATTCTCCAGTATCGGCAATTCCTACTATCTCATTTTCCAATAATCTCTTTTTGCAGTTCACTATTTTCAAAGTACATATGGTTGTATTTCTTTTTTATCTTTACCACCATTTGAATACAGAATTGTTTTGAAGGTAGGAATCAGGTGGAGATTACTTTTCAGACTGGAGGCCTGTGACCAGCAGTGTACCACAGGAATCGGCGCTGAGTCCACTGCTCTTTTGTCATTTATGTAAATGATTTGGATGTGAACAGAGGAGGTATGGTTAGTAAGTTTGAAGATGACACCAAAACTGATGATATAGCAGACAGTGAAGAAGGTTACTTTAGAGTACAATGGGCCTTGATCAGATGGACCAAAAGACTGAAGAGTGTCAGATGGAGTTTAATTTGGATAAACGTGAGGTGCTGCATTTTGGAAAGGAAAATCAAGATAGCACTTATACTGAATGGTAAGATCCTGGGGAGTGTTGTTGAACAAAGAGACCTTGGAATGCAGGTTCGTTGTTCCTTGAAAGTGGAGTCACGGGTAGACAGGATAATGAAGAAGGCATTTGGTATTCTTGCCTTTAATGGTCAGTGCATTGAGTATCGGAGTTGGGAATCATGCTGTGGCTGTATAGTACATTAGTTATTCCACATTTGGAATACTGCACTCAATTCTAGTCTCCCTGCTACAGGAAGGATGTTGTGAAACTTGAAAGGATTCAGAGAAGATTTACAAGCATGTTGCCAGGGTTAGAGGGTTTGAGATATAGAGGGAGGGTGAATAGACTAGGGCATCATAAGCTGTGGGGTGATCTTATAGAAGTTTATAAAATCATGAATAGCCAAGATCTTTTCCCCAGGATAGTGAAGTCAAAAACAGTAGGTTTAAGGTGAGAGGGAAAGGATTTAAATGGGAATAAAATCATGTAGACGGTAGTGCCAGGAGAAGTGGTGGGGATGAGTATAATTACAACATTTAAAAGGCATCTGGATGGGTATATGAATACGAAGGCTTTAGAGGGATATGGACCTAATGCTGGCAAATTTGACTGATAAGTTTAGAATATCTGGTCGGCATGGACAAGCTGGATCAAAGGGTCTATTTCCATGCTATACATCTCTATGACTTTTTGGCTCTATGACTGTACCAATACATAGAACTTCTGGTATTGCTTGTATTTGCATAAACCTTTTGTCTAAAGTTGTCTGGTTTGTTGACCAAGGTTGCTCTATTGCACAAGTAAAACAATTGCTTTTGCAATATCTAGCAAGCTTTACAGAAAACCCTAGGAAATGGTATAAGTCTAGCTACAACAACCAAGTACCAAGGTGAATGTCAACAACATACTAGTATTGAGATAAATCTCACCAGAATGAAAACACAATCAACACTGTAGTTCCAATCTGTTAAATTAAGAATCTTCAATTTATTCTGTGACAACAGCATAACAAGAAGATAAACTACATGTACTGAACATATATGAAATAAAACAAAAATTCCACACTCAGTGATGCATTGTAAATGGGACTCCATTTCCAGTTTATAGGCATTAGGAAATTAATAGGGTACTATACCGCTGTTAATTCAGGATTATCCCTACATTCCAAATATGTGTAGCAGTTAATTTCCATCTCGATTTTATCAGGAGTAGTTTTTGAAACACGCTAATAGAAGCATAAAATTGTTAAACTGTTACCTGCCCTGCTGCCACCACGAGGGATTGTGATGCAAACGACCCCTCAAAAAGGCGAAAAAAAAATGGAAAAACCTGATCTGTGCTTGAATCGTATGAAACGTGTTGGGAATGTATTATTATCTCAGTAGGTCGCGAGGAACAAGGTGATTTTTTTTCTCTGTCTCCTGTGGACGGAAGTCGCCTCCTTGGGTGCAAAAAGACAACCACGTTCATTGTTCTGAGATGAGAGTACATTTCTGAGATAGCTCGCCAGTCTGGCTTCAACGGGAGCTCAAATTAAACACTCAAATTCCATTGTGTCTTTTTTTTTCTCTTGATCAGTTGATTTAAATTGTCACAACCAAAACTAAGCCAAGGATCCGCCCGCACCAATGTGGGCATATTTTGTGAAGCAAAGCAGCCGTGTTCTCGAGGGAAGTACAGCAAAATTGCAACTTGCATTGTGCTTTTAAACAATAGCTGGTGGGACTGAGTGAATCTACTCAGTTTCAGGGGCATGTCACACATGGTCAGTTTAGCTTGATATTATACTTTGCAGTTGCGAGCACGTTATTGCAACAAATGGGAATGAACCTGGTGCAGGATGTGATTTGTTTACACTCTGATCTAAATGTGTTTGCTTTGCATATTCTATTGTTTATCTTTTTAGCATTGCATGTGGCACTGAACCAGTTCACCAGTCGAGCTATTTTACAACTAGCCATTGAATTATTTCTAAAGTCATCCAAAAAAAACGCATACGCGTGAGGGGTCCGGAAAGCAAAGCACACACTTTAACCTCATGGACGTTTCTTCGACTGCGCCGGAATGTTTTAAGGTAAACAGAGGGTCGAAAGATTTTCGCCTTTGAAATGCCCTTTGCAGAAGCGCCTTAAATCGCTGAGAGTTGGGGGTTATGGGCAGGAAGAAGGAATCCTCTGTCGATGTCAAGCGCCGTGACCTGGTGGCTGCGCTGGCCATTTCAGCACCAAGGTCAGCTCCTTATCCAGAAGCAGCGGACACCGCAACTGCTGACGATGCTGCATACCAGTTACTGACTGAGCAAAAACAGTCATTTCAAACACAAAACAATGGTGGAAGGCAAGCCCCTAAAACCTGCATCAGTCAAGATAAAAGAAGCCCTGGATCCTATTTTATCGTAGGATCTGCACCAGTTTTCTCATATCCATTCCGCGCTCTGTGTCCTAGTGATTTCAGGGGCTTTATTCACCCAAGTCTTAATGGAGAAGGCGTTTTACATGGGGACTAGACAGCAGACCAGTGATTCTGCACATGCCTACCTGAGACAGCTGGTGTTTCATCACTCCTGGTGCCCAGAGCAAGACCGACTATACGCATAGCTCGGTTTATAACACAATACATCCATCGTCTAAGAATCACCTTTCAGCAAGATCCTCTTTCCTGTCAAAATCACCCTCGCCTAGCCAGTCGTCGTCCCTCTCTCGGCGCAGGGAGCTATCATTACCTGTAACACTGTAGGCCATTCAGCCCCTTGATACCAGCCTGTCATTCAACCAGTTCGTGGCCGTCGTGTATCCTGACTCCATCCAGCCGGCTCTGTGCATAAGGGAAGCGTGACTGGGACTAGAGGGAAGCTTTCAGGCGGCGGAGGGAGGGAATCCGCAGAACGGGCGAGCGCCAAATGCATCGGCGGTGGAAGTCAAACCCGAATGAACCCCAGAACAGGAAGCAGCCGCCAGGCTGCAGTCACCTGTACGACCTGTTAGCGCCAGAAACTACAAGTGTCACACGCCCAACCGGGGGGATTCACATACAACTGTTAAACAGCTACCTGCGCCCGCCCATTTGCGATTTGTTAAAATGCAACTCGATGTACGCCGCAGTTAGAGGTAACTCGCCCCATATCGATTTTTAAAAATGCCATTGTTACTTATGCAGTGCTTAAAGAGAGCGGCAGGGTCCCCCCGTGTTAAACAACCGTGACTCACAGAATCGATGGAAACGCCGATTGGAACAACGAATTTGAAAGAATCGTGTTGCTGAGTAATTCACCGGCATTTCGAATATGTTTTCCATTTAGAGACTAGGCATCCGAAGGATAGAGCCTCTGCGGTTTGCCTAACAAAAGAAAATCACAATGAACAATACCTTGATTTGTTGACCGGATTCTTGTCTGACGGTCGAACCCAGTTACTTAAGGAGACAGGTCCGCTGGGAGCCCTCAATGTAGCTGCTCGCTCTCTAATCAAGCCCCTTGTCAGATACAGTATTCCAGTACTTCTTACTGCAACGCTGAATCCAGTCTTCTCCTCTGCTCTCTCACAGCCCGTATATTGGACTCCACCACTCAGTCTCTCTCAACAGAAGGACGGCGGTTCGGCCCAATCTGTCAGTGCTAGCTCACTGCAAGTTCCTGTCGCCCTCTCCCCACAAATCGAAGACAAGAAATTAAAATCGGGAAGATCTGAGGGCCAAGGCACTATTTGCATGCGATGCGTTTTACAGAGTTCCCTTGCTCGCTTCATTGTGCCAGTGGATCAGTTGTCATAATAAAGAGATACCATACCAAGATGTTAGGCGTTGCCCTGCTAATAAGGCTGTCGGTATGACTGACGACTGGTGTTTAGGCTTCTGTCGGAATAAGCAAGTAATGGTCAGCCAAGCTCTCCATGCAATGGATGTGCAGAAAGGCTCACTTTTTTTCACTTAAACCAATACATTCTGTTGAAGCTCTTAATTTAAGACCATTATAACAGGAGCTGAGCTTGCAGGCTGTTGAGTCAGCTCTGTCATCCAATACCATCTCAGCTTGACATATATTGGAGCATCCAACACTCTCTGAGGGAGACAATTCCAAAGATTCACAAGCCTTTTATGGAAAACATTTCATCTCAGTCCTTTGTAATCATCCCCTTATAGTGTGCCCTCTTGTTCTATCTTCATCAGCCAGTGAGAACAATCTCTCAAATCTACACCTTTCATAATCTTAAATGTTTCACTGAAATCACCTCTTATTCATCTAAACTACAGAAAATATAGGTCCAATTTACTGTGGCGCTCATTATAGAATAACCTACTCATCTCAAATTAATGAACTTTCACTACACTATCTTCTCTGCTATTCTTCCTGAATATGGAAGTATGCGCAGAGTGTTTCAGGCATGGGCTCAGACAAGCTCTGTATAATTGAAGGAAGACTTATTATTCTTTTACTCCAATCCCTTTCAGTAAAAGGTAGCATGCCATTTGCTCCTCTTGGCTCCTTGCTGGATCCGAATACTAACTTTTATACATTCCTTCTGCAAATAAACTGAAATCTCTCTGAACATCAACATTAACTATTTTTACAATGTTACAGATCATGAAATTATCACGGCACACAAGGAGGTCATTTGACCCATTGAGGCTGCACTGGCTGTCTCTGTAGATTAGATCAGTGCCAGTCTCCTACCTTTTCCCTTCAACCCTGCACACTTTTTTAGATCATCATCTAATGTCCTTTTGAATGTTTACATTGAAACTGCCTTCATCACACTTCCAGGCAGTACACTCCAGACCCTAACTACTCATTGTGAGATAAAGGTTTTACGTCCCTTGAGTTTGCTTCTTTTATAAAACACTAAAACTGTGCCCTCTGGTTCTTGATCCACTCATAAGCAAGAGCAGTTTCTCCCAATCCATGCTGTCTAGACCCCTAATGATTTTGAAACCATCTGCCAAAGCTCCTTTCAGCCTTCTGCTCTGTAAGGAAAACTGTTCCGACATCTCCAGCCTTTCACATTAAATTAGTGTCCTCATTCTAAAAACATTCTTGTAAACCTCTTCTGCACTCTGTGTGCAATACTCCAGCTGAGAGCTAACCAGTATCCTTTGTAAGTTCATCAGAATTTCCCTATTCTTGTATTCTATGCCCCTATTAATAAATACTAAATGCACTCTCTCTCTCTCTCTCTCTCGCTCTCACTTTTAATGACTTACGTATTTACATCCTGGTCTCTCTGCTTCTAAACAACATTTAGAATACTATCCTGTATTTTACACTGTCTGTCTATCTGAAACCTACCTGTTCACGTCACCAACTTATCAATGGCATTTTGAAAGATACACTGTATGCCTTATAAATTGCATTTTTTGTGGTGTGATGATAGTGTCCCTACCTCTTAGCCAGGAGCCGGGGTTCATGTCACATCTGTTGCAGACGTGTCTAATAACATCTCTAAATAGGTTTATTTTAAATATATATATAATTCCAAGTATCTTCTCCCATCCACAAAGTTTGAAATTATCCTCTGCACACCTCAAAATCTAGATCATATATATGTGCAAATGTCACAAAGCCAACCCATAGTGAAATCTGCTGATGAGATAATGGGAACTGCAGATGCTGGAAAATTCCAAGATAATAAAATGTGAGGCTGGATGAGCACAGCAGGCCAAGCAGCGTCTCAGGAGCACAAAAGCTGACGTTTCGGGCCTAGACCCTTCGTCAGAGGTCTAGGCCCGAAACGTCAGCTTTTGTGGTCCTGAGATGCTGCTTGGCCTGCTGTGTTCATCCAGCCTCACATTTTGTTGTCTTCCAAATTAACTCACTTTTTTCCATATGGACATCACTCCTAACCCTAATAATAATTTTTAGGAGTTTCCCCGCCACCAAAGTTAAACAATAATTGCTGAGACAACCTTTACTATATTTTCTCTAAAACACTTGTAATGCTCTAACATTCCAATTTCACTCATAATTCCAATGAAATTTGAAGGATTATTGCCAGTGACTCTACAATTTCCATTCTCACTTCCTTGGATGCATTTGGTTCTAGTGCATCATCAACTTTGCTGCCAAAAGCTTATCTAATACCTCATTCTTAACTATCTGAAACACAACTAGTTACAGTTTCCTCCTCTATCACCACAGCCTTGACAACATTGCCTCATAAGTAAATACAAATACAAAATATTAATTTAACACCTCAGCCATGCTTATTGTCTCCTCTTACCATTATTTTTACTCTTGATGTGCTTGTAGAAGACTTTGAAATTTCCCTTTACGTTAGTTGCCAATCTTCCCCCTTTTGTTGTATTTGTATTACACATCTCCACTGAATCATCTCTGTTCATCTTGATTCTCAAATATATTTTTTTACTTGATACCTGTTACTAGCAAACTATTTCTCCTTCGACTTAATTTCTATTTCTTTTGTCATACAGAGAGCTGTAGATTTGTCTGTCCTACCTTTCCCTTTTGAGGGAACATATCTTGACCGTGCCTGAACCTTCTCCTCTTTAAAGGTAGTCTATTATACAGCCACTATTTTCCCCATCAACTTTGGTACTACTCTACACAGCCCAGCTCTTTTCTTGTCCCATCAAAGTCTGTTTTCTCCGTCTGATTATTCTGATTCGGTATTGACCAATGTTGTTTTTCACCATCACCTTAAACGTGAGAATATAATGATTACTGTCCTCTAAATGTTCTCCCACTAATACTTGATCTACTTTGTCCACCTCATTGCCATGAACCAGCTCTAGCAGTGCTTCCTTTCTTGTTGGACTGGACACCAGTCACTGTAGGATATTCTCCTGAATACAATCTAGGAACATCTGCTCCGCACTGCCCCTTACACTATCACCATTCCAATCTACGCATGAATATTTAAAGTTCCCATTAGACTTATGTAATTATGTTTAAACCGCTCTCAAATTTCCTTTTCATTTTATTCCTGTATGGTATAGCCTTCCCATATGTTGGTTGTCCGTAGGTTACACCAAGCAAATTATTTGTACCCTTCTTATTCCTTAGCTCTAATCAAATTAGTTCTGTCCTTGGCCAATCAGTAACCATCTACATCATCAGTATAGAGTTTAAATATCTGAGCACAGCACAGATATCACAATATTTCATTCAAAATGGTCTGCCAACTTACAAAAACACAAGTTATCCCCATTTTCTGGTTCCCCTGTTAACAAATCCCTTGTTACACACTAAAGTAGCATTCACAACTCACTTGGCCCTTATCTTGTGTATGAAGTTTATATTGCACACCACATTCACTGCTTAGTAATAGGTTCCAGCACCTTGTTTGTGACTGTGGTCAGGGTAACTGGTTTATTGTTGCCTGTATTCTCCTTCCCTCCTTTTTAAATATGTGCTATACTTGCTAACATCTCGTCTACTGGGGCCATTCAAAATGTAGGTAATGTTGGAGTTTTGCAAAGTCATAGCCAGTATAACAGTGAAGATATCCTGAGGAAATGGGCCATTCAGCCCCAGGAGTAGTGGATTTTTTCTTTGCTGATATTAATTACCTTAATTCCCTCACCTTCACTAGCCCCTCACAAAGTCTCTACTTCTGACCTGCAACTGTGTCTTCTAATGTGCAAACACAAAATATTTGTTCAATATCTTGATAATTTCTTCATGTCATTTTGACTCTTTTCCATTTTCCAGGCTGTAGATTACTTAATTGATAATCAACCCTGGCTGGTCACATTGTAAACACATCCTCCTTGGCCATCAAGTACTGGACTGGAGCTCAGGCTCCGAGTTAAAGGCTAGAGATGCTATCCACTGTGCCACAAGATTTCCAGAGTAATTTGCAACATTCTCTACAGGGTGCAATCCAGTGACTGCTTCATTAGTCCATGGTACTACATTTCCAAATTTGACTCAAGGCTGTGAAGTCAATGAGAAGGACATTGCAGGGTTGACCTGGCCAAGTGTGCCTTTGTTGTTCTCAGTATCTAGATCCATGTTGGTGGTCCATCTTTTTTTATTCCTATTTCTTAATTGTATGTGCAACCCTATAGCCTTGTATGAGAATGGTAGTAATACCATTAGAAGTAACCAAAGATATCCAGCCTGGCATTTCCTTAAAATATTCCATCCATTTGTCATGATCAATGGTTAATGTCTTCTGATTTAATGGCATTCAGAGGCCCTTACAAAGTTGGTTCCAAAAAAACTATCATAACATATCATGTCACCAAATCGTAATATTTTTGACCAGCTCCCTTTTCCCTTTGTGCGCCACATTTTAGAAAATTTACTTTGTTGGAAGCAATTCTTTTTCTTCGGTGACTTATCTCGTCACTGAATTTGATGCTGTTTTTACATTAATATTTGAACTATCCCAAAGCCTCCCCTTAAGACCATAAGCTACTGGAGTAGAATTAAGCTATTCAGCCCATTGAGTCTGTTCCACCATTCTACATGAGTGATATGTTTCTCACCCCATTCTCCTGCCTCCTCCCCATAGCCCTAGAAATCCTAGCTAAACAAGAACTTATCTAACTTTTTATTTAATTGGGAAAAGCTGCAGAACAGAGGGATTTAGTGTTCTTTGTGCATACATCAATAAAAGCTAACATCAAGTTCAGCAGATAAGAGGAAAGCAAATGAAAATTGGCCTTTATTTTGAAGGGAATGGATTCTGAAAATAAGGAAGTTTTGCTAGATCTATTCAAGGCACAAGTCAGATCACAGTTGGTATACTGTGAATAGTTTCATGCCTTTTCTAAGGAAATATGTGCTAGCATTGGAGCCAGTCAAAAGAAAATGTTCACTAGGCTGATACTAAGTGTAGAGGAAGTGTCATATGAGAACTTGAGTAGGTTGGATCCATACTCATGGAAATTTAGAAGAATGAAAGAGGTTTTCTTGAAACATATAAGATATTTGGGAGATTTGACAGCATAGATGCAGAGAGATTATTTACCTTATGGGAGAATCTAAAGGAAGGGGTTTTCCACATAAGGCAGAGGTGATGATGATTTTATTCTCTCAGAGGGTTGTCAATCTGTAGAATTCTTTACCACAGTGGGTATTATGTCTATATCATTAAGTAGTTTCCAGGCTGTGATAGATTTTTAATCAGTAGGGGAATGAAGGGTTATGGGAAAAGACAGGAAAGTGGAGTTGAGAATTAATTGTGATTTCATTGAGGTAGACTAGATAGACTGAATGGTTTACTTCTGTTCCTACATCTTACTGTTATGATCTTATGCTGTTTTGTTGGAAAGATGCATTAATGCATGAACAATCACACCCCCAAATCCTACACCTCTCCCCACTACCAAATCATCAGTCACTAATTTGATAGCCTGTAGTCGGTACATTGGCTGATGCCGAGTTAACAGTTAACAATGACTTGGAAGTACAACGGTTCAGGACAGTGGCGATCTTAAATTCCAAAAGCATTGTATGTTGGAGGTTGGCTGTCAGTTTTCACTTTGCAGGGCAGCTAAGCTCTGCAGGTCAAAAGCAAATGGAGTCAATTTTCTGGTGATTGGCAAATCAGTTTTGTCAGCTTCACATGCATTTGATGTGGAAATGGCAAGTTGGTTCGAACGTCTACTGATATAGTTACCAGTACGTTTTTCATTTTGTACAAATTCAGCCACAAACTAAAGTGAATGCTGGACATGGAAAACAGCTTTATTGTTCACCAATACTTTAGCCAGCTTTTATTTCACTGTAACATTTTCAGTGGCAAGATTGTATCATTGGCAATTCTTCAGCTAAAAGATTTGTCAATTCATTGTTTTTAATTTGTTCCTGGGTTGAGGACATTGAGAGCATTTATTTCCCATCCCAGACCAGGTAAGGTGGTAGATTTTCTTCACTGAGCGACAAGAGTGAGCCAATTGTTTTTTTTAAATGGCAATTGATGGTGGTTATACGATTACCATTGGGATAGCTTTTTACTTCCTGATATTTTGTTTTAGGTGATTTCAAATTTCACCATCTGCCATTGCAGGGTGGTCTGCTAATACAGCTGGTGACCTAGTACTATTGTCACTAAGCCAGTAATCTAGAGACGCAGGCTAATGCTCTCTGACAGGTGCTAAAATGGTATATGTACCTCCTTGTGCTGACACGCATCACCAGTTGCCATCTAAATGTAAGGGACTGGTGCGTTTGGTGTGGCACCAGTAAAACCATCTTGTTTGTCCATATTCTAACTGGTGCTTCCACCTAACATCACAACATTGAACATAATGTGAAGCAGTATGAAGGACCCCATCAGCATTATCAGGGTGAACAGTCAACTACCTCCAATTAATTGTTGTTTGATTTTGTCTGGCTGGTGCTCCAATTCCAATATGTGTTGATGCTTCCTGTACTTGTTTATAGCTTTGAAAAACTGCAGAGATTGCTGTGGCAGGTGCTGAAGAACACTTGAAGGGTGGCATGGTGGCTCAGTGGTTGGCTCGACCATCTTGCAGCGCCAGGAATCTCGATTCGATCCACCCTCGGGTAACTGTCTGTATGGAGTTTGCACGTTTTCCCTGTGTCTGTGTGGGTTTCCACAAGGCGTTCCGGTTTCCTCCCGCAGTCCAAAGATGTGCAGGTCAGGTGGGATAACAAGGTGTAGAGCTGGATGAACACAGCAGACCGAGCAGCATCAGAGGAGCAGGGAAGCTGACGTTTCGGGCCTAGACCCTTCTTCAGGTTAGGTGGATTGGCCATGCTCAATTGCCCATAATGTCCAGGGATATGCAGGCTAGGTATGTTAACTGTGGCAATTGTGGGGTTATGGGGATAGGACCAAGGCAGACCCATTGGGCTGAGTGGCCTCTGTCTGCACTATAGGGATTCTTAGATACATTGCTGACCTCAAAGTTTGTGCACAAGCCAGTTCTAAGGACAGCAAGACAAGCTGCTGAAAGAGAGAGGAGGAGAAGAGGAAAAACAATCCCTCAGAGGATGTCATTTCTGACCGAGGAGTTCAGGGAGCAATTTTGTTCCCAAGCCACAGTCCATCACCCAAGTCTGCCAACTGTTGAAATCACCTTCAAACTTAGTGTAGGGCAGACGGCACTGTCAGAAACTGTGGCGGTGATCAGGGCACTGACCTTTTTTTTAATCTGGTTCCTCCCTTGGAGGTGTCTCCAAAACTGTAGTTTGTAGCCCACTGTTACTTAAGAAGCTCTCTATTCAGAAAAGCGTCAGTTCTCTCCTTCCTGCAGAGGGAAGGAAATGAAGCCAGCCCAAGTTCTTGATTCATACAGTCATAGTGTATGGGTATCACTGACAAGATCAGTAGTTATTAACAATGGGCAAAACGAGGGACGCTTTCAGCATGGTTGCTCAGTGATTAGCACTGTAGCCCAACAGCACCAGGGATCCGGGCTCGATCCCAGTCTCAGTTGACTGTCTGTGTGGAGTTTGCATGTTCTCTCCATGTCTGTGTGTGTTTCCTTGGGGTGTTGTGGTTTCATCCCGCAGCCCAAAGATGTGTAAGCTAGGTGGATTAGCTATGCTAAATTGCCCATAGTGTCCTGGGATGTGCAGGCTAGGGTGGTTAGCCACGAGAAATGCAACATTACAGAGGTGGAGTGGTGGGCCAGATTGGGATGATGTTCAGGGGATCAGCATGGACTTGGTGTGATGAATGGCCTGTTTCCATAGTGTAGGGATTCTATGATTCTAATCCCTATAGTGCCAGTAATCAAATACTAATTGCTTCTGAAAAGATCATTTATGATATTTCAACAAATACCTTAATCTTGGATGTAAATCCCAATATTTATCTTAAAAGCATAGAATCCCTACAGTATGGAAACAGGCCCTTTGGCTCAACAAGTCCACACCAAATCTCACAGCATCCCACCCAGACCCATCCCCCTATAACCCACCTAATCTACCTGTCCCTGAACACTGTGGGCAATTTAGCATGGCCAATTTACTTAATCTGCACATCTTTGGACTGCGGGAGGAAACCGGGGCACCCGGAGGAAACCCACGCAGACAAGCGGAGAATGTGCAAACTCCACACAGACAGTCGCCTGCAGGTGGAATCAAACCCAGGTCCCTGGTGCTGTGAGGCTGCAGTGCTAACCACTGAGCCACCGTGCCGCCCCATCTTGTTGCCCATAAAGTGATGAAAGTGAAAAATAACCAATTTTTTATTTTTAACATTCTAGATTGCAGTCTGGGAGATTTTTTTCAGAAAGGTTTGCTGTTTACTATGGGGAATAACTGTTGGACACTAGAAGTCTGGTGTCATTGATATTAGAATCAAAATAATATTGGGAAAGGGGAAAACAATCCCATAAAGATTATTACATCTAGTTGACAGCTTTCTTTGAGGAAAGCAACAAGTGTCTTTTCCTCACTACTGTTCACAAATACCAGGCAATGAGGCGATATTTTCATTATAATTCTGTTGCTTAATCAGTTCATATATTTGGGTGCAGCATCAGTGAGCTCAAGGGATCTACTGACCATCACATTTCTTTATCAACAAGCACTCCCCATGCAGAAAATTGTAGTGACAACATTGTGTATTTATATAATCTCTCCTTTTTTGACTTTGATATCATGAATAGAGTATGATGTGTCATTGAGATAAAGAGATATTATGAACAAGGTATCAAGTGAAGGTAGACCAAAAGGTGACCTTTCCAACCAAGCCTAAAAATCTCCTACGATAATCTTGGATATATACAGATAAGGAAGGCCTTTCAATTGCATCCTAAAATTAACATAGAGATCCCTCATCAAAGCAACAATCCTGCACGTATTTCTACCTCCACTTACTTACACAGAACACCATTTTAAGGTTTGTCAGAGAAAAAAAAGTTCCCAACACCATCCCTAGGTTTTAACCTGACTCAATCCTGTATCATTTCCAGGCTGCCTTGTGTCTTGAGGATCAGAAATGCACACAATGCTACTTAGTCTAAGAGCATCTGCTGCAGGTATTTAATAATTCTGAAGCTGTTGGGAAAGGAGTAATGAACTCAAATCAGAAAAATGCAAATATAAAGGCACAAGTTTAATCTAATGGTACTACATAGTACATCCTGCAGTACTAGTGACCACTACTTAACAAGTGTGAACACTAAGTGTGAAAATTTGGTTGTGTTAATCAATTCACTAATCCTAACAGCAACGAGAACACATATTATATCAGCTCACTGCCCTGATTACTCAAACCCTGCCTTTCAGTTTTCATAGAAACAGATGGCAATATGTTTATATCCCCAGAACACTGATTACAACTCCTAGAATCCCACATAACGAGAATGGTATTTGACTTCAGTCATTGTGAACCAATAGCCCTGAACATTGGGAATTGTGGTTCAATCTTTCAATAACGGCAAAGAAATTGGGCTTTAGCTTTAATGAAGAAAACAGATGGAGACATAAAACACACAACTCAAAGCAGTGATAAATTTTCTGGAACCTGCATGACATAAAACTACAATATTTAAACTTCTCTGTATGCGCTGAGCTTTGAGGGGTCCTTTTTGATGAGACTTTAAAACCAAGACTTCATTTTGTTTTTCCTGTGGATAAAAAAAATCCCAAGACATCACATTATATTAAACCTTCAGCTAACATTCATTACATTCACTAACAGAATGGTCATTATCTCATTGCTATGTACAAATGTGGCACAGTGCTTTCTATGTTATAGCTGAGACCAGATCACATAAGAATCTGTTTGCCTGTGAAGCATTGGAAATACCCTTTGAAATAACACAGGGGCTGGTATCATGTCACCAACTCACCTTTTATCTACATGTGAGGAGTCCTTGACAATGACCCAGCTCCCTCAGACTCAGTTCTCAGAATGAAAAGGATGTCTAACGGTCCAGTTCTTATCTGTCAGCCAGGGCTCCCAGATTGGACCGGATTGGCAGCCCCAATCAGGGAACTTATTTCCTATGAGATCCACATTACAATAACTACACCCATAGCCGGTATAGGATGCCATACATATGCATTATCTTTCTTTTGATCTGAATGTTGAAATTTACAATTTCGCCAGACCACAAACTGGAACAACAGGGACAAGCAAATAACCTTTAGGTTTTTGAAAACCTGTTGTAAGCCAAAATACTGACAAACCATTTGCTGACATTATGTCTCTTCCTCTGACAATTATTCCTATCTCTGTGTTTCCTCTTGGTAGTAAGACTGGGATTGAGAAGTCAGCATTTGATGCATAAAGGAGCGTGTTCCACAAGAGTAAAACACTGGGGCACTATCATGATGTACATTTTAAGTTGAGCTGTTTGCTTTGGATAGTTCTGAATTGTGTATTATTTCATAAACTACATTATTCTTCTCCTTGCGCAGACAAGTCATGGCAGACAAAGCAGGAAGATCATTTCCAGCTGACGCTGAATGGAAATGTTGCACTGCTCCAGAATAAGGTCGGGGGTTCTTCCCTCGATCTGCTGTAACAGAAAATGTCATTCCCATCATGCTCTGAGGCATACCAGGTTACTAGTGGTGCATGCACTACTGAAGATCTGTGTTTGTGACACAAGTCATAAAACCTGATAGTTTGTTGACTCTCCATGTGATGTGATGCCTTGAGTTCCCCCCTAAAGAAAGGCTTCAAGACAGTTAATCCCTCTGCTTCTGCTTTCCTTCATTTGCCATTTTTGTACCTTTAGTTAATCAACAATTTGTATTTTTATGGCATAAAAACAATAACTTATATTTATAAGCATCGTTAACACAGTTAACATCTCAGGGCATTCCACAGGAGAATTATCAAACAACAAAACTTACATCGAGCCAGAGCAGATATTACATTAGCCGACCAAAAGCTCTGTCAAAGAGGTAGGATTTAAGCAACATCTTACAGGAAGAGAGGGAGGGAGAGATGTTTCCTGTTTTACTATGTTCTGCATCTTCAAATAGTGCCACAGGATTTCCCATACTCACCTGAACTTCCAATGATGCAGCATTCCTGCTGTACTGCACTCAGACAATGTTTACCCATTGTAGCGATAGGCACAAGGTCATCCAAATGGACCTCATAGCTGTTAACCTGATCTAATCAGGGAGTCCTGGCTGACAGATAAAATCAGGAGTGTCAGGATTTCTGCTCAGTCTAGGGACAGTCTGTGAGGCAGTTGGACCAGCATCATGTACAATGCACACATAAATAAGGGGTAACTTGTTGACAGGATACCAGCCTTCATGGGCTTAGTTCACCCATGTTATGGACTTCAAATCTCTCATGGGAGCTTGTATGCACAACTATCATTGGCGAGACCACTTCTGGAGTACTGTGTCCAATTTTGGTCACCCTGTTATAGGAAGAATATCATTAAGCTGGAGTGGGCTCAGAAGAGATTTACCAGGATGTTACCAGGAGAGGCTGGGTCTTTTTTTCCCTGAAGTGTATGGGGTTAAGGGGTTACCTTATAGAGATTTATAAAATCATGAAGGGTATAGATAAAGTGAATGGCAGGTGTCAAGAATCCATAATATTAGTCCAAATTGCTACTTAGTAATGTGGTGCATTTGAAGGTGCTTGTACTAAATCAATGGCAATAAGTGAGTCTCAATGAGCATTTTGAAATTGGGAATGTTCCTTCCCTGGACAAATATGAGTTGATCAGAGACTGCCAGCATGGATTTGCAAATGGGAAAATCATACATAGAGAGCGTAAATGAAATATTTTGAGAAGGCAACTAATATGGTGGATCATCTATGGATGCAAATCTGCCGAAGAGAATGTTTCTTTTCTTGTAGAGTGTTGTTATTCAGTGTGAAAGCAGTAGAGGCTGGGTCATTGAAACCATCCCAGGCTGAGTTAAATATAGTTTTGATAGACAAACGAATCAAGGGTTTTGAGGTGCAGACAGGAAAGTAGAATCAAGGCCACAATCAGATCAGCCCTGAGAACGGAAGATGGGTTTGAAGGGCTGAATGGCCTAATTCCGCTCTGAAGTCTTATTTTCCCTGCCTACTATGTTCCTAAGTTAGGGAGCTCACTATCTAACGCAGATGGAAAGTTTTCAAGGGACTATAATAAATGAAGTCTGTGACTCTAGAGTTTATTGTAAATAAAAGAACTAAAAATACACAGGTATTTGCCAAATGGTGAAAAGCAATTGTGGATGAGGAAAAAACTGTGTGAATTGGCGCTCAAAAATCATTCAAAGCTTTTGGACAGATTCAAAATATAATTTTAAAAATTCCAATTGAATGTTGGCTTTTATCCTGAGCCAGTTTCATTACAAAGGGGTGAAAGTTATATAGAGCCATTCAGCACAGAAACAGACCCTTCGGTCCAACAAGTCCATGCTAACCATAATCCCAAACTGAACTAGTCCCACCTGCTTGCACTTAGCCCATATCCCAACAAAATTTCTTACTCATGTACTCATCTTAAATGTCTTTTAAATGTTGTTATTGTACCTGTATCCACCACTTCCTCTGGAAGTTCATTCCACACATGAACCACTCTCTGTCGAACAGAACTGCCCCTCATGTCTTTTTTAAAATCTTCCTCCTCTCCCCTTAAAAATCTGTCCCCAGTCTTGAAATTCCCCACCCTAGAGAAAAGACACCTGCCATTCACCTTATCTATACCCCTCAGGATTTTATAAATCTCTATAAGGTAGCCCCTTAACCCCATACACTTCAGGGAAAAAAAGACCCAGCCTCTCCCGGTAACATCCTGGTAAATCTCTTCTGAGCCCACTCCAGCTTAATGATATGCTTCCTATAACAGGGTGACCAAAATTGGACACAATACTCCAGAAGTGGTCTCGCCAATTATTTGACAGTTGTACCCAGCTCAGGTTAGACTACTCCAGGGATACTGCAGGCACTGTACCGCAGGAAAGACATCTTGATATGCAGAATCCGTGGAATGAGATCAAGGCTAGTAGAGTTCAATTATGATCGTGGCTTACATGGGCCAGGCTTGCATTTCTTTAAATATGCTCTCATTGAGGGGTTTAAGATAACCAAAGGATTTAAGTGAACCAGCGGAGGTGGACTATTTCTTGCACCAATGAAATCAGAATATGAGAATTTAACCTTAGAATTTGGCCATTTGCAGGTGGTATCAGGAAAAAAATCCTTCACACAAGGGATGATGATGATCTCAAATTCCCTTCCCCCCAGAAAAGGAGCTATTGTATCCAGGAGTCAATGGAAAATTTCAAAACAATGATTCATGAATATTTGTTAGGCAAGGATATTAAAGGCAACAACAACAAAACCAAATTACAGCACCAAATGCAATGCAAATCAACCATCATCTAATTGCATGATAGAACAGGTTCAAGGGGCTGAATGGCCTACCCTGTTTCTTATGCTGTCATCTAGCCTGACCAAAGAATTAGAGAATTCCTCAGTTTGACAGAGTAGTAGCAGAATAGATGGCCATCAATGGCCAAGAAGGCAGAGTGAACAGGATTTAGTGTTAATGATGTGAAGATTGCAGGGAGAGAGGGACCCTATCACTACGTCACGATGCAGAGAGTTCAAAAACAAAGAAGAGTAATTATGACCAGAAGACAGAATCAGGAGCTTTGAGAGGGTGAATGGCAGGAAAGTAAGTCACCGCATTTTGAAAGAGTGGCCTGAAGTGGTCAATCCAACGGGCAATGTAGTAGTCAAGCCTTGGGCCTCATGAACTGATGGAATTTGAGAAATATAGGCAAAGGACATGACCTTAGAAAAAGATAACTTTCAAAGCCTGAGGTTTGGATTTAATCTGGACAAGGGGGCTGTATGGAGACTCAGAGATGGTCTCAGAACATTTCTTTAGTGTGATTGGTGATGAACATTTGATAGCACGATTAAGATAAAAGCATCAATTACCTTCCTTTCAAATCAACTTAATAGAGTAGATTAGTCTGTAGTTACACATTATTTTTTAATGATTATATAAGACTGTATCGAGTTTAAAAAATGTAGGTAGTAAAACATGGTATCCCATGGCACCTAGCCCTATGCTCTATGCAATAACAAGGTTGTTACTGTCTGTGGTCGTATAAATTCCATCAATGAAAATAAAAATTGCCAAAGTATTTTAGCTCCAATCTAATATACTTGTAAGAAAAGCAATGTGAATAATTATTGGCTTCTTTCAGGCATTGGTTTTTCTCAGTTGATTTCTACTGGGTAGAGTTTGGCGAAGTAGTGCCAGTCCCACCTCCTGTGTATGTTTTTCTACTATTGAACATCCCAGTTGATTGATTAGGTGGAATGTCATGGATTGTTACTGTTCTTAGATGCTTCAGCCACTGATTAATACATGCATCAAACTTCTCAGATGGAAGTACAGCTCCAAGGCAATCATGACTTGATCTCTCAGTACTGCACACAGAACATCATATCAATCACTCTCTCTCTCTCTCTCTCTCTCTCTCTTTCTGGCAGAAGATCAGAATTTACAAGTATACCAGCATTTGATTGACAAGTGTGATGTATGTATGTGTGAGTAAATAGTTGAATATCAGTGGCGGAGATTGGCAGAATAACACATGCTAGTTTCACAAGTGGAAATGCTTGAACTTTTACAGGCCACTTAACTAAGGCTTGACTTCAACATAACCAAGCTACTTAATGTTGTAGAAGTTCTGAAGATATCCATTTTTTAAACTCCTGATCAGATGTATAATGAGACATCTCTGCAGAAGACAAAAGTTGAACCAAGCCATCTGGCCTAGAGGTAGGGACCCAATCACTACACCAATCACCCTTGATTTAATCCTGTATGTTTTGGACACAGCAACCATTAGCAAAATTTCTAATAAATCGATTAAATTCCTTGTGTTTTCCTACGGAGTTATTTTCAGTAATTACCCTACAGGCCAGCTTTATTCATGCACACATCTCACCACCACCACTATATTCACATGTCAGGTCATCACTATTCTCAATTTATCTTTACGTTCTGTGCTACATTTTTCACCTTTGGATGGTGTCCTTTATGACCAGCATACACAGGATATTGCAGGGATCGTTGTTGTGTATAATGTCAACAGTTTTCTCAACCTCAGCAAATTGCCTTTTAGGAATCATTCAGAGCTATTGGTCTAAAATAATCCCCTCTCTCAGAATAAGTATTCTGTTTAACTCTGTCTTTTTCTATTTGTGTTTTTTTTTTCGAGTTTTAAGGAAGGCCTTCAGAGAAGAGGATATATTTGAGATGCTGGGGTTTGATTTGTACTGAGCCAGTAACATAAAGATAAAATATTCTAGAATGCTTGCCAATGATAATCCACTAACCTTCAGGTAATTAGAGAAGGATCACTTGCTTCCCCCATCCCTCCCACTCACCTGAGAGATCCCAAAATCTGAGAGTACAAACAACTGTGTCAGCCACGCACAGGCAGATCCCACCCAAAAGTATCGAAGTCTATTTGGCCTCACTCTCCCCAGCTAAAAACTGCCGGACAATCTGGAAAAACAAAGGTAAACTCAGGCTTCGCTTGAGTCCTAGCCGCTGGCTTCTGAAACCTCTCTAACCAAAATAACCGTACAAATAGATAATCATTCCCAAGGCTTTTCAAATGGCTCGTGGAAGGAGAGTTTGCTGCTGATTAGGATTAGATTAAAATATAATGATGGAATCTGTATCCGTGCCTCTATCCTGGGCATTGTTATGGGGATTTAGTGAAGAAATGGAGTCACTGTGCTCTTAAGGGAGGATGATTAGTTTGGTTTGTTATGATTTCATGAAACATTTATAATGTAACTAGTCAAAAAACGAGCCCTTTGGTGAAGGGGTGCATTGATTTTATTAAGCTCACAGCCTACATTGTACGTTAAGTCACATGATGAATGATGATAGCTGCTGTGCAGGTTTTGTTTCGGATAACAGCAACACAGTCTGTTTGGCAGCAGCTTTATGTTTGCAGTTGCTATGGTTACATTGCGTTCTCCCTGACAGTTTGGGTATATATGGCAGAATCTGTTTCTAATTCTATCGATCTTTGAACATACTGGCCGGGTTTTCGATACACCGAGATACATTACATTCTGTGTTTTATATATAGATATTGCTCATTTGAATCACATTGTGTTACCAGCCACGTTATGTCTGCCAATGAATTTTGTATAAGGTTTGGTGGAACATTTACAAAATTATTATTTCCCTTTGTTTAAGGACTGTGGTATATCTCTGTTTCTGTCTTTTTCCGAACATCAATAACCTAGTTGTTTTAACCTAATCTTAACCACTACGCCAATCCAATGTTTGGTATATGTCTGAGATAACAAGATGTAGAGCTGGATGAACACAGCAGGCCAAGCAGCATCACAGGAGCAGGAAGGCTGACGTTTCGGCCCTGCTCCTCTGATGCTGCTTGGCCTGCTGCCCTCATCCCGCTTTACACCTTGTTATCTCAGATTCTCCAGCATCTGCAGTTCCTACTTTCTTTGGAATATGTCTTCTTCTTTGATGTAGATGGACTAATCAAACACAAGAATTGTTAAAGCCATAATATGCATTCCTTGTTTAAAGTCTGGATGATTTCCAAGATTGAAAACACAGTTTTAAATATCAGAATCACAAGCAACTGGAATATGGAAATACTTGGTCATTCTGATTAAAAAAAATGTTTGTACCACATGATTTCTGGGAGTTATTTTCATCAGTTTTTGATGAAGAATCAAGACATTAAGTCAGTTATGATTCATCAACTTTTTACAAAATGCTATGTAACTTTGAAGAAGCAAGGATTCTAAGAAGAACTAAGGAATGGGATTTATTGCTTAATTGCTCGACAAATTTGGGAGTCAGTGCTGACAGGTCCCTAGCAACAGTCTCTGAGCTGTAGTTGCCCTCAGTCTGCCTAGTTGAAGTAAGAACTCAAACCTGGAAAGACCAGATTCTAACTCTTCTGAAAAGTAGCAGAAAATTTTGAAGTAGCAGCAGCTATAAAATAAAATCATCCTCAAAGAATCCCCTATAAGAACCTGATAAAGTCAAGAATCAGGATTTCTAATTAAGTCTTTTCTGCAGTGAAGCTGATTTGAAAATCTCATTGATTTTACAATGGTCAACATTTTGATCTTGGTGACAGGCGTTTGATTGGATTGTGTGAAGTCTTCCACTTGTGTCATGCTTTCACTTTGAATTCCTAGCTGTACTGGGTGTTTGAGAGAGATAATGGGAACTGCGGATGCTGGACAATCCGAGATAACAAGGTGTGGAGCTGGATGAACACAGCAGGCCAAGCAGCATCTCACGAGCACAAAAGCTGACGTTTCGGGCCTAGACCCCCACTGGTCTCATTTGTCTTTGATTTAAAACCCCATATCATCTTTGCAGAATTGTATCATATTGTCTTGTCTGGTATGTGATTGTGTGTGTGTTTTTGAGATGAAGGGGTATTGTTTGATTCTGTGTAATGGCTGAGTTGATAACCAATGTTGACACTTAATAAATGAGCTATTTTTCAATCTATCAAAGGTCTCTCTAATTCTGAGTAACCCAAAAACAAAGACAAGTATATTGACAATTATTGATTAACACTTGTGATACAGCCTGGGGTGTAATGGTGCTTGATTACCAGTTATCACTGCCCATCGGAGGAGTAACAGCAGATTCTGTTCATTGGGAAACTACATACAATACATCAGGCTTTCATTAGTGCTGCTTCAGTCTGACTATCATCATGGGTCCAATATGTTACATTGTATTGTGGTATGCAATAACTGAAGGTAACTTAAGATGACTTCACTTAAAGATGCATGCAAATTATATCACAACATTCCCTTTCTCTCCAAAAAAAATTTATCCTAATGAAATTGATGCATTTAAATTACTTTGATACATATGAATATATGAATGTGTCAGCAATTGCTTATCCACCCAGCCTCAGATACTGTGATTGTTTCTGGAAGCTGCTGTACATTTACTGCATGTTGATTAGGAATGCTTTGTTTGTGTTTTTTCTAAGACTATCTTCGAATCAAAGTAGGACTATGTGGTGTTTTTACTTGTTTTTACTTGGCATTTGTTTCATATTGCTGTCATGCCATTTGGTGATAGTATTTGATACAGTCCTGGCTCTGGGTGTACACTTGCAATCTGTTGGATTCTATGTAATTGAAAGCTCTACTTTGATTTTCAGTCCAATTCGGATTCAAACATTCATTACCCACATGCCAGTCATTAGCACCTTTCATCTTTTCTGCATTTTAAGCCACGAATCACTTCTTCCTGTGAGTATGTTAAATGATGATTAGGGAGATTTGTGCTCATTGTCCGCTGAATGGTTATTCCACATTGTTTCCTCAGTGCCATGAAGCACACCTTTGGAATGGGTATTCATATTTGGAACAGACTGCGCCACTCAGCCAGCTGGCCGATATTGTCTCATGTGGAGCCCATCTCTCAGTGTAAGCACAGGATTTCCGATCATTCTCTTAATGGTCTCTGGTCTTCATCATTATCTTTTAGTGAAACCATGGATAATGACCCAAATGTACATCCTTGCTCACTAGTAGATCTACAATGACTAGACTTATAGTGCCCACAACATAAAGCAAGCTGGGCAACCAGAGTGAGCTTTTGGAATAAGCGCAGCTCTGAAGAAAAATCATTCCAGACTCAAAATGGTGTCAGATCTGTTGAGTTTCTCCAGTATTGTTTGTGTTTGTTTCAGACTTCCAGCGATGTTTTGTCTTTAGTTGATTTTTTGGAATGTCACTTCAGTCTTATTGGTATCAGGGAAGAAATATTTGAGTCATCTGTGTGCAATGTATGTGGCTATGGTTAGTCAAACCATTGCTTGCTACTTCTGCGTTCACATACATTTCAGCATGAGAAGTAAAAGGATGTTTGTGCGTGCAGTGGGGTTCAGTTTTGTGCAGAGGTTATGAAGACCCCATGACTGTGACCATATCATCTGGATGGTTAGAAAGATACCATTGTGTCATTACATTATTTAACACTTATTGTACTGTGTCTGCTCACTTTGTTTGCCGATGGTCTGGTTCAGCCCCATAATCTGATCACATAACTTAGCCAGATATTTCACAGACCTTAATGCTGTTTGGTGAATATTCTTGCTCGTTTGGAATGTTCTATATGTCTGGCTTTTGTATGTAGCTTCTCGTGATATGGAACAATTTGTTCTGGCCTTTGCTTTCTGCTTTGATGCTTCTAATATGTCCGAGTATCACGTGCCCTGCAGGCAGAGTTAAACACTAGACATTTTCTGGGCGGATGTGTGAGACCACACTGCCTCCACTGCTCACTAGGTTTGTCTGTATGGATAGTAATGCCATCAGTGGGTGAAATTGTATAGTCTGTAGGCTCAGCCCATCCGTCATGATAACTTTGTGTCTGTGTCTGTTTCATAATAGTGCTTCCACTGTGTACCCTTAAGGTTGATCCAAGATGTCTTTTTGGATTGCTCTACAGGGGTAGATGTTATCACCAGCTGTTTTGAGTAGCTCTGCTACAGTGAAGTCACAATTGCTGCCCTTGTCTCTGCATCCAACTGTAAATTGATTAAAGGTCTCTCTCCCTTGTTGCCCAATGGGCAAGAGCTCTAGAAGATGTGTTCTGAATCAAACTTTGCTCATAATTGATCTTCAAATCCCTTTTTTCTCTGGATTCTTAAGATAGCTATTGGACAGAGCTGAAGTGTCCAGTCTGCGGAAGCCTTTGTAGTGTGAAATCATTTTAATATGACCATTTGTTTAATCTGATTCAGAAAGATTATGGTCCAGAAAAGACAGCTTCATTCATTGCTGGAATGAAACAAACATAGAAAGGCAAGCGTTTGCTTTCTGAGTTAGTGTTGAAAATTTTAGACAGTTTTGCAAGATTTTTAACACTAACAGGGGCTTTTGACAGCCATGTGAGTTTCTTCTAGCTTTTCTGGGGTTAAGGTAGCGCTACACTGTGGTATCTTTAGTGACAACTGCCTTAGCTGGACATAAGCTACTCTTGACTGTAATGGTGATGCTTTTGAGCTTGATGGTTTTTCTAGGTTTAACACAAAACACTGGAGACCAAATGAATTTAGACAATAGAAAATGGCTGAGAGATGTACAAAGTGAAAGCAAACAATCAATTATTTTTTACAGGTTTCTTCCATCTGTTACTGCCTGGATCCTTCTTCCCAGCCCAGTCTGCAGTATTTAACTTCAGCAGTATCTGGATTCCTCCCAATCTATGTTGTGCGATGTGCAGTGCCACCAGGCTGTTCAATTTCCACTTTGTCTTAAACTTTGCTGCTGTCAGGCTTTACTGTTCAAGCAAATTTGCATAATCCTACTGGCACTCGGTGTCTGATCACTGGACTGAGGTGTGATCTCAGAATGAAGGTACAGTATGTAAAAGCCCAGCAAAGCTGCAGAATTACTCAGACATGGTGAGGCTCGAGGATCACTTCACTTTAGCACCAACTCTTCTGCCAGATGTGAAGGATTGGGACTTATATATTTTACCGTTAAATCTTCAAAGGCATGTTGCCTGCATGATACAGAGGACGTACTTGAAAAGTAAAAATGTTCAAAAACCTCAAAGTGCCACCATGTTTTGTTCTTCTTCTTGTTCAAGGTAAACATGCTAATTACATGCAAGGATGGACAAAATAATTAAGTGGGCTCTTTATTTGAACGTAAGAATATGGGTTATACTCATATTGGGAGACTACAGAATACATATGGATATGTAGTAATATATAACATATCATATATACATCACTGCTGCTTTAGACTAACCAATACATCATAAAACTAATGAGTCATATACTCCTGAGATAAGTAATGGTTAGCAGTGGTTTACAATACAAATTTATAAAGGTACATACAATCAGAGAGCTGTACCACACAGCAACAGACTCTTCCGTCCAACTCATCCACACTGACCTGATGTCCTAAATGAATCTAATTCTATTTTTCAGCATTTGGCCCATATCCCTCTAAACGCTTCCTATAAATATGCCCATGCAGATGCCTTTTAAATGCTGTAATTGTACCAGCCTCCACCGCTCCCTCTGGCAGCTTGTTGCATACACGCATCACCCTCTGTGTGAAAAAGTTACCCCTCGTGTTCCTTTTAAATATTTCTCTTCTGACTTTAAACCGATGCTCTCTAGTTTTGGTCTCCCCTATCCTGGGCAAAAAACCTTGGCCATTCACATTATCCATGCCCCTCATGATTTTATAAGCTTGCATAAGGTCACCCCTCAGCCTCTGATCTCCAAGGCAAGTATCCACAGCCTTTTCAGCCTCTCCTTCTAGCTCAAACCCTCTAACTCTGGTAACGTCCTTGCATGTATGTCTTGGCACAACAAAGACAGCGATGTTGTGTTATACCGAACAGCAATATGTTGTCATTTTGTCATGACTAAACCTAAATCCCTCACTTCAAAGTGCCCAGGGTAAGTGAAGAGCTAGGAGCCAGAATAAGGACAGTTATAAACATTTTAATGCTGCTCAGTGGAGTTTTGTTTTGTCCACAGTTACACTATTATCCCACCAAATGAAACTGTTTCAATCGTGCTGTCCATGTATCTGCAAGCTTGCAGCTCCTAAGCACCAGAGTTCCTATCCCAGCAAGTTAGATGGCAAGCTCTTGATGTATTGGTCTTTGCTGCCATCTGCTGGTTGATGTTCAAAGTGTCACTCCGCTCTGTGCTCACACCTGATAACGTGCCTCACTCAGTACACTGTTTAAGAAGATCTCTTCAAATAATATTCACTCTCTTTGCTGCACATCCCATACATAGACAGATTTTAATGTTAAAAGTATTTAGCTTACTAACAAACTGTGTAAAAACCGGTGAAAGTGTTCAGATCAGTTTCCTTTTAAAGTCAGTTTAAATTTTAAATCAGGAGGTTTATAGACAGCAGGCTGTCTGTCTGATAGTGCTAGGCCAAGCAGGGTATTACATTTGTAATTACGCAGATATCTGGCTTAGGGAAAACTTGAAATTTTGCTGATCGGTGTAGTATGAAGGGTTTTGGTGTAATATATAAATCAGACACAATATGAGTCATCACAAGAAATAATATAATGTCAGAGAACACACTCAGGATTTTAGTTCTTTTTTCAAAATAACAATAAATGTCTGAAATCTGAAATAAACAAAAGCAGAAATTGCTGGGGAGGCTCAGCAAGTTGGACAGCATCTGTGCAGAGAAAACCGAATCAACATTCAAGTCCGGTGACACTTCTTACAGAAGAGTTCTGAGGAAGGGTCACTGGACTGGAAACATTAACTTTGCTTCTCTCCTCACAATCAAAATCTCGTTCTATGGCAGCCTGGTTGCAAGTTGAGAGCCTCTCTGATGAAGGGTCTAGGCCCGAAACGTCAGCTTTTGTGCTCCTGAGATGCTGCTTGGCCTGCTGTGTTCATCCAGCCTCACATTTTATTATCTTGGTTGCAAGTTGAGGTCACTGCCAGAAATTGTTCCTGTTACCTGTCTGTGCAATTAAGTTATTGAAATTTCATAAATCAACGTTCCCAAACTTTAGAGATAATGGGAACTGCAGATGCTGGAGATTCCAAGATAATAAAATGTGAGGCTGGATGAACACAGCAGGCCAAGCAGCATCTCAGGAGCACAAAAGCTGACGTTTCGGGCCTAGACCCTTCCCAAACTTTATCCTGCTCTGATTCCAATTCCAGGTTTCACCCAATTGGGATGGGGGTGGGACAATGGATGGCAAAGCTTTTGGGGGTGTGGATGCGAACAAAGTCTTCAGAGAGTTTTAACAACTTCCCTTTCTCACTAGCTTTTTTTTGGATTAGCAGTCAGGACTCAAAGATTGTTCAGTTCAGGCAAGCTCCATTTTAAAACCATCATGAGGAACTAGCAGCTTCATATCTGTTAGTACTCAGTCATTACTGTACAGAGATCATTACTGCCTCATCTCGCAGGCCCCAGCGGTAGTACAGCCCACAACTTGATGGACTCTGCTCTAGTTGTCTTTGACAGTACAACAAAATCAAGTCTAAGGCAAGAATAACTAACAATAATATAGTCAGGTCAAAGTTCAGGTGAATATTAGATGCAATTTCTCTGTTGTGGCCAAAATAGAAACTTGACTCCTTTCACTTGTAATCCCAAGCTCCCAAGCAGTGCAACTGTTAACTGTTTTAACCAGTTACAGCCAAAGGTGAGCGGGTAGCTCCTGGAGGTGGTTTCATATTACTGTCTTGAATTAAACCTTAGTTGGGCCACATTTAGAAAACTGCTTGCAGTTCCAGTGCATTGCAAAAAGGCTGCAGAGATGTTGGAGAGTGTGTAGCAAAGATTTAGAAAGACATACGTGCATACATATCAGAAAATGATTTATAAGCCAAGCTCTAAAAAGGAAGACTGGGGGTGAGGGTAGGGGTGACCTAATAGAGATCTTTAAAATGTTTAAAGGTTTTGTTAGAGTAGATTCAGAAAGAATTGTTCCTCTTGTGGGAAAGACAATAGATAGTGGGCAACAAGATAAAATGATTAGCAATAAACTCGGTAGGGAATTCAAAACAAGTGTCAAAATTGAAAAAAAGTTGATTTCTTTTTAAAAGAGGATGGCTTTGTCTCAGAGTCTGAATGTTTTTGGAATATAGCACTCGGACTACATCTCCCATCGTGCAGCGCGGGGCAGGGTACACTGCCCATGGCGCAGTACGGGGGTGACGTTTTTACCCATAGTGCAGCGCGGAGCTGGATACACCTCCCATGGTGCAGTGTGGAGTTAGCAGTCCTTATCTGGTACAACAGGGGCAGGGTACACTTCCCGTGGTGCAGCGTGGGGCTGGGTACGCCTCCCATGGTGCCTCGGACGCTCTAACATGGCGGCCGCCACGCTACAGCTTTACCTGGAGTCGATCCGCCGGGAGCTGGAGCTCCGTGATCCGAATGTGCTCGGGGTGGTCGTGGCGCTGGCAGCGGTGCTGCTCACCTTCGGTAAGGAGGAGCAGGCCGGGAGAGTCAGGCCTTGGGTGATCCGCCGTGGGGCTTGAGGCCGGGGTCTGGCCCTGACCCAATCCATACGCCGCCCCCCCCCCCCCCCTCCCGCCAGGCGCCGGGAGTGGTGTGAGCAGGGAGCACCCTCTCGGTGCAGAGGGTCATCCAGGCCCGTCCTTTCCCTTTCAGACCCCTGACACACGGAAATACTTTCCATTAACGTGCAGCCTTGTATAGATATCGGGGGTTACCCTAAGGAGTCTGTTTATCTTTGGGATGCACAGCTGCCAATTCGTATATATTAAGCAACAAGGAATCCGATGCGAGGTAATCTTTATTTTGCAGGTATCGGGTGAAGAGATAAATGTTGGCCAGGAAAGGTACCATGTAAGGTATTTTTAATTCCCCCGAGTGAGCAGACAGAAGGCTCGACTTGGGGACAGTGTAGCAGCCTTCAATGCTGCATTGAAATGGCAACTTTGGTTGTCTCCTTGAGGTTTTGGAATGACGACTACTTTCTGACTCAGGAAAAAGTGACGCCCCATCCAAAATATTTGAGGAAAACCAGTTTTGAAGTGTGCAGGCCAGCGTTCATCCTTCAGATAAGGTGCGTGTGCACGCACACGAAGGAGCCGCTTATCCATATGTTTATTGCACTCTTACAAAGCAGAACTGTGTTCAATGTAAGACTGCTATGCAGGAATCCTGCACTTGCTGGAGTAGATGCACTTATTCAATCTGTTGCTCCTTAATTTTTTTCAAACTAGTTTAGAAAACAAAAGTCAACGAACACATGTCCTGGCCCAGCACATGATCCATTCAAGCTGCAAGAGCCCTCAAAATTTAGCAGCTGGAATCAAAAGAGCAGGACTTAGTTTGAGGCCAAAAGTTGTGGATTGGTGGCATAATCTCTGTGCCAGGGCCTCAACTACTCCCTGTACTTCACTGATGGAATAGAACGCCAGATATTGAAATGTGGCAGTGACACCAAGGTTGGTGAAATTGTAGATGGTGTAGATGGAATTGTTATATTACAGAGATGTTACTAAATTAAGTAAATTGACAAATCGAGTTGAATATTGGCTATCCATGCTGGACTCAAAGGGATAGAACGAACAGCACAGCACAGCACAGGCCCTTCGGCCCATGATGTTGTGCTGAAATTTTAACCAAAATCTAAGGTCTGTCTAACCTCCATTGCTACCTTATACTAGCATCCATATGCCTATCTAATAGATGGTTAAATGCCCCTAATGAAGCCGACTCGACTACCCTCTCCCATAATGCATTCCACGCCCCTACCACCACCTGAGTAAAGAACCCACATCTGATGTCTCCCCAGTTATCTATTTCCTTTCACTTTAAAACTATGTCCCCTCATTTAAAGCTGCCTCCACACTAGGAAAAAGTCTCTGACTGTCTATCCATACCTCTGATTGTTTTGTACACCTCTATCAAGTCACCACTCATCCTTCGTCGTTGTAAAGAAAAAAGCACTAGCGCTGTCAACCTTTCCTCGGAAGGCATTCCGGGCAACATCCTGGTAAATTTCCTCTGCGCCTTTTCCAATGCTTCCACATCTTTCCTGCAATGAGGTGACCAGAACTGGACATAATACTCCAGATGTGGCCAAACCAGGCTTTTGTATAGCTGGAGCATAAATCCATGGCTCTTGGACTCAATCCCTCTATTAATGAAAGCTAACACACCATACACCTTAACTCTAGCCACCTGGGTGGCAGCTTTCAGGGAACTGTGAACATGATCTCTAAGATCCTCCTGCTCCTCACACTGCCAAGAATCTTTCTGTTAATCCTGTATTCTGCTTTCAAGTTTATCCTTCCAAAATGAATCACCTCACACTTTTCAGGGTTAAATTCCATCTGCCACCTCTCACCCCAGCTCTGCATCCTATCAATGTCCCTTTGTAACCTAGAACAGCTCTCCACACTGTCCACAGCATGACCCACCTTTGTATCGTCCGCAAACTTACTAATCCACCCTTCCACTCCTTCATCCAAATCATTTACAAAAATCACAAATGGAAGAGGACCCAGAACAGATCCTTGTAGTAGACCACTCGTAACTGAGCACCGTGTTGAATATTTTCTGCCCACTACCACCCTTTGTCTTCTAAGGGTCAGCCAATGCTGAATCCAATCTGCCACATTTCCCCTTATCCCGTGCTTCCTGCATGAGCCTACCATAGGGAACCTTATCAAATGCCTTACTTAAATCAGTGTATACCACATCTGCTCCAGCTTCATCCAAGTGTTTGGTCACTTCTTCAAAGAATTAATGAAGGTTTGTGAGGCATAATCTACCCCTCACAAATCCATGCTGACTATCACGAATCAAACTGTGCCTTTCTAAGTGATCATAAATCCTGTCTCTCTCAGAGCCCCTTCCAATAACTTGCCCACCACTGATGTAACTTCTAACTGGTCTGTAATTTTCAGCGTTATCCTTGTTCCCTTTTTTAACAAGGGAATGATATTTGCCTCTTTCCGATCTTCCGGCACTATACCTGTGGACAGTGAGGACGAAAAGATCACCACCAAAGGCCCTGCTGTCTAGTCCCTCACTTCCCATAGAATCCATCAGGCCTGGGGGACTTATCTATCTCCAACTTCCTAAGAATTCCTAGCACATTTTTACTAACATCAACCTCCTCTAGGCTACCTGCCTGTTTCACAATGTCCTCCTCTACAACTATGTCCCTCGGTTGTGAATACTGAAGAAAAGTATTCATTAAGGACCTCTCCTATCTGTTTCGGCTCTGTGCACAAATTCCCTTTGCAATCCTTGATTGGCCTATCCTGTCTCTGGTCATTCTCTTGTTCTGCACATGTGTGAAAATCCTTGGAGGTTTCCTTGATCCTATCCACCAAGGTTTTCTTATGCCCCCTTTAGCTCTCCTAAGCCCTTTCTTCAGCTCCTTCCTCGCTAACATGTATCCCTCTAGTGCCTTTTCCGTTCCTCTTTTCCTAAACCTTACAGAAGCCTCCTCCTTCCTCTTAACCAGTCGTTCGACCTCTCTCGAGAACCATGGCTCCCTCACTCGACCGCATCTTCTCTGCCTGCTAGGGACAAACATATCGAGCACATGCAATATGCATTCCTTAAACAATCTTCACATTTCTGTGGTGCTCTTCCTTGACAGCATCTGTTTGCAATTTGTTACCCAGTTCTTGCCTAACTGAATCGTAATTACCCTTCCCCCCCGCAATTATAAACTTTACCCTGCTGTATGTACCTATCCTTTTCCATGACTATCGTGAAAGAAAGAGTTATGATCGCTACTGCCAAAATGCTCTCGCCGGTCTAACACTTGGCCCAGTTCGTTGCCAACTTCCAAATCCAAAGTGGCCTCTTCTCGTGTTGGTCTATCTACATACTGTGTTAGGAATCCTTCCTGAACACGCTGGACAAAATCTGCTCCATCTAAACTATTACAGCCAAAATGTTTCCAATCAACAGTTGGAAAGTTGAAGTCACCCATGACTACAACCCTGTGACTTCTGCACCTTTCCAGTATCTGCCACCCTATCCACTTCTCTGCAACTAGTAGAGGGTCTGTTTAAAAAAAATACCCCAACATAGTGACTGCTCCTTTCTTGTTCCTCACCTCAACCCAAACTGATTCTGTGCACATATCATTCTCGAATTGCCTTTCAATAGCTGCTATACTCGCCCTGAGTAGCAATGCCACTCACCTGCCTCTTTTTCCACCCTCCCTATTTCTTTTAAAGCGTCTGAATCCCAAAACTTCCAACGTCCATTCCTCTCCGAGTTATGCATGTTTCTGTAATAGCCACAACATTGTCGTTCCAAGTACCAACCCATGCTCTAAGTTATCACTTTATTTCTGATACTACTTGCATTGAAGTATACACACCTCAAACCATCTCGGCGTCTGCAATTATGCTCCATCAACCGCATTTCTTTATAAACTACCTCACTGCCTGTTGGAAGGCCAAATACCTCTTCTGAATTATAAATCCGGTTCCCCACCCCCTGCCAAACTAGTTTAACCCATCCCGTACAGCTCGAACAAACCTCCTTCTGGTTCAGGTGCAACCCGTCCTTACTGTACCGGCCCCACCTTCCCCAGAATGTGCTCCAATTATCTACATAATGGAAGCCCTCCCCCCTACACCAGCCCTGTAGCCACGTGTTTAGCTGCACTCTCTCCCTCTTTCTTACCTTGTTATCATGTGGCACTAGTAACAATCCAGAAATAACTACCCTGTTTGTCCTGGACTTCAGCTTCCAACCTAACTCCCTGTACTTGTTTTTCACATTCTCAGTCCTTTTTCTCCCTAAGTCATTGGTACCTATGTGTACTGTGACTGCTGGTTGCTCAGCCTCCCCCTTAAGGATCTTAAAGACACAATCCGAGACATCACAGACCCTGGCACCCAGGAGGCAACGTACCATCCGCTCATCTCATTTGCGTCCACAGAACTGCCTGTCTGTGCTCTTACTATTGAATCCCGCACTACAATTGCTCTACTGTTCTTCCCCACTTCCCTTCTTTGCCACAGGGTCAAGCTCAGTGCCAGACACCTGTCTGCTATGGCCTTCCCCTGGTAGGCCATCCCACCCAACAGTACCCAAAACACTATAACAAAGTGTGAAGCTGGATGAACACAGCAGGCCAAGCAGCATCTCAGGAGGACAAAAGCTGACGTTTCGGGCCTAGACCCTTCATCAGAGAGCCTCTGATGGGTCTAGGCCCGAAACATCCGTTTTTCTGCTCCTGAGATGCTGCTTGGCCTGCTGTGTTCATCCAGCTTCACGCTGTTATCTTGGATTCTCCAGCATCTGCAGATCCCATTATCCCAGAACAGTATACTTATTATTAAGGGGAATGGCCACAGGGGATCCCTGCACTGTCTGCCTATTCCCTTTCCCCTTCCAGACAATCACCCACTACCTTTTTCCTGTACCTTGGTTCTGACCACCTCTCTATAACTCCTCTCTATCACCCCCTCCGCCTCCCAAAGGATCCGGAGTTGCTCCAGCTCCAGTTCCCTAACACTGTTTTTGAGGCGCTTAAGTTGAGTGCACTTCTTGCTGGTGAAGTCAGAGGGGACACCAGCAGTGACCCTGACCTCCCACATCCTGCAAGAGGAGCATGCCACTGCCCTGGCTTCCATTCCCTCTACTCAAGATTTTCAGAAGAAGAATAAAACAGCCTTACCTTACCGAACCTCCACACTTGTTTTTGGTTAGAGGAGGAGGAGGATGGGTGGGAGACACTAAACATGTAGTGTTACGGGTTTGTGCCCGAATTTGTCCGTTCCTTCCTGGCTCGCGTTCCCTCCGCACACCTGCCGCTGAAAACAAGAGGGCTGCTGCTGCACAAGGTAATTTCCTTATACAGGGAGAAAGAAAAACCGTTACCTTCCCCGTCAGCACTCTGGCTCGTGCTGCTACTGCTGAAAACAAGAGCAAAATAGAACTGATTAATTTCTAAATAGCAAAAGGCTGGAAGTAGTTGACGTTCAAAGAAAATCAATGCATCGTGGATAAGTACAGAAAATAATCAAAAGGCCTAATCCAATGCCTAATCATGGTATCTGGTGTTTGTTCAGGATACACTTCTACAAGCGAAGGTCAACAATCTGGAACACTAACAAGCAGAATCATAGAGCTGAGCAGCACGGAAACACCCTTATGGTCCAACTCCTCCTGAATTAATCTAGTCCCATATGCCCCATATCCCTCTAAACATTTCCTATTCACATGCGCATCCAGATGCTTTCTAATGTTGTACCTGTCTCCACCACTTCCTGTCACAGCTCATTCTATACACGCACTGCCCTCTGCTCGAATACATTGCCCTTTAGGTCCCATTTTAATCTTTTCCCCTCTCACCTTAAACCTATGTCCTGTAGTTTTGGACTCCCCTACAGTGGGGAATAGACCTTGGCTATTCAGTCTATTCCTGTCCCTCTTGATTTTATAAACTTCAGCTCCAGGGAAAACATTCCCAGTTTGTTAAGCCTGTCCCTATAGCTCAAACCCTTCAACCCTGGCAGCATCCTTGTAAATTTTTTCTGAACCCTTTCAAGGCTCCCAACATCCTCCCTATAGCAGGGAGACCAGAACTGAATGCAGTATTCCAGAAGTGGCCTAACCAATGGTCCAGTACATTTGTAACATGACCTCCCAACTCCTTTACTCCAAGCGCTGAACCAATAAAACTGAGCATACCAAACATCTTCACTGTCATAACTGATGCTGGGGTAGTTGATTTTAAATCCGGAGCTTTTGTTAATAAAATTATTGAGGCATGTGACATGAGGGATCAATGGAACAAGATCTTAGATTAGCCATAACTCCTTTAAATGACAAAAGCGGCTCAGGCTTAATGGTCCACACTCTTGCTCCATTAACTTGATGGGTGTTTTCTGTTTTGTTCTCCAGTTTTTTTGGTCCTGCTCAGGAGCAGAAAAAGCAGTCGTAGTGCGGTGCTTCTAGCGGGTTTGTGTGATTCTGGGAAGACTCTACTTTGCTGTAGGGTAAGTCTCTTTAGGGTGAAGCATTATTCCTGGGGAATCCAGCACCTTGACTGAAGTTTTTCACTGCATGACACTGTATTCCTAATTAAGAGTACCTAATTGCTGTTGCCTGCGGATGCTGATCTGGTAAACTGTGTGCCTAGAGTTCTATATGTTGCTTCCTTTTGATTTAGTTCTTCCCGCTTCCTCAAAATGTATCCCTTCAGGAGTCGTGAATGAAGATCCACATACGAACTTGCTACAGCTCTAATTTCCCTTTCCTTATGGATACCCTGTAGCTGAGCTGAAGGATCTATTCCTCTGCCTGTACAAGTGATATTGTTCTATAGATAGCCGTGAAGCACGTGTGGTTACATATTGCCTTGTGTGTCTTGCTGAACTGTTCTGCACAATGGTGAGATGCTTTGTAGTAGTGGATGTAAGAGATGTCACTTCTGTTAAAGGCAGCGTTTTTGACTTATTCCATCAGCTCTGTCTGCAGCACAGAGATGGTGGGGAATCAAGTGCATTTTTGCCTGTTCACAATGATCTTAGACTAGTCAATGGAATGAATTGGGAGCTTTATACAGATTTGCTAAATTCATAAATTCTCTGCAGTGAGCTGAAACAACAGCCAGGTCTCTGAAGGGATACTGTAAGGAAGAGTATACTATCCCCTTCTATAGGGCTTTCTTTATGTTAAAAAAAACTACTTTGGAATTGTATTCATTAGAGTTTAGAAGGTTGAGGGGAGATCTAATAGAAACTTACAAGACAATGCATGGTTTAGAAAGTGTGGGCCCTGGGAAGTTGTTTCCGTTAGGTGGGGAGACTAGGACCCGTGGGCACAGCCTTACAATTAGAGGGGGTAAATTTAAAACTGAAATGAGACGACATTTCTTCAGCCACAGAGTGGTGGGCTTGTAGAATTCATTGCCACGGAGTGCAGTGGAGGCCGGGATGTTAGATGCCTTCAAGGCAGAGATTGATAAATTCTTCCCCTCACAACTAATCGAGGGCTATGGGGAGAGTGCAGGGAAGTGGAGTTGAAATGCCCATCAGCCATGATTTAAATGGCGGAGTGGACTCAATGGGCCGAATGCCGTTACTTCCACTCCTATGTCTTATAGTTTTACTTGCATTTATATGGTACTTCTCCACAACTGCCAGACATCTTAATGTACTCAACAACCTATTAAGTATTTCATAAAACAACCTTTTAAGAGCACCATTCAACTCTGAAATCGAGTCAAATGGGCTCAAAACATTAACTATGTTCCTCTCAATACAGATACTTTTGACCATTTCTCCAGCATTTTCTGTTTTTATTTGTTTTCCAGTATCTGCATATTTTTGCCTTTATTTAAGTAGATTATGAAGTTTAAACACTGTTGTCGTGTAGGAAAAGTGACAGCTAATTTGTGTTCAGCAAAATCCCATAAACAGCAATGTGTCAGCATCAGATCATCTGTAATTGGTGAATGTTGGTTGAAGGAAAAATATTAACCAGTTCACGAAAGATAACTCCCCTGCTGTGCTTTGAAATTGTGCCATGAGATCTTTTACAAGCATCTGAGCAGGCACATGGGGGCCTCAGTTTTGCAGCTAAACTGAAAGATGACAGCCCAACATCGCAGCTTTGGTATGGGGCATTGGGATGTGGTGTGCTGTTAGTAGAAGAGTGAATATTGTGAATATGAGGGTGGGTGAGGACTAATAGTAAGTGAATTGGAAGGAGGCTGGTAACGTTTAAGCTGGGGCAGTGAGAACTCTTCCTGTCCTGTACATGTGTCCCCCTACAAGTCTCCTTGGAGAGAGTTGGCTGAAGATAACGCACACAGTACTGTTGACTGCAGCACTAAGCAAGGACTGTTTGGTAAGCAAAAAGAGAAGTCTGCAGATTGGGGTTTAACCAGGATACTATGCACATTGCTTCCATCCGATTTCCCGTGGGCCTACAATGAGAAATTAGGTAATAATGAAAACAGTGCAGAGTTTCATAAAGAAAATGGAGCCATGCTCCTCTTGCAGGTTAAAAAATAAACCCATGAGCTGTGGATGATTTCACCCAGGTTAATGGCTGTTCAGGCTGAACGGCAGTTTCCTGTGGGGATGTTGTTTTGGGAGGCTCTAGAAATTCTGGAATTGAGGTACAGAACACAATGTGTCAAACTGCAGAAGGAAGATAGAGGGCTTGGTGATGCGGTGCAATGAAAACAATCTGTCATTCAACGTCAGCAAAGGTAAAGAGCTGATGAAAGGAAGGAGGGGAACACGACCCCATCTCCAATTGAGATTCAGAGGGAGAATAGCGTCAAGTTCCTCGGAGTGACAATAACCAACAACCCGTCCTGAACTCCCCACGTAGATGCGACGATCAGAAGACACAAGAACACCTCTTCTTCCTCGGGCAGCTCAGGAAATTTGGCATGTCCATAAGGACTCTTGCTAGGCTCTACAAGTGCGCCAGTGAAAGCATACTGTCCAGTCGCATAAAGTCCTGATCTGGCAACTCATTTTCCCAGGACTGTAAGAAACTACAGAAGGTTGTGTGCACAGCCCAGACCAGCACAGAAGCCACCCTCCCATCCATGGACTCCAGTTACACGGCTCACCGCTGTGGAAAAGTGGCCAACGTCATCGAAGGCCCATCAAACTCTGGTAATGATCTCTTACAACCCCTTCAATCAGGCAGCAGATACAGAAGCCTAAACACACACACCAGCAGGTTCGGGAACACCTCTTTCCCGGCTCTTATCAGACTGATGATAACACTGATTTTGCTAATGTCGATCACACCTAGCGCATGCCTTGTGCAATGTAACCTGTATGCCTCTAAGTCTTTTTTGATCTGTACATCCTTTGCTGACTATGATCTGCCGGTACCAGTCATAAACAAAGCTTTCCACTATATTTCGGCGCACGTTACAATAAACAAATCAATCGAATGTTTCTTTCTCAATAGATGAAAGAACTAGGAAAGCACAACATCATAATTCTTCTGACAACTCTTCTGTCTCATTTCAGTTATTGTCTGGGAAGTTTAAGATTACACACACGTCCATAACCAGTAACTCTGCATTGTACAAGGTCAGAAGTGACAAGGTAAGTGTGCACTAATAAGCCTACATCTTTGCATTTGTTGAAATAAGCAAACCAACAGTAGAACTGGCTGGTTGAAACAACACTTGGTTTTTACAGCAGGAAAGAATGGAAACAAAGTCATCCCCTTCTCTCATCTCTCCACATCTATGGGCTTGAATAATGTCCAGGAAAGAATGATCATAATAATTGAACTTTATAAGCGGTGCTACCTTTTCAATAAGATGAATACTTTCATAATTGATGCCTCTTGACTGCGCTCAGCTTAACCATTACATCCCTCTTCAGACTTTATGCATTTAGAGATTGGAGGGAAAAAAAAGTCATTCAACGCAGAAACACACCCTTCAGTCCAGCCTGCCCATGTTGACCAACTTTGCTGAACTAAACAAATTTCATTTGTCTATGTTTTGCCCAAATCCCTCACTGTTTTTCTATTCATTAACCCCTGTTCAAAAGACTCTTAAATGTTGTACTTGTACCTGCAGTACTTCCTCCAGCAGTTCATTCGACATTCGAACCACTGTGTGAAAAGCTTGTCTTTCGGAACTGGTTTTAAATCTTTCCCCTCTCTCCTTAACCTATGCTGTCTAGTTTCAGACTTCCCTAGCTTAGGGAATACCCTCTGCAAGTCACCTTATCTGTACCTTTCACTTTTATAAACCTCTACAAGGTCAACCCTTAAACTCCTACGCTCCGGTGATAAAAGTCCCAGCCTATCCAACCTCTCTCATATCTCAAACTCCCCAGTCCATTAATATCCTTGTAAATCTTGTCAGCAGTCTTATTATTCAGTAGTCTGACATGTGGTACCTTATCAAACACCTTCTAAAAATCTAAATAGGTTACCTTTAATGCTTCCCCTTCATCTGTCTTCCTTGTTAACTCTGAATGTGACTTATCAAATGCATTACAAAAATCTAAATAGATAACCTCCACTCCTACCTACTATCTATGCTCTGTATTAACTCCGGATGTGTGGCACCTTATTGACTGCCTTCTGAAAATCTAAATAGATTACCCCCACAGCTTCCCCTTTATCTATCCTCAAAGAATTGCAGTTGATTTACCCTTCCTGAAGTTTTACTGACTCTGCTCTTAAAGTCATTCAACTTGCAGTAACTTATCAAATACGTGACAGCCCCATTTTTCCCTCCCCCAGAGTGGCCTTGCTGTTCTTTTCCTCCTCCCCGTGGGGCTGCCAGCGCTCTCTGGAATGTGCATGTCCACCATGGCACCCTACTATTCCAACATCTTCAAAAATTCATGACATTACCTTTTCTGAAACTTCAAATACTTGTCTCCTTCTGAGGTGTATTTTGGTAGCAAACGGAGGCAATTCTTGTACTTGATTTTATTTCAAATTCTTTTGGAGGTGTTGTCAAAAGAAAGGTCTGCATTTAGAGAATCCCTTTTCCTGTTTGTCAGAAGCAACCAAAGCTGTGTACAGGAAATGAGTCCCTTCAAGGTACAGTCACTGCCCCAACATGGACAAAAGCAACAGCTATTTTTGTCACTACTGGACGTCTCAAATAGAAATGAGGAGAGTGTGTTTGGATCAGGCAGGGATTTATGCACAAGCAGTACTCCCTGCCCTTGTTCCAACAATGCTACCTGGACAGATGATTGAGTCGTCTATGGGTGTGCACACTTCTGATTCCCTCCGTTCTTGTTGAGTTGGATAAATATTTGTTTGAGTCAGTTGATGTTGCTTTCAACTCTGTCAGAAGTAGGCTTAGACCCCACACATACATGATAATATCAAATAGGCTTATTCTACTGAGGGAGAGAATTCGTGTGTGCCCTGTTTGGCTAATGAATTCCTGTTTAATATGTCTTTAAATAAACAATGGGCTTAAAATGGGATACCTCCATAATCTAATAGAATATAAGTGGTTGAGAATAAATTTTCAGTGCAAAATTTCAAGCCTTTCTTGGGTTCCACCTCCCTCAAAGTCATTTTAATTTTCAGACTCTTTATTCCTTTCGCAATGCAAGCTCTTCAAATAATACCAGTCCAGATATTAAAAATGGAGAAATATCTAGTTGCTTCTGATCCGTGGTGAAGTTTCTTGCAAGGACTAACCAAGCAAATGCCAAAGAACTTGCATTGCTCAAAAAATCAAGGTTGCCAAAAAAAATTGCTGATCTTGTATTTCTTCTGACAGGGTCCTGCTGTTGTTTTATATGACCTTCCTGGTCACGAGAGTCTGCGTCTTCAGTATTTGGAGAAGCACAAGGCTGATGCCAGGTGATCTACAGAACCAAGCCATGCTGTATATTGTATCGTTGTCGATTTAGATGAACAGTTTGAGAACTGTCTTTGTCATTTTAAAAAGTTGTGAATTAACTTTAAGCAGTGGTGAGCTGCAAGGTGACAATTTTTTTAGGAGGCGCTCTCAAATAATTTTTTTATAGCAAATCTCACTGATTTCATATTTTTCACTCAAACTTCTTCGATAATCCACAAAGTTCATTTTATACTTTAAGATATCTGAACTTCATGGTGAAAGATTGTGCATGATGCTCAGATCTGAAGTAACGGTTTTCATGACTGCATACAACAAAAAAACCCTTGCATTTCTGCAAGATACTCAGTTTGGAATTTTAATTTTCATCTCAAGGGAGGCACAGTGGCTCAGTTGTTCACACTGCTGTCTCACAGTGCCAGCGACCTGGGTTCAATTCTACCCTCAGGTGGCTGTCTGTGTGGAGTTTGCACATTTTCCCTATCTCTGTGGGTGCCCTCCAGGTGCTCCAGTTTCCTCCCACTGTTCAAAGATGTGCAGATTAGGTGGAGTAGCCATGGGAAATGCAGTATTAAGGGATGGGGGAGGGGTACAGGTGAGATGATGTCTGGAGCATGAGTGCGGACTGAATGGGTTGTATCTACATTGGAGGGATTCTTTGATTCTGTGACATTGAGCTGCAATTAAGCAAAATGGATGCTGAGATAATGATGGTCTTAGATGAGTATTAACGTTCAGTTAAGGATGAGAGTTTTGAGGAGCATCTTACAAGAGGACAGGATCTGGGAGGTGACACCAAGGCATAGTTATTTTGATTATGGAGGCACAGGTAACAGGCAGCAAATAGGGGAATGTGAAAAGATACAGTATGACAACTATAAAGGAATTATTTTTACAGTCTTTACACAGAAGCTGCCCTTTGGCTGTGACATGTATAATTTCCAAAATATATCACTTATAGCTGTATAATTGGAGGAAGCATGATTGAAAACCTTAATATTTCAGTTGCAGTGAGACAGCCAGCATGGACGTAGGTAGGCAGGAATGGGTAGGTCATGCTCTGACAGAATTGTTTGTGAAGGGGGCTAACACTGTGGACAGCCACACGTCTATCCATGTCATTTACATGGAGGTGTTAGTGGGAGTCTGTTCAGCTTAGAGCTAAAGCTTATAAAATCAAAGGAAAATTATTGGCTTGGTTCAGATATCTGGCTGGATGGCAGGACACAATCAGTAGGAATTAACTTCACCAATAGATTAGAAAGTCGCATATTCCAAGTGCCACACAGACTTTTAGCAAGGTTAGATCACACAATCCATTTGGATACAGAACTGGCTCGAAGGTAGGATACAGAGGGTGGTGATGGAGGGTTGCTTTTCAGACTGGAGGCCTGTGACCAGCAGTGTGCCACATGGATTGATGCTGAGTCCACTGCTTTTTGTCATTTATGTAAATGATTTCTATGTGAGTATAGGAGGCATGGTTGTCAGTCTCTGGATGACATTAAAAATGAAGATGTACTGGACAGCCAAGTTTTAGAGCATCGCAGAACCTTGATTAGATGGGCAAATGGAGTTTAATTTTAAATAAATGTGAGGTGCTGCATTTTGGAGAAGCAAATCAAGGCGGGGCTTATACAACTTAGTGGTGAAGTCCTGGGGAGTGTTGCTAAACAAAAAGCACTAGGGGTGCAGATTCACAGTTCCTTTAAAAGTAGAGTTGCAGGTAGGCAGGATAATGAAGGCATTTGCCAGGCTTACCTTTATTGGTCAGTGCATTGAGTATAAGTTTTATGGCTGTACAGGACATTGGTTAAGTCACTTATGGAATACTGCATTCAATTCTTTTCTCCCTGCCATAGAAAGATGTTAAAGTTGAAAGGGTTCAAAAAAATTTATAAGGATGTTGCCAGGGGTGGTAGGTTTGAGCTATAGGGAGAGGCTGGGCGGGCTGGGGCTATTTTCCCTGGAGCGTTGGAAGCTGAGGGGTGACCTTACAGAGGTTTATAAAATCACGAGGGGCAGAGATCAGGTGAATGGCTATGGCCTTCTTTCTTTTCAGGGTAGGGCAGCCCAAAACTAGAGGGCATAGGTTTAAAGTGAGAGGGGAAAGATTTTAAGAGACCTATGAGTCAACTTTTTCACACAGGGTGGTGCATGTATCACATGAACTGCCAGAGGAAGTGGACGAGGCTGGTACAGTGACAGCATTTAAAAGGCATCTGGATGGGTGTACGAACAAGAAGGATTTAGAGGGATATGGGCCAAATGCTGGCAAATAGGCCTAGATCAGTTTAGGATATATGGTTGGCATGGACAAGTTGCACCAAAGGATCTGTTTTTGTGCTGTACAATTCTCTGCTGCCCTCGGTCTATACTGCACGGAGCCAAGCTGACTAATCCCTGTTGGATAGATGCCTCTGATCCCACCGGTACTGTTTATAGCAGGGTTAGTGTCCAGAGCTTGAGCTTTTCACTGTTCGACCTCCCCATGGTGCAGTTAAAATAGAGAGAGAGAACTGGGACAACGGGAGCGTTTTCAGGGTGGCAACCTGTGACTAGTGGACTGTCACATAGATCAATGCTGGTGCCACACTTATTTACAATAAGTATTAATGGCTCAAATGAGGAAAGTGAATGTGCCCTGTTTGTGGATGACACAAAGTAGGTGGGAAGGCAAGCAGTGAGGAGACACAGACTCTACTGTCTATGTTAGACGAGTGGGCAAAAACTTGGCTGGTGCAATATATTGTGGAAAATTGTGAAGTTGTACACGTTAGAATAAAAACAGATATGGCAACTATTTAAATGGGGAAAGACTGCAGCATAGGGATTTGGGATTGCACAAGTTAAAAATCACATTCAAATTTAGTAACGCGGGAGGTGAATGGAATGATGGTCTTTGTTTCACAGCGAATCAAGTTGAAAAATAGGAAGGTCTCAGTAAAACTATACAAAGTGCTAGTCAGACCACATTTGGATTACTATGAACAATGGCGGTCCCCTCATCCAAGGAAAGACATACTGGCATCGGAGGTAGTTTAGGGACAAGTCACAAAGTTGTTCCTGGGTATGGAGGGATTATCTCATAAGGAGAGGTTGAGTTGGTTAGGTCTGTACTCATTGCAGTTTAGAAAATTGAGGTTGCTTTGATCGTACCTATATATGTCTTGACAACGGAGATGTGAAGAAATTGATTCCCCTTGTGGATCACAGGGCATAATCTGAGTGACGGGTTGCCCAGTTAGGACAGAGATAAGGGGAACTTACTTCTCTCCAGCGGGTAATGAATCTGTGGAATTCTTTACTACAGAGAGTTATAGAGGAATCAAAGTTTATAGGGAAAAGGCAGGAAAGAGAATTATCGAACCAACCATGATCCCATTGAATGGCAGAGCAGACCCGATGGGCTGAAAGACTAGTTTCTGCTCCTATGTCTCTTGGTATCTCACAGTCATACAGCACAGAAACAGGCCCTTTGGTCCAACTCTTCCATGCTGACCATATTTCCCAAACTGAACTACTCCCGTTTTGCCTGCATTTGGCCCATATTCCTCTAAACGTCTACTATTCATGTACCAATCCAGATGTCATTTAATGCTATGTGTACCAGCACTTACCACTTCCTCTGGCAGTTTGTTCCACACACAAATCATCCTCTGTGTGAAACATTGCACCTTGGGCCCCATTTAGATCTTCCTCTTCCCACCTTAAAAATATCACCCTAGTTTTTAACTCTCCAACCCTAGGGAAAATACCATTGCTGTTTCCCTTATCTGCGTCCTTCATGATTTTATCAACCTCTACCCCCTCAATCTCCTACTTTCTGTTGAAAAGGCTCCAGCCTGTCCTTATAACTCAAACCCTCAAGTCTGGCACCTGGCATTAACAAAATTCCTGGTTTCCCTATCTTGCCTTTCTCAATTTCAGTGAAAAACAGCTGTTGTTGCAGGGGAATCAATAATGGAGGATCTAGGCCCTGGAAGGACAGACAAGGTATATGCTTGGCCTTTATGTTTGTGAGTAACCACTTCAAACTGAGTGATCAAAGCACTGCCATTCCCTTTCCCGTTGCATCTCAAAAGAAACCTTTTAAGGTCCTTCGTTACAGCACAGCGGCAAAGGATAACATTTATATCAAAAAAATTTCTGCCAGGGGTTGGCAACAGACCAAATGTCCTGCTGCAAACCCTCTTACCTGGTAGGGAGGTTGCAGTCCATCTGTTTTATCCAAACAAATTTTTTTGGAACACATTAAAGGAAAAAAAGTTGTTCCTCCGAGCCTGTGCAGTCACGAATAGGCTGATCAGTTGTTGGTGGTGGCTAACTTACTGTGTCATTTAATCATTGTTGGATCACTGAGGCAGAGGTTAACAGGTTGGGACTGTGCAAACTTATGACAAGCCATCACTTTTACCTGCCTCACCGTGACTTGATTTGTTTGGGAGGGTGGGCAGCACAGTTTTTGTTTGGATTACTACAGTTTGTTTATACCATGTGTGATCTAGATATTCCATGCCAAAGGCAAGAAATTACACCCAAACTTTGATCGTGCCTTTAGGATAAGGAGCGGAGCTGTTGAATAAAATGCCGAGGATTTTTGGTGAGCATGGACCGATTTCAGTTTTGTTTTCACACAGAGCCGTTGTCTTTGTGGTGGACAGCGTGTCGTTTCAAAAAGAAGTGAAGGATGTGGCCGAGTTTCTCTACACGTTACTAACTGATGCTGTGATTGCGAAGAATGCACCCCCGCTCCTCATAGCTTGTAACAAGCAAGGTAAGTCGAAGAGTGTTTTTGCTTTGGTCTAGCCTGGTGATGGAGTTGTTGTATGATGCCTAGGCTAACAATCTGGTAGTTATTCTCCCAGAAAACTGGCATGATAGCTGAGTATGTCCCAGATAACTTGGAACCAGACGAGTTGCAAGCTAACAGTATAATCTGGGGGCCTCTTTGTTTTGTCCCTAATTTGTGGTTGGTAAGAGTCATAATTCTGCCTTTTGCTGTCGGAGTATAGAATTTCAACTCCGCTGGATATCACAGCAAGTCAGAAATTGGCAGCTGTCTCTCAGAAACTTTATTCTCAGAATTTACATCTTCTGAGCTCTGCAGTTCAGACTTGTGACGAAGCTTAATCAATGTGTGGACTTTTCTGAAACGTAGTGCTTGTTTTTTTTGCCTCAAGTGCAAATGAAGTTGTTGGTGTGTTCCACAATAACTTGTCAGTACTGTTTTCTGTTTAATTTCAGATGTTACCATGGCCAAGTCTGCAAAATTAATTCAGCAGCAATTGGAAAAGGAACTGTAAGTGTCAGATTATTGCACCACGTGACTATTGGAATGCAAAATATCAGAAAGGACTTTTTTGTTTAGGAGTTTTTTTCATTATGCACTTGCTATTGCTCAGTTCAAGAGAAACATTATATATTGGATCTGCGAGGAGTCCTCTCTTTGAGTAGCAGACTTGGCGTTCTGCCTGCACTTCAGTGGCTAGTTTGCAAGAGAAAGCCAACTGAAGACAGCATGATAATTGTGGGAGATACTGCACCTTAAAATTCCACATGTTTTAACAGTGAAATGGGAGCATTAACTTGGGAGCATGTGCTATATTCTTCTTGAGCCATGATATGTCCTGGTTAGCTTTTGGTCAAACAATAATGATTCTTTATGGGAGAATTATGAGAAATACAGAGATGTTTTGAGTGCTGTATGCAATTTACAGAAGTTTATAATATATAACGCCTAGTTTCTTGTGAGAGCTGCAGTGTAAGCTTTACACAGAAACATTCAAGCTAATTTGACATTAATAAGAGAATTAATAGTCCAGAATCTGCGCTTACTGCATGTTAATATCTCTTGAGTCCTTTGCAGCTGTGTGGAGTGTAAACTGCAAGTCAGTCAACCTTTGACGTGGTTGCAAATCTACAATGTGGGTCTTAAAGTAGCTCCGTACAAAATCAGCTGGAATGTTAAAGGGATTTTCATTTGATTTCAAATAGGATCAGGAGTACACCCAAATGACTCACTGACCCTGCTCCATCATTCAATGCAAACACAATGATCAAGTGCATTTATGCTTCTGTTTTCCATATCATTTGATCAACAGCTCTATTCCAGCCTTAAGTATATTTGATGACGTGCCATCCCATAATGCTATGGGGCAGATAATTCCAAATTTTCACAACCTGAAGTTCTTTGTCATCTCAGTACCAGAAAAATGGCCCTTAGTCTTGGGATTCTGTGTTCTGTTTTCAATATTCCATCCAGTGAAAACAATCCCAATCCCTTCAGGACGTTGTATGTCTCAATGAAATCACCCCACACACTTCAGATCTGCAGCCTATTTGCTATGTGTTCTTGGTTAATATTTCTATAGCAGCGTGTTCAATCTAATCATGCCAGTCAGCACTGTTTCAAGCAAATCTTGTGGAACTGCAGGGTCAGTACAAAATGCAACCCTTTGCATCAATGGTAATTGACGTAATTGTACTGATGTACACTGAAGATATATTTCGTGGTAGCCGATGAAGAAAAAAGATGTTCTTCCCCAAATCAAATCTGCTTCCAGTCAAGTTCTACCTTCTCTGTTTTCAACTGAAGAAATATCATCATAATATTGTCTCAACCTGCAAAGAGAACAACAATACATCATTTTACTATGTGCAGTAGTTATTTCTTAATCATCTGAAAGGCTAATTGTCTTTTTTCCTTGTAAATATCTGAATATTCAGTATAACACAGCTTTCCTGATTTAAACCTCAATGCTGGAAGCAAGTAATTAGGAAAGCCAATGGAATATTGTTTGTTGTGAATGCAAGAGTTGGGAGGTTAGGCCTCAGTTAAATGGGGCATGGTGTGACTACATCTGGAGTATTGTGCAAATTTTTATAAGGAAAATACATTTGATGTAGTAGTAAAGAAAAAGTTTACCAGATTGTTGGCTAGAGTGGGGAAGGCTAGTTTCCTGATGAGAGAAAGTTGAATGATTTAAGTGTGTATTCATGGCATTTCAAACAGTAAGAAAGAAGGCACTTGATTGTAACATATAAGAACCAGGGGGATTTTCACAGGGTAGGTATTAAAAGGATGCAACCTCCCACGGGGAGAGTCTAGAGTTAGGGGCCACTGTTTTTAAAACAAAAAGGGCTTTCCCATTTAGGATAGAATTTCTTTCTCTGGATGTCATGAATCTTTGGGAATGCTGTCCTGAAAAGGTGGTGAAAACAGTTTTTGAACATATTTAGGGCAGAGGTAGATACTTTCTCAGCAAAAGGGTGAAAGATTGCCCAGGTAGGGTAGAATGTAAAACCATGATCTTTTGAATGGCAGAGTAGGCTCAAGGGGCCGAATAGCCGCCTCCTGTTTGTAATTAGTACTTCTGTAGTTTGTGTTAAACAGGGAGGGGTAGAAATCCATCACAATTTGTCACCTCTGCCAAATTTTAGTTTAATTAGCTTAATTAGAATGTGTTGACTTTTCCATAGGAAGCAACATTTTTTTGGAAAAGATGAATTCCAATTTTTTTTCAGTGAAAGCAGACCATTTGGCTCATTGAGTCCACACCAAGTCTCTGAAAATCATCCCTCCCAGACCTACCCCCCTACCCTAACTTCGTAACCCTGCATTTCCTGTGGTTAATCACTGAGCCTCCACATCCCTGGCCAGTACAGGCAATTTAGTATAGCCAATTCCTCACCATTAGATCACAAAGTGCAATTTTGGAAATAGCCTACATCAACATAGGTTATATTCACCTAGAATCATAGACTCCCAACAGTGTGGAAGCAGGCCTTTCGGCCCATTGCGTCCACACTGACCCTGCAAAGAGCGTCCGACCCTCGTCACCCTATCCCTGTAACCCTGCATTTCCCATGGCTAACCCACCTCGCCTGCACGTCCCTGGACACTGTAGGCAATTCAGCATGGCCAAACCACATTGTGCAACATTGGACTCTGGGAGGAAACCAGAGCACCCAGAGGAAACCGTTGCAGGCACAGGGAGAACGCGCAAACACCAAGCATATAGTCACCTAAGGGTGGAATTAAACCTCGGTCCCTGATGCTGGAGGCGGCAGTGCAAACCACTGAGCCACCTGTCGCCATCATTGAAGTCTTGGTGCTTATTATTTTTAGAACTAAATGCATATAGTATGTCTGAAATTTACTGGTGATTATACAACTTCTGACCATGTCTGTTCAGAAATGTCAGTACTCTGCAAGTGAACAGTTTGGTTGGTTGTTTGTTTTTGGCCTCCCCGTGCCACTTTGGATTTGAACTATATTTTATCTTCTCTTGTCTGCAGCAACACTCTGAGGACGATTCGCTCCGGTGCGCCAAAGTCTCTGGATGGATCTAGCACTGTGAGTGTGCTGCCCTTAGGAAAGAAGGGAAAGGAGTTTGATTTCTCCCAGGCTCCGATGAAGATTGAGTTTGTGGAGTGCAGTGCACAAGGGAACAAAGGGGACAAAGGAGAGGCAGACATTGGAAATGTGGAGGCATGGCTTACGAAAGTAGCATGAACAATAAGATGGTCTTAAAAACGAAAGTTGTCACACTGCCAACCCGAGAGAACTGATTCGCACCCATGTACATTTGCAACAAAAATGAGACTGTGACCAAAGATCCTAAAGTCATGTTTTTAATGCAGAACTCCAGCTGAATGATGTTTGCCATAGCTACCTTGAGCTGATACTTCCTATATGTAAGTGTCAGGTAGGACAATGATGTCAGTGTTTTGTATGTTGCTTGTGTTATTGAAATGGCAGCAAACTATCTTGTCTGTTAATATGCAAATAAAATAATGGATCTAAACCAACCTTTACAGCAGGACTGTCTTTCTTTAGAACTGTATGTTTTTGTGGTATTTCATTTAAATTTCGAGAACATAAGTCGTGTGGCAAGCATTTATTTAAAATACACCCGATTTTCCATCCAATGTGTTGCAATTTATATCCAAAGCTAATTCTTGAGATGGGTGTTGTGGATATTTTGTTTAAAAACAAAATAATTTAATTTCATTCCCTTGCTTCTGGTCATCATGTAATTAGTGCAATCTCAGCCATGTCTGATACACAAGAGATGTTGGTGACTTTTTGAGGGCCCCCCCCCCCCCCCCCCCACGACTCCAAGTCAACATTCCAAGAGATCTTCAAGACTGGTTCCAGAGTCCAGTTTTCTTCAGGCTGCTTTACCAGTGACCTGCTCATTGGCATTGAGATTGCTGCTAATGATCCCACAATGGCTTAGTCCCATTCGCAACCCCTCTGATGATGAATCTGGATAACGTTGCAGACTGCCATATGTGTGATCATCTCTAATTAAACTAATTATCAATAGCTTGTAACACTGTCCTCTCCAAGCAGACACCACCACCTGCAAGTTTCATTCCAAGTCACTCACCATCCTGACTTGGAAATGCATTACCCACTCCTTCATTGTGCAAAAACAGAAGTTACTAGAAAAGCTCAGCAGGTCTGGCAGCAGCTATGAAGAGAAAATCAGTTAACGTTTTGGGTCCAGTGACCCTCAGAAGATTTCGGGTCACTGGACCGGAAATGTTAACTGATTTTTCTCTTCACAGATGCTGCCAGACCTGTTGAGCTTTTCCAGCAACCTCTGTTTTTGTCCCTGATTTAATGTCGGCAGTTCTTTTGGTCTTTACTCCTTCAGTGTGAGTGGATTGCAGTCCCAGAATTTCTTACCTAACAGCATTGTGGGTCCACCATATGGGCTGCAGCAGTTCAAAAACGTAGATCACCATCTTCTCAAAGACAAGTCGAAGTCAGAAATTGATGCTGGCCCAGTCAATGATGACCACATCCTCAAAAATTTTCAGTAATTTGAATTGCACCATAACATGTTTGTAGGTTGTGTAAGTGATGGAATTTTACAGTAAAGCATATTGTACATGTATCTTGTTAAACCTCGGTAACCAGAAAATAATATATATTGAGTACTATTGATATTGAGCAAGCAATTCTAAATTTCTAAGTTAGCCTCTAGACACTTTACAACGTTTTTGTTTTCAGGGATCTGTTCTGAATCTTGAGCCAGCTATGAACAATGTTGTGAGCTGACCAATTAGGTTGTGGGATCAGTTGAGCATTTCGCTATAATGTCTACTCATGGCTCTTTCTATTTAACTGAGTAATAGATACTCAGATGTGAACTCCTCGGTTCAAGAAGATGCATGTTGTTTCTCATAGATTTTAGTTAATGTGCTGATGTGTCATTCATTCTGAGCTGTGACGGTAATTCCTCTCTTCTGTGGCCTGGGAGCTGAGAATGTACCTCTCTTGCCTTCCTCCCCATGAAAGGAGGAAGTCATACAGTGTAGCCGGTGGCATCCCAACCTCTGAATCAGATATGCAATATTCAATTCCCCCACTGGATTTGCTTGTTGAACAACGTGTGTTCATTGGATAACCAAACAGGTTGATTATTAACTGGTAGATTCTTCCATTATGGCAGGCAGCAAGAATAGGGAGTCTTCTGGGCAGCAATGCTTGGTTCAGAGTGGACCCTTCTGGTGACAGCTGGGGAATATGTAAACGTGTGTTTTATCTGTGTAACTTGTTACTAGCCTCTATAAATGAGACCTTCTACAGAAAACTGTTTTTTGTTGCAACTTGGCCTGGCTACTCCTGTGATACTGCACTGAAAATTAATCAAGAGCTTGACTGTAAACTCATGCTAATTTGGAAGAATATTTCCAGTCCTACTTTAATCCCCAAACATCCTCAGGATACAAGAGACTGAGCTCAACCTGCTAACATCACATTATAGAACATAGAACAGTACAGCAGAGTACAGGCCCTTTGGCCCATGATGTTGTGCGGAACTTTTACCCCAGTCCTAAGGTCTTGATAGATAAGTGAAGAGTGAGATATATAGAAGTCAAATGAATGCTGCTTTAAATTTATTTTTGAAAAGTGAGACCACGCTTTCTGCTCTTTTTTGAATTCTGTGTCTTGACGCACACAATTTCGGTTGCTTTAGACTTCTGATGTGAAGCCCCAATAAAGCTCACACTTTGCATTGCTGCGGCTGGAGAATCTGAGATAACAAGGTGCAGAGCTGGATGAACACAGCAGGCCCGGCACCATCTTAGGAGCAGGAACGCTGACGTTTCGGGCCTGGATCATCCTCCAAAACACAGGGAGGGGGAGAGGGTTCTGAAATAAATAAGGAGAGAGGGGGAGGCTGATCGAAGATGGATAGAGGAGAAGATCGATGGAGAGGAGACAGACAGGTCAAAGAGGTGGGGATGGAGCCAGTAAAGGTGAGTATAGTTGGGGAGGTAGGGAGGGGATAGGAGGACCTGTCCGTCCTCTCTGGACTGACCTATCTCCTCTCTACCTCCCCATCTACACTCACCTTTACCGGCTCCATCCCCACCTCTTTGACCTGTCTGTCTCCTCTCCACCTATCTTTATCCATCTTCGATCAGCCTCTCCCTATTTATTTCAGAACCCTCTTCCCCCATCCCCCTTTTCTGATGAAGGGTCCAGGCCCGAAACGTCACCTTTCCTGCTCCGAAGATGCTGCCTGGCCTGCTGTGTTCATCCAGCTATATGCTCTACACCTTGTTATCTCTACTTTGCCTTGCTGCATCGTTTTCTCCTAATTCCACTTGGAGCTTTGGTCCCGGGGGCGGGTCAGAGGCGCCCCCTGGCGGCGGGTGGCGGTATCGCGATCCTTCGGGCGCTCCCTGGCGGCGGGCGGAGGTATCGCACGGAGACGGTTGGTTGTTGGTTGGGGGGTGGGCCCGGTTGCTGCGGTGATGATGGCGGCTCGGGAAGCGCAGGCTGCCGGCTCGGCCTGTGAGCTGGGGGTCCGGGAACGGCTGGCTAGCGGCAGCACGGTGGGAGACGAGTCGTCGGACAGCGAGGCCGAGCACGAGTCCGTGCAGAAGCTGATCCGCAAAGTGTCCACCTCCGGCCAGATCCGCAGCAAGGTGAGGCCCGGGGGAGGTGGGGGAGTGGGCAGGCCGCAGGGGGAGCCTGGGGCTCCAGTGAAATGTAACCGCGAGGACGGACCAGACACCCCAGGATCAGACATAGAGAAACGACCCGAAAAACCACCGCCCGCACCCAAAGAATAACCTGCAGCCCCCGAGTCCAATCCCCGGGAATAACCTGCAACCCCCGGGTCCAATCCCCGGGAAAAAGATGCATCCCCCAGGTCCAAGCCCCGTGAAAAAGATGCAGCCCCCGGGTCCAAGCCCCGGGAATAGCCTGCAGCCCCCGGGTCCAAGCCCCGGGAATAAGATGCAGCCCCTGGGTCCAGGCTCGAAATATAATCTGTCATTGGATCTCATGCTCAGATGATGCATTACTAAATCTATTCCCAATTACTGTCCAGTACAATATTCATTTAGGAGTCCCGACAGGATTTCCCCTGGTTTCATCTTGCTTATTCTGCATAAGATACAAAGCTCTAATGGAAATAAGTATTGGGATTTTACAAGGTTAACAGTTTATAGCACTGGTTTCATCACATGGCTAATCTTTGAAAATGGCATTGAGCTATGTACTTAATCAGTGGTTGTTGAGGTAATGTAATTGTGGGAGATGAAATCATTTATCGTCTTTCTAACTGTATCTGGTATTACAGCATCTCAAAAGTTGTTGGACAGTTGTGGTGTGCTTCTCCCAGATATTGTGATCTCCTGGATTGCATGTTTGGGTGGAACAAGGTTTTCTCAGATTATGTTGTCTTTTCCTGGTATATTTTTCTCCTCTCACCGGAGATTGAATGACTGGTACTATGGAGTGACATTGAGAGGTGCAAAGGATATTTCAGTCCCTACTGAGTTCAGATTGCTTCAGGACAATATTTGACAGTTTAATTGCTGCAGCTGCTTTTGCTGTCTGTATTTTTACATGTTGGTGTGATTTCAAGGAAGTTGAGTGGATAAGGTTGCCTGTAAAAAGCATCTTTACAATTATGGTCACCCCTCTACAGAAGGGATGTTATTAAATCTGAGAGGGTGCAGAAAAGCTTTACAAGAATGTTGCCAGGACTGGAGGGTTTGAGTTACAGGGAGAGACCGAATAGGCTGGGGCATTTTCCCTGGAGTCTTGGAGGCTGAGTGGTCCTTACAGAGGTTAATAAACTGAGGAGCATGGATGGGGTGAATAGCCAAAGTCTTTTTCCTATGCTGGAGGACTCCAAAATGAGAGGGCATAGGTTTAAGGTGAGAGGGGAAAGATTTTAGAGAGGGGTAACTTTTCTCCCTGGAGAGTAGTGCATGTATGGAAATGAGCTGCCAAAGGAAGTGGTGGAGGTGGACCCCTTTATGACATTTAAAAGGCATCTGGATGGGTATATGAATAGGAAAGGTTTAGATGAATAAGGGCCAAATGCTGGCAAACGGGAGTGGGATGTCTTGTTGGTGCGGACGAATTGGATCAAAGGATCTGTTTCCATGCTGAATGACTGTATGACTACTGTAGCTTGCTAACAAGGAACTTTATCTTTTAAACTTCATAACAGTTAGCAGAAGAGTGGAGGTTGTCTTCAAATTGTCCACAGCTCAAGAATTGTTTCTGAGGTTGGTTAGAATATACAATATATACTCAGTTAATCTTTCAAAGAGGAATGTGTAGTATGTAATAAATTAAGATTAGCCCTTGATGGCCATAGTTTTATTTTTGTCTTGCTGTTCAGTTGCACCTGTCATACTGATGGTGTAGTTTGGTGATCATTGTACAGAATAAAGGTTTTCTCCCATGTTTCCTTGAACATTATTATTCCATTCAGTTTTAGTCCACCCTGTCAGGATCATAATGACCACTTACAGAAGTGGATGCAGATGCTAAACCCGTGGAGATTTCTTGTTTAAAAAAAACAGCAGATGTGTGAAAAAAGTATGAACAGCTCCTAAATCACTTATCTGACAATGCTAAAGAAAGGTCCAAAATGCAGCAGTTCTACAGTTTAAAACATTTTCAAGCTTCTGAACCTTCCTCGTTGATGCGACTGTACTCTTTGGTTAAGTCTCCCAGGTTTGAAAACTGTTCTGTTTTCTCAGCCAATCAAAACCACCCGGTTTTGGAGGTTATTTGCTCTCTTGCCTGATATTCTAGTTACCTTCGGCGAAGCAGCTGACTGCCCTGCTTGTGGCAGTTCAAAGCGAAATTACTTCCCAACCATTTGGGTTCCAGATCCTTGAGTTTACCTTGTTAGGTGTTGGGACCTCTAGCTTAGCAATCCTTTAGCCCCTCTCCCCTAAACCTAACCATGTGCTTTCTCTCTCTCTCTCTTCCCCCCCACCCCCCCAACCACCGCCCAATTGCCCCTTCTCTCTCAATCACTGGCTCTCAGCTAATATGCTCTTTATCTTGGACTCATAGCTGGCAGAGGACATTACAAAGACTCAGGCTGAATGTCCTGTACAAATATGTGCTATTAACTCTCCATAAACTCTTGACAGCTTCTCCTTCATATTACTGTGAGGGGAAAATCCAAATTTTCCATAATTGGATGGTGGCAGGGGAAGAATGAGTGCTTATGTCAGAGAGCAAAGCAATGTATTCACCAAAAACAATGTAATGGGAATTTGTAGCAAAAGGCCGAAGCCTTCCAAATCCAGCTCCTGGATTTAAGAACCATGATTCAGACAACAGAAAGCTCAAAAAGTACAACAAAAGAAAGAAAATGCCAATGGAGACATTGGAATGACACTGAAGGGAGCATTACAGAAGTCGAGGAGCAAGCAGAGGGATGGGCCTAATTGGATATTGCCTTCAAAGTGCTGGCACTGGCCTGATGGGCTAAATGATCAATTAATGTTCTATAAGAGTCTTTGAAGAGAAAGTGAAATGAACGTGAATAGATCAACAGGTCGCCAAGTGAGATTTTTCCCTATATTGGGAGAATTTACTTTAATAACAATGCTGACAAAGTAGAAAGGAAGAAATAAAAAGTGTAGGAGCCTTTATTCGTGAAGTATTAGGATAAAAGGTCAAAATGTTGCCTTCAATCTCCTTCCTTAAATCTGCTCCCAGCTCTTGTAACCTTCAGTTTCTCTTAATGCATGCAAGATTTTTGGGGGAATTGTGTTATAGTTCAGATATATTTGTAACTTGTCATGCAGACATTGAGACAGTTTGGTCCTTACCGAATTTTGGATATCTTTGATTTGCAACTCAACATCAAAAGAAAAATAAAACTTCCAGATTAAGAAGTTTTGTCTAAACATTTTTTGACACGCTGTAAGTCTTTTAAAAATGGGAGAATTTTGTTTCTTTTTTATCTGTACCCACACTGTTTGCTTTTCTCATGGAAGCTTTAGGGGGAAGCAAATTTTCCACGGAATGTGTTTGTGGTGCTGAAGGTGTAAATGTACAGATCTGGTGCTGGGAAACTCTGAGGCATTGGCAGGAGTAAGTGTACAACAGACAGGGAGTGTCACATCTCAACACTACCCAGAGATCTGAGAGAATAGTGACACTCAAATAAGGAGGGTAGAATGCAGTGTTGATATATTATAGATTTTTCACGATTTGATTATATTACATAACAATTGCTGCAAGTGTTGTGTCAGCAATTGCCTGCATGGTGGTTTTATTTTGCTTCAGTTGTGGGATGATATTTGGGGTGATTATTTCTTCAGCATATCTTTAGCAGTGATCTGATTTCAAGTTTGGTTAATGTATTCTGGTACAGTTTGACATAATAAAACTTGTTAAATCCTTCAGTACTTCCCCCACTTTGACATTGAAAGTTAGTCTCCGCAAGAGTTAATATCATCTTCGGAGAGCTTGACTAAAATAATTTTTTTATTCTGTTCATTTAAGACTTTGGCTTTCTGCTTCAACTGACTATGTAAAATATAGAGCAATGTGGTTTAATCTAAATGAGCCCTACTTCCTGGTATTTCTCTGAAAATATTTAGTCTCTTGAGGGAAGCTACTTGGCTATAAATAGCTCTGGTCGTCTGTTCTCACTAAGCTCACAGACTGATGCTGACCAGATGGAATTTGCCCACCAAGACATGCAGACAAACAGCAAAACACTCAATTTGCTGTTTTTTTTTCCCGGAGGCTGTTGGCAGTTAAAAAATCTAACTTGTGTGTCATATTCCAGAAATCCCATACAGTTTCAACCTAAGACAGAAACTACTGCACCTTGACCTTACATCACCCCTGAGATAGAAATGTGCCTTGTTTTGATAGGGTTGAAGGGCACCAGAGAAAGAGAATGGAGATATGAGCAATGGGTGTTGTCAAAATTATTTAGGGTGCTTTTGAAGTCAGGGAAGGCAATTGTGAGACAAAGCAGCTTTTGAACTAATTCCAGTGAGTGTCTATGCACTGGTTAAGTAATAAAAAGGACATTGGTGATGGTAGTGGGAGTAGGGGTGGTAGAGGAAGCTGGATGACAAAATCATTAAAAGCAGAGAGGAGTTGCATGTGGCTGAGTTAGGAACTTGTTGAAGATGACTTCATGGGAGTCGGGGGCTCATTTCTAAATATGCAGAGGGATTGTACAAAGGGAAGTGGAATTGTGATTCTTCAACGTCTTTGTTCTGATCGGTAGGTTATATAGGGTAATGTTGTATTTTTCCTGATTGCAATAAATTTTTTTGTCGTAAGTTAGAACTTGAGGAGGGGACATATTTTGTCAGCAAACTAATCTGTTCTGAGCTAGACAGTATGGTGAGCTTAATCTTGGTCAGGGTGCCCAGCAAGATGGAAAGCCATAATTTTACCTCCCTACTCCTATAACAGACTATATTGCTCTCTGTACAAGTCTGATGCTGAACTTTACTTTCTAATCTTAGTGTGCTAGCTAACTTTGAGCTGAGTTTCTGATTTTATATCCCCTATCACAATGTTTACATCTACCTTCTTAACAGTACCTGCCTGCTGCTGAAACTCTCACTCCTGCCTTTGATACCTTCAGACTTGACAATTCAGATTCTCTTCTGGCATATTGCATATTCTCCACTCTCTTAAAAATGCTGAACTCATCCGCAACTCTGCTGAACGTAGTCCATCCCATGCGAAATGCTGTTAATCTGTTCAAATCCTTTTATTGGCCTTGCTTCCCTTACAGTAAATATACTTAAAGGACCATGAGATGTAAGCACAAAAGTAGGCCATTCAGCCCATCAGGTCTGTTCTGCCACTCAATGAGATCATGGCTGATCTTACAATTCTGAACTCCACTTTCCTGCCTTTTCTCAATAACCTTTGATTCCCTTACTGAATGAAAATCTGTCTGTCTCAGCTTTGAATGGTAAAGAATTCCACAGATTGACCACCACCTAAGAAAAGACATTCCTTCTTATCTCTGTTAAATGTTCAGCCCCTATTCATGGGTTATTACTGCCTGGTCCTAGACTCTCCCACAAACAAAATCAATCTTTCTGCTTGTTCCCTGTCAGTTCTCCCATGTGCCCTGTATATTTTCATAAGATTACCTCTCATTCTTCTATATTCAATAAGTGCAGGCACAATGTACTCAACCTCTCAAAAGACTGACCTTCCATACCTGGGATCAGCCTAGTGGGCCTTGTCTGAACTACGTCCAGTGCCAGTATATCTTTCCTTAAATAAGGGGCCCAACTCTGATCTGACCAGTGCCTTGCATGGTTTTAGCAAATTCTCCCTACTTTTATATTTAATTCCCTTTGAAGTAAAGATCAGCTTCATGAATGCAAGTTGGTGCATTCCCTCCCATCTGTACATAATGTAGGGACTAGTTGCAGTTGCCCTATCTTTATGTTGATTTACAAGTTACAAGCTTAATATTAATGTGATATGAAAGTTTACCAACATAGTAATGTGTTATCTCCATATCAAACTCAGCATGCTAGCTGTAAATTTACAATTTCATATGATGTACTTTGAGTACTTTCTAGCTCTGTTTGTATGTGATCTGCTGTTTACATATCAATGCTGGTGCACCATCAATATATTTACTTCATGTCTCAGTAAAACATGACAGTTAACTGTGACATGCCAATTTTATATTTGTACACAATGACCCAGCCATATAAATGTGAATCCACCATCTTTGTATCAATAGAGGATGTGCTTCAATGCATTTGTACTAAATTTCCCAGCTGTTTACTTAATGCTTGACATGCATGTTAAAGTGATCTGCTTTCTGCTATAACACATACTAACTCTGCAGTTGCACCTAACATATTAGTTTTTTTAAACCACCATCTTCATTGTGATATGTAGCATATGTCTGTACATTAAGATTTGTGCTATCTGCATAGATACATATGTTCTACTGCTTGAATATTAACACTTTGTGTTTTCTTTATTCGCACCTTGTATCTATGTATCTGATGGGTTATCTTTACACATGATGTGCTTTGTGTGCTGTTCTATCCCTCTATTTACACAATATTTACTATCAATATATTTACATTGATGCCTTAGCTCAGAATTTTACACTGGTGTACTGTAAATGTGTTTATACATGGTTTGCTATCTATATATTTGCACAGGATGTGCTAATAGTGGATATTTAGATATGTTTTGCAGCTATAACAGCTAGCTTTATATTATATACGGCACGTCAGTTTATGTTAATTTATGTGGTCCCTGTGTGTTAACATGCGAATGACCTTGTGTAATTGCCTGTAACATTCCCATCTGCTCATTACATAACTGTGTTGCCTATTTCCATATGACCTGTCATTTTTTCCATGTGATGTGCTGCCTTTATGGTGGACACAGTATAGCATATTAAATAGAAACATAGAAAACAGGAACAGTATTAAGCCTTTCAGCCATTCAGGCCTGCTCTGCCATTCAGTGCGATCATGGCTGAACATCCAAGTCAGTATCCTGTTACTGCTTTCTGTCCACACCCTTTGATCTGTACAGCCACAACATGACCTCCCAACTCCATACTTAATGCACTGACCAATAAAGGCAAGCCAAATGCTTTCTTCGCTATCCTGTCTACCTGTGACTCCACTTTCAAGGAACTATGCACTTGCACTCCAAGTTCTCTTTGTTCACCAACACTGGCCAGGACCTTACTATGAAGTGTGTAAGACCTACCCTGATGTGCCTTTCCAAAGTGCAGCACCTCACATTTATCTAAATTAAACTCCATCTGCCACTCCTCAGCTAAATGACCCATCTGATCAAGATCCCGTTGTACTCTGAGGTAATCTTGTTCGCTGTCCACTACCTCAAATTGTAGTGTCATCTGCAGACTTACTAACCATTATCTCGTATGTTCACATCCAAGCCATTTATATAGATGACGAAAAGCAGTGGACCCAACACTGATCCTTGTGGCACACCACGGGTCACAGGCCTCCAGTGTGAAAAGCAACCCTCCACCACCACCTTCTGTCTTCTACCTTTGAGCCAGTTCGACATCCAAATTGCTAGTTCTCCCCGTATTCTGTGTGATCTAACCTTGCTAACTAGTCTACCATGAGGAATCTTGTAGAATGCCTTACTGAAGTCCCTATAGTTCACGTCCAGTGCTGTGCCCTCATCAATCCTCATCATTACTTCAGAAAAACTCAATCAAGTTAGTGAGACATGATTTCCCATGCACAAAGCTGTGTTGACTATCCATAATCAATTCTTGTCTTTCTAATAATTCCTGTCCCTCAGGATTCTCGTCAACTGCCAATGTCGGGCTCACCAGTCTATTAGCTCCCTGGCTTTTCTTTATCACCTTTCTTAAATAGTGGCACAATGTTAGCCAACCTCCAGTCTTCTGGCACCTCACCTGTAGCTATTGATGATACACATATCTCAGCAAAGGGCCCAACAATCTCTTCCCTCACTTCCCTCAAAGTTCTCGGGTCCACCTGACGAGGTTCCAGGGGTTTATCCACCTTTATGCGTTTTAAGACATTCACCACCACCTCTTGTATAAAATGGACATTTTTCAAGATGTTGCTATTTATTTCCCCATGTTCTCTATCTTTCAAATCCCTCTCCACAGTAAACACTGATGCAAAATATTTGTTTAGTATTTTACTCATCTCCTGCGGTTCCACACATAAGCAGCCTTGCTGATCTTTAAGGGCGCCCTATTGTCTGCCTAGTTGCCCTTTTATCCTTAATGTGTTTGTACAATTCCTTTGGATTCCTTTAGCCCTTTTGCCCTCCTGATTTCCCTCTTAAGTACACTCGTACTGTCTTTGTACCCTTTTCAGGATTTACTCGATCCCTGCTGTCTATACCTGTCATATGCTTCCTCCTTTTTCTTGACCAAATCCTGAATTTTTCTAGTCATCCAGCCTTCCTGACATCTACCAGTGTTGTTCTTCACCCTAACAGAAACATACTGTCTCTGGACTCCCATTATCTCATTTTTTGAATGCTTCCCATTTTCTAGCTGTCCCTTTACCTGCGAGCATCCACCCCTAATCAACTTTTGAAAGTTCTTGCTTAATACCTTCAAAATTTTCCTTCTCCAATTTAGAACTTTAAGTTTTGTATTTGGTCTGTCCTTTTCCATCACTATTGTAAAACTAATAGAATTATGGCCACTGGCCCAAAAGTTCTCCTCCACTGACATCTCGGTCACCTGCCCTGCCTTATTTACCAGGAGTTTTGCCCCTTCTGTAGTAGGTACATCCACACACTGAATCAGAAAATTTTCTTGTACGTACTTAACAAATTCCTCTCCATCCAAGCCCTGTTTAAATCTTCCTGCCAGTATATTAGTTCCTTTGCTATTCAGGTGCAAAACGCCCAACTTATACAGGCCACTTTTACCCCAGAAGAGATTCCATTGACCTGAAAATGTGAATCCTTCTCCCCTGCACCAGCTCCTCAACCATACATTTATCTGTTCTATCCTCCTATTCTTACCCTCTCTAGCTTGTGGTACTGGGAGTAAACCAGACGTTACCACCTTCAAGGACATCCTTTTTAAATTCTTCCCTAACTTCCTGTAGTCTGTCCTCAGAATTTCATCTTTACCTCTTGCTGTGCCATTAGTTCCAATGCGTACAACAGCCTCCTGTTGGTCCCACTTGCCTTTGAGAATACTCTGCATCCTCTCTGAGATATCCTTGATCATGGCACCAGCGTGGCAACACACCATTTGAATACTCGCTGTTGGCTGCAGAAACGTCTGTCTGTGCATCTGACTGGAGAGCCCCCGACCACAATCAACTGCTTGGAGCCTGGCATACCCCTCGTCACATTAGAGCCAGTCTCGGTACCAGAAACCTGGCTGTCAATGCTACGTTCCCCTGAAAATCCATCACCCACTACATTTTCCAAAACAGCATACTTGTTTGAGATGGGGTAAACCACAGGAGACTCCAGCACTACCTGCCTCCCTCTCCTACCTTTCCTAGAGGTCATCCATCTACCTGACTCTATCCGCAATTTATCTCCCTTCCTACAACTGCCATCCATCACACCCACATCTCCTGTAAATTACTCATTGCCTCCAACTGCTACTCCAACCGATCCATGTGATTCCACAGGATTTGCAACCAAGCACACTCTGCAGACGTAATCATCCAGTGACATGGAAACGCTCCCTAACCTCCCACATCCGACTGGAAGAGTACATCACTCTACTAAAGGCCATTTTTGCACCTTAACAATCTAGAAACCCAGAAAATAGCACAGTCTTACTGTTCTAAAAGACACTGCTCCAGGTGAACTTTGTACCCATGTTTTATATTTTTAAAGTTTAATCAAGAGACAGATCTCAGTAAAAACACATAATCAAAAAGAACCCACTCTACTCAACATTGTAGATTCAAGGATGTTGTAAAACTTAGAAAAGGTTCAGAAAGATTTATATGGATGTTGCCAGACTTGGAGGTTTTGAGCTATAAGGAGAGGCTGAATAGGCTTGGAGTATTTTCCCTGGAGTATTGAAGACTGAGGGGTGACCTTATAGAGGTTTATAAAATCAAGATGGGTCTGGATATGGTAAATAGGCAAGGTGGGGAGTCCAAAACTAGAGGGCACAGGTTTAGATGAGAGGGAAAAGAGTTAGGAGGGACCCAAGGGGCAACTTTTTCATGCAGAGGGTGGTGTATATATGAAATTAGTTGCCAGAGGAAGTGGTGGATGCTGGTACAATTACAATATTTAAAAGGAATCTGGATGGGTATATGAATAGGAGGAGTTTAGAGAAATGGGCCAAACGCTGACCAATGGGACTAGATTAGTTTGGGATATCTGGTCGGCATGGATGAGTTGGAGCGAAGGATCTATTTCCCTGCTGTATGTCTCTTCAGTTGGCACAGTGGCTCAGTGGTTAATTCTGCTGTCTCTTAGCACCAGGGCCCCAGGTTCGATTCCAGCCTCTGTGTAGAGTTTGCACATTCTCCCCATATCTGTGTGGGCTTCCTCTAGGTGCTCTGGCTTCCTCCCACAGGCCAGATTAAATGAATTGGCCATGCTAAATTATCCATGACATCCAGAGATGTGTCAGCTAGGTGGATTAGCCAAGGGAAAGGAAAAACCATTCAGGGTTACATGGATGGGGTCGATCTGGTTGGGTTCTCTTTGAAGGGTCAGTGTGGACTTGATAGGCCGAATGGGCTTATTTCCACACACTAGGGATTCTATGACTATGGCTCAAGTCCTAGGAACTATATTTAATTCCTTGAAGACATCCCAGGTTTTGACCTTAACCACATTCTGTGGCAGAGAATTCTCTACGTTCATTGCTCATTGGATGAAGAAATTTCTGCTCATTAACAAATGCATGAACCATCGCTACCTTAACTGAAAACAAAAAATGGTGGAAATCACAGTCTAGATCTAGAATCAATACATTAGCTTGCTCTCTCCACGAATGCTACCTGACCTACTGTGATTCCAGCATTTTTGTTTCAGTACTTTTGCCAGCATCTGCAGTAATTTGCTCCGACATCACCATCTTAACTTCAGTGTGACATACTATCTGTAAAACATGGTATGAATAATACAGTTGTGTGTTACTCATTCTCCTTTTCATCTCATGATGTGTTATCCATATATTTGCACATAGTTTGCTGTCTGCGTGCATATGCTATGAAATGTCAAAGCATGATGTGCAATCTGCACATCCATGTATTGTTTTCTATCTCTGCTCACATAAGATATGCCATAATCTTCCACATATGATGTGCTTATTAGTATTTGCATCTGATATGCAGTATCTTGCATTTGGAGTGCTGGATATTTGCTTTAGACTTGCAGTCTGTACTCTTAAATTTGTGATATTATCTCTAATTTATTATCCACATATTTACATGTAATATACTATTCATAAATTAACATGGTGATCTGTGTGTATGTATTTATACCATGCAGACTGTACAAAAGACGAGGGCTGAAGAAAACTGTGACGCTTGACAAAATGTTGCTTGCTGTGTAATAGCTCTGTGCAAGAATTGTCACTGTATGTACTAGGTCTGTATATTACTGTGATAGTACAAATGAGATGTGTTGAATACTATGATTGCACACGTACTCAGCTTTGAATACTGAGAAGTAAATGTACTCTGTAAAATATAATGGCCATACGGGTGTTCTTTGTTGTCTCAGTATAGAGTTGAATATTAGTGCTGAACACTTATGGTACACGTACTTTGTGAATAATGTGACAGGTACAAGTGTTCTGTGTAGAACACTGTGGCAGTGCAAGTACTCTGTCTACATGCATGGTAGTGCACGTTGGTGCTCTGAATACTATGGAGGTACATGTACTTTGAATAGTATTAGTGGTCCGGACACTGACGGTACAAGCACCCTGTGGTAAAACTTTGTCTGTGCAGATTCCGTGTGCTGAAGATTGTGACAGGACGAGTGGTTCGTATTGAATGCTGTGACTGTGCAGGCGTCTTGTGCTGAACAGTACGGCAGTATACATACACTATGCTAAATGCTCCGTACAGGTACTTTGAATATTATGCCTGGGCAAGGACTCTGTGCTGAATACTATAATTGTACAAGAATGCTTTGCTGAATACTGTGATAGTATAGGTACTCTGTATTGAATACTGTGACTTTACCAGTACCGTGTCCTAAGTACTCTGACCGTATAGGAACCCTGCATAAAGTGTCTGGACAAGTACTCTGTGCTGAATATTGTGACAATACAGGTTCCTATGTTGAATATTGTGATGGTACAGGTAATCTGTCCTGAATGTTGTAGCATTAAATACACTATGCTGTGTACCAGATAGGTACCCAAGCTGCTTACTGTGACTCTAAAGAGTGGGGCTCTGTGCTGAAAACTATAACTGTCCAGGTACATTGAGTAAATACCGACATAAAATATATCTTTTAACATTGTGATGGTACAGGTGCTCCAAATAATATGTCTGTACAGGCACTCCATTCTTAATTCTGTGACAGTAGAGCCCACTGTGTACAAAATACCCTGAATAATTGTACAAAATACCTGGACTGGACGGATAGTTGCAGCCTCCAATATCTCTCTACCTGTCATTCAGACTAACTCAATTCAATCTCTTTGCCAGTCACTGAAAAGAATGGGAAATGTTGGAAAGCATTTCAGATGTAAAATCATATTTCTGACATAAAGTTACATTTCTGCTTGTATTTTAATTTCCATTCTGCTCCTAATTTATTTCTTGTTCACTGAAATGGAATAAATTTGAACACAAGCTGACTATCTCCACATCCTGTCAATGTTAGGCATTGCTTCACCATCCAGAACAATTCTTGTTTGTTCCAGCCAGTGTCAGTGTCAGTCACTGCATCAATATCCAGAGGAACTCCGAGTCACAGCAGGTAGTGTCAGACACGTATCACCATCCAGACAACAAAATCTGAATTGAGGAAATGTGATTTTGTATTTAGTATACAAAAAAACTAATAGCAAACAGATGGAAATGACTCGTGAGGATGTTATGCTTTTTCTTCTTCTTTGTCTCCAGGGGTGGAATAAATAACATTTTTTTAATAGAAGAGCCACTTCCTGGACAGTATATTGAGGGCCACTTGTTCGGGTTTCAAGCTGTGTGCACTACAGTAACAGCTGTATGCTGCACTTACTGGAGGTGCGTAAATTAATTGAGAAAAAGGGAATGACATTGTTTTACCATTTCCTCCAAGTAAGAGGAATTGAGATGAAACCTATCATTTAGAGAAACAAGAAATGTGTTTGATGGTTTATGTTTTAAAAGTATAGTATGTGAGTTTGCACTCAACCTGCAATTTTACAGTGCAACAAACAAACTAGGTGCCAGTTAAAGAGCAGCTAACTAATGTCAGGAATGCTGACTGGGTGCTGTACTAGAGAAAGTGACTAGATTGAATACTCTGTTAATATCAGATTGATTGAGTGTTATTCTAAAGACGGGATGGAGATGAAGTTGGTTAAACTGAGCCAGAAAGAGGAGCTAAATGAGTGGGATGTCGAGTCCTCTGGTTGGCATTGAAGGTTCCACTGTAGGATTATTTGACATTGCACTGATTATAGTGCCTATTCAGGTGGTATTAGCGCTTATACTGTGGGAATTTTTTTTGATAGCTTTCTTTTGGTTATGCTCCTGAGATGGTGTCAGAGTGACAAACTAGCAGTACACTTAACAGCAATAAGTTCATTTCATTGGTTTAAAAACTATCCCTTTTATAAAATAGTAAACTATTTATTTCAGTACAATTTCTCTTCCTTGAATTTAAACATTGAATTATTGCTTCATCCATGGCTGATTCCCTGGCACAGCCATGGAGGAAGGGATTGTGTTTATGAGAAACTTTTAAGGAGGCACAGGTGCAAAACCTGAAAGATCTTGTCCTGATGCTGTGAGGTTCTAAGATTCAGGGTAGTCACTTCCAGCAAGCACTAGATGGCATTATACTTGCACAGGCACGAGAGCTACTCAACTGGCAACAGGACACAGGAAGGTACCAGTTGGTTACTCCCAGGTATTTATATGTTAGTAAGGGACCAGCTGAAGCACCAGGTGATTTTGTTGTGTTGCAGTTTCTAGTCCTTAAGGTAATTTATATTAATTGCCTAAGGCAGCGTTCTCCATATTGCACAACCCTTAGTTTATGTTATTGATCTGTGAAAAAGTTTCCAGGAATACAGAATTTGGAGCAGGAGTAGACCAATTGGCTCTCCATGTCTCCTTCACAAATTAAATTGTAGCTAATATGGCTATTCTCTCAATACCACTTTTCTCACTGTACATCCTTAACCTCAAATTCCTTGTCTACCCAATACCTATCCAAATCAGCCTTGAATAAATTCAAAGATCCAACATCTACTATTTTCTGGGAAGAAAGATCCACATTTTAGCAGCCTGCAGAGAAAAAACGTTCTCATTTCTTGTTCTAAAATCATATCCCATGGTTTTAGTTTGCATCATGAGGAAACACCGTCCAGGTATTCACCTAACCAGTCCCTTCAAGATCTTGTGTGTTTCAATAAGAACACCTTTCATTGTTCTAAATTCCAATAGTGTAGGCCCATGTGTTCAACATTTCTTCCTCTATCCCTGGAATGAATCAAGTGAACCTTCACTGAATTGTTTTGAAATCAATTTTTTTTCCCAAATGATGTGACCAAAACTTGACATGGTACTCCAGATGTTATTTGACCAGCGCCTTGGACAGTTGTAGTTGAACTTTCCTATTGCTGAATACCATTCCCCTTGCAACAAAAGACAACATTTGTTTTGCCTTCCTGGTAAATTGCTGCATCCGCATAAAAACCTTGTTATTCATGTACTAGGACATGACCAGTTTCCTTTGTGCCAGTCTTCTGCAGTCTGTCTCCATTTAAATAGTATATTCCTTTCCTATTTTTCCTGCCAAAATCAAAATGTTCACACTTACCAATGTTACACTTCATCTGCCATTTTTTTGCCCATTCACTTACCCTGTCTGTATCCCTTTGCAGATTCTCTACTGCTGTCATCAGCATGTCCAGCCATCATACATTCAGTCGCCGCATTCAAGTTATTGGTACAAACTGTAAATTGTTGAGGCCCCAGCATTCATCTTTGCGGCTGTCTGTTAGTTACAGCTTACCAACCTGGAAAAGGCACATTTATCTTCACCTTCTGCTTCCAGTTAGCTAACCAATTCAGTATACAGGTGAATATGTCAGCCCACGCCTCATGTGCTCCTTTCGTATACAGCAAATTTTGGTATGGTACTTTATCAAATATCTTTTGGAAATTCAAATGTACCACAAACACCAGTTTCTCTCTGCCCACAGTATCACATTGTCAAAAAAGAAAACTAATAGATTATTAACCATAGTTTCCTTTTCACAAAGACATTATGACTCTGCTTGATCGCATCACAATTTTGTAAATATCTTGCTATAACTTCCTTTGTGATAGATACCAGCACTTTCCCTGTGACATGTTGGGTTAACCGGCTTGTACTTCCCTGCAATCGACATCTCTGATTTCTTGAACAATTTCACAAGTTCTGAGGAATGGTCTCTCTACCCAAAACGTTAACTCTCTGTTTTCCTCACAGATGCTGTCAGACCTGCTGAGCATTACCAGCAACGTTGCTTCTATTCCTGACTTAGAGCATCCGCAGTTCTTCGGTTTTTATGCTTGAATAATTACACTTGCTATTTTCCAATCTGCTAGGATGCTTCTAGGATCCAAGGAATTTTGGAAGATTATTACCAAACCCCTACTATCATTAAGGCCCTTGTCAGCCTTAGGACGAATTTTTTCCCTAGAACATTTTCCCTGATGATGATAATTGTTTTAATTACGTCCCTCCCTATCACCGCTTGATTTTCAATCATCTTTGAGAAGCTTTCTAAATCTTCTACCGTGAGTACAAATACAAAATACTTGTTCCGACCTTCTGCCATTTCTTTGTTTTCCATTTTCAGTTCTCCAGTCTCTCAATCTAGAGGACCACCACTAGTTCCCTCTGTACATACTCGTAGAAACTCTCACAATCTGTTTTTATATTGGCAGCGAACTGTTGCACATTCTCTGCTAGCTACCTCATTATAATTTGAATCGTTTCTGGCTCATCATTAAATTCTGACAACTCTCCTGAGTGACCATTAATCTCTGCAGAATTGTAAACTCATTGTCTCAATTTAATACTAGCCATAGCTTCCTTATTTAGCCACAAATCCGACTTGAATATCCTTTCTTATTCACTGGGTTAAATTTAACAATATAAGTTATTATGGAGGTATGAAATAGGAGCAGAGGCAGGCTAGTTGGCCCAGGATCCTGCTCTGCCATTTAGTAATATCTTGGATGATCAGTTTGTATTTTGGATTCTATATTTCCATTTACTCCCAATAACCTTTGTTTCCCTTGCCTAATCAGAGTCTATCTACAGTGCATAAAAATATTAAATGACCCCACTTCCAGCACCTTCTGAGCAGTAAATTCTAAAGTTTCACAACCCTCTGAGAGGGGTAAAAGTCTTCTCATCTCCCAAAGGACGACCCTTAATTTTAGGACAGTACTCCCAAGTTTTTGACCCACTTACAAAAGAAAACATTCTTTCCATGTCCACCTTGTCAAGACCATTTAGGATGTTATACACTTCAATCAAGTTACCTGTCACTCTTCTAAACTCCAGTGAAAACAAACCCCACCTGTCCAAACTTTCCTTGCAATTCAATCCACTAATTCCAGGCATTAACCTGGTAGACCTCCTCTGAATTACTTTCAACATACTTACATGCTTCCTTAAATAAGGAGAGCAAACTACATACAGTATTTTGGATGTGGTCTCACCAATGCTATGTATAAACTAGAACACAACATACTTACTTGTATGGTCAATTCTCCTTGTAATAAAGAACACCACCATCTGCAAATTCTCTTCCAATCCACTCACCATTGTGGATGTGGATGTTGCTGGCTGGCCTGCATTTATTGTCTGTGCTGTAGGTAGACCCACAATGACTTTAGGGAAGGAATTCCATTACTTTATAACCCAACAACAGTAAGGGAACGACTGTATATTTCCAAGTCAGGGTGATGAGTAGCTTGGAGAGGAACTTGTAGGAGGTGGTGTGTATCTGCCCTCCTTGCCCTTCTAGATGGAAGTGGGTGTGGGTCTGGAGGGAACTGTCTAAGGATCTTGGGTGAAATTTTGCAGTGCATTCTGAATATAGTATACACCGTTGCTACGAGCATCGGTCATGGAGGGAGTGTATTTTTAATTCTAATTTTACCAAGTTCTTCTCTCCCTTCCACCTCCTGATTTACAGCTATTTATTGGAATGTGTTTTTTATCTTATATAGTGAAGATAGAAGTGAAATGTTTGTTCATTTCAGAGAACTAACACTTGTTTTACTTTTTTTTTCTTTTTAGATATCTGCAGAAATGCTTGCTATCAGTTTTTACATTTCTAGCTAGCTTCATCTCATATTCTTAATTTCCTCCTCTTCATTAGTCTTTACTCATTCCACATCTTTTTAATATTCTGATCAATCATCTGACCATCCACTAATCTTTATACAGCTGTGTGTTTCTTCTCTAAGTTTTATACTTTACTTAAATTTTTTTAGTTAACCACAGATGATAAGCTGTCATTTTAGAATTTTTCATTGTAGCAGTAATATACCTATTCTGAACTTACTTATTCTGAAATATTATATTCAGTCTTTGCCTCCGCATGTCAACCCTTGAGCCTGTAATGTCAGTTTACTTCATTTCAGCATAGTTTTCACACCCACATAGTTGTTGTTACTCAAGTTTTAAAAAACGGTATTAGATCCATTCTTCTTTTCAAACTGGATATAAAGTTCAAACATATTGCGGGCACGAGTTTGAGTACAGTTAGTCTGAAGTAAATAATCAATTCCTGTCATGCTGTGCAGTAGTGAATCTGCTATAACCTGCTTAATCTACTGACCTATTTTATTTAATACGGTTTCTCAGTTCACCTCAGCCAACTGTCTTCATACATACCCTCATTCTGCCCTTATTTAGGTTTCAACAGTGGTCATGGACCCACACTTCTTCCCTTCAAACTAAACATGAAACTCTATCATATTATGATCTTGATTACCTAGAAGCTTCCTTGCTATTGGATTATTGATTAATTCTGTCACATTGCCGGTTCTAGAGTAGCCTCCTCCCTTGTTGGTTCTAGAACATATTGATCTAAGAAATTGTCCCAAAAACGTAGCATGAACTAGCTTTCCAGGCTACTTTTGCCAATCTGATTCCCCAAGTGTACATGTAAGGTAATGTCATCCATGATTATTGTGGTACCTTTCTTACATGCTGCATTACTTGTCACTGTATGCACTGTCTGACTATGCAAATACTGTTAGGCCTGTAAATGACTTTATCAATGACCTCTTACCTTTACTATTTTTTACTCTACCCAAAGAGAATGATGCATCTTGGTCTTTCAACTTCAGGTCATTGATCATTCATGCTGAAGTAATGCCTCCCTAATTAACAGAGTTGCTCCCACCTCCTCCACTTTTTCTAACTTGCAGTCATTGTGATATGTCAAATATCTTTCAACCTTCAAGTTCCAGACTTGATCAACTTTCAATTTTGCTTTGAAAGAGACCCATTTTTCTTGAATTTCCCCAGCTTGCTTTATAGAATGACCAAAGAGCATTTCAGTAAGAATTTAGATGGTGAAGACTTTTTCACACTATGGAAGCATTTCATTGAAGGCAGCAGTGAAATGTGAAGTTTTCAATAAAACTGCAATGCAATTGAGGTATCTGAAGGCCGCATTCTGAACTGGAGTGAAATATTTTTGGAGTGATAATGGGAACTGCAGATGCTGGAGAATCCAAGATAACAAATTGTGGAGCTGGATGAACACAGCAGGCCAAGCAGCATCTCAGGAGCACAAAAGCTGACATTTTGGGCCTAGACCCTTCATCAGAGAGGGGGATGGGGAGAGGGAACTGGAATAAATAAGGAGAGAGGGGGAGGCGGACCAAAGATGGAGAGAAAACAAGATAGGTAGAGAGGAGAGTATAGGTGAGGAGGTAGGGAGGGGATAGGTCAGTCCAGGGAAGATGGACAGATCAGTTAGGCGGAATGAGGTGGTAGGTAGGAAATGGAGGTGCGGCTTGAGGTGGGAGGAAGGAATGGGTGAGAGGAAGAACAGGTTAGGGAAGCAGAGACAGGCTGGGCTGGTTTTGGGATGCAGTGGGGGGAGGAGGGGAAGAACTGGGCTTGTTTTGGGATGCAGTGGGGGAAGGGGAGGTTTTGAAGGCCACATTGATACCATTGGGCTGCAGGGTTCCCAAGCGGAATATGAGTTGCTGTTCCTGCAACCTTCGGGTGGCATCATTGTGGCACTGCAGGAGGCCCATGATGGACATGTCGTCTGAGGAATGGGAGGGGGAGTTGAAATGGTTCACGACTGGGAGGTGCAGTTGTTTGTTGTGCAATGCGGAGGTGTTCTGCAAAGCGGTCCCCAAGCCTCTGAAATATTTTTGGATACAAGTTTCACTATAAGGCAGTGAAGGACCCAATGAATACAGACCTGTCACTGTAAACACTGTGGGGACAGTGTAGATTCAGATTCACAGTCTGGGATAATCTAGATAAAGACATGTCACTGTATAGCACTAAGGAAGGGAATTGACATAAGTAGTTATTGTATACACCTGTGGAACAGTATGGGACGAGGTTCTTCTCTGTTTTAGGATCACAATGTAGTACTGATGATATAACTCTGAATAACACTGTATTGCTGTACTGTTGGGTACAGGCCTCTCTACATTTAAAATTGCAAAACAGTACCAATGAGCATCAGTCTGTTGCTGTGTAATAATACTTCACAGTGCTGTGGATACAGATTTTTTTACTTCACACCATAGTATGGTGTGTACAGATCTGTCACTGTAACACTTCGGTGCAGTGCTGGTGGATACAGGCCATTAACTATGTAGCGCTGTGTTGCAGTACTGCTGGGTACAGATCTGTCACTGTATAACACTGCAGTGCAGTACTGTTGGGAATGTGTCTTTCACTCTGTAACAGAACAGTGCTGTACTGGTGTGAATAAATCTTTCATTATTTAACATTGCATTGTTGTACTGGTGGATATAGGCCTGTCATTGCATGTTATGAGTAGATACAGGTCTGCCACTATAATTCTGCATTATTCTATTGGCAAGTACAGGTCTATCTCAGCATATGGGACTGTCACAATATAACTTGTAGCTGTGTTAGTGAATGCAAGGTTGTCACTGTAGAATTGTGGTAGTAGTAGGTACAGGTGTGTTATTGTGTGATATGCTGCTTTGCTGGTAGATATGGGTCTGACACTATATACATTATTGCAGTGTAGCACTTGTCGATACAGGCCTACACTGTATCATGTGTTTCAGACTTCACGTATAGGTTGATCATTGTATAACACTACAGTGCAATACTGATGGGTACAGGTCTGACACTGTATTAGGGCAGGATGTTAGTGGGTACAGATATGTTGCTGTTTAACATTAAGTTGCAAATCTATCATGAGTGATTATGATATTGGTGGAAACAGCTTTGCGTAATGAACTAATTCACGAGAAGTGTTTTGCATAGAATTTAGTCATCTTGGCTTCCATGTACCTCATTAACTTATGCTTTTACATGTACTATTTAATTGCATCTGTTAAGTTAGGCTCAACTGAATGAGCAGCTTGAGTATCACTAATGACTGACCAGTGAGTATCATTAAATCATTATAGATTGTATTCAGTCTCACTCTCAAATTGAACAGTGAGAGGTTTGCATTGCTGATGTTGGAACACTCACTCCAGCCACCCAGGCCTGACATGGGCATTTTACTATTGTAGTAAATGACCCTGTACAATTTGACCACTGAACTGGTCAACTGGATTTTCAGTACTGCAATGAATTTGCAACTTTGGTATGTGTGAGTTGCCTGTTCGAGTATTATAGTTATGAGAGTTTAAAATAACCTCTCCTTGGTCTGTTCAGATGGTTATGCCAACAGAAAAGTAGATTGTTAAATTCAAACTAGATTGGGAAGTGGTATAATACTTTGACGTCAATCACAAGCCCACAGGGACCGCAGTAGGAAAATCATTCTGGTCCACCGTACTTACGTGCTGTAACCATTTCCTGAAATGTCCTTGTCTAACCTGGCCCAATGAAAAGCAATTTTCTGCATTTTAAAACTTTTTTTTTACTTTAAGGCATTCCCAGATGAATAAAAATAGCCTGACTTTTCCAGCTCTTACTTTATGACTCAAAGTAACTGGATAGTCTACTGCCCACGTGGTGATCTTTTCATTTTATGATTCCTGGCAGTTCCTTGGTGCAGTCTGTAACACCCTAAAATCCTGTTTGGAGAACCTCCAGTGCTCAGTTTGACGTCCAGGGAAGTATGCTGCTCCATAAACAACAAGGGGAGCTTTATACAGTACCCTTCTACCTCTTTTGTTTCAATCAAACTAAACTTTCATTCAGAACAATGTGCAGTTAGGTCACTGCCATTAATGTAATAAAAACAATCCAAGGCTATTATTGCAATTATCAGACAGAATTGACCACTGGGTCAGAAAAAGAGATTTTAAGGAAGGTGACCAAATGCTTGTTTAAAGAGTTAGGTTTTAAGGAGCATCTTAAAAAGAGGAGACAGAGCCAGAGGGGTTTAACACTTAGATTCCAGAGCTTAAGATCCAGGCAGCTGATGAAATTTACATAAGGGCAAAATAACACACAAGCTATAAACCTAAAGCAAGAAAATGCTGGAAAATCACAGCAGATCTGGGAGTACAAGGTAGTACACCTGGAAAGGCTGTTCAGGCCGTTGGATGGGGAGCAGGGAGGATGTGAAGGGGCAGGTGTTGCACCTTCTGCAGTTACATGGGACGCGGTGGTGGTCGTGTTAGTAGCCCAGTGAATGGACAAGGGTGTACCAGAGGGAATGATCCCAGCAAAAGGCATACAGGGAGAGTGAGGGGAAGATGTGTTTGGTCGTGGCATTCTGCCAGCGTTGTCTGAAATGGAGGAGAATGATCGTTGAATACAAAGGCTGGTGGGCTGAAAAGTGAAGACAACGGGGACCCAATCATGCTGCTGTGAGTGATGGGGAGGGACAAAGGATGAAGCACAGGTGACAGATCAGATGTGGTTGAGGGCTCTGTCAACTAGAAGGGGTGGGAAACCACGGGTTATGGAGAAGGAAGCCGTGTCAGCTGCGCTGTTTTGAAAGCTAACATCATCTGAACAGATGTGACTAGACAAAGGAACTAGGAGAATGCGATGGAGTCCTTGAAGGATGCAGAGCTGTAGTGAAGGTAGCTGTGGGAGTCAGTGGTTTTGTTGTGGATGGCAGTGATCATTTCTCCTGAAGTGGAGACAGGGGGGGTCAAGGAAAGTGACAAAAAATGTTGTTGTGAAAATTATGGAAGGGTGGAACTTGGAGGCAAAGTGAACAAATTTTTTAAGCTCTTGAGGAAGGGATGCCCATGAAGTGGCACGGAAGCAATTGTCAATCTACCGAATTAGGAGTTGTTAGAGGGGACCAGTATAAAACTAGAACAAGGATTGTTCCACACAGCCCATGAAGCGGCAGGCATAACTGGGACCCATGTACGTGCCCATAGCCACTCCTTTGATGACAGAAATGAGATGAATTAAAGGAGAAATTGTTCAGTGAGAGAATAAGTTCAGCCAAACAGAGGAGGATGGTGGAGGCCTAGGATTGTTCAGACCTCTGATCAAGGAACATACCGCAAGCCCTCAAACCATGTTTGCGGGGAATGGAGGTATAGAGGCGTTGGACATCCTTGGTGAGTAGGAGGCAGTTAGGGCCAAGGAACTGGAAATTGTCTATACAGAACGTAGAGCATAGAACAATACAGTACAGTATAGGCCCTTCGGCCCACAATGTTGACCTATTATCTAACTAAGATCAATCTACCCTGCATACCTTACATTTTACTATTCTCCATGTGCCTATCCAAGGGTCGCTTAAAAGTCTCTAAATAGTGGAGGGCATCAGAGGAATTGTGGATGTAGGTGGGCAGAATCTGGACAAGTGGCGAGAGGATGGAGTCAAGGTAGAAGGAAATGAGCTCAGTGGGGCAGGAACAGGTTAATACAGTGGGCCTACCAGGGCAGTCTGATTTGTGGATTTTGGGAAGGAGATAGAAGCAGGCTGTCTGGGGTTTGGAGACTGTAAGGTTGGAGGCAGCAGGGTGAAGATTTCTGGAGATAATGAGGTCAGTGACAGTCCAGGAATAGGGTTGCCCATAGTACTCCTTTGTCTTGGCATCCAACTTATTACTGTGCTTTTGTCCTTGCCCCTTCCCATCACTGACAATAGCATGATCATGCTCCCCTCGTCCTCACTTTTCATCCCTTCAACATTTGTTGTTTTCAATGTCCACAGGAGATCTGCTGCATGAAATCACACTGTGCTTTCAGGTGCACTTAGTTTACAATTAGATGGAGGTTTTCTTCAATGTATGACTTAAGCAAAAGCCTTCCCTGTGACATGAGATGCTCCTGTAATTTTTGCAGACACATCTGTCACCTTAGTTTTGTACAGTCTGATAAATTTTGCACAACATAGGTTGTGGAATGGAGCCTGCTATCCTGCAGAGAAGAAGGCCTTCAGTATTTCAGGTCACTCAAGGATTCCATCCTTGCTGGCTGCCTTTTCATTTGCTAAGCATTCTACAGCCATCTGCAGTGATGAAGGGTCTAGGCCTGAAATGTCAGCTTTTATGCTCCTGAGAGGCTGCTTGGCCTGCTGTGTTCATCCAGCTTCACACTTTGTTATCTTAGCAGTGCTGAGTGTTCTTCATTTAACTTATCCATGACAAAAGTTATTGGAGAGTGTTGAGACAGACTTGGAAGATGTCTGTCAAACAGGACTACAGCCACAGTAGAGTTCAAACCAGCAGGACATTTGTTTACTCCTTCCAGTGAGTGCCTCACCATCTGCTGAAATCTGGGTGTATGTTATATATATGTAAATAAAATATATATGTGGCTAATGTCATGTGTGTCATGTTGGTATGGCCTGTTTGGATTTCATGAAGTAAATTGATCCAGTGTCTATTTGCGCGATATCTCCTAATCTTTGCAGTGCTTTAGCTCTTTGGTTTAGATAAATCTGATCAACTTGTTCAGGAATGTTATGATGTACCAAGTTTTGAGAAGATTTGTAGCTCGGGTTGAGGTTCTGGATGTCAGTTTGCTCGCTGAGCTGGAAGGTTAGTTTTCAGATGTTTCGTCACCATTCTAGGTAACATCATCAGTGAGCCTCCGATGAAGCGCTGGTGTTATGTCTAAACAGATAAATAGAAAGTGAGACATAACAGCAGCACTTCATTGGAGGCTCACTGATGATGTTACCTAGAATGGTGACAAAGCATCTGAAAACTAATCTTCCAGCTCAGCAAGCAAACTCACATCCAGTTATGATGTAACTCTGGAGCAAGTGGGACTTGAACCTAGGCCTTCTGGCCCAGAGGTGGGAAAATTACCACTGTGCTACAAGACTTGTAATTCCTGTTATGCATTTTGTGCTTTTGTTTTTTGCATCAATGACAAATGTCACCTAGCTAAGAGGGGCTCAGACTTTTTCTTGTTACAAGTTCTGCTTTTGCCAGTTGATACTTCTATTGCTTCACACGTGATTGAGCTCAGTGAATTCCATGCTTCATCAATATGGACATCAGTGCTTCCAGGTAAACCTTTCATGGGTAGAAATTGTTCTAGCAATTGTGTTATGTGCTGCTATTTGGCATCATTACTTGTGCAGATTTTGTTGATGCATGGCAGGCTGCTTTTGAAATTGAAACTTTTGGTAGGGGTGCACTTTTACCCTGTTGTTGAAAATAGTGTTATAGTCTGTGCTGTGGTAGGTGCAGGTGTGATGAACACTGGGAAGATTGTCGAATTGGGATGACCAGATCTAATTGTTGCCAACCTCCAGATCTTGTCTGATGCCTTGATCCTTGTGGCAATGTGTGACACGCAGTTCATTCAGGACACAAAGCTCAGAGTCTTGTCCATTATTGTTGATTGTGTCCCATCTCACGAAAGATGTTGACTAAGAATCACTGTCTGTCCCTAGTCATGCTATGAAGTTACCCAAGAAGAGAGCTTCTCACCAAATGGAAAATTCTTCACAACATCACCTAGGACGTTATAAAAATGCTCTTTGTCTGAAGCTCTTGCATTTGGAATCGGTGCACAAGCGTACATGAAGTTGCCTGCACCCCCATTAGATGATAGCAGCAGAAAGATGAGGCATTCTGAGATTGCTACTTGTGACTCAGTTCACTGTCAGCTAGCTGCTCACTGTAGCACTCTGTGCATGAAAGTGGAAAGTGTAATTATTCTCACAAATGGAGCTTTTTGTCACTAACCTGTTTGCTTGTAGAGCTGCAATGTCAGCATTAAGCTAATGTAGCTCAGGGTCAGCCAGGGTTGTCTTGTATAAATTTGCTGAGGAATGTAAGTCATTGTTCAGTGCTCATAGTACTTCAAATACAAAATGTTAGCATTTTGGTTTAGATCTTGAGGCTAAGGCATGATTTTAGGAGGTACACATCACCACTGCCCCCAACCTCATAGGCTAAGATCCAGTGGAAAGATACAAAGTGCTTATTTGGGGTGCAAGAGTTGCCAGAAGATGCTAACTTAATGGCACTGTACTCCAGATTTTGTATTGAGTGTACCCCATTAGCCATTCACTCTTGGTAATGTTGAAAGGCTCCGACCAGGGACCAGATTACAAACATAGATGTGATTTTGCCCCATCAACTATACCATTCCCTTGCCCCTCTCATGGTGGCCTACTTCTGACATCTGCTGGTGAAAACAAACCTACCCACTAAACCTCATTCAGCAGACCCTCCATCTGGGCAAATTAAGTTAAATGAACATCCTCTTGAGGCCACCATCTCAGCATTTTGGCCCTGTTGGTAAAACCCACACCTTAGTACTAAACCACTGCAGGAAGATCACATCATAACACTAAAACCCTCTTCAGGACCCCTGCCATATCAGCAGTTTCTCCCCAACAATGTCTTAACACAAAAACCAAGAAGAACTGTGGGTGTTGTAAATCAGGAACAAAAGTAGAAGTTGCTGGAAAAACTCAGCAGGTCTGGCAGCTTCTGAGGAGAGAAGATCAGAGTTAACATTTCACGTTCTGAGGAAGGGTCAGTGAACCCAAAACATTAATTCTGATTTTCTCTCCACAGATGCTGCCAGACCTGCTGAGCTTTTCCAACAATTTCTGTTTTTCTAACTTCTTAAGTCAGCTGTAAACCCCCCCAAAAAGACCCCTACTCACCTCAAGACTAATCCCCCACCCAAATAAAGCCAACCACAGCACCAGAACCCACTAAATAAACCCCTCACCTCATGATTGACCACTTCTCCCATCCCCCCAAAAAAAACTCACCATGGAAGTAAATCATAAAAATAACTCCTCTCAACAACGACATGCTGTCAAAGTAATAACCATTCACTATGACATTAGACAGAATCTTATTCATTGCTAAAGCCAGGCCAGAAGACAGATGGCTTCCGGTTAATCAGTGACGGCTCTCCCAGCTAAAGTCTGGAGGCAGCCCCAACTGGACCCGTCATGGCAGATATGGTGGACCAAAGAGCTTGTTCCTATGCCATACTTTTCTATGTTTCCAGGTGACTGAGGAGAAATTCCCCCACCCACCAACTCCAGAATGTGACCGTCAGGGCCAATCCAAACCTCTACTCTTTGTGGCTTCAAGATAGACTCACACTTGGGCCGTGCACTCTGCCAGGCCATTGCTCTGCTGCAGAAAGGCCTCACATCAAAGCAGTCCAGACTTCTGTTGGAGACCCTACCTCTGGTTAACTTCGCGACTCACTGACTCTCTCCTGTTTGCTGCATTCTTCCGCAGCCTTGCTGCTGTCAAACTCTCCACTCCCTGCCTCTCTGCTCACTGCCACTCCCACTCGTTATCTCCTCAGTGGCATAGGATACTGAAAGAGCTCAAAGAGATGACACCAGCTATAATTTTCATAAAATCTTTGGGACCAGACAATGTGCCAAAGAATTGGAGGGTAGGGTGTGTCAAAGAACTGCGAACAGGATGAACAAGGAAATTATAGACTGGTAGGTCTTATCTCAATTGCATGTAAACATTGAGAGTTCCAAATACAGGACAGAATTAATGAACATTTCAAAAGCTTAGCACAAACAGAGACACTCAGCATAGATTTGGAAACAGCAGGTCATGCTTCTTTAGTGGATCCAACTGCTCAAGAAAATCAGTGTAGATATTTCAAATTTTATTTACCACCATGTTTTTGGATTTTCACAAAACATTGCATGAGGTTCACGTGCTCGGGTGACAGAAATTTTAGGCACTAAGCACTGATTGGGATGGAGCAGATTCAAAGAAGCACTGGGCTTCGTAAAGAGAAAATGTAAAGGTGTATAGGTATCCGATCGTGGAATTTCAGTAGTGGTGTAGATTGTTCACTGGTATCTCAATAGGGAGGGGAAGGCATACAATTTAATGTGATCCAAAATATTGGTTCAAATGCAGTAGAACAGATTTTAAAGTGAGCACAGATCATAATCCAGCTGGTTGATGATTTTGTGGTACAACCTTCTTCCCTGACCCGTGCAAACCATTGTCTGAAGTAAAATAAATTCAGTTCTCTTGGGGTACTAGGTGGTATGGTGGTTTAGAGACTAGCTTTTCATTTCTGGAGCCTGGATTAAATCCAGTCATAAAGTTGGGAATGAAACATCTTTGTCAGCTGGCTTTGAGTCTGCTTTAAATAAATTTGAGAGCCTTGTTTTGCACAAAGCATCAGAAAGTATTCCTGAGATGACAAATGAAATTCTGGTGCAAGTAAATGGTGATTTTCTGAAGCATGGCATTGCGAGATATTATGGTGGGGAAGAAGGAACTTTGTTCTGGCTCCACCAATTGCTGGTATACCTTCTGCAGAGCCAGGGAAGAAAGCTGATACCCCAGCACTAATGTTGTGCTGACAATATTTTCTTCTTCAAACAGTAAAAGCTAACGGTCAAGCTGGAAATATTCATCAGGTCAGGCAACATTTGCAGGGACAAAGAGTTACTGTTTCACCTTGTCAACCTTTCATCAGAATGGAGAAAAGTTAGAAATGTCGTAGGTTTTGACCAAGGAATGGATAGAACAAGGACATAAGAAAAGTTTGTGATAGAATAGAAGATAGTATTTCCAGCATCTTGTATTTTTATTTCAGATTTTCAGCATCTGTAATATTCAGTTGTTCAACTGAAATCTCATGCTTATTTAGTCAGATCAATATGTCAGCATCATTTTCAAACATTAATAATGTGTGAAGTTTACAGCCACTGACTCTTGTTGTTGTTGTCTATGCAAGAAACAGTGAGTTGTCACCATTGCTTTGGGCTCATGATGTGCACATGCAAGGAGTTCTTACATCATGTTTCCTGTGTTACTGAGACCAATGTAGACAAAAACAACATGCCAAGAAGTCCAATTTTGATTAGTTGCTTTAAGCCATTCAGATTACTGCTAATGGATTAGTTTAATTTTGACTTAGCTTTGAAATGAAAATTGTGCATAGAATATACTGAGAAAGTGGACCGAGCTGATCTGTTGTGAAGAGACAGGGGCTTAACAATCTTCCTGTTATTAAAATTCCCTCTGTTTCTCTCTGTTAAATAGCATGTACAGTTTGAACCTGTCAGAAAATAAAAGGATGACAGATCATTAGATTAGATTAGATTCCCTACAGTGTGAAAACAGGCCCTTCGGCCCAACAAGTCCACGCCGCCCCTTGGAGCATCCCAACCAGACCCATCCCCCAATAACCCCCACACCCCTGAACACTGGGGCAATTTAGCATGGCCAATCCACCTAGCCTGTGCATCTTTGGACTGTGGGAGGAAACCGGAGCATCCGGAAGAAACCCACGCAGACATGGGGAGAATGTGCAAACTCCACACAGAGAGTCACCCAAGGCTGGAATCGAACTTAGGTCCCTGGTGCTGTGAGGCTGCAGTGCTAACCACTGAGCCACCGTGCTGCCATGATTACCATTCTGGCAGGTCTTCACAAATGGCACCCAGCTGAGCATAGACAAGGCAGAATCCTTCTCCATTTTATATCTGCAGCAATTCAGTATGACTAAAAGAACACAGTGGGCAATTAAAACAAAAAATACCCGATGTCACTGTTGTACCAGACCAAGAAGATTGCATTCTGGATCTGGCTGTGATCAAAATTCATATCTACATACCCTACTGACTGCAGCCACTTCTGCCAAGTCACCATGGGTTAAATAGTAAAGCAGAAATGAAAAATATTAAATCTCTTCCTCATTCGTCTTCCGGATTCATCTTCAAACTGACCCTGAGTATGCATTGGGTGGAGTCACCTTATGCTACTTTTTTGACAGTTCCATTTAAGCACATCTGGCCACACAGATGTTGACACATTATAGTTGCATGCATATTTCAATGTCCTTCAAACCAGATACCATCTTAGCCAAGCTAAAACTACATACCAAAAATCCCCTCCTACCATCTAAAAGGCTATATTCCCATCAGCACTCTATATATAGATTAAAACATCGACCCGCAGCGTTAAGTATTTTACTTAATTTAGAAAACATGGACTGCATCAGTATCTCAGCTGCAATAATGTTCTGAATGAAAAGGCGAATTTCCTAGGAGGATGGATAAACCATTTCATTGCCCATGCAAAACTCCAGTAAGGACCATTTTCTAATAGATTGTGGACAGCAAGAATGATGACAGCAATGGATCTTATGAGGTAGCAAGGCAAGCTGCTAGTTAATAATGCTAGGTGTCGAAAGTACTTTCTCTGAATCTCTGGGAGGCCAATCCACAAACATCATCTGCAATTAAAAGTGGGATATCTGAAGGAAACTAGTGTTCAAAGCTAAACTAACACATAAACCTGTTAATTAGCAGGGTCATACTGACAATGAATTCATCCCCAACAGCCTGCCTAAGGAAATGCTGTCAGAAATCTCTGGTGCAGCGGTAGTGTCCCTACCTCTGAGCCAGGATGACCGGGCTCAAGTCCTACTTGCTGCAGAAGTATGTTGTAACATATCTGAACTAGTTGATTTGAAAATATTAAAGAAATGCTCCTGTTAGCTCTCCTTTGAAACTTCTGCATACCGTTAAGATATTTGGTGTTTTTCTTTCTTGTTAAGCTCTTTATATAGTCATCTCTGAATGATCTCATTTATAGTATGGAACTTGGAATCAGGGAGTGAATTACAGGCAAGAGTAAGACTATTTGCCAGAATTGATGAAACATTTAGTCACTAATGTAACTGCAGTCATCTTGTGCTTTGTACCTAAAGTAAACTTAGTCCAGCATGCCAGTATTCAGCTCCCTGATTTCTATCATATATAAAAACCATAATTAGTTATTTTTTTTTACAATATCATGTGGACTCCTTCCCCAGAATGTAGAAGGGGATCATAGTAAATCTTTAAAACTGTTGCAAGTAATTTATTATCATTATTGGCATCTTTGGCAATCACTAACTAACAAGTATCATTGTCCACCTATGAAATTTTCTCTCACTGGACATGGGTTTTGTGGGTCCTTGCCAGCAAATCCTGATAATTTCATTAAGATATAAAGTAATGCAATCCCTACATAGCCAAATTATTGAATGCCCCAACATCAATCCAGTTCTCTCTCATTGTCAAGCTTATTAACTCTTTTTCACTCACTCACCAGAGACGTAGGTATCACTGAGTGGCTAGCATTTACTGCTTATCCCTAGTTAGACTTGAGAAGATGGTGTTGAGCTGCCTCCTTTGAAGTGTTGCAGTCCATCTGCTGTAGATAGACCCACAATGTCATTAGGGAGGGGATTCTAGGATTTTGACCCACCAACAATGAAGAAATTTCTAAGTCATGATGGTGAGTGGCTTGAAGGAAAATTTGTGTATGGTGCTGTCCCCGTGTACCTGCTGCCCTTGCCATTCAAGATGGAAATGGCTGAGGGTTTGGAAGGTGCTGTCTAAGAATCTTTGTTGGAATTTCTGCATTATATCTTGTGGATAGTACACATTGCTGCTACTGAGTGTCACTTTATGGATCTGGTGCCAGTCAAGAGGGCCGTTTTGTCCTTGGTGGTGTCACGCTTCTTGAGTCTTGTTGGAGCTGCGCTTATCCAGGCAAGTAGGTAGTATTCCATCACATATCTGACTTGTGCCTTGTAGATGGTGGATAGGCTTTTGGGAGGCAGAAGGTTAGTTACGTAAGTAGTATTCTTGGCCACAGTATTTATATGGCATAACCAGTTAAGTTTTAGATTTGAAGTTGATTTATTGTTGTCACATGTACCTAAGTGCAGTTAAAATTTTTGTTTTGCATGCAACCCAGGCAGATCTTAACATATAAGGACATGCAGATCATCTGGTGTTTTGATAGAGGCCTACAGGATTACGGCTGCACAAGAGGTGCACAAAAGCAAGATCAGCATTAGATTTGAAATAAGGGGTCCATTCAGCAGCCTTCTAATAGCAGGCAAGAAGCTGTTCTTGAACCTGTTGGTGCATGTGTTGAAGCTTCTATATCTGTTTCTGGTCATTTGTAACCCCATGATGTTGATAGTGGGGGATTCATTGATGCCAACACCTTTGAATGTCTAGGGGTAGAGGTTAGATCCTCTCTTACTTGAGGTGGTCTTTGCCTGGCGTTTGTGTGGTCTGACTGTTACTTGTCAATTTTCAGCCCAGGCCTGGCTATTTTTTAGGTCTAGTTGCATTTGCACATGGACTGCTTCAGTATCTGAGGAGTTGCAAACAGTGCTAAACATTGTGCAATCAATGGCAAACATTCACTTCAGACCTTATGATGGAGGGAAGGCCATTCATAAAATAGCTGCAGATGATTGGGCATAGGATACTGCCCTAAGTAGCTTCTGCAATAATGTCATGGAGCTGAGATGACTCCAGTTCACAGGGCTCCTTGATGCCACAGTCGGACGAATGCGGCCTTAATGTCAAGAATGGTACTCTCACCTTACCTCTGGAATCCAACTGTTTTGTCTATGTTTCAACCGAGGCTGTAATGTGAACCTGACTAGCCTTGGCAGAACCCTAACTGAGTTTTGGTGTTGAGCAGATTGTTACTAAACATGTAATTGCTTGATGATACTGTTGATGACACCTTCCAACACTTTGCTGATGATCAAAATTCGACAAGTGGGGTGGTAATTGGCCAGGTTGGATTTGGCCTTCATTTTGTATACATGTCATACCTAGGCAATTTTCCATGCTGCAGGTAGGTGCCAGTTGTAACTTTATTGGAACACCTTGACTGGGGAAGTGGCAGGCTCTGGAGCACGTCTTCAGTATTATTTGCTGAATGGACTCTTATTTCAAATCTAATGTTGATCTTGCTTTTGTGCACCTCTTGTGCAGCCGTAACTCTGTAGGCCTCCATCAAAACACCAGATGATCTGCATGCCCTTATATGTTAAGATCTGCCTGGGTTGCATGCAAAACAAAAGTTTTAACTACACTTAGGTACATGTGACAACAATTAATGTTGTCAGGGCCAGTAGCCTTTCCAGTATCCAGTGCCTCTAATTGTTTTGTGATATCATGTGAACTAAATCGAATTGGCTGAAGATTGGCATCTGTAATGATGGGGGTCACTGGAGGACACTGAGTTGGATCATCACTTGGCACTTCTGGCTGAATATTGTTGTGATTGCCTCATCTTTTGCATTGATGTGTTAGGCTCTTCCATTATTGAAGATGGAGATATTTGTTCCATCTTCTCCTTCCATTTAGTGCCATGTATTTCAGATGTCATTTCTCCAGGTTCCAGATGTTCTGCAGAGCTTTAGCGGATGATCAGGAGAACTACTTATTGAGATTCTGCCCCATACAATAGCAAATGTAGAGAGCAGTGCAGGAAAATATTTTTTGGCATTTGTGGGTTTGTTTTTGGAACTATCTCCACTGTAAATGGCAACTGTAAGTAATGCAAATGAAATGTTGAGATATACAGTGCATGAAACAAAGCATAAATCAGAGGGTGTGATGCTGAGTTTAAACAGGGTGGTGGGTAATTTGCATATGGAGTATTATGCACTTCTGGTCACCATATCACCAGAGATGGTAAGCTGTTTAAAAAAAAACTTGCCTTATGCTAACTAGAATAAAGAGTTGAAGAGGAGATTTAATTGACTTCTTTGAGACTATGGAAGCTTTTTTTTATATGAAGTGCATTGGAAAATAATGTTTCCTCTGATATTGTAGTCAATGATAAAGGTCATCAATTTAAAACTGTCAGAAAGGGCAGAGGAAAAGGTTGAAGAGAATTTTTTTCACTTTTCCTAATGAAACCAAAGTGGCTGAACCAGTGGCTGGTACAACTTTTACCTAACTTTTATCTATCAATAAATAGCATTTGAAGCTTGGGAAGGCACAGGGCTACTAGAGGAGAGATCTTGTAATTGGATTTACTTCGTAATCTCCCTAGCAAAGTAGTAGAGCAAAAGTGATAAATCATAAAGTTCTATTGTCCTATATAGTTTACTTCTAGGAGGCTTGATAGACTGAAAATAATCACAGCTAGTGGTGCTTTGAGAATGGAGCGGAATGGTGTAACCTGTACAGAGGTGAAGAAAATTAAAATGTATCATCAGATCTAGAGGGTTATCTGACTTTGTGGAGGAGAGGTTGGATTGAATGCATGAAAGTTGACCATATGTTGCACGTAACCTCTTCCTAAGATTAACACTAAGAAGTGTAAAATAACCTAACACAGAAAAATCTTTGATAAAGTTATCCAATTGATCCCAATATGCTGTTACTTTCCCATTGCCCTGCAAATGTTTTGCACCCTCATTATTTATCTAATTACAGTGTGAGTGTTAAATAATTGAAGGATAAAGCTGCAGTCTTGCTACAGGCATTTCTACATTAGTAGGAAGGGAAAACCTTTGAGAAGCTGGAGCTGCATGGATAAGATTGTATGCAGGAGTGAATAGTATTGTGATAAAATATCATAAGATATAGGAACATATAATGATTCAAAAAGAACTGCTCCAGACTTTGAAAGAAGACAGTTAACAGATGTTCAGGATATTAGTGACTCAATGCTGAGAAGTTAACATTTTTCTGGAACATATCTGTAAGAGTTTGTGGTTTTCTTTCCCTCTTGAGTGCACTGACTTTAACTGGCTTCCTGCTTCCTGGCTACTATGCACCCTCCAATATCTCATTCAAGTGACTTCCACGAGGTTGACCGTGCAGGGGGCACGACAACTGCATCTGTTTCTGTTCAATCCATGATCCACATTTATACTTTCTAAAAGTATAGGGAGGAGCGTAAATCCTGGCTGATTCCACCCCCGTCCCAAAACTCCAATTCCAAGGATATTGGGGCCAACTGATCTGTCATTATCAGTCAACATTATTTATATACCCATCATGTTATAACCGTTGAGGGGTGATAATATGTTGAGAAATCAATTAGCTTTTAAGTAATAAGCTTTTCCTGCATTACATACGCTAGGGGGTCTCTTGTACTGCGTAATTTTCACAGCATTATCATAACTTAAGGCATAGAAAGAGGCATTGTATGCAATCCATTGCACTTGTTTATGCAAACTACTGAACTGCATCCACCTACTATAATCCTATTTCCCTATACCTGTTGTATACTTCCTTTACAAATGCTTAACTCAAATCAAATTAAATGGCACATTCATTACTCAAGTTCATTTAAGAGAGAGAAATAAAAGAGCAGCAAAATTAATGTTAAACTTTTAAAAGCCCTTGGTTAATTCATATGGGTGGACTGCGCAGAGCTCTAGCGTGGATGCACTGAAGAGAGTACGCCGTGAGTTCACAAGACTTATACTGGAATTGAAGAGAAATACCTGTCAAAAAAGGCTGAACAATCTAGGCTAATAAAATGTGAGGCTGGATGAACACAGCAGGCCCAGCAGCATCTCAGGAGCACAAAAGCTGACGTTTCGGGCCTAGACCTTTCATCAGAGAGGAGGATGGGGTGAGGGTTCTGGAATACATAGGGAGAGAGATGGAGAGAAAAGAAGATAGGTGGAGAGGAGAGTACAGGTGGGGAGGTAGGGAGGGGATAGGTCAGTCCAGGGAAGACGGACAGGTCAAGGAGGTGGGATGAGGTTAGTAGGTAGGAGATGGAGGTGCGGCTTGGGGTGGGAGGAAGGGATGGGTGAGAGGAAGAACAGGTTAGGGAGGCAGAGACAGGTTGAACTGGTTTTGGGATGCAGTGGGTGGAAGGGAAGAGCTGGGCTGGTTGTGTGGTGCAGTGGGGGGAGGAGACGAACTGGGCTGGTTTTGGGCTGCAGTGGGGGGAAGGGGAGATTTTGAAGCTGGTGAAGTCCACATTGATACCATTGGGCTGCAGGGTTCCCAAGCGGAATATGAGTTGCTGTTCCTGCAACCTTCGGGTGGCATCATTGTGGCACTGCAGGAGTCCCATGATGGACATGTCATCTAGAGAATGGGAGGGGGAGTGGAAATGGTTTGCGACTGGGAGGTGCAGTTGTTTGTTGCGAACCGAGCGGAAGTGTTCTGCAAAGCGGTCCCCAAGCCTCCACTTGGTTTCCCCAATGTAGAGAAAGCCACACCAGGTACAGTGGATGCAGTATACCACATTGGCAGATGTGCAGGTGAACCTCTGCTTAATGTGGAAAGTCATCTTGGGGCCTGGGATAGGGGTGAGGGAGGAGGTGTGGGGGCAAGTGTAGCATTTCCTGCAGTTGCAGGGGAAGGTGCTGGGTGTGGTGGGGTCGGTGGGCAGTGTGGAGCGAACAAGGGAGTCACGGAGAGAGTGGTCTCTCCGGAAAGCAGACATGGGTGGGGATGGTAAAATAGCTTGGGATGTGGGGTCGAATTGTAGATGGCGGAAGTGTCGGAGGATGATACGTTGTATCCGGAGGTTGGTGAGGTGGTGTGTGAGAATGAGGGGGATCCTCTTAGGGCGGTTGTTGTGGGGGTGGGGTGTGAGGGATGTGTTGCGGGAAATACGGGAGACGCGGTCAAGGGCGTTCTCGACCACTGTGGGGGGAAAGTTGCGGTCCTTGAAGAAATTGGACATCTGGGATGTGCAAATTCCATCCCCTATTCCCAATTCCTCCGCCTCCGCCGCATCTGCTCCCACGATGAGGCATTCCACTCCCGCACATCCCAGATGTCCAATTTCTTCAAGGACCACAACTTTCCCCCCACAGTGGTCGAGAACGCCCTTGACCGCGTCTTCCGCATTTCCCGCAACACATCCCTCACACCCCACCCCCGCAACAACCGCCCCAAGAGGATCCCCCTCGTTCTCACACACCACCTCACCAACCTCCGGATACAACGCATCATCCTCCGACACTTCCGCCATCTACAATTCGACCCCACATCCCAAGCTATTTTTCCATCCCCACCCATGTCTGCTTTCCGGAGAGACCACTCTCTCCGTGACTCCCTTGTTCGCTCCACACTGCCCACCGACCCCACCACACCCAGCACCTTCCCCTGCAACCGCAGGAAATGCTACACTTGCCCCCACACCTCCTCCCTCACCCCTATCCTAGGCCCCAAGAATACTTTCCACGTTAAGCAGAAGTTCACCTGACATCTGCCAATGTGGTATACTGCATCCACTGTACCCGGTGTGGCTTCCTCTACATTGGGGAAACCAAGCGGAGGCTTGGGGACCGCTTTGCAGAACACCTCTGCTCGGTTCGCAATAAACAACTGCACCTCCCAGTCGTAAACCATTTCCACTCCCCCTCCCATTCTTTAGATGACATGTCCATCATGGGCCTCCTGCAGTGCCGCAATGATGCCACCCGAAGGTTGCAGGAACAGCAACTCATATTCCACTTGGGAACCCTGCAGCCCAATGGTATCAATGTGGACTTCACCAGCTTCAAAATCTCCCCTTCCCCCACCGCATCCCAAAACCAGCCCAGTTCGTCCCCTCCCCCCACTGCACCACACAACCAGCCCAGCTCTTCCCCTCCACCCACTGCATCCCAAAACCAGTTCAACCTGTCTCTGCCTCCCTAACCTGTTCTTCCTCTCACCCATCCCTTCCTCCCACCCCAAGCCGCACCTCCATCTCCTACCTACTAACCTCATCCCACCTCCTTGACCTGTCCGTCTTCCCTGGACTGACCTATCCCCTCCCTACCTCTCCACCTATACTCTCCTCTCCACCTATCTTCTTTTCTCTCCAACTTCGGTCCGCCTCCCCCTCTCTCCCTATTTATTCCAGAACCCTCACCCCATCCCCCTCTCTGATGAAAGGTCTAGGCCCGAAACGTCAGCTTTTGTGGTCCTGAGATGCTGCTGGGCCTGCTGTGTTCATCCAGCCTCACATTTTATTATCTTGGATTCTCCAGCATCTGCAGTCCCCATTATCACTGAACAATCTAGGCTTCTATGCTGCAAAAGTCATGCTGTGATTCAGTAGATGTTAGGTTTAGCATTGGATTTAATAGGGTACTTCTAAAGAAAATGTTTTCAATGGTGGGAAATCTAAAACTAAAGGACATTAATGTAAGATTGTCACTAATAAATTCAAAGGAAATTCTGGCCAAAGCTCTTCACCAAGCAGTGGTTAATTCAGTATGTGTAAAATGCTGTCACACTGGAGTAATTGATATGAACAGCATGAATGTATTTAATGGGAAAAACACAGAAGAAAGAGAAGAATGTGCTGATAGGGTTACATGAGAAAGGAAGAAAGGAACCGTGTGGAGCATGAATGCAGACTTTGACCCATTTGAGTCAATGGTTTGTTTCTGTGCTTAAGATACTGTATAAGTAGAAAGTAATCAGCTGAAAGTTCTTACTCTTGTAATGCAACAATATCCCAAAATACTTCACGTGAGTGTTAGATAAAATTTGTCACCTTATTGCATAAGGTGATAATAAGCTAAATGATAAAGTTTTGGTGAAATGCTGACTTTACCCTGCAGTCCACTTTGCAATTACATTCCAGCTCTCATATTTTTACTTTTTAAGAGGTGGTTGGAGGAGGTGGTGGGAAATTGGGCAAATATTCAATATTACAGTTCTATGTTGTGTGTTTGAATATCTAAAAGGTGTGGCTTTTCTTCTGTGCCTTCAATTCTAAACATTTAGTTTCATTCCTTACAGGCTATTATAAAAGAAGGTCTTCTAATGAAGCAGACAAGTTCATTTCAGCGCTGGAAGAAAAGATACTTTAAGCTCAGGGGACGGACACTATATTATGCAAAAAACGCAAAGGTGACTTTTTTTTAAAGTTTCAATGCAATATGTTAGCTACAGTTCTGTAACTGAACCTAATATTTCCCTGCTTGAACATTCAGTGGTGTGGTTTCAAGATGATCTTGTCTGATAACAAAGCTGCGATAAGTTTTTTTTTAAACTGTCATTAGTGCTATAATTCAGTTTTGTCAGCATGACCACATGATTCTGATGTTAGAATCCATCACAGACCAGTGAAATTTTGGGTTCTTTTTCTCTTTTCTAACCTTATTGATTCTCACTGTACTCCCACTCGTTGGGCCATTTTCATTCTACTATTCTTTCATGGCTCAAGACCTGGATATGCAGGATGGGAAAAGGCTGTTGCAATCCACTCAGCTAATGCCACTATTTAAGAAATATATCTGACAATAACCATCATTCCCATTTATCAGTTTTTTTTTCCAAGTAAATACCTGTTAATGTAAATGAAATACATTCTTAAAATGTTGAACATGCCATAAAATGATTAGGTTTCTAAGCCTAAATGTTCTGCAGCCCAGAATGTTGAAAATAGTTAATGAAGTAGTGATGGAGAGAGATGTAAATTCATTTTTCATGAGGGAGTAGAGTGTACCAAACATTTAGGAGGTAGCAAATTTTATAACAAATACGTTAAAAAATGCTGGATGTGGGAATAAGAAATTTGCCAGGCAGCTATCTGTTGGTTGATTTCATATTAGTAATAGGGAGTTGACAGCAGATAATAAGTGGAGACAATATAAACAAATACGTTGTCAAGCATAGGCTGACCCAAAATAATGGAATTAAAGTAATTAGTTAATCTTTGACTAACTTTCTTGAATATTTTGATAACGTAACAGACCGAGTTCAGCAGGCATAACAACCATCACTTGCACTTAAATATTCAATTTAATCAGAGAATGTACAGTACTTAGCACAGGTGAACTCAAAAACAAAAGCTGCTGCACAAATGAACCCCACCTTAGTAGTCATTAAAGAATGTCTAAATGGAAATGAAAGATCTGGGAAGGCAGAAGAGCATGTAGGAAGATATCAGTTGTGTGCTGCTTTGATAGTTGAAGTATGGTCATTGATGGTGAAGTGAAAGGAGTGGATGCACAGGAAATGAGTCAAAGAAATGGAAGTACATGGAGAGGCCTTGAAGGTATTTAAATGTAAGGGTTAAAATTCTAAATTTGAGGTGCTGAGGGGAGTTAGTCAGTATAAATCTTGCTGTCAGCCAAAAGCAAGAGATCAGTGCTTGATGGATGAAGATTAGATTAACATTTGGGAGTGACAAAGAGGTCAGAGCCTGTGAGGAGGAGAGGAGGGCAATTGTGAGGAAGCCAGAGGTCACATCTTGGTGGAGCCAAGGGGAATATCAGAACAATCAGAAGGAAGTAAGAGGTCACTGGGTGATGCTCCCAAGGTGTTGTCTAGACACTGGGAAACCCGACCAGCAACTATTACATTGAAATCTAACACAAACTTGCACTTGGGAACTTAATTGAAGTATGTTTGTGCAATGTGCAGCCCACAAAGGCATATATCGCTGACTTACACATGGTAGATTGAAGACATGCTGCACAGTCATGAGACGGTTAATATTGAAGCCTCTATCTCCCACTGTGTTGATGTGTTCAATTGCATGCTGGTGGTGGGCGTTGACTGGTAATTCAGTTGAGTCACTGTAAACAAACACAGTCTGGAACTGTGGTTGCTTGGTTTGGAGGTGTATGTTTGTTATATATACCTCTGTAAGTAAATATAAAACTATGTAAAAATTAACTCCATTTCTGTCATCTGCCAGCTGACTTTCTGGAGAAGAACGCTCTGTCTCCTTCGCCTTTCTGCAGCTCTCGTTGTGGCTTTACACCTTCTGTTTATCTCACGTTGACTGGGTTTTGAATACATTCTATATTTTTCCTGATGCACTCTTCCCTGAAGCTAAAAGCACTGACTCATTGTGGATGCTGCCCTCTGATTACTTAACCACCTGGCCATATTTTGCATGTGAGCCTAGGGTGTAAGCAGGCTGTTCACTCTTGGAAAGGATTTGAGCAATGAATCATAGCGAAGCTTAATTCTGTCCTCACCTGACATTAGCAGGTGGCATTTTCCAATAGAGGTCACTGGTAATGATTAAAAGGATAGAGAGCTGAACGGTGTGAAGGTCAATAGTAATGCCCCAAGTCTGGACCCAGGGGACATCAGGTAATTCAGCAGAAGCTGGGGATCAAACCTGGGATCATGCTGGATTGTATGACTTAGTTAAATGGCTAAGTGCCCAGAATTAAAGAGTTCTCATTTCTGTGAACCTTATTTTAACACGGAGGATTTGCTGGAATTGGATTTGTTGAGAAGATAAAATTTTATTCCATTTTGTTTGTCATGGCCACATTTCTTACAGTTATTCTTGAATCCTGTTTGTTGTCTTCTGTCTTGATTTAGTTGTCCTTTGCTTGGCCCATTTGGTTGACATTTAGCTGTGCCATTTTCAAGTTCACCATCAGGCGTGCATCGTAATCTGATTTTGTGCAAATGTGTTGTATTAGTTGTTTTGGCTGAAGGGATGAAGCAGTTGACAATATTACTGGGTTTACAGCTCCAAAATAAATGAGCTCATTCTGTTGGCATTGCATATTTGTCACTCCCCAACCAAATATGGCATAATGTGCAGTATTTTTAAAAACTCTAACATAAAACTATTTATAGTACTCACCCACACATTCTTATTGGAATCTTGAGTGGATTCAAATAATCCAACATTTCAAAATCTCTTTTGACACATCCGTTCTGAGCTACTGTTAATGAATCTTTTGTTCACACGGCTAGATTCAGTAGTCCTGAGAAATGTTTAAGGCTGACATTTACTGGAAAATTCCCTTCAGACTGTTTAGTGCCATCCACAGATTCACACGGTGTAAATTTAGCTATCCAGTTCCGAGGCCCAGAGGCCCCAGTCACTTGGCAGCTATCTAAAAACAAACAAGAATGTATGTACTCGATCAGGAAGTGCTTGAGAGGAAGAGTGTTACAGCTCAAACCCTCTTATTCTCATACCCTGCCCAGGAGAATGTAGGAGATAGCCTTATTATAGTAGACAATCCTCATTTATCATGTCAACCCTTTAATATACCCAGTGGAGCAGGATTCTCCTTCCTCACATTCAGATAGTCTGTAGGGCTGAAGAGCATTTTATCCCCTTCTGTTTGAAGCTCTCCAGTATAAGACTACAGTCTCTATATTATGTGAATAAGTTTCACTGAGATCTCTAGAATCTATTCAACAGTGGCCACTCTGCTCTCTGCAGCAGGATTAGGGTCTTACCCTTTTCTCCCTCCACTATTTATCTCTGCTTAAGATAAATAAGGGAGGGTACTATGGGATAGCAACCCTATTTATCCCCTTAGAAGTGTGGGATTGTCCTAACTCATTGGAATGGGGTGTCGAGCCACTTTTGTAGCTCAACTGAGTTTGATCTCCCCCTGCTGGCTCAGTTGTCATACACAATAATATGCTTTAAGTGACTGTCTTTTATTGTTTTTCTTGTAGTCCATCATATTTGATGAAGTGGATTTAACAGATGCCAGTGTTGCAGAATCCAGCACGAAAAATGTTAACAACAGTTTTACAGTGAGTACCTCTAACATGAATCATATTAAGTAAGAATTTTGCTCCACCTATTAATGCCACCGAGACTGGATTGTATGTTGATCATGAACACTGGTAGCACAGCCAACAGATTATTTATTGATTAGTCAGTCAGGTAGTTATACAAATAACACTATTTGTGTTTTGTTTAAAATATATAAATTGCATCACCTTATTGAGTTCTACAGTAAACAGGAAATTGCTTTGTATAGTGCCTGTCGAAACCCAGGATATCCCAAAGCACTTCACAGCCAAGTAAAAGCTTTTGAAGTGCATCCACAGTTGTAATACAGGCCAAGGTGGGTTCTGTTTATGCAGTCTGAAACAATGAATGATTGTGTAATTTATGTAATTCATGTAATGTTAACTGAGGCATAAACTTTGGCAAGAACTGCTGCCAATTGAGCCGAAGCTTTTTTTTCAGCTATGGTATCGTTTAAAATCCCAGATCCCTTTCCAGTTGCGGAGATCGGAAGTAGCGAGCTGGAATGTAAGGTTGGATGCATTACAGAACGGCATGTGTAGAAAACTAAGATGCAGGGTAGAGGGATTACAGAGTTTCAGTTATGAAGGTTTCTGGAGGAATGTGCAGATTTTGAATTGCACCTGTCACATACAACACCAGTAAATTTGAGAGAACTGGTTCTACAGCTAGCAAAAGTTTTCATAAGGTTTTTAGTGACACTTAGGCAAATAAATTCAGTTGCTCTTTGCTAGTTTCCACCTTACAATGTTGGTGATGAGTTGAACATTGGTTTAAAGTTCAGATTTGAGTAGGTTTGCAATGTAAATTTGCTTGCTGAGACAGGAAAAGATGAAAATGCAATTTCAGGCATAAGTGCAGGTATTTAGTGGAAAACATTATAATATAACATCAGTCTTCCTAGTATCAACATGAGAAGTATTTGACTAGATTTGAATACAAGAAATACTGAAGACCGCTTCTTTCTATTACCAAATGCCTCTCTGCAGATAGTCTGTGTCTTCGACTTCATTTTAGTATGACAGTAGAGCAATAACAGGAAGGATAAACAGTTCCTCGGTATTTCTTACATGCAGATGTAGCTAGAATTTCACTCTAAATTAATTCCAAGGAAGTCTCCCAATTCCTGCAGTAATTTCCAGGAAACCCATCTTTATTTGGGATTTACTAACAAATGTAGTGGAATTATTTGCTATTCAGACATTACCTGGTTTCCAACTTTTCCAGTGTGGGCTTTCCCCAGGGGAGCGTCAGAAAGCCAGGCCTTTTGATATTGGTTGTGTGCAGCTCTGACATAGACTTAGTCGGAAGTCACACAACACCAGGTTATAGTCCAACAGGCTTGTTTGAAATCACAAACTTTTGGACCGTAGCCCCTTCATCAGGTGGTGAGAGAGAAGCACACAAATACAATTTACAGGCAGAGAAAGCAAAAGATCATGCAAATGAAATGATGGAGTGTTGAATAATACTCTGTAGCTGATCACAAGTGTCAGACAGTGTGAGTGAAATGTCAACTGCAATAACAAGCAAAGAGATGACGTATAATCCGATAAAATGAAGCAGAGAGATAATTACAAAAAACTAAAAATAAGGTGGTGCTGGAGACAAACCAAATGACTGGAATAACATGATACACATAAGATTCGCATACCGAGGGTCTAACCGAATGATAAGTAATCTAAACCTGTACAAACTAATTAAGGTAGAGAGATCATAACAATTTAAAAGGTGGCGTCATCAAAACAGGACAGTAAGTAAGCTATTACAAATGCAGAACAGTGTTGTGGTGTCAGATGTAGCATGACATGAACTCAAGATCATGTTTGAGGCCGTCTTCGTGGGTATGCAACTTAGCTGTCAGCTTCTGCTCGGGAACTCTGTGTTGTTCTGTATCTCAAAGGCTGCCTTGGAGGACACTTACCCAAAGATCGGAGGCTGAATGTCCTTGACCACTGAAGTGTGCCCTAACTGGGAGCGAACATTTCTGTCTGGCAATTGTTATGCAGTGTCCATTTGTCCGTTGTAGCATTTGCATGGTCTCGCCAATGTACCATGGCTCAGGGCATCCTTTTCTGCAACATACAAGATAGACAACATTGGCAGAGTCACACAAGTATGTGCCGTGTACGTAGTGGGTGGTGTTTCCACGTGTGATGGTAGTATCCATGTCGAAGATCTGACAAGTCTTGCAGAGGTTGCCATGGCAGGGTTGTGTGGTGTTGTGGTCGATGTTGTCTTGAAGGCTGGGTAGTTTACTGTGAATGATGGTCTGTTTAAGGTTTGACAATTGAAAGTGAGAAGTGGAGACAGCGATGACCTTGGCGAGATGCTCGCCATCATCAATGACGTGTTGAAAGCTGTGAAGAAAATAGCATAGTCTGTCCACTCCAGGGAAGTACTGGGTGATGAAGTGTACTCTATCATTCATACCCTCTGTCTGTCTTCTTAGGAGGTTGTTGCGGCTTTTCACTGTGACACTTCGAAACTGGTGATCGATGAGTATCTCATTCTTATGAGGAAATCCTTCAAAATCTTGATGTGTCCATCACATTTCTCCTCATCTGAGCAGATCCTGTGTATGCAGAGTGTTTGCCAATAGGTGTAGCTTCTTTAATATGTTTAGGGTAGAAGTTAGAGAAGTGCAGCATCATGAGGTTATCCATGGGCTTGCAGCAGAGTGAAGTACTGAGGTGTCCACCCTTGACGGAGATGCGTGTGTCCAAGAATAAGACCAATTCACAAGAGTAGTCCGTAGTAAGTGTGAAGGTGGAATAAAATTTGTTGATAATGTTATGTACTTAACTTCACTGATTTCTCACCATGTGTGTCTGGCTGAAGAACTAGTCATTGAAGGCGATGACGTTGTGGTCGAGAATGAGGCAGATGGGTTGTAGGTTAGCGTCTGAAAATTGACCGTTGTTGTTATTGAGTACTGAGGCTGTTGTGGCAATGCCATCATTGTGGGGGATGCTGGAGTAAAGTTCCTAGTTCGACTGGTCTGTGTGTGCTGAGTTTCTGTATGAAATCTGTAGTGTTGCGACAGAAACTGGGGGTCCTCTGTACAGTAGGTTTCAAGATGCCGTTGACATAGCTACAAAGGTTCTCACACAGGGTCTTATTGCCTGATATAATGGGACTTCCATGTGTGTTGGCTCTGTACATCTTCAGAAGGGCAGTAGAAATCTCCAATGCGAGAAGTACACCGGATAAGGGTGCACAGGATACTCTGAAGGTCTGGATCAAAGGTCTTGATCAGTCTGTTCAGTTGACAGATGTGTTGAATCAGCAGGTGGCTGTCTGTAGTGTTCCTAGCTTCTTTGTAGTAGTCCGTTCTAATCTGTATGACAACGGCACCTCCTTTGTCTGCTGATTTGATGACAATGTTGTGATTGGACTTGAGAGCATGGGGATGGCATTACATTGTGTTTGGGTGACGTTCTGTGCTATCTTCAGAGCGCAGCTGATGAATCTAGTGTTAACACATTCCCTGACAGCTCGAGCATATGTTGAGCCTGGGGCAGTGGCCTTCTGGGGGGATCTAATTCGACACTTTCTTCTTTGGTTGCTTTACCACGGATAAAACTGTTGACAGTTCTGGTTTGATGGTTGTTTTATTAGGCTAGTTGTTGACATCTTGGGGTTGTGGAAAAATTCCCGGAGCCCCAATCATCTGATGAATTCCTCCATGTCTGCCGCGAGACCATTGGGGTCCATTTTGGTGATGGGGCAGAAATTGAGCCCTGGGCTGAGAACTTTGATCTCATATGGTTGAAGAGTGTGGTTGACAAGTTACTGATGGATTTCCCAGTAGTAGTACCGGTTTCGACCAGTGTGCCAGGGAGACTTGGTTTCAGCTGTTGGTGTTGCCAAGTTTCTCCATTTTTGTGTTCTTTACACTACCGGAAATTGACCAATAAGTGGTTTTAATGGAGATCATGGCCTGCTTCATTGCAGCTGTGGCTATAAACTGGCATAAATATTCCTGACCTACAGTTCTCACAATGTTTTGATACATTTTCTTGTATGTAGACATTGGACTGAGGAGAAGTAACATTCAGACGTCAACTGTATTCTAATCCACAAAAAAGGACCATTCCGGGTTATTTGGCACGTCATTATTCTTTGACTATGTTTAATTTCTACAGACAACACTTCTTTAAAAAGTTTTTTGGTTGGCAAGGACTGTTTAGCAAGCGCAAATCTGGAACATTAACACTGGAGAAAAGCAATTAAGTTGAAGATGATTAAATCACTACTTAGTCTTTAGCGAGGACAGATTTGTTTGTCTCTCCTCACAAGTGCGTAAGAGGTTTACACTGAAGCTGCAAATGTAGAATTTAGCAGCACACAGACCCTGGCTTGTCCTGATCCTGCTAAGTAAGAACCACTCTCGGTTGACATTAATGGTGATTTCTGCTTCCGGAGGGGGAAGTTGCAGGAGAAGATGTTCAGAGACATTAAAATGTACAGAACAGTAGTGAAGTCTGTTAATAATCTGTATAGAATCTTATCCGGGTTTTGGAATGTCAATGATTTTTGCCATACATTACACCTTCAGGAATGAGTTTGGCTGGATTCTTGTATAGAATTGAATCTATTAATTCCATCAACTGAGGTGACCTGATTGCCTTAAGCTTTCAGATATTTGGTGCAATTTATTTTTTCTCAACATCCTTCTTTAGCCTGTCTGTTTTTCCTTTTGATGCTTCATAAATTCTCATCCAAATCATTGATATAAATGTCAAACAACAGTGGATCCAGAACAGTGACCAGCAGTTTTTGCCAGGGATTGGTGCTGCATCCACTGTTGTTTGTTTTTGTATAACTGATTTGGATGCATATTTAAGAAGGATAATTAGTAAGTTTACAGATGATTCCAAAATTGGTGCTGTAGTGTATCGTGAAGATGGTTATCTAAGATTACATTGATCATTTGGGCCAGTGGGCAAGGATTGACAGATGGAGTTTAATTTGAATAAATGCTAGCGGTTGCATTTTGGCAAGACAAACAAAGGCAACACTTACGCAGTTGATAGTAGACCCCTGAGTAGTGCTGTTGATCAGAGACCTAGGGGTTCAGGTATGTAGTTCATTGAAATTTGCATGACAGGTAGACAGAGTAGTTAAAACAAAAGGGTGTGTAGAACACTTGCCTTCGTTTCTCAGATTATTGAGTTTAGGAGTTGGAACGTTATGTTGTGGTTGTACCAAACATTGGTGAGGCTACCTTCAGAATACTGAGGACAATTCTGGTCACCTTGCTTTGAAAAATATGTTATTAAATTGAAGCGGTTGCAGAAAAGTTGTTAACAAGATTGAAGGGTTTGAGTCGTAAGGAGGGCTGGATAAGTTGGGACTTTTCTCAATGGAGCATAGGAGTTTGAGGGGTAATCTTATAGAAGTTTGCATCATCATGAGGGACGTAGAAAAGGTGACTAGCCAAGTTCTCTGCTGAGGAGTTCAAAACTATGGATTTTTAAGGTGAGAGGAGAAAGATTTAAAAGTGACCTGAGGGGCAACATTTTTCACACAGAGGGCAGTTCATATGTGAAATGAACTGCCAGAGGATGTGATAGATGCAGTTACAGACACAGCATTTAAAAGACATTTGTACAGGTACATGAATAGAAAAACAGTGAGTGGTATGGGCCAAACACAGGCAAATGGAATTAGTTTAATTTAGTTTGGGAAACTTGGTCGGACTGAAGTGTCTGTTTCTGTGCTATTTGACACTATGACTTTATATGAAATTTTCAACACAGTGAAAAGCAGCAACACTCCTCCCTAGTTCTTTGCAAATCATAGACGTATCATCACTGTGGAACCACCAAAACTAGTTGGCTGCAGCAGTTCATGAAAAGGCTCTACGTCAGCTTCTCTAACTAGAGATAAGTAATAAATATGGCCAAAACAGAAAGTGCTAGAGAAATGCAGGAAGCCTGTAAGCAACTGTGGAGAAAAAGAGGAATTTCTGACAAAGGACCATTGGATTAAAAAAAATTAACTCTGTTATGGGGATGGGCACCAAAATTGTAGTTCGACTATAGAAAAGGTTGAGAGTAGGGTGGTCCGTAATAAAGTTTCAGGGAAGCAAGATGGCACCGGCAAGCAAGAAGTTGGATTGAAGTGTGTCTACTTCAATGCTAGGAGCATCCGGAATAAGGTGGGTGAACTTGCAGCATGGGTTAGTGCCTGGGACTTCGATGTTGTGGCCATTTCGGAGACATGGATAGACAGGGACAGGAATGGTTGTTGCAGGTTCCGGGATTTAGATGTTTCAGGAAGAACAGAGAAGATGGTAAAAGGGGCGGAGGTGTGGCATTGTTGGTCAAGGACAGTATTACAGTTGCAGAAAGGATGTTTGGGGACTCGTCAACTGAGGTAGTATGGGCTGAGGTTAGAAATAGGAAAGGAGAGGTGACCCTGTTGGGAGTTTTCCATAGGCCTCCGAATAGTTCCAGAGATGTAGAGGAAAGGATAGCAAAGATGATTCTCGATAGGAGTGAGAGAGACAGGGTAGTTGTCATGGGGGACTTCAACTTTCCAAATATTGAGTGGGAACACTATAGTTCGAGTACTATAGATGGGTCAGTTTTTGTCCAGAGTGTGCTGGAGGGCTTCCTGACACAGTATGTAGATAGGCCAACAAGGGGCGAAGCCACATTAGATTGGGTACTTGGTAATGAGCCCGGCCAGGTGTTAGATTTGGAAGTAGGTGAGCACTTTGGTGATAGCGATCACCATTCTGTTATGTTTACTTCAGTGATGGAAAGGGATAGGTGTATACCACTGGGCAAGAGTTATAGCTGGGGGATGGGCAATTATGATGAGATTAGGCAAGATTTAGGGAGCATAGAATGGGGAAGGAAACTGCAGGGGATGGGCACATTAGAAATGTGGAGCTTATTCAAGGAAAAGCTCCTGTGTGTCCTAGATAAATATGTACCTGTCAGGCAGGGAGGAAGCTGTAGAGTGCGGGAGCCGTGGTTTACGAAGGAGGTGGAATCTCTGGTCAAGAGGAAGAAGAAGGCTTATGTTAGGATGAGATGTGAAGGCTCAGTTAGGGCACTTGAGGGCTACGAGGTAGCCACGAAAGACCTAAAGAGAGAGCTCAGAAGAGCCAGGAGGAGAAATGAGAAGTTGTTGGCGGATAGGATCAGGGTAAACCCTAAGGCTTTCTATGTGTATTTAAGGAATAAAAGAATGACGAAAGTAAGATTAGGGACAATCAAGGATAGTAGTGGTAAGTTGTGTGTGGAGTCAGATGAGATGGGGAAGCGCTAAATGAATATTTTTCAACAGTATTCACTCTAGAAAACGACAATGTTGTCGAGGAGAATACTGAGATACAGACTACTAGACTAGGTGGGATTGAGGTTCACACGGAAGAAGTATTAGAAATCCTTCAGAAGGTGAAGATAGATAAGTCCCCTGGGGCGGATGGGATTTATCCTCGGATCCTCTGAGAAGCCAGGGAGGAGATTACCGAGACTTTGGAATTGATCTTTAACTCGCCATTGTCTACAGGAATAGTGCCAGACGACTGGAGGATAGCAAATGTGGTTCCCCTGTTCAAGAAGGGGAGTAGAGACAACCCAGGTAATTATAGACCAGTGAGCCTTACCTCAGTTGGTAAAGTGTTGGAAAAGGTTATAAGGGTTAGGATTTATAATCATCTAGAAAAGAACAAATTGATTAGGGATAGTCAGCACGGTTTTGTGAAGGGAAAGTCGTGCTTCACAAACCTTATTGAGTTCTTTGAGAAGGTGACCAAACAGGTAGATGAGAGTAAACCGGTTGATGTGGTGTATATGGATTTCTGCAAGGCGTTCTATGAGGTTCCCCACAATAGGCTATTGTACAAAATGCGGAGGAATGGAATTGTGGGAGATATAGCAGTTTGGATCGGAAATTGGCTTGCTGAAAGAAGACAGAGGGTGGTAGTTGATGGAAAATGTTCATCCTGGAGACCAGTTACTAGTGGTGTACTGCAAGGGTCGGTGTTGGGTCCACTGCTGTTTGTCATTTTTATAAATGACCTGGATGAGGGCGTAGAAGGATGGGTTAGTAAATTTGCAGACGACACTAAGGTCGGTGGAGTTGTGGATAGTGACGAAGGCTGCTGTAGGTTGCAGAGAGACATAGATAAGCTGCAGAGCTGGGCTGAGAGGTGGCAAATGGAGTTTAATGCAGACAAGTGTGAGGTGATGCACTTTGGTAGGAGTAACCAGAAGGCAAAGTACAGGGCTAATGGTAAGATTCTTAGTAGTGTAGATGAGCGGAGAGATCTTGGTGTCCATGTACACAGATCCTTGAAAGTTGCCACCCAAGTTGTCAGGGCTGTTAAGAAGGCATACAGTGTTTTAGCTTTTATTAATAGAGGGATCGAGTTCCGGAACCAAGAGGTTATGGTGAAGCTGTACAAAACTCTGGTGCGGCCGCACTTGGAGTATTGTGTACAGTTCTGGTCACCGCATTATAAGAAGGATGTGGAAGCTTTGGAAAGGGTTCAGAGGAGATTTACTAGGATGTTGCCTGGTATGGAGGGAAGGTCTTACGAGGAAAGGCTGAGGGACTTGAGGCTGTTTTCATTCGAGAGAAGAAGGTTGAGAGGTGACTTAATTGAAACATATAAGATAATCAGAGGGTTAGATAGGGTGGATAGGGAGAGCCTTTTTCCTAGGATGGTGATGGCGTGCATGAGGGGGCACAGCTTTAAATTGAGGGGAGAAAGATACAGGACAGATGTCAGAGGTAGTTTCTTTACTCAGAGAGTAGTCAGGGAATGGAACGCTTTGCCTGCAATGGTAGTAGATTCGTCAACTTTAGGTACATTTAAGTCGTCATTGGACACGCATATGGACGTACATGGAATAGTGTAGGTTAGATGGGCTTGAGATCGATATGACAGGTCGGCACAACATCAAGGGCCGAAGGGCCTGTACTGTGCTGTAATGTTCTATGTTCTATTTTCCCTCTACAGGTGCTGCCAGACCTCCTGAGTTTCCCCAGCGCTTCTGTTTTTGTTTCAGATCTTCAGCATCCACAGTTCTTTGTTTTAGTCAATAAATCTGACCAGTTGCCTTACTAAAATAATTTGTTTTTGTTCCATTGTGCTCAAGTCCACCTTGATTTTCTTTCCTGTTCGCAATTGTATGTCAGAGATTGCTTCTATTGCTAGCAGTGGAAATCACCATGCATGAATCTCCAGTTCAAATTAAAATAGAAGCAGTGAGGGTGATGTAGGAATCAGGGTAACACTATTGGCACTGTCGTAAAAGGACTTGTTTATCCATTGTGCTGTGTAGTGTCAATAAAACTTCGCGCCTTCTATCAGCACTTGAATCTGTCTGCTTTCTTTCCATTTCTGGAAATACAGGCTGACTGCAAGCACACATAGTATGTTAAAGGATGGTGTCATTGAAATGGGGAAACAGTACAGCACAAATGAATTTTCAGCATGGTACCATTACTGTCTCCATGCTTCCCCTGGTGATAATATCTTGCACTCCCACAGCTGCCCATTATATGCTCTGTCAGCTGAATCTGTACTCCCCTTAACAAACTGCAACATTCCCAAGTGGATGTTCTACACCATTCTTGCTGAATTTCTCAACTCTTTTCTCTCCTGTTATATTTTCCGTCTTTCCTACTGTGACTCACATCAATGGCTCTGACCAGTTAATAGCCTATGAAACCTTAGTCCTCTGTCGATTTGCTTATCGCATCCCAAGCTCTCCCTAATTACAGGTTTTCCATTCTTTATCTTTTTCTTTTGACCACCTTGTGCATTCCCACTGATATTTCCGAACAATCTTTTATTACCCCAATGATATTTCACATCTTTGTTTCCTCTAACTCATTTCAGCGCATTCATTTCCTCACATTTCTTTGTAGAATGTCTTCTCACTGTCAAAAAAAGCTTTACTCCTCTATGACTTCATTTTGGAGGAGGACATTAAGGAGTGAGGCTTCGAAAGCTTGTGTTTTCAAACAAACCTGTTAGACTATAACCTGGTGTTATGTGAGTTCTGAACTTGTCCACCTCAGTCCAACACTGGCACCTCCATCATTGAGACAACCCTTTCAATCTAAACTTTCAACTTTTTCATCTTTTCCTGTTCCTCAAATCTCCTATACCTCCTTGTACATTCAAGCACCATGCTCAAAATTCTCCATTTTTTTTCCTCTTTTTTTTTTTAGATTGCTGGTCCTGGCCAATTCAGAATAGGTATATTATCTTATTTGCAATACTGAAATTCCATTTCTTTCCTGACTAATAACAGACAGGCTGTCGAAAATAAAGTAAAAATTGGTAATGGCAGAAGCAGCCTTACAGCTTGAGTGCCTGTGGCAGTTTTGTGCAAACTGTGTTCTCGTAGTTGAAGCAGAATGTTTACTGTTAAAATCATATAGAGGAAATGGTACTGAATGTATGCAGTGCTCTTCCTGCCCTTGTGTTTGGAATGATGTGAAGGGACCTTTACTTTGTATCAAACCCAGCTGTACTTTTGATTCAGGATGGATGCTTTAGTATTGTAGGATGATTGGCTGCTCATTCACACCTAACATTCTGCACGCATTTAAATTTCTGGTCTCATTTCTATGATTAGTTAGGTTTGCAAATGTCAGACAAAATCCCAGGTCATATTTGTGCAGCTTCGTAAAGAAGCTGGAAAAGAAAGGGTGTTGTGTCAAAGCTAGGGAGAAGTTAAGACAATAATTAAAATGATAAAAGTCTACGATAACAAGCCACATATTATGAATGTAAATAGCAAACTAGCTTAACCATGCCCTTAAGAGTTAAGTTTCAGTGTTCCAGCAGTAGGATTTCCTGCTGTTTATGTTCCAGCCTACTGGACATGAACTCACTTCCTCAGGTCATCCTGTGAGTTTTTAACTAGGATGCAGATTCAGAAAAGAGGCCAACAATTTCAGATGGAGATTGTTAGACTCGAGGGGACAAGTGGGGAGGAATTATTCCTTTACAAGTTTATTTAAACATGTTTTGCAGATTCTGCCACTAAAATTTCTAATATATCAAGCACTGGATACTGCAAAAACCACTCATAATATCAGGCAAGTTGCATGATTAAATATGAAAATTCAAAGATTCCTGTTGGAATCCATCATTGGTTCATAAAAATGCCAACTTGTTGTGTAGCTCCCCATTCAAATGCATTGGATGCTATAACATTCATGTATTTATACTGTAGATAGAAAACAAATTTGACATAGTTATGACTTATCTATTTCAGTATCCTTTTACTTATTAAAATACAATGAAAGAACTGCGGATACTGCAGATCAGGAACAAAAACAGAAGTTGTTGGAAAAGCTCAGCTGGTCTGACAGCATCTGTGAAGACCAAAATCAGAGTTAACATTTTGGGTTTGGTGTCCCTTCATCAGAACTATGGTAGCTGGGAAAATTTCACTTTATATGCAGAAAAATAAGGAGAGCGATGGGGTAGGAAGTAAATATTATGTATAGGATAGAGTCCAAAAAGAGACAGAGAGAAGAAGCAATTGGATACACAAAGGAGTTGATAACGATCTAACTAGGAGGGTGATTAACAGAAAATAGCCCAGGATAGTGGGGTGGGGAGTAAATGAAAGGGTAAAATATAAAGCCCGAAATGAGAGAAGCGCTGTGTGATAGACAAAGGAGTTGATAACTATCTGGTTAGGTGGGTGAATAGAGTTAATGGGGACTGTTAGTGGCTAACTATGGTGTGTGTAATGGCAGGCTATGTGATAACAAGGCCTGGTGTATGGGGTAGGGCTGTAGGACATGGATGCGTTTAGACCCTAAAATTGTTGAACTCAATATTGAGTCCAGAGGATTTTACATTAGAGAAACGAAGCATACACTGGGTGACCGCTTCTCAGAACATCTACATTCTGCTCGCAAAAAAGACGCTGAGCTTCCAATTGTATGCCAATTTAACACACCAGCCTGTTTCCTGGCCAACCTTCCTTTCTCTGAGATAACAAGGTATAGAGCTGGATGAGCACAGCAGGCCAAGCAGCATCAAAGGAGCAGGAAAGTTGGCGTTTCAGGCCTAGACCCTTCTTCAGAAAATCAGAAGAATTTTCTGAAGAAGGGCCTAGACCTGAAACGTCAGTTTTCCTGCTCCTATGATGCTGCTTGGCCTGCTGTGTTCATCCAGCTCTATACCTTGTTATCTCAGATTCTCCAACATCTGCAGTTCTTCTATCTCTGAAACGATTTATTTCTCTGGCTTGCTGCAGTGCTCCAGCAAAGCTCAACGCAAGCTGAAAGAGCACCTCATTTTCCACTTGGGACTCTACAGCCCTCCGGACTCAAGTTCAATCATTTTAGGGCTGGAACTCTCCCAAGTCCTAGTCCCCTACCTCACAACTAGGCCTTGTTTTCACATAGCCTGCCATTACACACTACCTATTATTAGTTATTAACAGCCTCCATTAACTCTATTCACCCTCCTAGCCAGATAAGTTATTAACTCCTTTGTCTATCACACAGCGCTTCTCTCTCTTCAGGCTCTATCTTTTATCCTATCATTTACTCCCCAGATTTTCTGCATGTAAACTAAATTTTTCCCAGCTATCATCAGTTCTAAGGAAAGGTCACCGGACCCAAAAGATTAACTCTGATATTTTTTCTTCACCGATGCTGCCAGATCTGCTGAGCTTTTCCAGCAACTTCTGTTTTTGTGTCTTTTTACTTAGACTTAGTTTTTTTTTCTTCAACCTTAAACCATTTTTCCTCGTTATCATCCTATACCTCATTTGACATTGAATTCATCCATTCTAGCTTGCACAATTTGATTCAGACTTTGCACTGTTTGTTGCACTGCCCTTGTTTAAGGCAACATTGATATGCACAACCGGGTGAAACAAATCTATGATACGTTGTTAAGGTGGTTGAACTGCTTCCAGCTCACACTTGAGCAACTCATTGGGCCCAATATCATCATCATTAAACCAGCAAGGTTAAGTCTAACACATACTACAGAAATCTTTGGACCAAACCTTATGATACAGAAATTACAAATCAGAGAGAAAAGGGGTGGCAGTGTGTGTCAGGATCCTTATCCAACTGCACACTTTTATTGGCATTCTACAGTGGAGTTACAGTTTGGTGAAAGGTTTAAGGTGAGTTCTGCTCGTCCCCCCAAATTGTACTATCTCTCTAATTACACACTCACTTTGCACACGCTGACAAATAACAACTAAATATTGGAAATAATTTTAGCTGCCCCCTTGTAATACTCATGATGTCAACTAGATGAAAATTGCCGGGGAATACCAGTGTTGAAGGTTGTACTCAGGAAGTAAATATGGCAATTATCAATTTCACGCAAAAGGCCAGAAGCATCAGAGGAAGAGAAAATTAGTTTTGCATAGCTGAAAGGGTACCTATATGCAAGGATAGGGCAAAATGAGGAGAAAGGCCTTCATGAAAGACCATCGCCAATGCAAAAATCAAACCGACATCATTGGCCTCATTCTGTATCTCACTGTAGCAACTCAAAACTGAATTGATTGGCTTCCAGACTTGACGAGACTTGCTTCTAATTCTGATTAGTATTTTCAAGCTAAAGATTGAAAACTTGGAAGGCACCTGAATATAAGCGAGAAGCATCTACACCAGCATAGTTCCGTTCATTCTGTGCCACTGACAGTAAATTAACTAATATATGTGGTGAAGTGCAAAGTCAAATCTCTTGCCTGTAGATGCACTTGCTGTAATTGAGGAAGTAGAGAGGCCAGAAATAATGGGAACTGCAGATGCTGGAGAATCCAAGATAACAGAGTGTGAAGCTGGATGAACACTAAGCAGCATCTCAGGTTAGTAGAGAGGCCAGTTTGGTGAACTACACCACTAAAGTATGCCTTTGTGCAACATAGAAGTAACTCGATGTTTGTGATGTCTCATCTTCCAAATATATGTGCTTTGGAAATTGGGAGATGATAATCTTTCCTCTGGGGATAGGTAGCTGGGTCCTTTGGTTTAACCACTGTTAGTCAATTAAGTGTTTAATTTAGAGCAATGTGATAGTTGGCAAGATGAAAAAGAATCAATAGGACTGTAACTACAGTGAATAAATAAATGGGATACTAACTAATTATCCCATTTTCTTGCAACATGGTAGGTTTAAGCTGATTTGCAAATTTCCCAGCAGTTCCAGCAATGACAGTGTTAAAAATTTGGAGCAGCAGCAGTTTGTCCTTGGTATTCTGAATGGATGAGTTCCGCTGCAAGGCATTCCCTGTGGACTCAGATACTATTTTAGTGTGTTTGTCTCTGACAAGCCTTTCTGTTTCTTTTAATGGGGTGTGGTTTAAGGATAGTGAAGAATGTGAAGTACCTCAGTTCTTCTGGTGCCTCATCTTGGAACTCTACAGCAATAGTCTTGCACCAGACTTGACTCCCACAGCAGGATGTGGACATTAGTCACTCAGCCTGGGCTGCAGTCAGTTAAGAAGCGTGTTGAAAACATGAATGTTCCCAAAGTGACCCAGGAACTTGTGCTGCCTTACTATTCTAGTTGTGGGACTTCTGCAATAAGGCTGCTGCTTTATCTGAAGCATTAAAGGGTTACTCCTCAAATTTCATGAAAGAGTTTCTTCACGTGGTTTGAGAGTTTTGGAGGAGGTCCAGAAAAAAAGAGAGAAGGCCTGATTGCCGAGACTTTTCAGATCGTAAAAAGCACTGTGAACCCAATCCATGATGGAGCACCCTACAAGACATTAGTTGTAAGTGACTGTTTTTCCCTCTTTCTCTCACAATATGCTGATTCTTTACGGGCTGAAAGCCCTATTGAAAATTTTAAAATTAACTTGTATTTTGGATCTTGTATTGATTAGTTCATATGCTGAAGAGACTTTTCTGCAATCCAAGGGCTGATATTTAGAGTTGAAGTTGGGGAAGTTTACTTTGTGATATGGAATTTGCAACTGGCTCCAGGAATTTATTATTTCCTTTTGGTTGAAATCTTAGCTGCAATTCCTCTAAAAGGAAATTGGAAACACCAAGAAGCACAATTCTAGGTACTGTCCGTTCACATTTGAGCTGTGTCATAAGAGACTGGTGGAGCCGTATAGCACCGCACAAAGTCGTAATGGGTACAGCCCTGTACAATGCTAGAGTAAATAGGTGGTGCAGTTTGGCCTGTCACTGTGCAGGTGGATTTAGATCAGTCACTGCATAAACTGGGCTATAGTTTTGATGGGTGTAGGTCGGTCAGTATAATGCTATAGGCACAGTGCTAATGGATACAAATCAATTAAGAACTAATGAAAGTTATCTGCTCAAAGGCTGAAGTTCTATGCTGATAGGTACTGGTCTGTTGCTGTATAATACTGGGTACAGAGCTGCTGAATGCAATTCTGGCAGTATAACGTTTGCTATAGTGTTGATAGGTACTAGTCTGTCACGCTATAATGAGTGAAAATACTAACATGTACACAACATTCATTGTATAATACCAAGTTAAGTATTAATGTGTCACAATTTGTCATGTAGCAGACTAGGCAAATGTTAAATTAAGCATGTTTTTGCAATAAAAGATTGACCAACTGTAATTGTACAACTCTCAAGCTGCATTGAAAAACACAGATCCAATTTCAGTGATGTCTGCACGCATTTTTGAGAACCCTCTGATCAGTCATTAGAGTGTAGACATAACTTCATTGCATGAGTAAATATATCACGTCCTAATGTAATGACTCAGTAAAAACCTAAGAAGCAGATTTCTTGCATTGCTAGGAAATCATGATACCTTAGGTCCAGCATTGTGCCTTGAGGCAGACCCTGATGTACCTGACAAAATGTAGCTTATTATCCTAATGGATTGATCTGATATGATTCTCCTTGATCACTCTGTAACCTTTGACACAGCAAACTACATCAACCCTTCCAAATCCCTTACACCTTTAACGTGTTGGGATTGCCCTCACACAGTAATCTGATCACAGCCAGAGCTTCTCAAGTAATAACTTTTCTTCCTTGGGCTCTTTCCACCAATGCCCCAGAAAGCATTCCTTGCCCCCTTCCTCATCTGTATGCTTTTGCTGAATGTGAAGTTCTTTTCCACGTGTATGCTGATGAAACCCAGCTTTACTTTTCTAACTTCACTAAATCCTTCCACTGCCTCTCTGTTGTCAGAGTGCTTGTCCAGTATGTGGTTGTAGATGAGTAACAGTTTCTTTCAGTTGGAATAGTAAGAAGACTCAGAATTCTACCACTGTACTATGGAGTTACATTTTAAATACTGCTGAAAAAAAGAGAGATGCTTTCAAGGCTCTTCATCCTGTACTTATCAAGACAAAAGACTGTCAAATTTCAAAAATCTCAATTTATACAGCACTGGAATAAGGTGCTAATTGGTTGACAAAGTTGATGCCGATTGGTTGAATTTTTTCCATAGAGAATGTAGCATGGAGTTATTGTCCCTGTGCTTTTGTTTAATTCAGTGATGCATTACCTGTTCCTTTGTTCTGCAGAGGCTGGGTCTCTGTGTATGAATATATGTAGTTTCTAACATGATTAAATGAGCCACATTGACTTACCATGGGTTCAATGTGTAGTATCTATACCGAACATTTCTACATTGTTTTCAGAAGTACCCCCAAAACCTGATAAGGAAGGTCACGGGCCTAAGGTATTTGGGAACTCCATCACATCCAAGTTCCTTCCCAAGGCCCATGCCCTGACTTAAGCATACACCACTGTTGCTTTTGTTATCATTTGACTATCACTACGTCGGACACATTAATGTTGTGCGACAGTATGCAGACTAATACATGTTTAACATGGTGTGACACACCACAACTTCACTTTCAGCGTGTAAAGTACATAATCTGCCTTCACCACATAAACTGCATCAGTTCAAGAAGATAGCCCACCACCACTTTCTTAAGGACAGTTAGGGATGTGCAATAAATGCTAGACTTACCAGCAGTGCTACCTCCCAAAGAATTACTTACTAAATACTCCATGAAGTGATAGTCCTCATCAATTTCTTATCTCAATGAACCTTCTGTTCTCCAGATTATATACTGGCATATTTCAACATGTGGTTGCTACCTCTGATGCTAACCAGGAATTCACAGGAAGCGTGTAGGTGTAGTTGACAGTGAAGAGGAAGGAACGTGGGTTTATTTGTCACAATCGCAATTAATAATTGGTTTTGGATAAGCATATTGTAATTTGAATATTACCTAACTAACCATAGGATCATACTACGCTAACATGAGATGTATGCATGAGCACCTGAATAAAGTACCCTCCCATTTGATCTGTTGATAATAATAAGGCTGACAGCAGGAAGTTAAAATTGTATTATCTGAGAATCAGCCTTGAAAGCAGGATCTACTGTTTCAATTTATTCAGTGTATTAAAAGTGGAGGAGACATCTGAACTGGTGAGATGTTTTAGTGCCAAGCCAGGAAGTTGTTGTGTTTGTGCTGTATAATTGTCAATGTGGGTAATGTAGTTGCCACATTGTATGCGAAGTAAATGGATAGATATGGACGTGCATTGCCAGTGATTAAGTGGTCGTGAAAAGTTAGATTTAGGAAATCAGGCACTGTGAGGCAATCACTGCCAATGATTGATTAATTGTTTAGCAATAAGTACCAGAAATAAACTCTGCCACGGAGTGAAAGTTATTTGAAAATTGAATCAAAAGCTACCTTTTAATATATACATTTTTTAAACCAATGTCTTGCTTAAAGTTGATAACAGTTCCTCCCTTTCCTTTTACTGACTGATTAAGATGACAGCTAATGAGATAATAACCTGCCTGCTATGGTGAAGAAAGAATTTTTTAATATTAGTTTTGCTGATCCTTTGTGGTGTTGCTGACAGGTCTTCCTGGGAGCAGTTCTATTTTGTGCAGTTTTTAATTTTTTCACTCCCTATCATTTCCGGTTGGGAAGCCACCTGAATTGTTTGAGGCTGGTTAAAGGCTAATTATAGGTGCTTAAAGTTTAGTTTTGGATTGACATCTGGTTAGTTCTGCTACTTATTACCTCAGGCCACAAATGCCAACAGGAGATGACTAACTTTCTTTCTATTTTGATGTTCTTTTCTTAAAAGTATTTAACTATGACTTGTTCACATCTCATTTATACAAAATGTGACATCCTGTGTGTGACACGCAAGGGGAAACTGGTTGGGTTATCAGGAGCCCCAGATGATTTTAACTCTCAAGCCTCATCCATAATCCGCTAACTAGCAGCCTGCTGTAGCAGGCTGAAAGACACAGTCACCAGCAGTAGAAAATCTGTCTTCGCTGAAGATATCCAGTGACACTGAAGTAAGTGCAGGATTGTGGTTTTGACAGTTTCTCATGAGTGATTTTCCAGGTACTAAAATAGAATTTTTAACAAGCTTCTCTGTGCAGACAGTGTTTCATCGAGGCGGTGTCTCTTTCAATTGGCTGTTAATTACAATTGGAGTCTTTGAATGTGAATTTGCGTGATGTTAATGGTAATCAATTCATGCCGGTGCCATGCCACTCAAAAGAAAATAGCTACATTGATCTCACAAGAAATTTATCCACTCCACTTTAATGTCTGCTCTTTGTGGCTTTACCCAAAATGGTAAGAGTTAAATTCTGCTCCCTCTCCATTAAAATCAAAGTTCCAATGTAAATACTGGTGGTAGTGTTCACATCAAGACCAAATATATTTTCTGTATCTTGCTTATGCTGATAAACTTCACTTTGCTCAATCTTCCACTGTTGTTGCCATTTCTGTCTTCTGCTTTACATTGAACCCCAGGTCCACATGTTTGGAGATATTCTCTCCCATGCTGAGAAGCAGTTGCATGAAAGAAAGGAAGAGCAGCAGTAAGGTTCTGAGCGGCCCCAAGCGAAGTGAGGAAAACAGCAGGTGTTATACGGCAGTCCCTACAACTACTAGTACGCTGAACTCCATTAAACCCCTGCAGGGCTTAGTCAACTTGAGTTATTATCCATCATGCAAAGAGCAGACCAGTGAGAAATGAGAAACAGCAATGAAAATGTAAAAATATGATTAGGTTGGAGAATTGAAATTTAAAGATCTCCAGCAAATGGGAATTTCAAAATAAGTGAAAAAAAAACACGATCAAAATAAGTAACAAGAGGCAACTGAGATTCAAATAAAAGATAAGGTGCAAGAAAAGTATTTCGGGAAGAAAATCGCAGGGGCTTGCAAGCAGGTTTAAGAGTATGTGGAAAACCGAAAAAAGTGGCCTGGAGCCAGTAATTAATGAAAAACTCCAAAAAAAAAGTAAAGGAGTAAAAAGTAGTACTTCATAAAGGAAATGAGAGAAGGGGGTCTGGAAAAAGGACACAAAACTGGGACTGTTGTAATATTGGAAGGATTTTTAATAGGATCCAGGAAGTGGGGCTTCAAACAGATAAGAAAGACCCAATCATGAAAACTCAGAATTCACTGAATAACCTGGAAAGCTGTAAGTACTGAGAGCAGGAACTAACCTTTGAAAAATGTAGGTATGCAAAACAAAAATAAGGAGGGAAACCAATGCTTTAAGAAAGCATCAAGCAAGGGATAAAGACTAAGCCTTAGAATTGTGAACAGCAATGATCAAGAATACCACGTAAAATATTTCCTACAGAAATAACTAATTGTAAAAAATGGAAATCTACCCAACAGCGAGGCTTGGAGGAGATTAGACACAGAATCGGCACTCGTGATGCAAATATAACCGATAACATTGAAAAATGCCATGCCAGTAATAGCTACTGGTGTCATGGAAGCGTAATGTGGATATCCTAACATAGCATCCCCATGTGAAGCATTCGAATAGGTGCATAACATATATTGATTTTATTTTATAATTATTTTATAGCTATATAATTTAGGCTTCATTTAGTGTCATGTGCTTTTTAAGAGTGGAACTGAGGCTGTAATTGATTATGGAAACATTATATGTTTAGCATAATCGTGAAAACTTCACAACTACTATCAAGCTTGAAACTCTACCACTTAATGTATGTAGCTCCAGCACTAATTTAATTTTCCTTTAAAGTATAGGTTCTCTACTATTAGTTTCTGAAATGGAGCTGAGTAAGCTGAAGTCGGGTTAAAAGATAATGATGTATATGTTTGAATTTACTGGTGTGCTTCACATACCCATGTCTGTTTCACTTTCTGTTCAGAATGTATGGACATCATCCTGCTGGTTACTGGCCCATGTGCCTTAGGCAAACAGTCACACAATACCGTCGTTCTGATCTGGATTCACATTCAGTTCAGTGTCAGCTGATGGATCTCAAAGCAATTTGGATATCACTGTTTTCCTTATTAGGAATCATCTACAAAAATAATGGTGCTTATGCACCCTTAAAATCAGCACTTACTGTACTCATCAAAATCAGCTATTTTAAACAAAATAAGTTAGTCAGATATAATATAGAAATTTGAAACACTGGCTAAATTTTGACTTTCAGTTCAATGACTGTTCATTTATCTAGCTGGGCCCATGGTAGTTTGGTAAACCATCAGCATTGACCTTTCAAAATTTTCACTTAAAAGATATACAAATACACATCACTTTGAGGTTAGTTCACGAGGGCACATAAACCTGTGGGATTCGGAAGTCTCAGCTTTCATTCTAGCAGGAAAAGTTGAAAAAGCAATTCCAGGTTGATTGCTGCGGTACTGTCTCTTATCTTGTTAGATCGCATTCTACTAACATTGTTTTTCTATCTATTCAGTACGTCTCCCTTCCACAGATATCTTTTGACTTGTCAGTAAAATTAAAGCTGTCTTGAAAATTCACAATTTCTTCAGGGAATACATGTCTTACGTTTTTTTATATTCTTGCATGGGATGTGAGCGTCGCTTACAAGGCTGACTTTTGTTTTCAAATCTAAATGCCTTGGAACTGAGTGACCCACTGGATCATTTCATCAGCAGTTAAGAACCAACCACATTTCTGTTTTTAAGAGTTACGTGTCATTGACACCAAGTAAGGATGACAGATTTCCTTCTCTAAGGAAGTGAATTCAGATGGGCTTTACAACAATCAACAAGGATTACATGGTCACCATTAGACTAGCTTGTTAATTCATGACTTTTTTTATTGAATTCATTTTTCTGCCATGGTGGGATTTAAATCCGTCTTCCCAGAATGTTAGCTTGGGGCCTCTGGATTCTTAGCCCAGTGATATTACCACTATGCCACCCCTTCCCCTTGAACAAATATGAAAAGTTCTTTTTACAGGTGTTGACTTCTTAGAAAATATTTACTTAACTCCAGAGATATTATTTTATATTAAAAATTCAGCCATATTAAAGATTGCAGGAGATTGAAGATTTGTAATGCGTTCTGTTTTTACTGCAAGGTAGCGATCACATGAGCTCACAGTAAGTGGACACCGTGGTGGGGATGCAGTATCATTATTAATATTTTTCATATATGTGACCCGAAATCAGGAGGTCCAGTAATAACTGAACTTTAGATTAACTTGAGACTTGACTGTGTTATCAGGTTTCCATTTATACCTAACCCTACTTTTGTATTTGGTGCATTTATAGTTCTCATTACTGTCAGGTGACATTCATATCTTGGTTTCCTATATTTAAATTATAAGAACTGTTACTGTGTCCCAGTAATAGGATTATAAATACACAAAAGTCTATCTAAAACTAATCTGACAAGATAGGAAAAATAATTTTAGCAATATTAGCAACAAGAGCCAAAGATGGAGTTCACACTCCCAATTATCAAAACTGCAGAAAGAACAAATATGGAAGCATGAAACTCGATTTCCTTCCTTCTAGGAATATTAATAACCCTTAATTTGAAATGTATGCAGGATGATACTCAACTTGGCGATAGTGGTTTGTAGAGCTCAGGTAACTTTGAGCACCACCATGTGGGCCTGTTTTTATCATCAAAATAAGGCAAAATAAGGTAAAGTCACCCATAGTCTCAGAAGATCATAAGGCTGCTCTCTCATTACAGCAAGCCAACCGGTGGTGAACCATCACAGGTAAGCCACAGGATTAGCTTCATATAACTTGTTAGAAATTAAATGAGCCACTCATGATGTTTATTAACCAACTGCCAATCTGCATTAGTTTATGTTCGAGCAAAAACAACTCATACTTTTGAGACTAAATCTCAATTTATATGGGTTTGTCTCCTGATTTGAAAGACAAAGTAACAGGATGTTTGCATTTCTGCCTCTAAAGCCAACACTACCTTTTCTATTTCTAAGCATCACTCAGCTGCTACTGTCTGTTTCCCCACTTGGGTTCAGATATGCTTGGGCCAATACTACGACTCTTTTTGCCACTTCTTCTCTCTTACAGGCTTCAATCCTTTACCTCAGTTGAAGGCTGCCCCTTTTTCCTCAGTTGAAGGCTGCCCCTTTTTCCTCAGTTGAAGGCTGCCCCTTTTTCCTCAGTTTTTCTGCGCACTCTTGTTTTACTTTTTTTCAACTTACTAATGCTTAGGATTTCATGCCGACACAGTGTGATACTATAATATTCTGGGAGTAACCCAGAAAAAAGGGTGAATTCCTTTGGTTCTTATCTGATGTGCTGGTATTTTTGGAATGGGGTTGATCAAGGAAGCTGTTGATTCTACCAGCGATTGTAGTTATTCAGGATATTGTAGATTTAAGTTGCAAGTTACCAATAGCTGGTGTCACTTTTCTGAAATAATTATTTTAGTCAATTCAATCAACTAGATCCTGGAATCTTTTGAGATTCGTTGAAAAAGATTCATGAAAGCACAACTGTTTTATGTTGATGATTCTTAGATTTGTGGCCACTTTCCTAAATTGAATCAAAGTCTTGGTGTAAGTATCATTGGGACAAACCAACAGTAAGGGTGTTGAATGAAGACTTTGTGAAAATTGAAATGTTCACATCTTAATTATTGATGTGAAATAATAGTGTAGAGCTGGATGAACGCAGCAGGCCAAGCAGCATCAGAGAAGCGGGAAAGCTGACGTTTCGGGTCGAGACCCTTCTTCAGAAAATTAATTATGAATGTTCTGGTTTTGTATATGTAGCCATTGTGGCAGTTTGACATATTTATTGTCAGTGATATGTTTCAAGACTGTGGGGTGAATTTTGAAAGATACGATGTACAAATTGGTTGCAGAGACTTAGGATTTTATTTGAGCATACTGAGGACCGTTGCTAAATATGAATTTAAAATTGTAACATCTCTGGAAAAGAACAGAGCCTCAACACAATAGATTTAATGTAAGGGGAGGGAGATTTAAAGGAAATGCAAAAAAATGTTTATTCATTCAGAGAATGGTAAGATTCTGGAACTCAGAATCCGGAATTATCTGTAAGGATGGTAGAGGCAGAAATGTCAAACCATTTAAGAAGTTTTTAGATATACACTTGCGATGCAAGTCATACGAGGCCAAGTGCTGAAAAATGGAAGTAAAATAGTTAGGTCGCCATTTTTGACTGTAGATTCAATGGGCTAAAGGGCCTTTTTCTCTGCTGTGATCCACTGTGACACAACAGCAAATTATAAAATATACTTTAAATAGTTCACACAATACCATGAGGTACTGCATGGGCTCAAAATCTGAAGCATGAAATAAAATGTCTTGATGTACTTCACAGGACTGTATATATAATTTGACACAAAGCCTTATAAGGATATATATAAACAGATGATTGAAAGCTTGGTGAAAGAATTCAATTTACAGAAGGGCATCTCAAAGAAGGAAAGAGACTGGCAGAGAGTCACAGGTTTAGGACGAAAGTTCAGAACTTGGGACTCAGGAGATGAGTTGGAAGAGGACAGATGTTTAGGATGGTTGTGGGGCTTAAGGCAATTACAAATATATAGAAGCATTTGTAAACAGGATGAAAATTTGAGAATCTAAGTGCTGTTTAACCAGAGCCAAGTTAGATTAGCTGGCTCATGCATGATAGGTAAATGGGACATGGTGAGACTAAGTACAAGCAGCAGAACTTCGGATGACCTTACAGTTATAAAGGGAGAATGTCTGAGGCTAAACTGGACATTGAAGCAGTTAAATCTAGAGGTGACAAAAACGTGGATAAGGTTATCAGCAACAAATGAACTAAGGCAGAGGCAGAGTCAGCCCGTCTAACAGAGGTGGATTAAGCAGTATTAATGATGGCATTCATCTATAAGTTTATCTCGGGTTTAAAAAGAAAATTTACCTGAAGTTTGATTGAAGTCAGTTTTCAGACAAGTGGATTGCAATTTACCTACAAAAACAGCTTTTATTTACAGACTGCTTTAAAGTAATTAAAATATGCCAAAACAATTCACAAAGATGAATTTGGTGTCTAGACCAAAAGGTGATCAAAAGCTTGGTCAGTAAGATAAGTTTTAAGAAAGAAAAGGTTTATATTTACACGGTGCTGTTCATGTCCTCAGGATGTCACAAAGTATTTTAACCCAGTAAAGCATTTTTGAACTTTGGTTTTAATGTGGGAAACATTACAGGAGTGTCTTAAAGAAGGAGAGGTGGAGAGACAAAAAGGCTTATGGTGAGAATTATAGAGTTTTGTCATCAAGATAATGAAAGACTCAGCCATTAGTGACTGGGTGAAGAAAGTAGGTTCTGCACAGGTTGGATCACGCTTGTTGATAGAACCAAAGTATTTGACAGAGTGTTTCCAGCTCTACATTTTGTTTTGCAAATCTAAGTAAATAGCACTATAAATAGCTGGACAATGTGAACATGCATTGATTGAATGAGTGTAGGATTGGCTTTGATATTGAACTGATTTCTACATTTGAATAACTTACTACAGCCATACAGCAACATTTGGAAAAGACAGGCACATCAAAAGCTATGAAAATACTGATGTTTGCAGCACCTATAGAGCCACACAGAAATTAACAATTACTGACTTTGGATTCGGGAGGAAATAATGTCAAACAGTTACCTGACTGTCTTTACCAAGAACTTATGACAGCATTTTCATTGATATATTCAAAAACGTCTTTTTACAAGCAGAACCTGGTTTGCACAGAGGAACATGGCTCTTCTAGGCACATATCAGCATTGTTGCAGGAACAACCTGCAACACAATCAGAGTTTGGTTGATGTGATACAGGCTGTTTTGAGGGTTTGGAGGATTAAGTTATGAGGACTAGCTTCATAAACTTGGCTCGCATTCCATGAAGTACAAATGAAAGTGTAGTATTTATGGGGTGTTTAAAATGTTAAAGAGATGCAATAGGACAGGTGCGAAAAGACTGTTTCCATTGGGGATGTGGGGCGTGGGGAATCACAAACAAGGGGAAATAATATTAAAATTGGAGCTCAGCTGTCGAGAAGGGAGATTAGGAAGCATATTTTCACAAAAAAGAGCTATGGAAAGTTTTGAACTAACTTGTGCCACAAGTTTGAAACTATTGAAGCTGTTAAATCTGAGATTGATAGATTTTTATTAGGTTAAGATATGAAAGGATATGGAGCAAAAATAAGACACTTCTTTCTCACGGTGAGTGGTGTGATCTGGATTTTACTGTGAAAGTGAAAGCAGATTCAGAAGTGTTCAAAGGATGCATGAAGGTGTGAATGGCCTACTTCTGATCCTTATATTGGAAACTATGCTGTGACAAATCTGCTGAACAAGTCCAGAATCAGAACAAAAAAGGGACAGACTGTGTATTTCAGGGAATGCTAAACCCCAGGAATTGGCTTCATTAGTTACAAAAACAGATTTAAACTAAGACATAATGTCAGGCTTATCAAAACTAAGGTTTTCTTTTCTTTTTGCTACAACATTCTGAAAGACAAGTCAATTGACAGTCACCTTATGGATACTTGGATAGTAAGTAGCTGGTTATACCACTAAGGGTTGAGGAACTCATTTTTTTGAGTGTGCTCAATTCTTACTTGTGGTTCAGATTTAGGCCTGGTCCAATCCCGACTTGGGATTCACACTTCGAACTGCTGTGATATCTGAAATTAGGTGACTGAGAAACCTGCAGCAGCACTACTTTGAAAATGGATTCAGTTTCATACAACTTTCATTTTCAAGTGAGAATCCTGCTTTCTGACACCTATAGTGCTGCTTTTGTCTTGTTCTAGATTATGAACAGGACACTGCAGCCTTTGCACTATAACCGTTAGCATTGTAATTGACCAGATCTGGGTATCCAGTCATTGTGCAATCTAAGATTGGGTTTTGCACCGATAGTCAGGCCACATTGAGTTTTTGATATTTCTTTGAAAAATGTCTGAATGGAAAATGTTAGACTGGTGCAATTTCTAATGTGGTTTATTATAGGATGTGAGCAAAGGAAGGTGCAGATACGAGGCTACCAATCACACGTACTCTCATCACCAACATGCTAAACATAACTTTAGTGCTGATATCATCTTTAGGTCAGTGTTCAGACTCACTTCCGAAATGAAGAACGATCCTTTCCACTTGCTTGAGCAGAATAGGTCTTAGTGGTGTTTCATGGTACGAATTATAAGGTGTTACAAACCACCAACCACGTAAAAAGAAAAATAATCAATCTTAAGAAATTATCATTAACTGTGTGGTGAAATGCTATCTTGACTGTGACAAATCAGAGTTTGAAGAACCTTTTCAATCTCATGTCAGTTGGTAAATGACAGGAAGCCAGCAGAATAATTTGCATCTATAATAAAAGCAAATTGTTCTGAATCCTGGAAATCCAAATTAAAAACAAACTGCTGGAAGCGTTCAGCGGGTCCGGCAGTTTCCTAGGAGAAAGAAACTGAGTTAACATGTTATCAGAACTGAAGATGTTATGACAGGGTTTAAGCAGCAGTGGCAAGAGGAAAGGACCGAAGGAGAGATCTGTGATTGGATGGAGCACAGGGGAGATTAAAAATACTGCGGGACAAAAGCATGCAGTAAAGAAACCGTGTGGGTACTAAGTTATTGTAAATCGCAGCAGCAGAACCATGTTTGGTAATGGCCTGTCGGAATGAATGTGAGAAATTCTTGAAATTTAGTGTTGAGTCCAGAGGGCTTGTGGAACTCCTCATTCAAAAGGTGAAGTGCTGCTATAGCTCAAGTTTTTGTTTGCTTCATTATAACAAATATAGAAATTTGGAACCACAAGGTCAGAGTGGAATTGGGATGAAAAATGCAATGACAAGTATCTGGATGCTTTTGTTGGAAGGAGATGTTCAAAGCCTATCAGTGTCATTAACAGTGAATACAATACATTAAATTGCAAGAGTAAGATGTGTAACACTTCTTTACCAGGACAGAGGGGAAAATTGCTGTGGAAAGTCAGACGCTGTATTTGATGTGTTGTATAGGGATATGCCAAAGGTAGAGGAGTGAATCTTGGAGCTGATTACAGAATGGAACAAGGTATCCTGGAGGAAATTACCTTAAAGAGTAGCTGAAGGTGTTTAGCGATCGCATAACACTTGTGGATGAATGTGAAGAAACCAAAGCTGGAAGATGACGGAACCATATTGTAGTTTGGCAGAAGGATGAGAAATGGACAGGTGCGGTCATTGATTCTGTCAGGTATGGTGGAAGGCAATTTTCAACAGAGGGACAAGGAAGACAAAATAGAGGCTGTTATGCCAGAAGAGATATGGAAAAACTGAAAGAAGGCAATAAGAGTTGCTTTAGAAAGCGGATTCTGAGGAAATAGCCAACAAAGCTGTCAGAGCTAATAGGCTTTAAGGAATTTGGTGATCAGACTACCCCCAGAAATGATAGCTGATACATCAATAATGGAAGAACTTGGAAAAGAACCAGGTGAAAACAAATTGAAAGTGCAGTTTCTGAAATTGTTGATCCAAACTAGACCAGTACAGTTATTAATAATTAAAATATGCCAAAACAATTCACAAAGATGAATTTGGTGTCTAGACCAAAAGGTGATCAAAAGCTTGGTCAGTAAGATAAGTTTTAAGAAAGAAAAGGTTTATATTTACACGGTGCTGTTCGTGTCCTCAGGATGTCATAAAGTATTTTAACCCCTTAAAGCATTTTTAAAGACAGCGTCAGGGAGAGACAGCCAACAAGCACAGTCAGCGTCAGGGAGAGACAGCCAACAAGCACTGTCAGCGCCAGGGAGAGACAGCCAACAAGCACAGTCAGCGTCAGGGAGAGACAGCCAACAAGCACCATCAGTGTAAGGGAGAGACAGCCAACAAGCACAGTCAGCGTCAGGGAGAGACAGCCAACAAGCACAGTCAGCGTCAGGGAGAGACAGCCAACAAGCACAGTCAGCGTCAGGGAGAGACAGCCAACAAGCACTGTCAGCGTCAGGGAGAGATAGCCAACAAGCACTGTCAGTGTAAGGGAGAGACAGCCAACAAGCACAGTCAGCGTCAGGGAGAGACAGCCAACAAGCACAGTCAGCGTCAGGGAGAGACAGCCAACAAGCACAGTCAGCGTCAGGGAGAGACAGCCAACAAGCACTGTCAGCATCAAGTGGAGAGAGCCAGCAAGCACCATCAGCACGAGGGAGAGAGAGCCAAGAGACATCTTCAGTATGAGGGAAGAGAGAGTGAACGTTTGCTATCTGTATGAGGGAGGGAGAGAGCCAGCAGGCACTGTCAGTATGAAGAAGAGAGTGCCAACAGGTACTGTCAGTATGAAGGAGAGAGAGCCAACAGGCACTGTCAGTATGAAGAAGAGAGTGCCAACAGGTACTGTCAGTATGAAGGAGAGAGAGCCAACAGGCACTGTCAGTGTCAGAGAGAGAGAGAGACAGACAACAGACACTGTCAGTATGAAAGAGAGAGACCCAGAAGGCACTGGGAGAGAGAGCGAGCAGGCACTGTCAGTATGAGGGAGAGAGTCACAGGAAAACAGCAGAGCAGAACTGTCAGGGAAACAGCCATTAGGCATTGTCACTGTGAGGAGACAGTCAACAGACACTGTCAGCTTGAGATAGTCAGCAAAAGTTGTCAGTCTCAGTACTAGAGCTAACAGGCACGGACAGTTTAAAGGACTCAGCCAAAAGATACTCTTATTGTGAGGGAAAGAGCCAACAAGAAGTCTCTGTGAAAAACAAAGAGACAACAGGCCGATCTACTTTGTTCATTTCAGAGTTCGACCCATTGATAATGGAGTTCTCTGCCTGCTGTATTGTCTACCCAAAATCCAGCTCATTCCTCTGATAATGTTATCAGAATACTTTGCAAAATACATTTCTTTTTAAGATTAAATATCCCACGGGAATTTTCAGAGTGATTTTATTTTTGCAGCTTGCTCCATTATTATATATTTTAATTATGCCAAAACTCCTTTGGGAGTGATTCTCTCCCTCCAATCCTGAACATTTTGGCTGAAACCTAGGAACAGTGCCATACATGCCTGTCTCTAAAGTACCATTTCATCATGTGCATACCCAACAAGAAATACCAAAGGTGCCGTGAATGGCACCACAACTGATTCCACTTGTCCCTACACCATCCATATGCCTTCACAGTTCAGCAAGGTTCAGTGGCAGTCATGAATCATCTGGAACAGGTGTCATGCCTAAGCTTCACCAGCCAATCCAGTAGTACCAAGTTCACTTGCTTAATTCCTACTGCCTTCCTAACAGAAAACTCTTCCACGAAGATAATATGCTGATGGCATTTAGTGGTTAATTGTTTGTCTCAGTGAAATATAAATTGCAAAACAAATTTAACTTGAAAATGTTGGTTGTTCTTCCAGGTTTTATCTATAGATCTACACTGATACAATGTCAGCCAAGAAAGTGTTTTAACATAACCCAGTATGTATTTGCTTTTGCAGATAATTACTCCTTTCCGAAAGCTGATCTTGTGTGCTGAAAACCGCAAGGAGATGGAAGATTGGATCGCAGCGATGAAAAGTATCCAGAACAGAGATCACTTTGAGGTGAGGTGGCTGAAGGACAGCACCTTCAGGAATGTGAATGTGAACTGCTGACTGCAAATTACATAATGATATTGAGGACAGGGGAATTGAGTTTAAGAGCCGTGAGACTATGTTGCAGCTGTATAAAACCCCAGTTAGACCATACTTCGAATATTGTGTTCGGTTCAGTTCTCCACGTTATAGGGTGGGTATGGAAGCTTTATGGAAGGTGCAGAGAGTTACCAGGATGCTGCCTGGACTGGAGGGCAGGTCTCGTGAGTAAAGATTGAGGGAACTTGGGCTTTTCTCATTGGAGCGAAGAAGGATGGGCCGTGACTTTATAGAGGTGTACAAGATGATGAGTGGCATAGCTAGAGTGGGTAGCCAGAAACTTTTTCCCAGGCTGGAAACGACTTTTACGAGGGGGCATAACTTTAAGGTGATTAGAGGAAGGTATAGGAGAGATGTCAGAGGTAGATTCTCTACGCAGAGAGTGGTGGGTGCGTAGAATGGCGCTGCCGGCAGTGGTAGTGGAGTCAGATACATTCGGGACATTTAAGCGATTCCTAAGAGACTCTAAAATGTAGAGTATGCAGAGTAGTTTGATCTTATTGGGATAATAGGTCAGCGCAACATTGTGGGCCGAATGGTTTGTACTGTGCTGTATGGTTCTATGTTCATGACAGTTGTGGCCGGTGGGAAAAGTAGTGAGGTTCTACAGATTCAGTGTGAAAGAAGGAAAGGTCAATATATAAGCTTTTGGAGCATTTCCAGATGACAGATTTTTTTCTAAACTCATTCACGGGATGAGACTTTCATTGGCTGGGCCAAGATTTATTGGCCATCCCTAATTGCCCAGGGAACAGTTGAAAGTCTGCCACATTGCTATGGTTCTGGAGTCGCATATAGGTCACACCAGGTAAGGACAGCAGATTCCCTTCCCTGGAGGACATTAGTGAACTACATGGGTTTTTCCTACCAATTGACAATGGTTTCATGGACATCATTAGACTCTTATTTCCCAGTTATTATTGAATTCAAATTCCACTATCTGACATGGAGGGATTTGAACCCTGAGTCCCCAGAGCATCTGAGTTAACAGTCTCGCAATAATACCACTAGGCCATCACCCACCCTACTGTCCAGCTGATGCTTCTCTGTGTGTGAAGCTGAAAAGAGAGTTCTCGCAGCTATTCAATTGTAGGGACCATTTAAATCAAGCTAAATCCAACCAAATTCTACATGGTAAAGAAATACCATGTAGATAGTTAAAGAAAATTTTGCTGAGTTCTTTTTAGGATAGTAATTTTTTTCCTGTTGATACACAGCTTAGTTTCCCATTATTACCACTGTCTTCAAGATCTTCATTCCATCCATTCATCTTTTGCGTCATCACAAACAGATCTATCAAAACTCAGACCAGCATCTTCTGTACTTACCTCTTTAGTTCTACTCATTGAGTTTCTACTTAACTCTACTAATTTAGACCCTTCATATTACTGTTATTATGTATTTTGTTAATAGTTTAATCATCCTTCCCTGCCATCTTTACCACCACCATTTTTGTAACCCTCTAATATCTAAATCTGTATAACCTCTTATGTTTAGTTTCCACTGGTGTCCAGGGTACATCCAACTCTCTCTTATTGCTCCCAGCTCACTCTGCGCACACTGGACTTGTGCTTCAAGTTCCACTGTTTACTTTCCTCTGACATTGGTGTGAAGATAGCTCCATTGGCTGGTTTCCCTACCTTGGCTTTCTTATCCGCTAGTCCCCTAACCTTCCGTTTTAAGACTTTCTGCCTGGTCTTCCATGCACCGTTGATTTGCACATACATCATGAATTTTAGCTTTCACCCCGTCTTTCTCCGATTTTCTCATCTACTCTGTTAGGTTCTTTATTCCTGGAGATGATACAACATTTCAAGACTTCAGAGCACAAATGGGATAAAAGGTCTGTTTATTCCTGTAACAAGAGTCACCCATAATCACTTCTTGTTGTTCTAAGAACTGTTCATTTTCATGGTAACCATTTGCTTCACTGTGTCTCAGTACTGCTCATGGTTATCATCCTTTTGGTCACTGGCCTAATCTGTGACACAGAACATAATGCCCTGTATACTTATTGGAGACTAGTTTTACTTGCTGTGTCCTCAGTGTAGTGAAAAAGTTTAATCCTTTACAGAAGGATGAGTCAGTATTTTTTTAAAGACTTCTTTTAACATTGTATGGTTATTGCTTCTGTGTAATAGGAGAGTCAAGGTGGAATTTGGCCCTATTCCGATAAACCATGACACCATCCTAATGGAGCAAGTGACAGGCAGATATACAAAGGAAAAGAGTGTTCTCACCACTGACTTATGCAAGTGGCGCAACGATCATGCACATTGAGCAGTGTATGGCTTTTTTAAACAGCTTGTTTCAGAAATAATATTGGATTTGTTCTCCTTTGTGACCTTATACGTAACGTTAGAATAAAGAACAATGTGGTAACTAACTGCGAATATTTGTCGGCTTTTACTCACTCGTCACAAATGCAGCATCCACCAGCAGGTAAAGTCACACCTGTCAGAACCCAACCGGACATAGGTATTTTTTTAAAAATCCTATCGATTGTGTCACAACTTTTCCGAGCATAGTGATGTACAGATGAGCGTTTCTTCCATAGTTTGCCAGCTATTCCCATCCAAGCATGCAATCCTGGAAACCAGTTGCCATGATTTAGATCCAGTATATTTTCTGACAGTACATGATAAACACCTCTTATTCTTCCTCCTCATGCTTTTTGCTGTGCAGTCAACCCAGTACAGCATGGACCATTTCTCAGGGATGCACAACTGGTATGCCTGCTCACACGCACGGCCAACTTACTGCAATGTGTGTCGAGAGGCCTTGTCGGGGGTTACGTCTCATGGATTGTCTTGTGAAGGTAAGGATCAACACTCTCTCTCTTAGCCAGTCATGATAGCTTTATGCTAAGAAGTTATGATCTTGAATTTACAATCAACCGCTCACCAGGCTCTATCCTTTGCCATAGTGCCCCGAGTGAACATCACAGGAATTGTTATACATTATTATTTCCATCATAAACAAGCACTTGATTTGTGTGGGTTAATATCAGTGCACAGCCCACAAAGTTATTCTTCACAAGGAGTGATACAAAAACTGGATAGTTCTTTCCTCAGAGGGATGGATGGACTCTTCCTGTTTCTCTACGATCAGAAGCCTTTTAAAATAAACTGTAAAAAACGCCTTTCATTTTCACATTCTTCCTTTGTTTGTTCCTGTTGTTTTTTTGTTGAATATTTTGCTCTATTTATATTCTGTTTTGTTTTAAATGCTAAATCAGACTATGGATTGGCAGTATGGTATGAGACATTTTAGTTAAAATCACTCGTAATTCTCACTTTAAATTTGAATTAGTGTTTAGCTATTTATCTACTGTCTGGTCATGTGCCAAACTGACTAAGTGTAAGTTACTGGATTGTGTAATCAACTTTGACAAGTAAACAAGGAATAATTACGAGAAAAATAGTATTGAAAGAACGTAAAAAGACATTTTTGGAGAATATGCAAAAGAATATTTTTAACTTGTGAGGCTGTCTCAATATAGTCTCCTGAAAATGAGTCTTCCACAATAAGAGATCTTAAGAATTCACCTCTTCCAAAGGGTCTAAGTGGTGGAACCACAGTAGTATGACTGTTTGTGCCTGTCAAAGATACAGATAAGAAGAATGCCTCTATAAAGGATTTTGATCATTTGGGGACCATAGTAAGTTGCATTTTTGCTGAAGAAAGAACCCTTATTGTTCTATAACCTCCCTATAAGTTCCCCGTTAAAAAGAGCCTAGGTCGTGGTGGCACAAAGTCTGAAAACTGAGGGGCTCCCAGTCACAACTGGACCATCTGATAGTCTTCACCCCAATCACAGCCATTCATTCAGTCGTGCTCAGGGGCTGTACACTATCCACAAAAAAATGTGGTCTACAAGCTAGCAGTTATGGACCCCAAATAAAAATAGAAATTGCGAGATAGCTCAGCCGGTCTGTCAGCATCTGTGGACACAAAGCAAAGATAATGCTTCAGGTCCAGTGACCCTTCTTCAAAACTGATTGTAGCTATGAAAGGGTGGAGCAATGGGGGAAGACTAAACGATAGATGGAGATGGAACCCAGAGAGACAGTAACAATTGGGTAGACAAAGGAATAAGTCAGGGTCAGCTTGGGAGAAACAATAGCTGCTAATTGGGACCATGAGGAATGACAATAGGTTGTTTGTGGTAGCAGCCTAAGTAAAGACAAGGCCTGGTGTTTGGGGTTTTGTGTAAGAATGTGGGAGAAGGTGCTAAGACCCTACAATTATTGCATTCGCTATTGAGTCCTAAAGGCTGCAAGAACCCCAAGCAAAACATGATGGGCTGCTCTTCAAGCTTGCACTGAGCTGTTCTGGAACACTGCAGCAAACCTGAGACAAAGATGTTGGCCAAAGAACATGGTGGTATGTTGCACTGGCAGGCAACAGGAAGCTCAGGGTCATTTTTGCAGATAGAACATAGGTGTTCTGCAAAGAAATTGCTCAATCTGTGCTTCATTTCCCCAATGCAGAGGAGACCGCATTGTGATTGATTTTTATTGTCACGTATAGTGAAATACGGTGAGAAGCTTTGTTTACGAGTGATACAGGTATGGCAAGCAAAGAATGTACAAATCAAAAAGACTTAGAGCCATATAGGTTACACTGCAGGTTACATTATTTGAGGCAAGAGTCCATTCAACAGTCTGATAACGGCTGGAAAGAAGGTGTTCCTGAACTTATTCCGGCACCTGTATCTTCTGCCTGATGCAAGGAGTTGTAGCAGGTCATTAACAGGGTGTGAGTACCAGGGTGTGACAGGTCTTTGATGACGTTGGCCACCTTTCTATGGCAGTGAGCTGTGTAAATAGAGCCCATGGATGGTAGATTGGCTTCATTGATGGTCTGGGCTGTGCACACCACCTTCTGTAGTTTCTTACAGTCCTGGGCAGAGCAGTTGCCGTACCAAGCTGTTATGCACTCGGTCAGTAAGCTTCCAGTGGTGCATCTGTAGAATCTCGTGAGGGACCTTATGGACATGCTAAATTTCCTGAACTGCCTGAGGAAGAAGAGGTGTTGTTGTGCCTTCTTGACTGTTGCGTTTACGCGGGAAGTCCAGGACAGGTTGTCGGTTATCATCACTCCAAGGAACTTGATGCTCTTCACTCTCTCAACTTCAGTTCCGTTGATGTAGATGCAGGCGTATTGTCCTTCTTTCACTCTGAAGTTGATAATTAGTTCTTTATTTTTGCTGACTTTGACAGATTGTTTTCATTGCACTACATCACCAAGCCCTCCATCTCCCTTCTGTATTTTGACTCATCATTGTTAGATGTCCGTCCCACTATAATGGTGTCGTCAGCAAACTTGTAGATGTCAGAATTTGGCAACACAGTCACGGGTGTGCAGGGAATTCATTAGGGGGCTGAGGATGCATCCTTGGGAGGCTCCAGAGTTGATGTTATTGTGGTGGAGGTGCAGTTACCTATCCTCACTGATTGCGATCTGTGAGTTAGAAAGCTGAGGGTCAAGTTGCAGAGGACGGAGTCGAGACCACGCTCTCTCAGTTTTGAGACCAATCTGGGGGTGATAATGCTGTTATAGGCCAAGCAGGAATCTGACATAGGTGTCTTTGTTGTCCACATTTTCCAAGGATGAGTGCCGGGCTTGGGATGTGGCATTCTGTGACCCTGTTATGTTGGTAGGCAAACTGTAGAGGGTTGAGGCAAGTTGGGAGACTGGAGTTGATGTGGTCTATGACCAGCCTCTCAAGCACTTCAGGATTATTGAAGTCAGAGCTATTGGCCAGGAATTATTAAAGCACACCGTATGTCTTTTCTTGGGTATAGGGATGATGGTGGTCTTCTCGAAGTAAGTGGGGACTTCGGCTTGTAGGAGGGAGAGGTTGAAGATGTTGGTGAATACCTCTGCCAGTTGGTCCGCCCAGGATCTGAGTGCTCAGCCAGGGACACCGTCCAGGCCCATCGCTTTCTTTGGGTTGACTCTTAGGGAGTCTGTTCTGACTTCTGAAGCAGTGACAACGGGGACTGGTGTGTTTGGGGCAGGTGTCGCCATGTCGGTGGTATTCTGCTCAAAACGAACGTGTCAGGGAGGGATGTGTCTTTGTCTGCTATCTTGCACTGTTTCATTTTGTATCCCGTAGCGTCGTTTAGGCCTTGCCGTAGACATCAGCAGTCTATTTGGTATGTCTGGACCTCTAACTTGGTCTTGTACTGCCTCTTGGCCTCCCTGATGGCTTTGCGGAGGTCATGTCTGGATTTTCTGTATCGATCCAGCTCACCCAACTTCAATGCTGCATATCTGGTCTTCAGTAGGGAGTGGATTTCCTGATTCAGCTGAGGGTTACAATTGGGGAACACGAAGATTGACTTCTTTGGTACACAGATCTCCGTGCATTTGCAAATGAAGCCTGTGACGGTGCTGGCGTACTCTTCCAGGTTTTCCACTGAACACTTGAACACATTCCAGCCCACCGAGCCAAAGCAGACCCGGAGCCAGTATTCCACTGCCTTGGGCCAGCACTGTACTTCCTTTCATGAAGGATTCTCCAGTTTCACCTTCTCCTTGTAAGGTGGGAGGAGGAACACAGTGCTGTGGTCAGATTTTCTGAAGTGTGGGCGGGGGTTTGAGCGATGCATGTCTTTGGTGGTTGTGTTGCAGTAGTCCAGAATGTTCAGCCCTCTGATGGGACAGGAGATGTGTCGGAGACGTTTTGGCGACATCTGCTTGAGGTTGGCTTGGTTGAAGTCGCTGGTCATGATGAGTAGGGACTCGGGAATTTTGTTTCCAGTGTGTTTGTGGCAGTGTAAATCACATCACAGGCATTCTTCACATCTGCATCGGGTGGTATGTAGACTGCTTTCAGGATCTTGGCGGTGTACTCTCATGATAGGTAGTTGGGACAGTACTTTACTGTAAAGTATTCTAGGTCTGGGGAGCAGTGGCTTGCCAGGGCCTCTATGTCCGACCACCAGGAAGTGTTGACCAGGAAGCATATCGCCACTGCACTTCGCCTTATCCAAGGATGCCATTGCAGCCCAAACAGTGTATGGAGAACCCATCAGCCTGTAGGGCAGAGTTGGGAATGGCAAGGGTGAGCGAAGTTTCCATGGAGCAGAGCACACAACAGTCTTTCAGTGAGCAGCAAATACAACAGACTAGATTGAGTGAAGTGCAGGTAAATTCTGCTTCACCTGAAGATGTGTCTTTGGCTTTTGATAGTGAGGAGGAGGAAGTAAACAGGCATGTGTTGCACGTTCTGTGATTACATGCGAATGTGGGGCTACATTGGGAGTGGAGGACGAGTGGACCAAGGTGCCCTAGAGGGAACAGCCCCTGCAGAAGGCTAACAAGGAACGGAAGGGGAAGGGAATCTGTGTCTGGTAGTAGCATCCTACTGAAGATGGTTGAAATGATGGGTAATAATCCTACAGATTGTGGGTTCTAAGTGAGGACCGGAGGGAGCACTGTTGCTCTTGTGCGAAGGAAGTGAAGGGGTGATGAAAGAAGTGCAGGGGATAGGTTAGACAGGGCTGAAAACCCTGTTAACCACTGTAGCAGAGAATCATTGGTCAAGGAAGGAGGTGGAAATTTCGGAGGCCCCCATGTAGACACTGGCATCATCAAAAGAGTTGCCATGGAGAAACTGGGAGAAGGGAACAGTGCCTTTTACAGGAAGCACGCTGTGAAGACGTATAGTCAAGGTAACAGTGGGAATTAGTGGGTTTGCTGTGGATGCTGGTGGCCAACCTGCCCCCAGAAATGGAAACAGTGATGTCGAGGAAGGGAAGGGAGGAGTCAGAGATTGACCAGGTGAAGCTGAGAGCAGATTGGAAATTGGAAGCGTGATTGATGAACATTTCTGATTTCAGCACCATCGATGATGTCACCAACATAGAGGAGAAAAGATTGCAGACCAGGCCCGAGTAGGACTAGAACGAGCAATGTTTCATGTACCCAACAAACAGGCATAACTGGGGTCCTTCCATGTGTGCATGGCCACGCCTTTGATCTGATGAAAATGAGAGGAGTTAAAGGGGAAGTTGTTGAATTCAGCCAGGCGGAGGAGGGTAGTGGATAGGGGCAGATCAGGCCGTTGGTCCAGGAGGAAACAGAGTGTCCTGACAACATCCTCACAGTGGAGAGACATATAAGAGGGTCCACCTTGGGAGTCCTAATCAAAGGCAAGATGGTCTAATCGTCCTACTCCACTCCTTCACAAATAAAAGGCTTTTGCATAGACTAGCTACTGATAACACTCACACATTCTCTCCTTTCTGGTTCTCAGTGTGCAAGTTCAAAGCTCACAAACGCTGTGCTGTGAGAGCAACCAACAACTGCAAGTGGACAACTTTGGCCTCAATTGCTAAAGATATTATTGAAGATGAAGATGGGGTAAGTTGTGCATGGAGAGAATGTTCGAAAAATTGAAAGTATAGCAAATGCCAGCTAAAGCCTGGCAACCAGGAATTGTCACAACTGGTATGTTGATGCATGTGTTACCCTCAATTTGTGGTTGGAGTTGGAGCTGGTGAGTGTTGAATCCTGAACACTGTGAAATCATTCCATCGGGAATTCCTATCACTGCAAAATAAATAATTATCAGGGGAACATGATCCTTGGCAATGAATATTAACTTAGGAGAAGATGGTAATGAGAAGTTAGCGTTTACCAGTCGGATATGTAACTGAACACCTAGTGATCTGCCATGGTGGGGCATGGGAGGGATAAGATATGACACTAGGCAGTGATTGGGTATTTGGGGAGACTGGACAGTGAATGATGACCAAGAGGAACAATGGGCAGTAAGTCGATACTCCAGAGAATATATCATTGGGCATTGAGTAGATACCAGAAGGACTATTGCATTGCACATTAAATAGATATCAGAAGGAGTAAAGCACTGGGCACTTAGTAGTTGCTAGGTGGAATATGGAACTGAAGCAGTGAGTGATTGCAACAAGCAGTATCGTACTGGTTAATGACCAGATAACAGGACAAACATAGCACTGGGCATTAAGTGGATGCCAGGAAGAAAATGGCACTGACCAGGAAATGATCACCAGTGGGAGTAGTTATTTTCCATAAAACAGAAGCATTTAAGATTGACATTTTAGATGAAAAAGACTTGCACATCTAAGTGGATTGAATCATGTTGCAGGAACGGACCACTCTTTGAAAACCCTCTCTGTGTTTTAAATATTAGAGCTCCTCTTATTGGAAGATCATGGTAAAGCAGCATCTTTTATTTCAATTTACTGGGTTGTGTTTGATTTCAAAGAAAGAACTAGCGTTTTTCAGTTTTTCATAATTTCAGGACAACTCAAAGCACTTAACAGCTAAAGAAAGAGATTTGAAGTAGAGTCACTTCTATAGAAGTGATGAAACGTGACCAATTTATGCATAGCAATACCCACAAACAAGTGCAATTCAAATTTTTAGTGATTTAAGTGTTTGAGAAAAGAACATGAAAGAACTAGGTAAGAATGTGACTCACTTCTATGAACAGTACTTTTGGATTATTTTTTATGTTGACCTGAACAGATAGGTACTGCCTGTTCAGCTTGGTATTTAATGGATGGTATATCTATCAGTGCAGAATTCCCTCAATATTATCCCCAAATCCAAGAAATGAACCCAAAAGTCTGATTCAGAAGTAAGAATGACAACATGAACATGGGAAGGTAAGAAATTGGAACAGAGTAGCTCCTTTGACCCCTTGAGCCTGTTTCCTCACTCGGCTAGATTGTGACTGATCTTGCACCTCAAAGTCAATTTTGTTCATTATCCCTGAATTCCTAGATATCTTTAATATCTAGAAATTAATTGATCTCAGACTTCAATAAACTCAACAACTGAGCCTCCGTAGCCGTCTGGAGCAGAAAATTCCAAAGATTCGCTGCATACTTAAGTAAAGAAATTCTTCCTCATCTCAACTAGATGGGTTATTAGTTATTCTGAGGCTGTGCCTCTTAGTTCTAGAGCCCCCCCATTCCTTTCCTCAGTCAGCAAAAATATCTTTCCTGCAACTACAATTCATTCTTCTCAACTCTAAAGACTACATCAAGTTTTCTCAGTCTCTCCTTGTAGGACAACCCCAATATCCCAGGGATCAGTCTGGCAAATCTTTGTTGTATTCCCTCCATGGCCTTGGGTAAGGATGCCAAATTTACTTCAAGTACAGTCTTATCACAAAGCTCTGTCCAATTGCAGCAAGACTTCCTTCCTCTTGTACTCAAATCCCTTTGCAATCAAGGCCAACATTCCATCTGCCATTCTAATTGCTCTTTGCACATGCATGTCAGCTTTCATTCACCTAGAAACAAAAGAACCCCATTCACTCTGGACGTAAACCCTTTGCAATTTCTCACTGTTTAAGAAATTCTCTGCATTTCTGTTTTTCCAGTCAATGTGAATTATGTCACATTTTTCCGCATATTCCAATTTATTAGTGGCAAAGATAATATTCTAGATTTTATCAGCAAGGTTCTGCTTTCAAATTCAGCCCCGAGCAGCTCCTGCTCACTAAGCAGGATTTCTTTTTCCTGGCTCTGCCTCTTTCATTGATACCTGTGTGAACCAAGGATGACAATTATTTGGTCAGAAATTACACAACTCCAGGATAGAGACCAACAGGTTTATTTGAAAACACAAGCTTTTAGGGCGTCACCCCTCCTTCAGGTGTCAGTGAGAGAGGTAATGTCAGACGCAGCATTTATAAGTAAAAGATATTGTATCATCTGTATTGATGGCGGTGTTATACAGTACTTCTCTTCTACGCCCCTTATTCAGGTCTCAATGCCACATCAGTGGTTGGAAGGCAACCTGCCTGTCAGTGCAAAATGTACTGTCTGTGACAAAACTTGTGGCAGTGTTCTACGCCTGCAGGATTGGCGCTGCCTGTGGTGCAAGGCGATGGTGAGTAATGGCTGGTCAGAATATTTTGACAGTTTAGTTAATCAAGACGTAATCCTTATACCGTGGTGATAATTTTGTTTTGTTGACTTGTCAGCCTGCAGAGCACAAACTGGTTTTAAGTATCTTGAGCCTGACAACTAGAAGTGATAAAGATGAATCTTTAATCTTAAATCAAAGAAAATGTCAGCTGATGACTGTTCAATTTCATAGCAATCAGTTCACAAGTTTCTGCATACCTTTTTGTAAAATCAGATGATCTTGTGATTCAGTCATGTTAGCTGATTGTTAAAATATCCACTGTGACCTTTGACTTAATCACTCAGTACCAGTCTTATTCCCCTGCTCCCTTTTCTACCTGACAACCTGTATCCTTGTCTTTCATTTTCATTATTTCCCTTACTTCATCACAACACTCCTGTACCTCACTCTTCTCACCCTTCTCTCATCAAGCTATGCTGTTATATCTCCTCCTCTTCACATCTCTACCAGCCAACATATCAATGCTCTTTCCCCATTGCTGGATCTTCTCACCTGTCATGCTCCCCTGTCCGTGATTTTTTATTTTTTGCTTCTTATCCACACTTGTTTCCTATTTCCCTCATTGCCTCCCTCATTTCCACTTCCCCCACTGCAAACTCGCTCCCATCACTGTCTTTCCCTCCCATCCTATGTCTATCCCATACCCCAACTCAGTGTTCTGTCTCTCCACAGTTGTTGTAGACATTTGCAGCTGTACCAGTCTTGCCAGTGGAGTTATTTCCACGGGATGTGTTGCAGACCAGTGCTATGACCAAGCTTTATCTGACTGCATACTTTACTGGGCCAGCACTCTGCAGAGGGTCCGCTCCTGCAAGGAAGGAACAGTGCCAGGTCACAGCAGGATTTGATTTATATTTGTTGGATGTCATACTTAGAAATACAGGAATTGCATTCGCTGGTTAAGAGGCTTTGCCATTTGCCACAATTTAACACAAGCAGTTATATTTGAAGACACAGCAATATTTAGCTGGGAGTAGCCAGACTCAAGCTTTGCTAGCATAGGTATACCAGGTAACTGACTTCAATCAACATCAATCTATATTTGTACTTCTGTGCAAAGAAATTTTATCCATTAGAGAAATCACATCACTAATGCAACTAACTATGTGAGAGTCTGCCAATCTGTTGTAAACTTGAACAGATAAATCTGAATTCATATTTTCTCCCTCACAGTTAAATCACATTGTTTTCTGCTCTTCTCTTGATCAATTTTGACCTCCGGTTTGGATCACTTCTTGCTAATTTCTGAATCATAATCATTTCTTCCAGGTACACACAGCCTGTAAAGAAATGCTTCCGATTAAATGCCCTCTAGGACAATGTAAAGTTTCTGTTATTCCTCCGACTGCACTCAACAGCATTGACTCTGATGGTGAGTTCAGTGCCTTTGTTTCACCTGTCCTAAGAACAATTTGCTTGCATTTATCACAAACTTATTGAACCGAGCAAGGCAAGCAGGTTAGAATTAACCTAAGGCTAGCAGTGGGTGAAACATTTGACTCAAAGGTCTTTTTAAAGCTAGGAGTGGATGAAATATTTGTCCCAAGGCTAAGAATGACCGGTAGATACGTGACCTGCGGAGCAGAGTGAGTGGCGCAAACAGATCAAGAGAAGGTGCCACATGGAGATGTTGAGTGTGTGTGTGAAGGAGTCTGACGGTGGTAATGAGGGAGTATAAGTCCATGTCAATCTGTGGTAAAATGTTAGTGGCTGTGAATGGGTGTGAGAGTGTTAGATAGCACCTGTGCCAGTTTGGGTATAGCTGTGGGTTGGTTTATGGGAGTTTGAGCAAATATGAGTAGCTTTGAAGGGACAGTAATAGGTCCTGCAAGAATTTGAGAATGAGTGCAAGGTGTTTTGTTTAGTAGTGAGAGTGAATGACTTAGATGATTTAGAGGAGTATTTGAGAGTGATTAGTTGTGAGAGAGTTTGAAAGTGAATATGAGAAGTATTGAGAGTTAATGATTGGCTATTGGAAGTTTGTGTGTTGTTGTGTGAGGGTATCAGTAATGGTGAGTGAGTTAATGAGCATATATTGTGGGACCACTACTTTGTTGAAATGTGTTCTAATCACTCATGGCAACTTCAGCCTGATAGCAGCCTATTACATGCTGTTCACTGAATAAGGCTCAGGGCTCTGCTATAATACCAATTCTGTTTTCAGTCCTAGTGCTGTCTGCTAAGTTAGTGTAAGATCTAAAATGGCATATCCGATTAAAGTCACAATAACCAAACTTAGAACTCAACAGTGTAAAAGGTACATTGCACTGGGTTGACCGGTGCTTGTGCAACTACTGAATTCATCGCTTTTTTTCAGTGACTAACTAATTCAGCAAAATGTTTCATCACATTCCTGATGTTCTTCAGGGTTTTGGAAAGCAACGTGCCCTCCATCATGTACCAGTCCACTTCTTGTGTTCGTGAACTCTAAAAGTGGCGATAACCAGGGAGTGAAGTTCTTGAGGAGATTCAAGCAGTTGCTGAACCCGGCTCAGGTGTTTGACTTGATGAACGGAGGCCCACATCTTGGGTAGGAGGTGCTTCACATTTCCTTCAAGCACACATCTTTGCAGTTCAAAGTTATCACATTATTGGTCATAGTATTAAGTAGGTTTTATTAAAACAAAATCAAAACTGCTCTAATGTGGAGTTGACAAGTAATTGGTAGTGTAGCAGCAGCCTCGGTCACAATGTTGGGAATGTCATGAGAGTTCCTACTCTCAGTCACCAGCTAGTGGCCTGTGCAGGAAAGTTTTCAATAATTGGCAGCAACAGCATGGGGCCTAGCTATGGTTCATTCCATATGCTTGGAACCTTGCTGGCCCCCTCTATCTAAACCTGTACACTATATAGGATCCAGAGGTGCTTCTGCAAACCAACCAATAGGATTTTAATTTATGGAAAATCTAGTTGAGTGCGTCAAAATGATTATCATTGTGAGCCAAAAGAGTTCTTGTTTTGGGATTTATCATTTGAGATGTAAATGTTTGGTTTGAGATTTGTTTGTGGGAGCTGTCATTTGAGATCTCATTTTGGGACCTTCCATTTGAGATCTCATGGCAGATTTATAACGCATACATGCAGAAATTGTATTTTCTATATTAATTATAATTATAAGTGGCATAAAGTATTATGATTGGACAAAAACATGTGAATGGATAAACTAAGATAATAAAATGTGAGGCTGGATGAACACAGCAGGCCAAGCAGCATCTCAGGAGCACAAAAGCTGACGTTTCGGGCCTAGACCCTTCATCAGAGAGGGGGATGGGGGGAGGGAACTGGAATAAATAGGGAGAGAGGGGGAGGCGGACCGAAGATGGAGAGTAAAGAAGATAGGTGGAGAGGGTGTAGGTGGGGAGGTAGGGAGGGGATAGGTCAGTCCAGGGAAGACGGACAGGTCAAGGAGGTGGGATGAGGTTAGTAGGTAGCTGGGGGTGCGGCTTGGGGTGGGAGGAAGGGATGGGTGAGAGGAAGAACCGGTTAGGGAGGCAGAGACAGGTTGGACTGGTTTTGGGATGCAGTGGGTGGGGGGGAAGAGCTGGGCTGGTTGTGTGGTGCAGTGGGGGGAGGGGATGAACTGGGCTGGTTTAGGGATGCAGTGAGGGGAGGGGAGATTTTGAAACTGGTGAAGTCCACGTTGATACCATATGGCTGCAGGGTTCCCAGGCGGAATATGAGTTGCTGTTCCTGCAACCTTCGGGTGGCATCATTGTGGCAGTGCAGGAGGCCCATGATGGACATGTCATCAAGAGAATGGGAGGGGGAGTGGAAATGGTTTGCGACTGGGAGGTGCAGTTGTTTGTTGCGAACTGAGCGGAGGTGTTCTGCAAAGCGGTCCCCAAGTCTCCGCTTGGTTTCCCCAATGTAGAGGAAGCCGCACCGGGTACAGTGGATGCAGTATACCACATTGGCAGATGTGCAGGTGAACCTCTGCTTAATGTGGAATGTCATCTTGGGGCCTGGGATGGGGGTGAGGGAGGAGGTGTGGGGACAAGTGTAGCATTTCCTGCGGTTGCAGGGGAAGGTGCCGGGTGTGGTGGGGTTGGAGGGCAGTGTGGAGCGAACAAGGGAGTCACGGAGAGAGTGGTCTCTCCGGAAAGCAGACAGGGGAGGGGATGGAAAAATGTCTTGGGTGGTGGGGTCGGATTGTAAATGGCGGAAGTGACGGAGGATAATGCGTTGTATCCGGAGGTTGGTAGGGTGGTGTGTGAGAACGAGGGGGATCCTCTTGGGGCGGTTGTGGCGGGGGCGGGGTGTGAGGGATGTGTCGCGGGAAATGCGGGAGACGCGGTCAAGGGCGTTCTCAATCACCGTGGGGGGAAAGTTGCGGTCCTTAAAGAACTTGGACATCTGGGATGTGCGGGAGTGGAATGTCTTATCGTGGGAGCAGATGCGGCGGAGGCGGAGGAATTGGGAATAGGGGATGGAATTTTTGCAGGAGGGTGGGTGGGAGGAGGTGTATTCTAGGTAGCTGTGGGAGTCGGTGGGCTTGAAATGGACATCAGTTACAAGCTGGTTGCCTGAGATGGAGACTGAGAGGTCCAGGAAGGTGAGGGATGTGCTGGAGATGGCCCAGGTGAACTGAAGGTTGGGGTGGAAGGTGTTGGTGAAGTGGATGAACTGTTCGAGCTCCTCTGGGGAGCAAGAGGCGGCGCCGATACAGTCATCAATGTACCGGAGGAAGAGGTGGGGTTTGGGGCCTGTGTAGGTGCGGAAGATGGACTGTTCCACGTAACCTACAAAGAGGCAGGCATAGCTGGGGCCCATGCGGGTGCCCATGGCCACCCCCTTGGTCTGTAGGAAGTGGGAGGAGTCAAAAGAGAAGTTGTTGAGTGTGAGGACGAGTTCCGCTAGGCGGATGAGAGTGTCGGTGGAGGGGGCCTGGTCGGGCCTGCGGGACAGGAAGAAGCGGAGGGCCTTGAGGCCATCTCCATGCGGAATGCAGGTGTACAGGGACTGGACGTCCATGGTGAATATGAGGTGTTGGGGGCCAGGGAATTGGAAGTCCTGGAGGAGGTGGAGGGCGTGGGTGGTATCACGGACATAGGTGGGGAGTTCCTGGACCAAAGGGGAGAAAATGGAGTCCAGATAGGTGCAGATGAGTTCGGTGGGGCAGGAGCAGGCTGAGACGATGGGTCGACCAGGGCAGGCAGGTTTGTGGATTTTGGGAAGGAGATAGAAACGGGCCGTGCGGGGTTGGGGAACAATGAGGTTGGAGGCTGTGGGTGGGAGGTGGGGACACCACCTCCACGTCCAGGTACTACAGCCCACACACCACCCTCACCTCAGCTGCTACCGCCCACCCCGATCCTCCCACCGCCGACGGAACCCCGCCCACGGTCGACGCCGACGGAACCCCGCCCACGGCCGACGGAACCCCGCCCACGGCCGACGGAACCCCGCCCACGGCCGACGACATCAACGCTCCGCCCACAACCTCCACAGCCTGCAACCCCAGAGAAGACAGCCACACTGAGCCCTGCCGCATCTTCACCATCCCCCCAGACCTCCCACTGACTGAGGACGAACGATCAGTCCTTAGCAAGGGGCTCACCTTTGTCCCCCTACAACCACACATCAACGAATACCAGTCACGGTCGGACATAGAGCAGTTTTTCCGCCATCTTCGCCTGCATGCCTACTTCTTCAACCGGGAACCCAACCCTCCTTCCACTGACCCCTTCACCCGCTTCCAACACAAGTCCTCCTCCTGGACAGCACCCCCAGGCCTCCTACCCTCCCTCGACCTCTTCATCTCCAACTGCCGTCGAGACATCAACCGCCTCAACTTCTCCACCCCTCTCACCCACTCCAACCTCTCCCCCGCAGAACGGGCAGCCCTCCGCTCCCTCCGCTCCAACCCCAACCTCACCATCAAACCCGCAGACAAGGGTGGCGCAGTGGTAGTATGGCGTACTGACCTCTACATCGCCGAGGCCAGACGCCTACTCTCCGACACCACCTCCTACCGCCTCCTCGACCATGACCCCACACCCGAGCACCAAACCATCATCTCCAACACCATTCATGACCTCATCACCCCAGGGGACCTCCCACCCACAGCCTCCAACCTCATTGTTCCCCAACCCCGCACGGCCCGTTTCTATCTCCTTCCCAAAATCCACAAACCTGCCTGCCCTGGTCGACCCATCGTCTCAGCCTGCTCCTGCCCCACCGAACTCATCTGCACCTATCTGGACTCCATTTTCTCCCCTTTGGTCCAGGAACTCCCCACCTATGTCCGTGATACCACCCACGCCCTCCACCTCCTCCAGGACTTCCAATTCCCTGGCCCCCAACACCTCATATTCACCATGGACGTCCAGTCCCTGTACACCTGCATTCCGCATGGAGATGGCCTCAAGGCCCTCCGCTTCTTCCTGTCCCGCAGGCCCGACCAGGCCCCCTCCACCGACACTCTCATCCGCCTAGCGGAACTCGTCCTCACACTCAACAACTTCTCTTTTGACTCCTCCCACTTCCTACAGACCAAGGGGGTGGCCATGGGCACCCGCATGGGCCCCAGCTATGCCTGCCTCTTTGTAGGTTACGTGGAACAGTCCATCTTCCGCACCTACACAGGCCCCAAACCCCACCTCTTCCTCCGGTACATTGATGACTGTATCGGCGCCGCCTCTTGCTCCCCAGAGGAGCTCGAACAGTTCATCCACTTCACCAACACCTTCCACCCCAACCTTCAGTTCACCTGGGCCATCTCCAGCACATCCCTCACCTTCCTGGACCTCTCAGTCTCCATCTCAGGCAACCAGCTTGTAACTGATGTCCATTTCAAGCCCACCGACTCCCACAGCTACCTAGAATACACCTCCTCCCACCCACCCTCCTGCAAAAATTCCATCCCCTATTCCCAATTCCTCCGCCTCCGCCGCATCTGCTCCCACGATAAGACATTCCACTCCCGCACATCCCAGATGTCCAAGTTCTTTAAGGACCGCAACTTTCCCCCCACGGTGATTGAGAACGCCCTTGACCGCGTCTCCCGCATTTCCCGCGACACATCCCTCACACCCCGCCCCCGCCACAACCGCCCCAAGAGGATCCCCCTCGTTCTCACACACCACCCTACCAACCTCCGGATACAACGCATTATCCTCCGTCACTTCCGCCATTTACAATCCGACCCCACCACCCAAGACATTTTTCCATCCCCTCCCCTGTCTGCTTTCCGGAGAGACCACTCTCTCCGTGACTCCCTTGTTCGCTCCACACTGCCCTCCAACCCCACCACACCCGGCACCTTCCCCTGCAACTGCAGGAAATGCTACACTTGTCCCCACACCTCCTCCCTCACCCCCATCCCAGGCCCCAAGATGACATTCCACATTAAGCAGAGGTTCACCTGCACATCTGCCAATGTGGTATACTGCATCCACTGTACCCGGTGCGGCTTCCTCTACATTGGGGACACCAAGCGGAGACTTGGGGACCGCTTTGCAGAACGCCTCCGCTCAGTTCGCAACAAACAACTGCACCTCCCAGTCGCAAACCATTTCCACTCCCCCTCCCATTCTCTTGATGACATGTCCATCATGGGCCTCCTGCACTGCCACAATGATGCCACCCGAAGGTTGCAGGAACAGCAACTCATATTCCGCCTGGGAACCCTGCAGCCATATGGTATCAATGTGGACTTCACCAGTTTCAAAATCTCCCCTCCCCCCACTGCATCCCTAAACCAGCCCAGTTCATCCCCTCCCCCCACTGCACCACACAACCAGCCCAGCTCTTCCCCCCCACCCACTGCATCCCAAAACCAGTCCAACCTGTCTCTGCCTCCCTAACCGGTTCTTCCTCTCACCCATCCCTTCCTCCCACCCCAAGCCGCACCCCCAGCTACCTACTAACCTCATCCCACCTCCTTGACCTGTCCGTCTTCCCTGGACTGACCTATCCCCTCCCTACCTCCCCACCTACACCCTCTCCACCTATCTTCTTTACTCTCCATCTTCGGTCCGCCTCCCCCTCTCTCCCTATTTATTCCAGTTCCCTCCCCCCATCCCCCTCTCTGATGAAGGGTCTAGGCCCGAAACGTCAGCTTTTGTGCTCCTGAGATGCTGCTTGGCCTGCTGTGTTCATCCAGCCTCACATTTTATTATCTTGGAATCTCCAGCATCTGCAGTTCCCATTATCTCCAATGGATAAACTACTTGTGTTAGCAGAGATCTGTTTCTTCCATTCGTTTAGGGGTAATTTTGTAATTTTTCTACAAGAAGGAGGTGGTTATTGCCATATGTCTGGTTAAATTATGCAGGACAAATGGATGGCATAAAATTAGGGAAACCCTTGGAAGCAATGATCACAAGATAATTTGCTTCAAGTTGATAACAGAAATACTTGAATGGAACATTAAATAATAGTGGGAAATAAAAGCCTTCTTAAATTCAAGAAATAGCAAATAGAGTCATTAATCTGTAAGTGCAGATATTTAAACAGAACATGAGTTGAGGACTATTAAAGGTAATTATTGAGCAGGAGTTCAAAATTGTATGAAGTGGCATCTGGAAGACTAATGGGGCAGATAGTTTTGTCTCGATGCTTTTATTCTGAGACTTAGCAATTTTGGGTGAGAAAACAAAAATGGAAATAATTGTATAACAAAGAAGTAGAATTACAGAAATCTGTGAAGAATTACAGAAATCTGTGATGGTGTCATATTCAGTTGAGGACTGAAGTCAAACAGGTTTGGAAATGTTATTCGGGGATCTTGCCATTTCTTGTGTTTGTTTTCAGGCAGCACAGACCAGACAACAGTGTCATTTTACACACTGTCTTTTTTGTTTACAGTTTGCGGTTATTTCAAAAGTTTGACACATTTCGAATTCTTGTGTGTGGTGGAGATGGCAGCGTTGGATGGGTGTTGTCTGAAATCGATAGTCTCAATCTCCATAAGCAGGTATTATGTAGAATCTTGTGCAGAGAAGATAAATACTTTCTCTTTTTGATTGGAGCCAGCGGCACAGTAGCAACAAACAATGGCTGGTGTTCATAATTCTCCAGCAAAGTAAATTGAGAGAAAAATGACAAATCAGCCCAACCCCCATGAAAGTCCAAGTCAAATTTGATCTTTTGGCCCATCATTCTACTCCTTGCAGACCCAGTCTGCTTATTCTTTCATTGGTTTAATCCGTCCAGCTCCATTTTATTTCTGATTATTCTGAACATCAGACCTATCATTTCATTTTCTGTCTTATTATCAAAGACTGCCTTTGAGAATGCTGTAGTATATGAGGTTGAGATTATGGCAGGGTTTGGTGCAGAGCACTGTAAGTGTTTTTAGTAACTGCCAAACTTTCTCAGTGCCAGATGGGAGTTCTACCTTTGGGAACGGGGAATGACCTGGCACGTGTGCTTGGGTGGGGATCAGCCTGCGATGATGACACGCAGCTTCCTCAAATCCTGGAGAAACTGGAACGAGCAAGTACAAAAATGCTGGACAGGTGAGAACATTGTTAACAACTTGGCTAGTTTTCTTATATTTTGTTAAGTCAGTGAGAGGAGAATCCTGTTTCACTGCATTCTATTCATTTCATTTTAGCATACAATTGTACAATATCATGTTTTTCCTTCTATACTTGAATGTACAAAGACCTCACTATCTTTGTTTCTGACAGGGAAAAGCAGTTAGAGTTCCTGCTCCTGATCACAATTCTGCTAGAAAGTGCATGTATGTGGATGTTGAGTGAGGACAGAATTGAGCATGACTGTGATGTTTTCTCACAGTCAAGTAATCTGCTGACTCTGTATAGGCTCAGACACTTGTTGATGCTTGTGGAATTTTTATCCGAGAATAGGTAAATGCTGACAAAGAGGTGAGGCGATAAGATGTTCAACAATGAGCTAATAGACGTGTGTAATAGAAGCAGAAATGGTCAATAACTGAGAAATGGTGAAAGGAAGTTTACTGCACATTAACAAGCATCGCAACACATTAAGGATGTGGCTGAAACAGCAGCAAACATTGTGGATTCTTGGAACACACCATCCAGCGCTTTGAATTCCTAACCTTCGACCAGTCGGCTCAGGGAAAAGGGTGGACATAACATGATGATGGAGCAATCTGGAAGCAGCAGAGGGCCACAGAGTGGCCATTTCTTTTGCAAATGTGAGAGGCTATTTACTGAGGGTGGCACAGATTAATTCTCATTGTTGGTGAAGTTTGAAGATTACCTTTCTCTAAGCTTGGCAATGCTGCATTGTAGTGGGGATAGGATAATGATTTATCTTAAGAACGGGAGATTAATGGTGCATGTGCTGAATTGTAAGAAAGTGTGCTACTGGGTGAATGATAATGCTCGATATTGGGGGTGGTAATGGTGCATGTTATGAATGGAATAGGAATGCTGCTGTCAGTGCATGCTGCAGGGAGAAGAAGAATAGTGCAAGATAAAAGGAATTAGTGTAATAATGCATAATTGGGAGAAACATAGTGGCCCAAACAGATGTGCAGCAGCTGAGAAAATGGGAAACCCTCATATAGTAGCTTAATGATAATGTTGATTTTTATAGATGGGGTATCATGGTTTACGAGACAAAAGTGCCGCGACATTCCTCATCTTCATTAGGGACAGAGGATTTCAGTGATGATTCCGAGGTAAGGAGTTTGCACAATATGGATATAAAACTCAGTGCATCAAAACAGTTATCAAGTAATGCAAGCTTATAGCATGGAAGTGAAGCTCGTTAGTAATCTGATTAATTCTCGTTCATCAGTCGTTTAATGGAATGCTGGAGGTGACAATGCAAATGCATTTCTATGTTACATTTTTAACATTGGACAGATGCTTTATTATTCGTGAACCCCAGTCTTTGTCTTTGCCTGGGTGCAGGGCTTATGTTCCATTTTTCTCGCGGATGATAATGCTTTAATGAATATCTTATGAATGGTTTGATTAAGGGAGTTCTCTGTGAAAATCGGTGGAAGTTAAAGGAAGATTTGGTAGATGATTAAAGTTATAAAAGATACATATCAGTGTGATCAGGTGAAGGGCTGGGTGGCTTACTCTTATTCCTAACTTCTATCCTTTGTTCCAGAGCAGGTAAACTAAAGCTTTTTCACTTTGTGTGAAGTTATGTTGGCTGGACTGTGAGGGTGACTAAGGGAGCTTGTGTCCTACTTGCCTTAGGTACAACAGATTTCATTCTATGAGGATTCAGTTGCTGCACACCTTTCAAAAATCCTGACGTCAGATCAGCATTCGGTAGTAATATCATCGGCAAAGTAAGTATCGTACAAGAAAATGTATCTGGACTAAACCAGCACATAATGTTTACAAGTCTGAGTGATTTCGGCTGCTCCTTCCTGCTAAATATTCCAAGCATTTGTCGTTCCTCTCCCTCCAACCTGCCACTGAAAAAATAGGCCAACCTGTGAAATTCATGCCTTTTTTTCAGTTAGAGCAGCAGTAGTTCTGTGTACAGAAGTAACAGCTGCAGAAATCTGTGAATGCAAACTGAGTGTTTTCAATGCCCAGCTGTTTCATTATCAGGACCCACTAAGCTTTCTTGATCTATGTAGCCAAAGTCAGATGAAATGCATTAAAGGCAAAAACAAAACTCAGATTCATCGCTGAGTATACAAAATTGGATATGAAAATGTGCTGATGAATGTTTTAACTTTGACCAGTCAGAAGTATGTCTTATTGGTTCATGCAACCCTCCATTGCTCTAATTCAGTGATGGCCACATGGTTAGTATTGGTCACTCACACATCAGGAAACAGAAGAGAATACAGATGGACAGCTAGGTCAAAGTAGATTTTGCATGAAGAAAGCCAGCAGAGCCATTGAGAGGATGGTTACATTTGACACAAGCCAGCCTGAATAACACCAGGTGCTGATCTTTGCTTTGTTCATCTGCTTTCTCCTTGCAGAGTGCTTTGCGAAACAGTTAAAGATTTTGTTGCCCGCGTTGGGAAGGCTTACGAAAGGACAACAGAGAACTGGGAAGAATCAGAGACTATGGCGAGAAAGGTATGCAGGGAAAGCTTTACCATCAACCACTTTTACCCTTCAGTTTTCTCAACTAGTGGCACTGACTCAAATGTTCCACAAGCACTGACGTCCCCTCTGATAGATCACATAAGTAACCCATTCTTCAGGTATGAGATTGGATAATAAGTGTCAGTCTGCTGTTTAACTGTAGGCAGCTTATTGTTTCCCTCGACTTTAAACTCTGCATTTGACCATATTCAGTGTCACTTGCCACTGGTATTCGCTTTAAAATTTTGTTTTCAAGTGTACTCAGTTTATCCATTAGGCAGTGTTTCACATACAATAAAACTTTGTTTCAAGTCAGCTGCGCAGCTCTACACACATGCAGCAAAGCAAGAGTATTCTTTATGCTCCAACTGATTCTCCCAGCACCCAAAACTCCCCAAAGCCTGTCCACAGCGTACAAGCACAGGTGACAGAGTCTCCTGGATCTGCGCAAACTCGCCTTTGGCCACATGGACCCACATCTGTGTGACTTCCTGGAGAGGCACTACTTGGATGAGCAAGTGAAGATGATCAAGAAGCTGGGAGATCACATCACCAACCTGAAGAGACTGGGAGCCCCTGACAATGGCATGGGAGAGTACCTGTTTGACAGGCTCACCCTGGGGGAGAGTGACTGAAATTACGACAAGGAGCACATTTAATGCCTTTAAATAGGAGACCTGTAGAGACTTCTTGTTTTTTGTAGAAATAGATCATTGTTCTGGTACCAAATGTAAATAAACTACTCCATATATAAATAAAAAGGGAGAGCCTTTTTCCTAGGTTGGTGACTGCGAGCACGAGGGGGCATAGCTTTAAATTGAGGGGTGAAAGATATAGGACAGATGTCAGAGGTAGTTTCTTTACTCAGAAGTAGTAAGGGAATGGAACGCTTTGCCTGCAACGGTTGTAGGTTCGCCAACTTTAGGTACACTTCAGTCGTCATTGGATGAGCATATGGATGTACATGGAATAGTGTAGGTTAGATGGGCTTCAGATCGGTATGACAGGTCGGCACAACATCGAGGGCCAAAGGACCTGTACTGTACTGCAATGTTCTATGTGAGGAGTATGATGGACACCCTCCACTTGCCTTATGCAACTTCAAAAGCACCATTCAGGACATCCACTTGCTTCGTACCACATTCATAACAGTCAGTCCCTCCAACACCCGGTGCTCAGTAGTAGTAATGTGTGCCATCTATAACATGCTCAGAAATTCAACAAGTATCCTTCGAAAGCACCTTCCAAACCTACAGCTGCTCCCATCTTAGAAGGACAAGGGCAGCAGACACATCAGAACACTACTATTTCCAATTTTCCCTCCAAACCACTCACCATCCTAACGTGGAAAAGTATTGCTTCAGTGTCACTGGGTCAGAATCTTGCATCTCCCTCCCAAATGGCATTATGTGTCTCTCCACAGCACACGGACTGCAGTGGTTCCCTGCAGTTCCTCTTCAAGTAATTGTTGCTTTCTATGGTTTAGCTCATTTTCAACCCATTTCACTGGCTTGCCTAAAGTTGGCCTTGTATTCTGACCTTGTGGAGCAATTACCATGGGGGACAGTGTCAAGGCCCTTGCTGAAGTATGAATGTATCACATCCATTGTATTTCCACTACCAACATGTTGTGTCATTTCTCAAAGAACCCCTGTAAATTTATTAACCAAAATTGCCCTCTTATTATGTAGAGTTTCCCTTACTGTACCGTACCCACCTCAATAATTAACTCTCTGTTTTAGGATGCCTTCTGCATCCACAAGAGATGTGTCTTGCAATCAGTGCCCCTTGATCATTTAATATACTTTATCTTTGAGATTATTCAATGGATTGACTGTTCCCTTTTTACACTACCTATTATTCTAGAAATTTTGACTTGTTCATAGTAGTCTGTTATCCTTCCCTAATTTTCAGTTTAGCTATTGTCTAACAACCTCCATTGCCTTGTTTTCATATTTAGTTGTACAAGCCATGAGATGCGAACTATATGTTATGAACAACCTTTTCTAGATCCTTCTACTTTTTTATGCTTACACTATTTCCTCCTTTCTTCAGTGATATGCAGTTTTGTGTTCTGCAGAATATACCTAAACAGGAACTATTTTGCCATTCTGATGATGCTAGCCAGCCCATTGTTCTAATTTGCCTTCCTAACTTTGAATATCTCAATGAAACACATTGCTTTTTCTGTCATAAGCTTAAATTTAAATGGTAACATGTTGCAGTCTCTTACTATGGTTTGCTGTACGTTCTTCTTGTATTTTCTGATTGATCTGCTGTACCATCTCATATTTAAGATCAGATCTGACAGCATCTTGATCACTGAGATTCATTTATCAATTATCCTTAGGTCAACAATCATGGCATCTTTCCTGTTTACCCCTTTAAATACTTTTGAGACTATCCTTAGCGATTGATGCAATTTGCAGCTCCATGAGTTGGAGAAGTTACTCAGTGAATCTCTAATACTGCCGCTTAGATTTATTCTGCGTGCTCCAGTTACCTCCCTCAGTTCACAGCTGTGCAGGTTAGGTAGATTGTCCAACAGAACTCCTCATCTGACGAAGGACGTTCTTGGTACAGAGAATGCAGCAACTGATTCCTGGGATGACAGGATTGACACATGAGGAAAGGTTGAATTAGTTAGGGTTGTATTTGGTGGAGTTCAGAAGAGTGAGGGGGGCTTTCATAGAAACCTATAAAATTTGAACAGGTCTGGACAGAATAGATGCAAGAAGGATGTCTCTGATGGCAGGGGAGTCCAGAACCAGGGGTCACAATTTAAAAATTTCAGGGTAAACCATTTAGGACTGAGATGAAGAGAAACATCTTCACCTTGACAGTCGGAAGCCTGTGGAATTTAGAAGGCAGACAAGGCCAAAACATTAAATGATTTCTTCGAAAGAGTTGGATGTACCATTTGGGGCTAAAGGGATCAGAGGATATGTAAGGAAAGTAGCAACAGGCTGTTCGGTTGGATGATTGGCCATCCGCATGAAGGGCCAAATAGCCGCTGCATCCTACTTTCAATGTTTCTGTGTCAACAGATGCCCACAGATTGTATCTGCCTTTTCAGATCTCCTATCATGCAATTTCTACCTCTGCCACAGCTGGCCTCGACAAGATCAAACCTGTTCCAAGACGTTCTTTTCTATTGTATCCCTTCCACTTCTGCTTTTCTACCAAAATCATCTTTGTTCCTGCATAGATAGCAAACCAATATCATTGTTGAACCAGATCTCTGTCATGCCACTGACAGCGCAGCATATCCACCAAGAACCTACAAAGTTTCTCCTTATCCAAATTCCTTTTGCAACTCATTGTATCATTGCCCTTGATAAACATTGGCTCACCACTGTCTTCAGCAACTAACGCTTGCTTTATCCTGTAAGATATTGTAGCTTTACTACTTCCACACTCTTTATTTTTGCAATATTTTCCTTAACTGTTCTGACATATTCTTTTAATCATAGTGCTCTGTCCTCAAAGAAAAACTAGACTCATTGCTTAAAACGCTCAGCGATGAATCCCAGGCAGCATCATCCCTACCAAACCCACCACCAACAATTGCTGAAGAGCAGGAGGATTGCGAGACAACCAATATCATGTGCGACCTGGCTGAGGACAGGCCAGCCTGTTCCCCCAGGCCACAGATATTCCGGCCAAGAGAGCAACTCATGTTGCGAGCAAATAGCTTGAAGAAGGCAATACGGCAGATTATAGAACATGCAGAGAAAGGTAAGAATCACCAGCAGTTCACTGCACAGTTAGTGGCTTTATTACAAAGATATTCGTAAGCATCAGGCATCCTTACCCAGTTTGTACAAAACTCCCTGGCCCCTAGTTGTATGAATTAAAGGCTGATAGTAATCAAGACAAAAGATAATTCAATGCAATGTCCACATTTCTTTTGATTGCTGAAACATTTTAGGTACCTGAGTCTCACCAGTTTGAGCTCTTCACAGAAATAACTCAATATTTTAAATATATAACAGCACAGTTTAAATCAAAAAGGCATCAATGTGCACTTGACCAGTAACAGGCATGGTTAACAAGTAACCAGCACGTGTTGAATCATTGTGGAAAATAAATCAGCTTTAGTCGTATTGAATAGTTTATAATTGATAATCTTTATTCTGACTGTTCTGTCTAGCTGTGGATGAACAGAATGCACAGACACAGGATCAGGAAGGTTACACCTTTGGTCTCTGTTCAGAGGAAGAAAGGAGAGAACCCCAAACTGAAGACAAGATTTCGCTGCACTCCTCATATAGTGCCACTGTTAAAGGAAGGGTCTACCGGAAAGGTACTGAACCTTGGAGTTCTATGATACACTACTATCCATGCATAGAACCATTTGACATAGTGATTAGAGATTTTTATCTCTTCCAAAAAAGGCTCTTGTGTGGTCTAAGACACACAAGTTTGCAAAGATAGAGTTCCATATTTTCATGGGAAGCATGGAGCAGGTCCAAGAAATTTGGTGAAAAAGGAGGAAAGGAAGAAAAACTTGAGAAAAAAAGAGGAAAATGGAAAGAGACCAAGAAAGAGAAGAAGCATTATGAGATTAGTGGGAGGGAACTTAGAACCTTAATAGTAATGTCTTAAAAGTAGGATATAGGTCAACATGAACCTAGATGCATCTGCAATAGTGCCATTAAAGACGTGTGAGGATTGGAACGGGAGTATGGCAGGAACACCACCAACCAAATTCTGGGTCAGAATTGGCATTTAGCAGATCTTAAATTAGGACTGGCACTGACCAAGATCTGAGGGTAATCATGGCATTGTCTAAGATCTGAAGGTAGGAATGGCCAAACAAGGGCTGAGGGTGAGAATGGCACCGAACAAGGATTGTAGTGGCATTTAACAAAGTCTGAAGGTACGACTTAAATTGACCAAGTCTGAAGGTCGAAATAGCATTGACTTAAAATCTGCGGGTAAAAAAAGAACTTAGTGAATTCTGGGAGCAGAACTGCCTCATATCTTCAAGCGGAAATGTCATTGTTCTTGGTTTGGTATATCTACTTTTTCACCTGAAGAATGTTGGACTGTTCAAGGAGAGAATAGGAAAATAAGTCATGGCAAAGAAACAACTTGGCATTTAAATACATGTGTAATTTATAAACTGGAACGACTACTTTTAATATTTGGCTTTGATTTCTCAAGGCCACTGCTCTAGCCTGGTTTAGACAATGATCTGAGGAGACATGACAAAAAAGTAAAATACACAATTTACCAGCAAGTAGAAACTGGGAGCATTTGCATTCAAGGCTTATATGACAGTTGTTTATACTGAAAAATCAGTCTTTCTTGTTTGGATCGGTTCAAAGTTCCAGACATTGTAATTCTGCTGAATTTTTACATTTCTGAAGTGTGTTTCTCTTCACTTTAAGGATCTCTAGTTTGTGTTGATAAGCCTTATGGTGTATTTATAAGGATCTCACTTTATAGTAGCCAATGGAACATAACTGAAGACTGTTGTCCTGTCATCATTGCAGTGCCAAAGTCTCCATGTGAAAGGAGGATCAGTAAAGGAAGCCTATCAATCGGCAGCTCTTCCTCACTTCCTACTCCAACAGCAAATCGAGATAACTTGCCAATGCTTAACTCCAAGATTCTTTACCCGAGTAAGTGATTCTAGGAAAGCTAATAGAATGTTATCATTTATTGTAAGGGAGACTTGAATACAAAAGTAGGGAGTCTGCTTCAGTTCTTCAGAGCTCTGGTGAGACCACATCTGAAGTACCATGCATAGTGGACCATGGAGATCTTATTTAAGCAGGGATATAGATGTACTGGATGCAATTCAAGGAGATTTACTAGTGAGCAGGTTGTCTTATGAGGAAAGGTTGAACAGCTAGGTTTGTATGCATTGGAGTTGAGAACATTAAGAGGTGACTTGATTGATACATTTAAAATCCTGAAGGGTCTTGACAGTCAATGTGGAGAAGATGTTCTCTGTGGTAGGAGAACCTAGAACTTGGGGTCAGTGATCAAAAATAAGTGGTTGCCTATTTAAAATAGATGAGCTGAAATATTTTTCTGAGAGGATCTGAAATCCTTTTGGGAAAGGCGATGAATGCAGTTTCTTTGACAATTTTTTAAGGCAGAGGTTGATAGATTCTTGGTAAATAAGGAGGTGAAAGTTTATCAGCAGTTAGTGGGAATACGGACTTAAGGTAACAATCAGATCAACCATGAACTTAGTGAATGGTGGAGCAGGCTTGAGGGGCTGAAAGACCTACTCCTGTTCCTTATTCATGTGCAATTAAACAATATCTGCTGTGACAGAAGCCCCTAGTGCACACTGCGCTTCTCATATCAAAAGCAAATGGAGCAAGATTTCCCTTGGTCTACAGAGGGCAAATTAGAAATGACTGAAATTGGACAATCCCAATAGAATCAGCTGAGACAGCAGTGGCAAAACAACTGTCCTCATCAACATCTAGGTGCCTTGGCAACATTGAGACTGCTGTCTCACAGATTAGCCAAGCAACAGTCTGGGACAGTCATGCCCTTGGAATCATACCATCACTATTCCTGGCTACATCCTGTTTTACACTTGTATAGATCCATCAGAGATGGTGACACAATGGTATGCAGTCAAGAGGAGTCGCTTTGGGAATCCTCAATGTTGCCTGTGAACCCCATGAAATCTTGTGTCATCAGATCAGAAATGGGTGAGGAATTATCCTGATGATTATCGCATTTCCCCCCCACCCGATCAGTTGATGAATCAGTACCTTTCCATGTTTAATATCATTTGGAGGAATCACTGAGGATGGCGAGGACACAGAATTTATTCTGTGACTGACTTCAATATCTATCAGCAGGAGCGGCTCAGCAACACCACTACTGACAGAGCTGGCTGAGTCTTAAAGTAGCAGTTAATAACTACTAGACTCAGTCTGTGGCATGTGGTGAGAAAACCATCAAGAGAAAAATCTACTTGACATCATGCCCACCAGTTTAGCTGTCACAGTTGTGTCTGCCATGACAGCACTAGTTAGAGCAACCAACATGCAGTGCTTGTGAAGACAAAGTCCCATTTTTCTTGTTGAGACTACCCTCCATTATTTGCTGGCACTGCCACTTTGCTCAATGAGACAGATTTCAGATAGATTGAACAACTCAAAGTTGGTCATCCGTGAGCCACTGTCGGCCATCATCAGTAGAATCTGCAACCTCATTGTGCAGTATATGCCTCACTCCATTATGAAATCAACCTTAGTTCAATACAGGAGCAGTCCCAGGCATACCTCAAAATTAGGTGAGGCCACAACACAGGAATACTCGCATTCTGAACAATAAAAGCAGCAAATAATAGACAGCTAAGATTTTCCACAGCAGGTCAGACCTAAGATCAGCAGTACTGCCACATACCGTCGTGCATCAACAATTAAATAACCAACAGGAGGCAGAGGCTCCACAGATATTTACATCCTTAATTATTGGAGAGCCCAACACATCAAGTGCAAAAAAGAAAGCTGAAGTATTTGCATCCATCTTCAGGCAGGCTTGTTGAATGGAATGGTCCATATCTGCCTCCACCTGAGGTCCCCATTATTCTGTTCTCCAACCATCTCCATGTGATATAAAGAAATAACTGAAGGCACCGGAGGCTGCAAAGGGTGTCAGCATTGAAGGTGTCCAAACGGAACCATGCTTATAGCCAAGTCACAAGGCCATTAGCATTAGCTAATGGGTGGTGGATTTAAAACAGATGAAGATGAAATTCTTCTCTCAAAGGGTGTTAACTCTGTGGATTTCACTACCCAGGAATGTGGTGGACGCTGAATAAATTTGAGGAGTAATGGGAAACAAGTGAGAAAATGGAGTTGAGGTTGATTTGAGATCGGTGCCAGTCATAATAAATGATGGAACATACTTGGGGCTAAATTACCTCTTCCTGCTCCTTGTTCTTACGTTCTTACATTGTAGCCAAGCTGTTCCAATACAGCTGTAACGTTGACAAATGGAATGTAGCCTGGTTATGTCCTGTGCACAAAAAGCAAGACAAATTCAACTTGGTCAGTTACTGCCCTATTAGTATGTACTGTCATCAGCAAACGGATGGAAGGGATTAGCGACTATGCTATCAAGTGCACTAACAAAGGAATAGCCTGCTCACTGACACTAGGTTTTGGGTTCCACCATGTCTATTTGGCTCCTGACCACATTGCAGCCTTGGTCCAACCGTAGACAAAAAAAAGCTGAACTCCAGAAGTGAGATTTAAGTGACTGTCCTTGCCATCAAGGTAGCATTTAAGTGTGACATCAAGGAACCCAAGCAAAACTTTTAAATGGGAATTGAGGATTGTGGTGGCGCGAGGTTAATCATCTCAGCAGCAGGGCATCACTATAGAAGTTCCTCAGGGTAGTGGCCTTGCTCCAAATATCTTCAGCTGCTTAATCAATGACCAACCCTCCATCATTAAGTCACAAGTGAGTATGTTCAGTGATGCTTGCAGTTTTCAGCACCGTTCACAACATTTCCGGTGCTGAAACAGTCTGTGTCCAGATATAGCAAGAGCTGGACAACATCTAGGCTCAGACAGATGAACACAGTTCTGACTTCGAACTATATCACCATTCCTTTGATGTCATTAAGTCAAAATTCTGGAATCTCCCTAGTAGCTTTGTGTGTCTGCCTACACCCACAGAGCTGCTGCAGTTCAAGATGAAGCTCACTACCACCTCCTCAAGGCCACTAGCCTGTCCTAGCCAGGGATTTGTGCACCAAATTTAAAGAACATAAAAGTCAACATTCCAGCTGATCAAGATCCAGTAACCTTTGCTGCAAACTGCAGTAAAAACCGGAAAGAACTGCGGATGTTGTAAATCAGGAACAAAAACAAAAACAAAGTTGCTGGAAAAGCTCAGAGGGTCTGGTAGCATCTGTGAAGGAGAAAACAGAGTTTACATTTTGCATCCAGTGACCCTTCCTTCGAATCAGTGTTTGGATTTTTGCTGGAGGAAAAACAAACTCATGTTCACTTATGGGCTTAAGCTGTAACTGACTATCCCTTAAAGTTGTTGAATGTCCCTTTATAGTTACCGACTGTGCTTTATGGTTTGTGGCTACGTCTTACAGGCTACTAACAGCACCTCACAACTGTTGACTGCACATTATAGTTTATGGTGACAACTGAAGAACGCACCTTAAGAGAAACAGGTTATTGACAGTTTTTTTGTTCTAGAAAGAAAAGTGAGATAGCCAGGTTATCACTTCAGTAATGAGGCAGAATCCATGCAAGGCCTGTCCCAAATATCACTCAAAAGTAAGAAATACTGATGCTTTGAAAGTTGTAACATTTAATTATTGAGAAGCTTGAACATATTGTTCGGACACCTTTCCTTTCATGTGGTAGACTGCAAACAATTTTCTTTTTTAACTCTTGCCTTTCGCAGTTCAAAACCCGACATCATTATTTGAGACATTGTGTGTCGGAAAATATGGGGTGAAGGGGCTGAGGATCTGACTGCTTTCATACCGGACTCAGCTATGTTAAGTTGTCTTTTATTCAGGTGGGGTGTAGCTGATTCTGTTTTGTGCTGGCAAGCGCTTACAATGTTGATCTCACCACTTACTCCCTGCCCTCTGCACCTCCCATCAGGTTTAAGAGCTGGATTGGCTGCTTCCTTGGCTGGCGGATCTGTCATCAGCAAAATGTTATTTGTCCATGCTGATACTGTGAACCCGGAGCCTGATGTTCTGTATGTACCGTGAGCAGTCAATGTTTTTGTTTACCATCATAATGTTTCCCTGTGCTGTACTTTCATTCAAGGTGTTTGATCTGATTCCAAATCATTGCTTTCGTTTATTTTCGATCTTATTTGTTGAGATTTCTCTTTATGCTGATCAGAATGCATAATAAGTGTGGTGATCTTTGTAATTTATGAGTGCATGCTGTTCCAGACTAAGTAAAGCTTAAACTAGCTTGAGAGTAAGGTTGTCTTGACATTGTCCCTTCTGATATTTCCAGATCATAAACAGCATGTGTTCATTACAGATTAAAGTTCCTTTTCAAACAGCAAAAGCACAATACTGCAGATGCTTGACGTTTCGGGAGAAAAAAGTGCTATAAATGCTCAAATCTGGCAGCTTCTATGGAGAGAGAAACAGATTTAATGTTTTGGGTTAAGGACCTCTCTTCAGAAATCTCCATCTATATTGTCGGTTCAGACACTTCCAGATCAGTACTAGTTAGATTTAGACTAATGCTCATTCACATGTCTCTCTCAATTGTTCTTACCTCCAATAATCCATTGTTGAAAGTTTGAGGTGAAGAGGAGTAGTCGGGAAAGATGGATACTAGGGGCTATTATTGCCACTGGATCTGCACCGCAGGCAAGTCAGAATTTTCAAGAAAGCAAGGTAAATTTTCAGGAACAAATCCATTTCTAATTCCTAGTCCATTGTTTTTTAAAAGCCATAGATGTGGCCATCACGCTTTTTAACTTGTACTACATGAAGCAGGCAGTGGACATAGGCTGGGTACCTATCATGTGAGCAGTGAGGGAATTAGACTAGGCAATCACAGTAGTGGTTCCCAGTGGTCTTGCTGGCCAGGAATAGTGTTGAATGGCGACTGTCTGTATGCAACCAATGCCCCCTTTCTGTCAGCTGCTGATGTGCATGTAAAAAAAGGAAAATAACTGAAAAGAATTTTGAAGAAACAAAAACATTGGCGAGTATTTAAATAGATTTACTTTTTAAATTATGTATCAAAGCCTTCTCAGATGGCACTGCTGCTGAAGTATCTTGACTTGCATAACCCATCAAAATATGTTAAACTGAACTATCGATCCATGTCAGATTGTTTTTATAATTGTTTCACTTTTATGCTTATCCCTAAACCATGTTCCGTAACCCTAACCCTCCCAATATCACTCCTCATTTTCAGAGAATCAGTTCTCTTTCTTGAAACCTTGCTGAAAAAGCAATAACCATGAGGAGATCTGGAGTACAGAGATTGTTCACTGTGATTGAAAATACACTTTCGTGCATTTGTAATTCTGCTCAGCTGGAGTCTTTATATAAGCAACCCTCAATCTGTGGCAATAGAATCCAAAGCAAGGAAATAAACCTTTCGGCCCAACTAGTCGGTGGCTCAGTGGTTAGCACTGCAGCCTCACAGCGCCAGGGACCCAGGTTCGATTCCAGCCTCGGGTAACTGCCTGTGTGGAGTTTGCACATTCTCCCTGTGTCTGCGTGGGTTTCCTCCGGGTGCTCCGGTTTCCTCCCACAGTCCAAAGATGTGCAGCCTAGGTGGATCGGCCATGCTAAATTTCCCTTAGTGTTCAGGGGTGTGTGGGTTATAGGGGGTCTGGGTGGGATGCTCCAAGGGGCGGTGTGGACTTGTTGGGCTGAAGGGCCTGTTCCACACTGTAGGGAATCTAATCTAGTCCCATCTACCTGCGCTTGGTCCATATCCCTCCAGACCTTTACTATCCACTGGCTTATCCAAATTTCTTTTACCTGCATCATCCACTTCCTCTGGCAGTCCTTGCCACACACGAACCACTGTCTGTTTAGCCTGTCAAGTCCTTGGTCATTCTTTCTCCTCTCACCTTAAAAATATGCCCCCTAGTTTTGACCTTTCCCACATAGGGAAAGTAGCCTTGCTATTCTCCTTAATTATGCCCCTCATGCTTTTAGAAACGTTTATAAGGTCAACCATTAACCTCCTGTGCTTCCATGAAAAAAGTCCCAGTCTAGTTTTATGACTCAAACCCTCCATTTCCAGCAGCACCCTGGTAAATCTTTTCTGAACCCTCTCCAATTCAATGATAACCTTCCTTTAGCAGGCCGACCAGAACTGCAGACAGTACTACAAAAGAGGCCTCACCAATGTCCTGTACAGCCTCAGCTTGCAGTCCCAAGCCCAATACTCAGATATCTGAGCAATGGAGGCAAGCATGCTAAACATCTTCTTAACCACCCTGTCTACCTGTGATCCTAATTTCAAAGACTTATGTACCTGAGCCCCTAGGCCCCTCTGTTCTACAACACCACACAGTTTTCTCATTGGGAATCTTTCCCTACACTAGGTCAGTTATTGGACAGCCTAGCTCAGCAGGTCAAATGACAACTATCTGAAGTAGACTCCTGATCAGGTGCCTTCCTGTATTGAAAAGTCTTCCGGTTGTAGTGTAATCTTCTGATGGTGGGCGATTTGCAATTGAAAGATATCTTAGTATGAATCGAACTCTCTAATGGCGTCTTCCAGTTGGAAATGCCACTTTGTTGTGGGGTTTGCTAGTAAATACTACCATTATCTGGTGATGATTTAGTGAATATACCTTTGCAAGGTCAAAAAAAATTGAAATGAATGTTCTTTTCTCTCTTTGAAACTTTGTGATATTGGAGAATAAGTTTAATTTATTTTGTTCCTCAGAAATGGGTATACAGAAAAATGTGTCATGAACAATTACTTTGGTATTGGATTGGATGCCAAAATTTCTCTCGATTTCAACAATAAACGGGATGAACATCCAGAAAAATGCAGGTGAGAAAACTAGTTGTCAATAGAGAGTTGTCCTGAAAGAATAACCATCTTGTCACATCTCCACAAGCTGCAGGTTTAACCCTTTTCTACCAAAGTTCACATTTCAACATGCAAAAAGAGGAAGTCATTGACATCAGAAGAGAGGCACAGTGTCTGAATTTGCTAGACGCATTCTAGCTAAGTGTGCTTGAAAATTCCTATATTGCTCAACACATTGAATCCAAGAAGCTCTAGTTCCACTTATGCTGCATCTCTAAGTCTTCCTTAATCAACATTTACCTTATCTTTTCAGTCCAGCTCCACCCTGACGCTGTAACAGATAATCCTGCCATTATGCTTCACAGTTCCTCTTAAACTTGCAGCCTCCATTTTTCTACCAAACTCCAAGAAATCTATCTGATTCTGAAACTGTAGCTAGTTATTCGGTCCAAAACTTCACTGTTTTTTGTCTTAACAGATCAGCTCTGCATTTAGTATAATATTGCAGCATTACATACATGCAGCTTTGACTGGCAGTATGCAAGGGAGCATGTGTTGACAGACAGGTTACTTCAGATGAAGACTGGATGAACAGTGTGCCACAGACTCATGTCAACTGTCAGTATACCCTGAGATGTAGTGTTGACAGTCGGTATGCCTGGGTTTCAGTGTTGACAGTCAGTATGTCTGGGATTCACTGTTGACTGTCGATATGCCTGGGTTTCGGTGTTGACAGTCAGTATGTCTGGGATTCGCTGTTGACTATCGATATGCCTGCGATTCGCTGTTGACTGTCGGTATGTCTGGGATTCGCTGTTGACTGTCGATATGCCTGGGATTCGCTGTTGACTGTCGGTATGCCTGGGTTTCGGTGTTGACTGTCGGTATGCCTGGGTTTCGGTGTTGACAGCCGGCATGCCTGGGCAGTAACTGGTCGGTCATTATTGCTGGGTGCCATAGCTGCACGCTAGAGTACTCATGACTAGCAGTATTACTTTTTATTGACTACTGGTTCAATATGAACTGGCTGTACAGATGAAAAGTGATTGAATTTGGTTTTGATATTTGGTGTCTCCCTGAACTGTATTTAACTCTTTATAGTATTTTCTCAGGAGTCGTACTAAAAATATGATGTGGTATGGAGTTCTCGGAACTAAGGAACTGCTGCACAGAACCTACAAAAACCTGGAGCAGAAAGTACTATTGGAGGTGGGCATTTCATTTATTTTCACATACTCACAACCATCTACCTTGGCAACCTTCTTAAATAATGTATTCTAAATTAATCTTGTACACATTCAAATAAGGGATGTTAAAATTGGGAAACTAAGCATTATGCTCAGGGCTTCTGTCTAGGATACAACATGAGTTAGATACCATCCAGCTCCCTGTTTTTTGATGCATTTTCTCAGTTGGGATTTCGGTATGAATTTGGCCTTGGCACAGCACTCAGTTCTGTTTCAGAGGTTTGATGTTTCAGTCAGAGTCTCAAGCACACAATCTAGGCTGTCTTCAGTGCAGTGCTGAGACTTGCTACCTTTCAGATGAGGCATTAAATGCAGGTCCTACCTGCCAGTTTAACTGGATGTTAAAAAAAAATTCCTGACATTATCTGAAAAAATTCTGATGTATCCTGAGCAATATTTTTTCTTCAGTCAGAATGGCCTTAAACTTTTTAACAAGTCAGTTTGTCTGATTGCTATTTGAGATCTTGCTTTGCACGAAGTGCATGTGATCTTTGCATTCATAACAGGTCCTGACTCGCAAATTAATTTAATAGCTGTGAAGTACTTTGAGACATTATGATGGTGTAAAATCTGCTGAATAAATGCAAGTCGTTTCTTTGATGGGTCTTGTACCATTCGAGAGTAAAACTCCCAATTCATTGTCCCAACATGTACTTCTACTTAGTTATACCATGAGTTAGACACAGAGAGAGGGATCCTTTACACTTCTGAGATCCATTTGGTGTATCGTATGCATAAGAATTTCACTGCCTGCAGTGATTATTCTTTACTTGTCAATTTGCTGAGGAAGAATCATAATGACAGGATTTAGGGAAGCTTTATCCTCTGATCTCTCATTCACTCTAACCAAACTTGGATTACACAAAGATACTGTATCGGATTCCACCACCATACAGGCGATGTAGAATTATATACCAGCAATCCAGGGCTAGGTTTGAATTCAAGTTCCAATGGTGAAAGCCTGATATATACTACAAAGGGCCATTGTAATTTTGTATCACCCTGTCCCAGAGTGTCTCAACCCATCTGGATTATTAATGTCAACTTTTGGTGCTGATCCTCAGGAAAGACATTTAGGCTTTACAGTGTAGGAGTGGGGGGTTGCGGTCAGGAAGTTTCGCAAAAAGGGTACTTGGGCTGAAAAAAAAAGTACATTATGTGGACAAGTTGCGTAAATTTGGTTGATACTTAGAGTTTAAATTGTTGAGGAGTGAACTAAATAGGCTGCTTAAAATTATAAATTAATTCATTAGGGTGGGTGGGGAGAAACAACTTTGTCTGGTGGGAGAATCTGATTCCTAGGTCAAGTGTAAAGAACAAACGTGTAATAGATGGTATGCTTCACACTGTCCGAAGGTCAATGATGACTGCTGACTGTTCACATGTCTCTTCACGTAATCTTTTCTTGTATCACCGGTGTCGTTGGTGGCTGCATCTAAGATGTGTCTCCTGGTTATCGGATTCATCGTCATAGTATGCTGCCATTTTCTTTAAAAGAAACCAATACAATTTTGCATTTGAGTCCATTGTAAGGCACAGTGTATTGGCACTAACTGTATTCAGAGAATTAAACAACTTATCTGAACTGCTCTACAGTGGATTTTGTGAAGGTTAGTCCAGTTCCACTAGTTTCTTTAAATATCCAAATTAAAAGAATTTTTGTGTTACACGTAAAGAAAAATGTCTTAAGTGGTGGCTTCATTCAACAATTTACACTTGGATTGTGCAGATGATAAATTTGTTATTTATGCAAATTAATTTGATTACTGTATTTATGATTTATGATAAATAAGCCAACACAAAGAGCCACTGTAACTCTCAAGTACCACAGATTAATGTGCAACAATTGTGCGTTCAAATTTGCTTCTATTAAAGCCTTCAATTGTTTTCCCAGTGACTGAGCTGAATAAAGCAGTGAATAGTTGGACCGTGCATTCCTGAAGAATTATTATTCAGTTGAGACAAACAACATGCATATAAAATTACCTTAATTGCAAAGATGCACAGCTTTGGAAGAGAAGGAGAGAAAATTGCACTTTGATGTGTATCAAGTTACTACAATGTACAATACAGACATCAGCATTATGACCTTATGTCTTGAGTTTATGAGTACATTGCTGTAATTATGAATGACTGGTTGTGTGGATTGTGTGTTATTTTAGTTGTTACGTCTGTTAAAGTAAGTCTGTTAAAATCCTTAAGAAGTCACCCCTGAACTCAAACTGTTCTTCATTTGGTATTTAAAACATGTTCCCACAAAAGTCATTGTGCAGTGCTCAGATGCAGGAACCGTGATTACTGTTCCCGTACCTAACTCAAGGCTGCTGTGGCCAATTCTAGCGCTGCTTTACTGCTCCTGAATTGAAACTAGCTAACTCTAAGGATCAAACCTGGAACAAAACACTGTTATTCTACCCTCAGCGTGGTATACTGATCATTTCTGCGAATCTCAGTACAAAGATGGCAGAAAGAAAGTCAAATCAAATACTGGTAACTAAAGGAATGCAGGTGGGTTTGGACTCACTCTTGGAGATGCAAATTTTCTGAACTTGTCATGTACCATTCAAAATGGATGCTGTTGCTTCATGAACATCCACATGATCGACTCAGCGCAACTTGTTTATTCATGATGTGCAGTCTACTTACAAAAGACATTGCATTATTATCAAAATCAGTTTTAGTGGAATCAAAACCAGTATATACTGATTTGTCAGAATGACTTGTTTCTGCTGTGTATTCTAAAGTTGGATTATGTAAATTTCTGTTCTATTGACCATCTTGAAACTCTGTTACAGAATGAGGAAGACTGTTAATTATGATTGCAGAAGCAGATGGAGTTTAAATTAGATAAATGTGTGAGGTGTTGCATTTTGGTAAGGCAAACCAGGGCGGGACTTATACAATTAATTTAGGGCCTTAAGGAAGTTTGCCAAACAAAGACGCTGAGGGATGCGGGTGTATAGTTGCTTGAAAGTAGAATCGAAGGTAGGCAGTATGGTGAAGAAAGCATTTGGCACACTTGCCTTCATTGGTCAGAACTTTCAATATAGAAGTTGGGACAAGGCTGTACAGGACATTAGAGATAATGGGAACTGCAGATGCTGGAGAATCCAAGATAATAAAATGTGAGGCTGGATGAACACAGCAGGCCAAGCAGCATCTCAGGAGCACGAAAGCTGACGTTTCGGGCCTAGACCCTTCATCAGAGAGGGGGATGGAGAGAGGGAGCTGAAATAAATAGGGAGAGAGGGGGAGGCGGACCAAAGATGGAGAGTAAAGAAGATAGGTGGAGAGAGTATAGGTGGGGAGGTAGGGAGGGAATAGGTCTGTCCAGGGAAGACGGACAGGTCAAGGAGGTGGGATGAGGTTAGTAGGTAGCTGGGGGTGCGGCTTGGTGTGGGAGGAAGGGATGGGTGAGAGGAAGAACCGGTTAGGGAGGCAGAGACAGGTTGGACTGGTTTTGGGATGCAGTGGGTGGGGGGGAAGAGCTGGGCTGGTTGTGTGGTGCAGTGGGGGGAGGGGACGAACTAGGCTGGTTTAGGGATGCAGTAGGGGAAGGGGAGATTTTGAAACTGGTGAAGTCCACATTGATACCATATGGCTGCAGGGTTCCCAGGCGGAATATGAGTTGCTGTTCCTGCAACCTTCGGGTGGCATCATTGTGGCAGTGCAGGAGGCCCATGATGATCCCCCTCCCATTCTCTAGACATTTCCACTCCCCCTCCCATTCTCTAGACATTTCCACTCCCCCTCCCATTCTCTTGATGACATGTCCATCATGGGCCTCCTGCACTGCCACAATGATGCCACCCGAAGGTTGCAGGAACAGCAACTCATATTCTGCCTGGGAACCCTGCAGCCCAATGGTATCAATGTGGACTTCACCAGCTTCAAAATCTCCCCTTCCCCCACCGCATCCCAAAACCAGCCCAGTTCGTCCCCTCCCCCCACTGCACCACACAACCAGCCCAGCTCTTCCCTTCCACCCACTGCATCCCAAAACCAGTCCAACCTGTCTCTGCCTCCCTAACCGGTTCTTCCTCTCACCCATCCCTTCCTCCCACACCAAGCCGCACCCCCAGCTACCTACTAACCTCATCCCACCTCCTTGACCTGTCCGTCTTCCCTGGACTGACCTATCCCCTCCCTACCTCCCCACCTATACTCTCTCCACCTATCTTCTTTACTCTCCATCTTCGGTCCGCCTCCCCCTCTCTCCCTATTTATTCCAGTTCCCTCTCCCCATCCCCCTCTCTGATGAAGGGTCTAGGCCCGAAACGTCAGCTTTTGTGCTCCTGAGATGCTGCTTGGCCTGCTGTGTTCATCCAGCCTCACATTTTATTATCTTGTACAGGACATTAGCAAGGCCACTTTTTAGACTGTTGCATTCAGTTCTGGTCGCCTTTATTAGGAAAGGTTTTTACAAGGATATTGCTGGGACTGGGGAATTTGAGCTATAGGGAGAGGCCAAATAGGCTGAGGCCTTTTTCCCTGGAACATCAGAGGCTATGGGGTGACCTTGTAGTGGTTTATGACATCATGAGGGGCATGGATAAGGTGAATACCCAAGATCTTTTCCCTAGTGTGGGGGAATCCACAACTAGAGGGCACAAGTTTAAGGTGAGAGGTTGAAGATTTTAAAAGGACCTGAAAGGTAACATTTTTACACAGAGCGTGGTGTGTGTATTGAATGAGATGACAGAGATGGAGGTGGAGGCAGGTACATTTGCAACATTTAAAAGACATCTGGTTGGCCTTTATGAATAGGAAGGGTTTCAAGGGATATGGACCAAATGCTGGAAAGTAGAACTAGGTCTGGTTGGCGCAGATGAGTTGGACTAAAGCGTCTGTTTTCATGCTGTATCACTCTAAGGGAGACAGTCCTTAAAATCTGAGGTTGGGCATTTAACATGTGTGGAACAAGTGTTTCCAGATTTCAGGAGATGATGAAACACTGTCTTCAAAAAGCCTGATGCTGAGTCAACTAAAATTTTCAACATTGAGATCTATATCTTTTTCTTGGATAAGAGGATCAAAGGATATGACACAAAGGAGGGAAACAGAGTAGAGATACAAATCAGCACTGGCCTGTTTAAATGATGGAAGTTTCTTGAGCTGAACAGGGTACCTGTTTTGTGCAACTCATTATGTCACCGAGTCCCAGAGCATGAAAGTACCCTATCTGGACTATTATCTTTTATTTCTAAACATCTGGCGGTACTTCATTGTTTGCCCTGTAAACTGTGTTTCCTTATTGCTAACGCTGACTGATTATACAGATTTGGTTCAGGCATATAAACATATCACCAGCTTTCTCCCATCTGTTTACTGGAGGTCTTTTAATACTGACCCAGACTATTTCATGGTGGGATTATTGACAGTATTTTGTGTTCAACTTGCTGTTTGCCTTGTGTTAATGTTTCTTTCCCCTGTTATGCAGTGTGATGGACAGCGCATCCCTTTGCCAAGCCTGCAGGGTATTGCAGTGCTAAATATCCCCAGCTATGCTGGTGGCACCAACTTCTGGGGCGGAACCAAGGAAGATGACGTAAGTACAACTTTAAACGAAGCTTTTGTTAAATAAAAACAAGTACAATGGCTTCCTTTCTTTTTGAATGGTATTCAGGTATCGCTGACAAGACCAGCATTTGTTGTACACTCCTAATCGCCCTTGAAGGGAGTCGTTTGCTAGTCATCTCAGAAAGCAACTAAGAGTCAATCATGTCAGTGTAGGTTGTCATGTAGGCCAGACCACATAAGGCTGATAGATTTCCGGAAGAATATTAGTAAATCAGATGAGTTTTTATAACAGTCAAGGACAGTTTAAGACCATCACTTGAGATAACAAACTTTCAAATCCAGATTTTATTAATTGAATTTAAATTTCCCTAGTTGACACGATGGAATTTGAACCCATACCCCAATATTCACCGCAGCTTCTGGGTTACTACACCAGTGACATTACTACTATGCCACAACCTCCTCTGCTTGATGAGATTACAGGCACAGTATTCCTTTTGGCAATGTTCCTTTTGCCGCATGGTGTAATACAAACTACAGAGCTGAAGTATTTGTATTTAGAAAGCAATGAAGCATTCTCTTTTATTTGTTAACATCATTATTGACTGAACTTTTGTTGGTTCGTTACTTTGCAGATTTTCACAGCCCCTTCTTTTGATGATAAGATCCTGGAGGTAGTGGCTGTGTTTGGCAGTATGCAAATGGCAGTCTCACGAGTTATCAACCTTCAACACCATCGAATTGCTCAAGTAAGATAGCTCATCCCTTGCCCATTTTGCTTCCTTTCTTTCCCTTACATTTTCTTCTTCTTATATCCTGTCAAATTTGTTTGACTCCTTTCTTCACAACACTGTTTATTCTGCTGGCAAGGCATTTTTTAAAATTAGTTCCCAGGTGTGGCCATCACTGGCGAGGCCAGCATTTAATGTGCATCCCTAGCTGCATTTGAAAAAGTGAGCTGCCTTTTTGAATTATTGCACTCCATGGGGAATAGCTACACCCAAATACTGAAACCCCAGTCCAGAGTTTCAGGATTTGTAACTGGCACCGATGTCTTGTGAATTCCAGTAGATTCCTCCAGTGCCATCCTCCTGTTACATGTTCAGTTCTCAAGTCTTGCTACATTAAAACATGAAGAACTGAAGGCAGCCCCAAAATCAGTACCCTGTTAGTTCTGTTCTTCCTTCTGTCTGGTGATGCACAAAACTTTCGCTGAAAAATCTTAGTTCTAGCCAGGTCAGTCATTCTAACATGAAACGTGACTTTAGGTAATATTCTTTTTCTCAACAAAGTCTTTTGCAGTTTGGAAGGCAACAGATTATTCAGTATCTTAGCTGTAGCTCCCAAGGTTCATGCCTGCAGTCTTGACTATGGAATCTTCTCCTGTTCTGTAGTTTTTGGCACATTATTCTCCAAACAGCTGGTGATTCTTTCTTCACAAGGTTATTCCAGATACCTCCACATCCCACATCTTGCAAGTGCCACAGATCACAGGCTTTAATGGTCCCAAATTAAACAGCTGTCTTCTACACAATGAGTACCAATTAATAAACAGGATAGCATCACCATGGATACAAAACTGATCGATGGCTGGGAACAAAGAGTAATGAGTTATGTATATTTTTCAGGCTGAAGAAAGGTTTGTAGTGGGCTTCCATAGAGGTCAATTTTGGGACCCCTGCTTTTACTGGTATATACTGTGGACAATTTCCAAACTTGTAGATGATGCAGACGTTGGATGCATTGTAAACAGTGAGGAGGACAGTGATTAACTGCAAAAGGCTATTGACAATGACAGTGTTTGGACAGTAATACTGAAGAAATGCAGTCTGGAATTTGCCCCACGGCTAAGGTGTATTAGTGCACCTCCAGCACTGGCATCTACCTGACAATGTGGAAGATTGGTTAGAAATATTCTGTACATAAAAAGCAGGATGAATTCAGCCTGGCCATTTGCCACTCTATCACTAAAATGATGGAATGTTTCATCGGCATTGCTGTCAGGCAACACTTGCTTGGCAATAACCTACTAATTGATACTCAGTTTGGGCTCTGCCAGGACCTCAGCTCCTTACCTCATTACACCGTTGTTTCAAACATGGCAAAAGAGCTCAATTCCAGACCTCAGGTGAATGTGGCTACCCTAACATCTTGACTGAATGTGTCATCAAAGAGCCTTAACAGAACTGGGCTCAGTAGAAACTGGGGGGGATATCTCTGCTGGTTGGAGTTGTACCTGGCACAAGGAAAACTGGTTGTGGTTTTTGGAAGGCAATCACCTCAACTCCAGAATATCTCTTACCTAATCAATTTCAGCAACTTCATCAATCACCTTCCCTCCATACAACATCAGTACTGGGGGTGTTTAGTGATGATGTCATAAAGGTCAGCCCCATTTGTTCTGCTCCAATACTGATCCAGTTCATGCCAAAATGCATCAAAGTATGGACAGTGTTCAGGCTTAGACTGACAAAATGCAGTGACATTTATGTCACACAAGTGCCAGATAATGACAATCTCCAATAAGAAGTTAATTATCAATCGATGACAATCGATGGTGTTACCATCACTGAATCCCCCAGCAGTCTCATCTCCTGGCTCCCCAAAGCCTGTCCACCATCTACATGTCACAAGTCAGGAAAGTAATGGAATAACCCTTACTGGATGAATCCACAAGCCTGGATGAGTGCACCTCCAGAAACACTCAAGAAACTTGCAACAACCCAAGACCAGGCAGCCGTTTGATTGCACTACATGCACAAGCATTCACTGCCTCCTTCTGTGCATCAGTGTGTTTGATTTACAAGGTGCAATGCAAAAATTCACTAAAGCTCCTTAGACAGCTCCTTCCTATCAGCTAGAAGGACAGAGCAGCAGACATGCAGGAGCGTCACCATCTGCAGTTTTCTCTCCAAGCCACTCACCATGCTGCCTTGATAATATATCACCATTCCTTCACGTATCACACCGTTCCCCCATCACACTGTGGCTCTACTTACACCACATGATAACATCATTTCCAGCGACAGCGCACCATCACTTTTTCAAGGGCACATAGGGATGGGTCATGGTCAGCCAGTGACAGGCACACTCCATGAGTAAATTTCCTTAAAATTTTGTGGTGTTAATAAACCGTTGTGTGCAGGAACAAGGAGGTTAAGCTGAATTCATCTAAGGCAGAGCTCAGCTGGAATATTGAGTGAAGTTCCATGTACCACATTTGGGAAGGATGTGAATGCACTGGAGAGTGTGCACAATGGATTCAAGAGAATGTTTCCAGGCAGGCAATCTTCAGTTATGGAGATAGATTAGAGAAATTGACTGTTTTCCTTGAAGGGAAGGCTGAGAAGAGATTTGACAGAAGTTTTAAAAATCATCAAGAGACTGGACAAAGTAGATAGGGAGAATTTTTTTCCATCTTATAAAATGATCAAGAGGATTCAGATGTAAGGTAATTTGCGAAAGAAGCAAATATGATTGAGGAACATCTTTTTCACACAGTATGTACTTAGGGTCAGCAGTGCTACCTAAAAGCGTGGGGGAGGCAGGTTCATTTGAGGCTTTCACGAGTGCATTAGATGATTATTTAAATAAAAACAATATTTACGTTCAGTATAAAAGGCAGAAAATTGACACTAAATCATAATGCACATTCAGAGAGGTGGTGCTGATACAAGAGGCCAAATAGCTGCCTCATGTGCCATAAAAATTCTGCAAAATCTTAGGTCTTTAATCCCACAAACATAAGTTGGGGCAACTACACCTCAAAACTGCACTGCTAATCGAGATAAACTCTACATTTTATATTCCACCAGTCTTCTGCTTCTCATGACTCATTTCTCACCAATAAATTCACCAGTTATATTTATACACTAGTCAACTTCTAGAGAAAGAAAAGTCAATCAGAGAATACTACTTATGTAAGTAGTTACCGGTTCCAAACAGCTTATAGAGAAAGCATAGAGTGTAGTCTCTAAAACCCCAAATTACAGAGGTGGAAATGCAAGCAGGCTGCAGACTGAAGGGCAAAGCTTAAGTAAAAAGCCACCAGTGCTATAACTCTGAAACAGAAGCTACTGCTAGTATAGTTAGAACTATGGTATAGGAAATAGAATTGTAATTCATGAAATAGAGCCAAAAAATAAACTGTACATTAAACCTCTAGAATAATTGTAAATTCCAGTTGATTTACCAGTGGCCTACTTGTAAATTCAGACCCATGTTCCATTGTTAACTCAGTACGTTTGGATTGGAATAGAAATTCTCAGAGTAACTAGAGGCTAGAAATAATTAACCCTTCCAGTGTTACTCACATCTTGACTGCAAATAAACTTAGATAAGAAAGTATACAAGTGTTAAAGCTGAGGATGTGATTGTTTATTCATAGATTTTGATAGCAGAAGCTGGAGCGGTAAACTCTATTTCAGGCACTGATTAATCTCCTAAGTACCTTTGCTTTTTTGTCTCAAGTGTTGTGAAGTCACCTGTCCTAACAGAACTGACTGTTTGCTGCATAATAGCACGATGTAAAATAGCTTAATGTGCTCCTTAACAGAGCAATTGTAAGTGTAAATGGGAGACTTGGTGAATTGTAAACCAACCTGTTTAGTGCAAATTAGGCTCCTGCTTTACCTAGGGATTCTTGTCCTATGCCCCACTTCTTCCTGTAGTGTCGTGCCGTAAAGATCACAATCCTCGGTGATGAAGGGGTACCAGTGCAAGTGGATGGAGAAGCATGGATCCAGTCCCCTGGCTACATCAAAATCATTCACAAGAACCGTGCACAGATGCTGACCAGGGATAGGGTATGTATTAGCTGGAGAGTGTTTTTATTTATTGGTTCATGGAATGTGGATGCCATTGGCTAGGCCAGCATCTCTTACCCATAGAGTTAGCCACATTGCTGTAGACCTGGATTCATGTCTAGATCAGGCCAGATAAGGACAGCAAATTTCCCTCCTGAAATAACATTAGTGAACCATTGGGTTTAAGTACGACAGATGGAGCATGATTAATACTTAAAGCAGGATTAAAACAGAAACTAACCAGTCAATTGAATATGTTCCATTCTTTAGGTGAAAAGGGAATAGTTCAGGAAGGGCCCATGGGGCCAAAATATAACTGTCACAGGTATTGATTAGATGTGTGATCAGTGATCATAACACCCTCCAGTCCACCTTTGAAATGACACCCTAAGCTTAAGTAATCTTTATTTGTTGATTGAAAAGCTGAGATTCAAGATTTTTGCCTGACCACATAGAAACATGCATTGAAATGTATCTGATATATGGAATCAGATTTTAATATCTGCCTCAATCTGGTGTTTTCAGTCAGTTAGCTCCTGAAGTTTCTTTTGTGTATGGTGCTCGATATGTTTTACTGAAACACTTTATTACCTTTTGAACAGTGATGCCAGCTGAAAACACAAATCTTTGAATATTATGATGAACTGGGAGACAGAATCTGCAGGCACAGCAGTATGACAATGACTGCTGCAATTTCTTTTAGCCCAGCCATTCTTATGCAGCTGTAGTTTGGATTTGGTTTAATGATTTTGTCGGGGGTTAGGATTCACTGTTAATCGCATGTGTGTGATTCGGCCTTCTTGTGCCACAGGCTTTTGAGAGTACCCTCAAGTCTTGGGAAGACAAGCAGAAATGTGAACTACCTCGCCCATCCTCTCAACATGCCTTGCAGCCTGAGACAGTTTCAGAAGAAGAAGCTGCTGAGATCAATCAGTTTGGCCGAGCGGCTGGAACGCTCATTCACAGGTATGATAGTCTATGAAACACCAATCCCAGACAGTGACCTATTCTGATTTGTTACCTGGCAAAACTTGTAACATCATACTGTCATTGAGGCACAGAACATGACCATTCAACCTATTGCGTCCATGCAACTTTCTTCAGGTTTGAGAGCAAAGTGTAGGGGCTTCACAGTGAGATCTTGTATTAGAGGCAAGAGTCTTGGAAGGCCTCAAATCCTAGACTTTGCGTAATATCATATTCTGAGCAATGCCTGATGATGAAAAAGTTAGTTCATTTTGAACCATGAACAATACTAAAGTGAGGGCAGGCCTCCAACTAAAGTTAAAAGACAGATTGTTATACGACGTTGGGCAGTCCAACAGGCTAAATGCAATAGAGCTGGGAATACTAGACCCATAAACTTTTCATTCCACAGACAAACAAATGAAAGAGCTGTAATCTTATCTGATACACTCAATGGCAGTGTTTACATTGTAAAGGGGAGATGAGATGTTATGGAGAACCAATTAAGAAAAATAAGTTGTCTGTTCATGTTATAAAGGGCACGATGTCACTTGGCATGAACTCATAGTTCTAAGCTGTCTTATAATACAGTAGTTATAGAGGCCAAGCTAGGAGGTAAAAGCAGTATGTTGACAGGGAAGTTGTTGCTCCCATCCAGCATGTGCCTGTTTAAGCACTTGGCTGTAAAGACCAATCAGCACCAGGTTTCTTCTTTTGATCCTGACTTTGCGCTGTTATTGTTATTTTCTGGTCAGTTCTTGGATTTGGCTGGCTTGTAGCAAACCTCTCAGTCTAGAAAAATGTTTACCCTCTTTACAGTCTTCAACACGGAGCAACCCACGTGTTAATCAACCTTGCACTACTCTATGTTTCCCAAAAATCTTCTCAAAATCTCTCCCTTCCATTCTGCTATTCTATTAGCTGACATTCACAATTTTTTTTTGCCCCCTTCAATTTTTCCTACCCCTCTTCCCTTGATCCAGGATTCGGGAGACAGCACAGCTGCATCATACCATGGAGCAGGAGCTTGCACATGCAGTAAATGCCAGTGCCAAATCCATGGACAAAGTTTACGCAAAGTCAAAAACAACTGAGGTAAGAAATAGTCATGAAATCTGCGGTCAGTCGGGATGTGAGTCTGCAGACAGACAGACTTAGACAGTTTATCCAGACCTAAAAGTTAAAGATACAGTCACCATAGGCTTTGCAGACCATAACACTGCTCTCTCGTTAGAAATTGATAGCTGGTGGTGGTTTAAACTGAGGGTAAACATAGCTCAGGGATTAAGAAAAAGAGTCTTTCATGGTAACCAGTGAAGGAGTTGAACCCATATTGTTGGTATCACTCTCCATCACCATCCAGCCATCTGAGCTAACCAAACAGATCTGTAGCTGAGTCAGACTCAGTTGTCAAGGACAAAAATAGAAATTACTGGAAAAGCTCAGCATGTTTGGCAGCAACTGTGGAGGGACCCGTCCTCAGAATTCAATCCAAAACATTAATTCTGATTTTTCTCCTTTGATGCTGCCAGACCTGCTGAGCTTTTCCAGCAATTTCTGTTTTTGTCTTCGACTTACAGTATCCGCAGTTCCTAGTGTTTATTCAGTCTTCAAGGAATACATCTATAACTGGTCTAGACTCTGTGTGGGTATTCTAAGCCTCAGACAGGTCAAGCTAAGACACAATTTGCACTGTAAAGCAAATTTAGACCAAGGCAGATACGTTATTTTCCGAGGAGATGTCCAAAACTGACAGCAGCAATAGAGGCAGGATCTTATGAAGGCTGTGTACAATAGTTTTACTTAGATCTAAAGTAGGTGACTTCTTACTTCCTCAGAACGCAGGAAAATAGGACTTAATTGTATGTCATTTAGGCCTTCCAATGTGCTCCTACAATCTACAAGGTAATGGTTCATCTAGCTGTGGTCTTGGGTTCACTTTCTGGTTTGCCTGTTATAATTCTCAACTCCTTCCATTAAAGGACACCCACTTTACTCTGCCTGTGTTTTCTGCTACCAAACCAACTACCAAGCCATATTTTAAACTAACCTCCCAATATGTCCTTTTATAACGTGCAAAAGAGGTATTGAGGCAGAGACCTGAGGCAACTGAAGTGAATGCCACGAAAGGGAAAGTGGGGATGCTTAGCAAAAGTGAATAGAGGAAATTACAGACACAATGACATCAAGTCCAGGATGGATTTGCAATGATACCGGATTTTAAATTCCTTGTGATCAGGGAGTCGGCAAAGATGGGCAATCTGGACTGAAGCTGCTATGCTCTATGTCCTTATCACAGAATTCTCACCTGTACAGTAAAAACTGAAACAAAAACCTCTTCAGTTATTTCATCAATTATCTTCCCTATGTCATTACATCAGAAGTGGGGAGGCTCACCCTTGATTGCATAATGTTTAACACCATTCACAATGTCTCAGATACCTGTATCTATATGCAACAAGGCCTAGACAAAGCCCAGGCTTGGACTGGCAAGATTTGTGAAAAATAGAAATTGCTGGAAAAGCTCGGCACATTTGGCAGCAACTGTGGAGGGACCCTTCCTCAGAACTCAATCCAAAATGTTAATTCTGATTTTTCTCCTTAGAGGCTGCCAGACCTGCTGAGCCACACTGATTCCAGACAATGGCTATCACCAACAGAATTGAATTTAATGATTGCCCCTTATTGTTCACTGCCCTTGGCATTGTTGAATCCATAATTGTCAATGTTCTGGGTGGTTGCCTTTAATCTGAAATTGATCTGAATCAACCACAAAACACAGTAAAAACTGAAAGAGCTGTGGATGCTGTAAATTGGGAACAAAAACAGAAGTTGCTGGCAGAGAAGACAGCCACACTGAGCCCTGCCGCATCTTCACCATCCCCCCAGACCTCCCACTGACTGAGGACGAACGGTCAGTCCTTAGTAAGGGGCTCACCTTTGTCCCCCTACAGCCACACATCAACGAATACCAGTCACGGTTGGACATAGAGCAGTTTTTCCTCCGTCTTCGCCTCCATGCCTACTTCTTCAACCGGGAACCCAACCCTCCTTCCACTGACCCCTTCACCCACTTCCAACACAAGTCCTCCTCCTGGACACCACCCCCAGGCCTCCTACCCTCCCTCGACCTCTTCATCTCCAACTGCCGTCGAGACATTAACCGCCTCAACCTCTCCACCCCTCTCACCCACTCCAACCTCTCCCCCGCAGAACGGGCAGCCCTCCGCTCCAACCCCAACCTCACCATCAAACCCGCAGACAAGGGTGGCGCAGTGGTAGTATGGCGCACTGACCTCTACATCGTCGAGGCCAGACGCCAACTCTCCGACACCACCTCCTACCGCCCCCTCGATCATGACCCCACACCCGAGCACCAAACCATCATCTCCAACACCATTCACGACCTCATCACCTCAGGGGACCTCCCACCCACAGCCTCCAACCTCATTGTTCCCCAACCCCGCACGGCCCGTTTCTATCTCCTTCCCAAAATCCACAAACCTGCCTGCCCTGGTCGACCCATCGTCTCAGCCTGCTCCTGCCCCACCGAACTCATCTCCATCTATCTGGACTCCATTTTCTCCCTTTTGGTCCAGGAACTCCCCACCTACGTCCGTGACACCACCCACGCCCTCCACCTCCTCCAGGACTTCCAATTCCCTGGCCCCCAACACCTCATATTCACCATGGACGTCCAGTCCCTATACACCTGCATTCCGCATGCAGATGTCCTCAAGGCCCTCCGCTTCTTCCTGTCCCGCAGGCCCGACCAGTCCCCCTCCACCGACACTCTCATCCGCCTAGCTGAACTCGTCCTCACCCTCAACAACTTCTCTTTTGACTCCTCCCACTTCCTACAGACTAAGGGGGTGGCCATGGGCACCCGCATGGGCCCCAGCTATGCCTGCCTCTTTGTAGGTTACGTGGAACAGTCCCTCTTCCGCACCTACACAGGCCCCAAACCCCACCTCTTCCTCCGGTACATTGATGACTGTATCGGCGCCACCTCTTGCTCCCCAGAGGAGCTCGAACAGTTCATCCACTTCGCCAACACGTTCCACCCCAACCTTCAGTTCACCTGGGCCATCTCCAGCACATCCCTCACCTTCCTGGACCTCTCAGTCTCCATCTCAGGCAACCAGCTTGTAACTGATGTCCATTTCAAGCCCACCGACTCCCGCAGCTACCTGGAATACACCTCCTCCCACCCACCCTCCTGCAAAAATTCCATCCCCTATTCCCAATTCCTCAGCCTCCGTCGCATCTGCTCCCACGATAAGACATTCCATTCCCGCACATCCCAGATGTCCAAGTTCTTTAAGGACCGCAACTTTCCCCCCACAGTGATCGAGAACGCCCTTGACCGCGTCTCCCGTATTTCCCACAACACATCCCTCACACGCCGCCCCCGCCACAACCGCCCTAAGAGGATCCCCCTCGTTCTCACACACCACCCTACCAACCTCCGGATACAACGCATCATCCTCCAACACTTCCGCCATCCACAATCCGACCCCACCACCCAAGACAATTTCCATCCCCACCCCTGTCTGCTTTCCGGAGAGACCACTCTCTCCGTGACTCCCTTGTTCGCTCCACACTGCCCTCCAACCCCACCACACCCGGCACCTTCCCCTGCAACCGCAGGAAATGCTACACTTGCCCCCACACCTCCTCCCTCACCCCTATCCCAGGCCCCAAGATGACATTCCACATTAAGCAGAGGTTCACCTGCACATCTGCCAATGTGGTATACTGCATCCATTGTACCCGGTGTGGCTACCTCTACATTGGGGAAACCAAGCGGAGGCTTGGGGACCGCTTTGCAGAACACCTCCGCTCGGTTCGCAATAAACAACTGCCCCTCCCAGTCGCAAACCATTTCCACTCCCCCTCCCATTCTTTAGATAACATGTCCATCATGGGCCTCCTGCAGTGCCACAATGATGCCACCCGAAGGTTGCAGGAACAGCAACTCATATTCTGCCTGGGAACCCTGCAGCCTAATGGTATCAATGTGGACTTCACCAGTTTCAAAATCTCCCCTTCCCCTACTGCATCCCTAAACCAGCCCAGTTCGTCCCCTCCCCCCACTGCACCACACAACCAGCCCAGCTCTTCCCCCCCACCCACTGCATCCCAAAACCAGTCCAACCTGTCTCTGCCTCCCTAACCGGTTCTTCCTCTCACCCATCCCTTCCTCCGACCCCAAGCCGCACCCCCATCTACCTACTAACCTCATCCCACCTCCTTGACCTGTCCGTCTTCCCTGGACTGACCTATCCCCTCCCTACCTCCCCACCTATACTCTCTCCACCTATCTTCTTTACTCTCCATCTTCGGTCCGCCTCCCCCTCTCTCCCTATTTATTCCAGTTCCCTCTCCCCATCCCCCTCTCTTATGAAGGGTCTAGGCCCGAAACGTCAGCTTTTGTGCTCCTGAGATGCTGCTTGGCCTGCTGTGTTCATCCAGCCTCACATTTTATTAGTTGCTGGCAAAGCTCAGCTTCTCTGGCAGCATCAGTTCTGACGAAGGGTCACCAGACCCAAAACGTTAACTCTGATTTTTTTCTTCACAGATGCTGCCAGACCTCCTGAGTTTTTCCAGCTACTTCTGTTTTTGTCCATAAAAACACAGTGGCAGATTAGAGGCTTGGAATTCTTCAGTGAGTAATTCACCTACTGTCCCAATGCCTGTTTACCATCTACAAGGCACAAGTTTGGGGTATGTTGGTATATTTTCCCCTTACCAACATGAGTGCAACTCTAACAACACAGAAGATGTTCAGCACATCCAGGACTCAGCAGCCAACTTGATTGGAGCTGTATTCACTGCCTTCATCGTCAGTGCACCATATCATGTACATGATACATTGTAGTACCTCACAAAGTCCTCTCCAACAGCACCATTGAATCCCATGACCTCTACCACCTAGAAGGATCAGAGCAGCAGATGCTTAGAAACACCACTGTCTGCATGTTCCCATTTAAACCACACACCATCCTGACTTGGAATCATTTTGCAGCTTTTTTACTTGCTGGGTTGAGGTCCTGGAAGCCCCTTCCTTCCCAGCAGCACTGTGGCTGACCCTATACCCAAGGACTGCAGAGGTTCAAGGAGGCAACATAACTCCACTTTCTGCAGGGCAATTCGAGATTGGCAATAAATGTCAGCAACAAAGCTCACAGGGGTAGGAAATGTTTGAAGTAATCTCCCTCTTGAGAATAGAGCTAGAGACATGAAAGACCAAATGTACATACCTGGATACCATGAGGAAATTAAATGATTGTTGATGGGGGAGCTAAAATATGACTGAAATAGGCTTCGGTGAGTTATGGTTATCGATGGCTCAATTTAGAAATGAATGTACTCCTGATGGGATAGATTGGTTTTTCCGATCAAAGTCTAATGAATACTGCTGTTATTACTTATTTGACATGACAGGTAAGGACAGCATCCGATTTAGCTATAGTACTCAATCCTTGCTGATCACCCTTGAATGAAATAATATCTAGACGGACAAATGCATGATGACCATTGACTGAGGCACCAGTACGCAATCTTTCAAGAGAAATCAGTAGCAATGCTGAAAACAACTTGACCATATCTTGAAGATCTGGTCTTTAAACAATGATACCCTGCTGCTTTCAAATTTACACAAGCAAACCTCATGCCCAAAACTCCCACTGATGGAATTGAAGATCTCAAACATCGGTTACCATGTTCCTTCTTTGATATTTTGCACAATATTTCAATGTGAAAGTTGCACTTAACTCTGACATCTAAGCAGGGCAGATCCTCACGACCAAAGGAAAAGCAGGAAGTGAAGTTGCGCAAAGACACGCCTTGGGTATGGATTAAGGGGCACAGAGACTGACTCAATATCAAAAGCAACTTGCAGGTTTAGAGTGACTCATCCAGCATGAATTACAACTTTGTATTCATGGTATTGGAAAGTAGATCAATCTCAGAGCCAGGTACCTGGGTTGTGAGACAATAACCTGGTACCACTTAGAATGAAGCACTCAGGCTTTGGGATCCAAATGCAGTCGAACTGCCAGTGAGCCATAAGTGTGAGAGTAGCCATTTTCAGGATCAGGCCATCTGCTTATCCTGAATTGAACTTCAAGGCCCCATCCTATCATTAACGAGGACCATTTTCTCCTCGCTATACTGCACTTCCCATCTCAGCCCTTACACCACCACTGGATTCCTTAGTCTGCACTATTGTTTCCAATGCGTTGTAATTCTCCAATGTCCTTGTTGCCAGTCTCCGAAGTTTCATAAGACATCAACTACAAAAAAATTACAAATATAAGTAATAGGGGAAGGATTGGTCATTTTGTCCCCTCAAGCCAAATGTTACATCATTCAGTAGAATCACAGCTGTTCTGATTGTGGCCTTAACTCTAATTTCCTGCCTGTTCTCTATCCTACCCTCTCACCACCTTTGGATTAAGTTTTGCTCATCCATCATGCCATCTGTACAAATCTCTACTGAAACCCCATTCCCAGTGCATTCAAATCAGCATTTTCACCCATGTTTGCAAGTTCCAACATCACAGCTCTCCTGCCTTTTCTCTGCAACCTTCTTGAGTTCTGTATCCCAGCTCATTGAAACTGACCATGACAAGCTCCTCCCGCCTTATGTCCCATCTCATATATCCTAATCTTCAAATTTAGTTTCTTTTGCATTCTCGTACCCTCCTGTAAGAAAAAGCACCTGTTTTGGCCATGCTTCCTCTATATTTGTTTGAAGGCTCTTTATCTTGCTATCGTCATCTTTTTGAAAAGTGTCCTCAAAACCTCTCTTTGATTGTGTAATCACCTCCCCTGACTTTTATTACAAATGGATGTTTGTTTCTTCTCTGCGATGAACCTTAGAATGTTTGCTGTGTAAAAGATAGTTCCCCAGTGCATGATGATACTGACGTTTTTGAGGGATTTCTTGATTTCGCTGTGAGCTGATGTGAAGTGATGTGTGGCATTAATGATATCACTGTCCAGCAACCCTCAAGACCTGCTGCAGATATAAAGTGACTGTCATCTTATGATTTTCTTCAAAGGGCCTGAGTTGCAGCCTGGTGATGGAAATGGTCAACAATGGGAAAGCTTTACACAACGAGACAGAGCTTCTTCTGGCAGGAAAAATGTCTCTGGTAAGAAACACTTAAATGGAAAAAAAAAGGCTATGCAGAATAATAGATAATGGGAACTGCAGATGCTGGAGAATCCAAGATAATAAAGTGTGAAGCTGGATGAACACATCAGGCCAAGCAGCATCTCAGGAGCACAAAAGCTGACGTTTCGGGCCTAGACCCTTCATCAGATGAAGCTCTTGTGCTCCTGAGATGCTGCTTGGCCTGCTGTGTTCATCCAGCTTCACACTTTATTATGCAGAATAACATAGTGAGTTCCATGCTTACAGCTGTTTGAAGTGCCTCAATAGTTTATATGTACAGTAATGGAATAAGTTGCTTACTAATGACGAATTGAAGTGTTCCAAAGGTGCAATGAATTATAGGCTGGAACGTAACTGAGCAGTATGAAAAATTTACATATAGAATACTAAATATTCAAATAGATTAAAGGTTTGAATCTAGTTAAGGGATTTGAAACATCAGCATACAGAAAATCAGATACCTGGGAATAAGATGCAGGCAAGAATTCAATTGAGGGATTTGGATAGATTAAATATAATTACTATATTATTTGTATATTATTTGTTTTAAGTCACTGCATTAATAGGAGTTGAATATAGTTTGTACTTATGCACTTGCAACGTTTTAGGGTTTAAAGTGTCAGGTGAATTCTGTGATTTGGAGGTAGAACTAAATCTTTGAATAAAGAAGTATTTGGTGAAAGATCACGACATGACTTTGTTATTTAGCAAACTCAAAGAAGCTTTTTACAATAGATTTGTAGATCTGACCAGTGAATGCCCTTTCTTTATTTACTGTTTACATCTCTCCTGAAGGCAGTAATATTTGCTGGGGTAACAGTTCTGAATGTCCTGCCTGTCCACACTGCTTCACCCAAATGTTTATTCGCATTTATGTGTGATGCTAATGCCAGATGTCAGCAGAGAATTTGACCATGCAGGAACTCACAAACAGGACTGATTAGCTGCGTGCATGATGTCTGTGCTTTTGTATTCAAATTGTAATGACTGGACAGCAGTTAGAAGCAGGAAACCTGCGTGATTTCCCCATTCCCTCTGTCAAAGAACTGAGGCCATATCTATCACTGTCTCATTCATGGCAGTGGGGAAAATGTAGCCGAGCATGTGCAGGGAATTATAATCACACCTAGAGGAAAGGAAAATGCTTATAATTGTTGTAGGTCAATCATCTCAATCCCAGGAATTCGCTGTTGGAGTGCCTCAGGGTAGTGTCCCAGGCCCAACCATTTTTAGTTGCTTCATCAATAGACTTTCCCTCTATCTTAAGGTCACATGTTTGCAGAAAGTTGCACAATGCTCAGCATCTTTCGTAATTCCTTCGATGTAGAAGCAGTCCATGTCCAAAGGCATCAAGACCTGGAGAACAACTAGACTTAGACTGACACGTGACAGTTAACATTTACGGCACATGTGTGTCAGACAACAACCATCTCCAACAAGAGCAAGCCTAATTGCCTCCCTTTCTCATTCAGTGCCATTACTATCGCTGAATACCCTAGTATCAATATCCTAGAGATTACCATTGACCAAAATTTAACTGGACCAATATATAATTACTGTGGCTACAACAGCATGTCAAGGACTATGAATTCAGTGACGAATAATTCGCCTTCTGATTTTCCCTAACTATCTGCCAAATACAAAGCACAAATCAGGAACAAGATGCAATAATCTCCGTTTGCCAGGGTGAGTGCACCTTCAACAATGCTCAAGGAGCTTAGCCAATCCAGGACAAAGCAGCTTGCCTGAGTGAAACACTATCCATCATTTTAAACATTCCTCCCCCACCAGTGCAGAGTGGCAGCAGTGTGCAACATCAACAAAATGGACCTCAGCAATTGCCCAGAGCTCCTCAGATAGTATCTTTCAAGTTCAAGCCTCTACCATCTAGTAGATCAAGACTGCAGATTCAGGGGTGTATCACTACTTGTACGTTTCCTTCCAAACTACACACTGTCCTCACGCTGAACTACATAGCTGTTCCTTCAATGTCACTGGGTAAAAATCGAAGAATTCCTTTCTCAACAAAGCTGTGGGTGTCCCTGTGCTACATAGATTACAGTAGTTCAAGAACGCAACTCAGTACCATGTTATAGAGTTATACAGCTCAGAAACAGACCGTTCAGTCCGCTACATCTATGCTGACCAAGTTTCCCAAACTAAATTAATCCCACTTGGTCCAAATCTTTCTAAACCTTTCCTATTCTAGTACCTATCCAAATGTCCCTTAAGTTTTGTAACTATAATTTCCATCTACCCCTTCCTCTAGGAGTTCATTCTACATATGAACCACCCTCTATATGAAAAATTTACCCCTCAAGTCCCTTTTAAATTTTTCTCCTCTCGCCTTAAAAATATGCCCCCTGGTTTAGAACTCCCCAATTCTAGGGAAAAGACCTTTGTTATTCACCTTATCTATGCCCCTCCTAATTTTATAAACCTTCATAAGATCATTCATCAACCTCCAACTCTTCAGTAAAAGAAGTTCCAGCTTATCCAACCTCTCCTTATAGCTCAAACCCTCTAAGCCTGGTAACATTCTTGTAAATCTTTTCTGCACCCTCTCCAATTTAATAATATCCTTCCTATAACAGGGCGACCAGAATTGTCCACAAATTGTCCAAAAGTGGCCTCACTGACGTCCTGTACAACTGCAACATGACATCCCAACTCCTAAACTCAGTGGTCTGAAAAATGAAAGCAAGCGTTCCAAACACCTTTACCACTTTGTCTACCATGATGCAATTTTCAACAAACTGTATACTAAACCCCTAGATCTCTCTGTTCTACGGCATTCCCCAGGGCGCTACCAATTACTGTGTAAGTCCTGCCCTTGTTCATCTTACCAAAATGCAGCACCTCACATTTATCTAAATTAAATTCCATTTGCCACCCATTGGCCCAATTGATCAAGATCCCTTTGTAACCTTAGATAACCTTCCTTGCTGTTTACAAATTTACAAATTTTGGTGTCATCCGCAAACATATTAACCATGCTTCCTGTATTCCCATCCACGTCCACAGTGACAAACAACAGTGGATCCAACACCGAACCCTGTGGAACACCACTGGTCACAGGCCTCCAGCCTGAGAAACAACCCTCAGTTACCACCCTCTGTCCCCTGCCATCAAGCCAATTTTGTATCCAATCGGCAAGCTCTCCCTGAATCCCATGTGATCTAACCAACCAGTCTACCATGTGGAATCTTGTCAAAAGCTTTTCTAAAGTTCATGCAGACAACATCTACAGCTCTGCCTTCATCTATTTTCTTGTTCTCCAGACATTTAGAAATTCAACAACACATGCTAGCCTGACCAGCAATGCCAATTAGAAAACAATTAGACCAGTGCCTCCTGGTCTGAAAGGCTGTGTTGCACACTATCTTTCCTTCAGCTACCTAGTTGTTAACATGGTCAGTGAGATCAGTCAATTTTTTTTGACTGTTCAGTGTTGCAACTCGGCTGTATCCTGTGTTATTTGCAGCTAGTCAAAAATCAAGTATGTCAGTTCCTCAACTCAGTTGAACCTGTGACATTTGGAATAAAATTCTGGAACTGCAGTTGATGTCGGCTGCCTATATTTTACAGCATTTTTAGTTAGTTTTATTACACCTATCACTAACTTACAAAGTAACATCTAATATAGGTAAGTTTAGGGAAATGTTTTTGATTCAGAGCAAATTGGACTTCTTACTGAATGTGAAATGAAACACTGTTTTATGGCAATTTCACATGCATCAGATTAGGTGTCCTGCACTGCTCCCAGATGCTAGCTGTCTGAAACCCATAGACTGTTACTGCTTAGTCACTGACTTCTGAAATTTAAACATCATAAAACACAAGAGAGAGAAAGTACATCAAATTACACCTGCATGTATTATTCTAGTGTTTGTTTTTTAAGTTATTCCTGCTAAGCACGCTGTTGTATGTTCTCCTTTATGGCTGCAGCAGTTGGATCCGCCTCAGAAGGACGAACTCACTGGAGCTCTAGCTAATGTGGACTTGCAGCTTCGGAAACTAGCGGAGATTCCTTGGCTATGTCAGCTTATCGAACCAAGTGATGACGAGGTAAGTTTGCACACCTACAGGGAATTTTACAAAATGAGTGATTTGTACATTGGAACATGTCAGTTTGGTGTCTGCTTTTTGGCCATTTCCTTCCTTCCCCTGCTGACTTGCAGAAATACAATTTTGTCTTTTTTGCCACAATAATGGTGCTTGTGTACTTCACTGCAGAATGCTGAGCTCCCTCATAATCCTGCAGTTGCTACACAAAAATTGTGGACATGTAGCTAATTGTCTCCATACGGATAGTGACTGGATGCTTCAATCCATTGCATAAGAACTTGACGCAAGATTAGGCAATTCAGGCCCTTAAGCTTACTCCATCATTTAATGCATTCAGGGTTAGCCTCACTTACACCGCAATTCCACTTTCCTACATACTCTCCATAATCCTTTAAGCTGTTACTAAATAAAAATCTAATGATCATCTCCTGAAATTTATTCAGTGTCCTGGTTCAACTAAGTCTCTGCTGGTGCTGTGCTGTCCCACCCCACCCAGCCTGCCGTTCACCTTGATGCAATCATGCTTCATGACATGGGAAGCAATCAGACTCAAAAGCCTACTGGAAAGGTTACTAACTGCTCCAGGCAACAGCAATTAATATTTATGTAGCTACTATTAACCCAGTGTCAAGATGGATGGAATTATGGGCCACATGAAGCATTAAATAAAATATCATTGCTTTCCCAACAATGTGTCCCTGGCTGCAACCTCCCTCAAAGAGAATGACTAGCACTCAATCTAATCTGCACAGGACTTTGGTGGAAAATCCCTAATTGTAACTGTGTTTATCGGCCCCAGACCTGTGGAATGGATCAACTGCCTACTAATCTTTCTTGCAGAAAGATCCTTATTTTCACAACTCAGCACATCAGGAGACCATCAGACATAATCGAATTGGGCACCCCTTTATCAGATTTATCCCTCATCAGAAAGCAGAGTACGGATGTCTTTTAATGACCTCCTGAACAGGTGACATCTGTTCATTCTATTAAATGTAAATAATTCAGTAACATTATTTGCAAGGAACAGGGAAGTTCTTTATATATCCTGGCTGACTAACTCTCAGCTAAAATCACACAAAATAGATCTTGTCCTCATTCATTTATAAGTAGTGTTGTAAATGGTTTCCTCACCTACCCGAAACAAGGATAACAATTCTAATGCTATCTAGTGACCATTAAACACTTTGTTACACCCTGAGAATGTAAGAGTACTACATAAATACAAGTATTAGCTTTGTTACAGCTCTCAGGAAGATTACTTCTAAGTTAATCAAGCCTTGGACTTGATGACCCTGATGTCAACTGAGGAGAATAGCCAGGTGTGAAGTTGGCAGAACTCTGTAAGGGCCAAGCTCTTCCAATTCGCAGGTCTAATTGCTCAAAAATAGGTTTGCCTCCCACCCAATCCTTGGATCAGTGTTGTGCATATGTGGTAGCTGTGTATATCTGAAGAGTATTGTACATATATAGTGGGCCTGTGTAGCTTTTTATCTGTTTTAGTAATTTATATGTGTATGTATCTGCAGTATGTTTTCTTTTTATTCATTCATGCTGCCAAGCATCCATCGATCCCACACATTTCTAATTTGCTCACCAACCTGCATGTGGCACTGTACCAAATGTTATCTGAAAGTTCAAAAACGTAACATTCATAGCACTACCCTCATTTATTGCCTGTTTCACCTCGTCAAAAAGTCAGTTAAATTTGTCAGACATGATCTGTCCTTGAAGGTCCACGTTGATTGTCTAGTAGCGACTTATTTTTCTCTAAGTTTATGTTTACCTTATCTTATTATGGCCTGCATCAATTTTCCCACAATTAATGTCAAGCTGACAGGTCTGTAGCTCCCAGGCATAACCTTTGCCCCTTCCTTAAATCACGGCATCACATCTTGCAATCCTCCAGTCCCCAGAACTGTGTTCAGAGAGGCCTTGAAAATTTTTGTCAATTTCTGTCCATGGCTATCATTATTGTTACTACTTTACTAATTTCACGTCTTTGTGTGTTGCCTAGGGCCAGTTATTAGAATATTCTAAGCGCACGCGTAGTGCCAAATTTCGTCTCGTGTCAAAGTTAAAAAAAGAGAAAAACAACAAGAACAAGGAAACCAGGGGGAATATGGGACTACCAGGTACGTGTGTGAACGCTGACCCTCTTTCACTCCATGCTTTGTGTCTGGTACCTGTAACTTGCATTGTCGTCATCATTGTCATCTAGCTTTGCTACTGCACGTTCTATTCACATTTGGAGAGATTTGCATAGTCATTGCAATCCACATTTACCAATCATACAGCTTCCATTATTTTAATGGAATTTTGAGTTTTTACACTTCAAATATAGCTGCTTGGCTGAGGCATTTGTGGTAGTGTCTTAAGAGAAATCAGTAAGCCCCATTGTCACCTCTCTTTTTACAATTTCATGCCTGATAGTGGTACCACAGGCTGCTGTGTTGTGACACACTGAGATAAAAATCACACGCCAGGCCGTATATCTTAACCCAGAATTCATCACCCTGTGAAATTGTGCAGTGATAGAACGCACATGCTTCATGCAATGGAGATGGGAATTCCAAAGTTGGTCTTTCACTTTTTTTTGGAGGATGCAGGTAGAAATTGTATCCATACCAGAAGATAAGACATTACTTTCCAAATAATTCTTTAGCATGACATGCTGAGAGTTGTGGTATTAGCCATATGTACCAATAGATTCATGGGTTTTATCTAATCTAATCTTGATAAATGTACAGCAAATGGTCTCAAAAAACTAAATGAAATATTAGCTAATTGTCATTTCTACTGGAAAGTGAATGTTTGGTGGTAAGGACAGAATAGAGCCTGACTCTGAGCCTTCTAACACTGAAATACCCTGCTAACATTAACTGCCCAGGACTATGGGGAGATAGAGATTGGAGAGTGCAGCAAAGCTGCTGCTGATGTGGTGGTACCTGAGCAACTTGAGGAGGCCTGCCAGTTCACCCTTGCTTAGCATAAATAATGATGTGGAGGCATACGTGTTAGACTGGGGGGGACAAAGCCAGAACTCACATTACACCAGTTATAGTCCAACAGGTTTATTTGAAATCATGAGCTTTCCGAGTGCTGCTCCTTTGTCAAGTGAAGACTTCATCTGACAAATGAGTAGCGCTCTGAAAGCTTGCAATTTCATGTAAGCCTGTTGGACTATAACCTGGTGTTGTGTGACTTCTGACTACAGAATGAATAATAGCTCAAATAAGAGGGAATTTCCCCTCAGTCCAAACCTGTACAGAATTTCCAAAGCCAGATCTTTGATACTATGCCTTAGGCCCTTGCAAAATCCGCTCCAATTGAACTCTGTGCAGAATCTCCGACACCTAAACCTGACATCAAACTGCTGTCTTCCACCTGAATTTTCTGCAGAATTTTCCCCTCCAATATAAAAGCACTTATTCTAAATGTTTAATTTAAGCAGTAATAAATTGTAGAAAATCAAAGTACATTCTATGTTCACTGTTTTGAATAGAAAATTGTTGTACTTGTTTGGTGGTACTAATGTATTGCAGAGGCAGTTGAGGGTGTGCTCCACAGTTTTACATGGAACTTGCATTAGTAGCCGCTGCACGTTTGGGCACAAAATCTAATTTAATACCAGAACTATAGTTTTCATCAGCACCGGATACCTCAAGTTAAATCCACATATTCTAACTTATATTGTATTTGGACTGTAAGTTTTAATCTTGATTCTTACCGGTCAGAAAAATGCAAACCAACTTTAATTAACTTAAAGTGGTAGTTTCAGGGACCACCTTAACAAAAGAGGAGCAATACATGGTGAGTGGAATACAGAGCTAGAAGATGGTGGAAGGCATATTAATGCATTGACCGTGTACCCAACTTTATTTTCACCTCCGTTGTTGTTTCTCCGTTGATTGTGCTAATTTTTAATGTATTGGGGATTGAAATCAAGTGACCGTTCTTCAAATAATTTTAGCCAACAAATATCAACAGACTGTTTGACCCTAACTCCCAATTCTTTCTTCACCCAAAATCCATTTTCAACAAGGCTCATTTGAGCAGAAACTATGAACAACTCCTTTGACAGATTACATCCCAAGCGGTGCGGAAATCACTGATAACACTCTGACAGAAGCAGGGTTGACTTAGCTAAATGAGAACAGATCAGAGGTGGTATTTGGAGTGTTGCCTCAGCACAACACCAGAGGGGCATTTATTAATGTGATATCAGAGAACTTACCTTTCATTGACTGGCAAGGCTGTCTATGAACTATAGTTCGACGGAGAAATTGGGATAGGGCAGCAGATGTTTTGATAATGTAGCCTGGAGTTCTTCACTCAAAAACAGATATTTCATTTCAGCAGCTGAACTGGACTCCAAATTGGATTATGTACTTAGTGATTTACAGTGTCTCCCTGAAATCTCTTGCAAGATTAGCTGATCGTGTACTCTGCACTCTCTGAAACTTCTGTGGGCCTTTTTTTTGCTAAATGGGTGATGGTTGTGCGTTTCTCTTTGCCTTTGGGATTGTGGGTACTGAAGGTGGCGCTGCTCTTCGCTTTCCCACAGTGCATCAGTGGGGTACTGAGGAGGTGGCAGCCTGGTTAGAGCATCTTAGCCTGTTCGAGTACAGAGACATCTTCATCCGGCATGACATCCGTGGTTCAGAGCTCTTGCATCTGGAGAGACGAGACCTGAAGGTATATGAGTGATATTTTCGCTTCTGCATGAATACCAAACTAATGCAGCCTGCCCTTGTCAGTATTGTCTTTCTGCCATAACTTGCTGTTTGTTGAGATCACATCAGTTGGAAGGTGCAGTGGAACCCTGAGCTCCAAAGGAGTTTGAAGAAAAGTTACACAATGGTCATGGTAATCTTGGTTAGGCAAATGACCAATACACTGGCAACTACACACCCACAAAGCTTTCAAGACAAAATATCCAAATGCAGTTATTAATTTAAGGGAAGGAGCATATAAGCTAGAGAGCATGTTCTTTACAGGGACATTGTGGAATAACTTTGGAGAGTGACTTCACTCTTATGGTGCAGAGAGAAAGATAATTTTAGCACAGATTAATAAAAGTAAATCTAAACATAATCTGTAGCTGGGTGCTGAACTGGGGAGGACTCACTGGCATGGATTTTAACCTGAATGCAGGTTCTCTACTGGAAGACTGATGAGCTCGAAAAGTCTAGAACATTGGGTTTCCCCAGTGTTCTGCTGAATTTAACTGCAGGGTTGCTTTGAGTATGTTTCTGCCCACAGACAACATGATTGACAGTTTGGAGGCATTTTCAACTGGAAGTTGGCTGCACAGGGCCAAAGTCAACAAAGACATATATTCAAAGAGACAGCAAGACCGTGGTGGCTGAGGAAAATGGAATGAATAGTGAAGGGCAGTGGTAAGCGTGGCTAACTGTTACAATAAAGGCACACAATCTCATTAATAACGAACTGTCTCATACTATCCAATCTGACATCCAACCCTTATGTTGTCACCATTAAAACCAGGATCATCATAGAATCCCTACAGTGTGGAAACAGGCCCTTCGGCCCAACAAGTCCACACCAAATCTCAGAGCATCCCATCCAGATCCATCCCCCTGTAACCCACCTAATCTACACATCCCTGGACACAATGGGCAATTTAGCATGGCCAATCCACCTATCCTACACATTTTTGGACTGTGGGAGGAAATCGGAGAACCCAGAGGAAGCCCATGCAGACACGGGGAGAATGTGCCAACTCCACACAGACAGTCACCTGAAGGTGGAATCGAACCCAAGTCTGGTGCTGTGAGGCAGCAATGCTTACCACTGAGCCGCGGTGCCAGGCAGGATCGAGGTGCACTCCTGTTTCTTGTTCATTGCAATTGTGTCTTTGACATGAACTGCGCATTCATTCCTTAAAATTGAGAATTAGCCCATTGACTCTGATTCTGCTTGTTGTAAATTGGTGGCAAGCCAAGCACCCGAGTTGAGATTTAGTGGCCGAATCTGCTGATTACCTGGACAAGGACTTACTGGCTTTTTAATTGTTTTGGCTGCACTCAGAGGGATGGAGGGGAAAGAAGCAAAAGGTTTAAAGGTTGATGTTTGTACCAGCAACCTGATGTGGTGCCAGCTGCTGCCTTGCCTCTCTGAATATCTTGCATTCTTCTTCTTTCCTTTAACTGCTTATGTTATTAGATCTCTCAATCCTGTAGTCATCTCAGGGTGGTCATTGTTTAATCTCAAATATATGGACATTTACGAACAAAATGTTGCGGAGAGCACTTGCTTTCATTTAAAAGCTTTTATCCCCGCAGGTGGCTGTGTTCAAGTATAACCCAACATCATGTGTGTTTGTATATATTAGGAGTCTTGTGTACGGCATGCCTTTCCTATTCAAACTATCCTTACATCCTATATAAAGATTTCCGGCAATACTTCGGATATAAAGATATCAGCATTTTTCAATATTATTAACTTAACTGCCTATGGCACTCAAAATATAGAGTACTCCAGGTCCCAAAATACAAGTTGATTACATTGTGTCTCCCAATCATTTCTCTCAGAGCTAGCTTCTATTTTTATCTCTTGGTTATAAACTTGATTCCAATTTCCCAATTTTGCACCATCTAATTTTTGAGTCTATCCCAGTTGCTTGCCAAAAGCTAGGCATGGCAGGTATTCATTCAGCCATCATCCTGGCAATCAGCTGATCATCACTCAGGAATAACTCAAGTTTAGGTTGTAGTCATACTGTTCCTGAATAAGTCGATTGGCATCATGATAAGTTTTCAGGGTCATTCTGACCTGCTGTTGGGTGCATAAACAGAAATTGTTGTTGAAACACTGCAGGCTTGACAACATCTGTGGGGAGAATGCAGAATTATCTTATCGAGCCCAGTGACGCTTCATCAGACCTGACGATGAAGACTCACTGGACTCGATGTGTTAACTCTGCTTCTCCCCACAGATGCTGCCAGACCTGCTGAGTTTCATCAGCAATTTCTCTTTTTCTTTCAGAACTCCAACATCCACAGTTTGTTATTTAATCCTACTTTTGGGCGCCCCCTTTGCTCCCCAGGGTTTTGTCTCATTATTCCTCATTGCAGACCTACACTCACATCAGGAGTTGCAAACCAATCTGAGGAGTCAATGCTCGAACTCGAACATCAACTCAAAATTTCACACTCACAATAAACTCTCCACATATGCACAAACCCTCAACAAACACTTGAAACACACATTGATTAGCACCTTTGGATCTGGCCTCCCTTACTACCCAAATTAATACCCATTGTAATCCTTCTGAATGATTGAATTAGGAACTTTGCAAAAGGGCGACAACTCACTGCACAAAAGTGCAGCTAATTCAGCACAAATTGACAATCTCACTTCGGTGATGACTGACAGGGGAAATGAAAAATTCTTTTATATAATCCCATCAGGCAACTCAAATTCAAGATTGGCATTCTTTTCATGTTGCTTGACAGAGCTGTATAAAGAGCTTTGTCAACTATTCTTATACCAACCTGAGAATGCTTGATGGGACATTGTATTGGAACCCTCGCACTGCATCTCGACCTCCAAATAAAATCGCAAGAATGATGCATTGTGACTTTGGTGCTGGTGGAATGACTGGTTATAAGGACCCATATTAAGCACCAGTGGGTTAGGCACTGCATCCCAGTGAGATATCCAGTGTGTACTTGAGTAGTCAGCACTATAAGCCAGTAGAATTTGGCTTTTTAATACTATGATATTTATTGTGTACCAATAGAAAGACACAGTATCCTTCCAGTATATTTACTGTGTTCTGAGATAACACAATGTATTTAACTAATTTCTGAATAGATTTTGATGAGGATAGAAGTGGCTAACTTAACCATGACTAATATGTAATTGTGCAATGCTGTGAATAAAAGCCTGCTGTCTTTAATTTATCCCCTTCCTCTCCCAGTCAAGGACATACATCATTTTGGGAGAAGAAGACATTTGAGCTGGTTTTTGAACTGTGTAATCAAACTATTGTTACCCAGTTGAGGAAGGATGCATAGTTGGTTCCTGAGAGCCCTTTTGGGCATTATTATATCCATTTCACTCAGTTTCCTTTTCAGGTTACACCATTTCTTTGGCCTACATTTTGTTTAAGATTGTTCTATTATTTACTAAACTAACGCACTGGGAATAAATACCTGTCCTCTAACCTGTGTTTGGCAGGACTTGGGGATAGCGAGAGTGGGCCACATGAAGCGAATCCTACATGGAATCAAGGAGTTGAGCCGGAATACTCCTGTCAGCGAAGTGTGATGTATGTGTTCAACTCCTGCATATACAGAGCTACCTAAACTTCCAGTCCATTGCATTGAGGACCAAAGAGGCTAACCTTGGGCTTTATGCATCACCTTCAGCTAATCGGAGAATGTGGCCTTGAAACAGCCAACAAATAACAAAACAGTAAGAGATCTGATTAATAATCTCCCACCCTGTAAAAAGTGGGAACAAGGCTTAACCAATCAAACTGATGCTGCGTTCAAGGTAAAAATCTGTCAAATAAGAATTAAAGTTACCTCAAGCAAATATCCATGGCAACCAGTTAGATTGGATTTAACTCTGAAGATCACCTAGATCTCAGGCTGAATGTGATCTGTCTAAAATTTAACAGTGATCGCAATGAAGAGGAATCATGATCCTTCGACTAAGGAATGTACTGCACACCAGTGACTTAATCTCAGAAACTGTTTTCAAAAGGGACAAAGCATCTCTTTATTATGTATACTCAGTGATTTAATGAAACTGTAATTTGGACAGAACCTGTGGTAATTCACGCCCACAGATATTAACTGAACACGTCCATACTGTGATCAGTGACAGTTGTGGTTTGATTGTGGAGCCCTCCATTTCTCTCTCGTCATAAGGGCTATTCACACACCTTTTGCAGAATACCAACTTTAAAAACATGGAAGTGCTATTACAATGTCTTCCTCGAAACCCGTGGTATTGATGTGTTGTATCTCATTGCCTTTGTAACTTAGAGACATTTATGTATTCCAGCGTGTCAAGAAGCAATCTCAAGCTTGTGCATGTGTCTTAGGTAGAACTGCACAGCCCCCTAATATATTCTAAAGCCAATCTAGCTCTTCAACGGTAGTGCAGTACTCATGTGTTCTTACATGATACAGATTGGAAAATCAAAGAAATGTGATAACCAGTCCTGAAGTGTTTTTAAAGTTTCGAGAATATTTGGAAGTCAGTCCTGAAGTCTGTATGGTGTCTGGAAATGAGTCCTAGAGTGTCTGTGATGTGTGAAAATCAATCCTGAAGTACTTGGGATGAATGACGCCAGTTCTTGAAAGTTTTGGAATGTGTGCACCTGTGTGTGTGTGTGTCTGTGCCAGAATCTTAAGAAAGATTTACATTTATATCACTTTTTATGACTTCACAACATTCCAAATTACCTTACGACCATCAGATTCTGTTGAAGTGTAGTCACTGTTGTAATTTAAGAAATGCACACAGCAAGTTTCCACCAAGAGTGATGTGTTACTAACTAGGCTGTCTGTTTATAGCCATATTGGTTGATAAATGAGCCTTGCCCTAGACAGCAGAGCACACTGCTTCAGATAATGTTTTGGAACTTTTGTGTTCACCTGAGAGGGCAGACTCATTTAAAATCTCATTTAAAACTTGATACCTACAATGCAGCACTCCTTTGATAATTTTTGAGTATTTGGGATGTGAGAGTGGAAATCCCATTGTACATGAGATGTGTGACAGTGAATCCCAGCATATCTGAGATGTGTGAGTGAATGCCAGAGTATCTGGCATATGTAGAAATGAAACCTGGTGGAACTAGGATGTGTAAGAGTGAATTCCTGTCAATCTGGGATGTGTGTGTGAGAATCCAGGTTTAATCGGGATGTGTGAGACTGAATCCCAGATTGTCTGGGACGTGTGTAAGTGTTTGAGTGAGTGAGAGAAGCCACGTGTCAGTGGGATGTGAGAGAGTAAAACCTTGTCAATCTGGGATGAGTGAGTGTGTTTCCTGGTGAATCTAAGATGTATGACAGTGAGTGCTGCAGTGTTTAGGATGTCTGAAGAACAAGACAAATAAAAGTTACCAACATTTTCAGGGATTCTGATTTTGTTGTATATAGCACAACGTCATACTCCTCATCATGAGCTGATTGTTGTCCTTGATTTTGCCCAGTATTTGCAGTAGTTTTGCCATTTCACTGCTGGAGGTTATTGTGATTTGTGAGCTAACACGTTGACCGCAAGATTTTGTGGGACAATGCACTTCCTTCAAGATTTGTTTGCCAATTTTTTTTTTAAATGTTTAATCTTCCTGCAGTTTTGCACAATCCTCAGCTTGGAAGAATAGAACTGGCTGAGAATTCCTCTCAGAATCTCTAATATACTGTCAACTTAAATATTGTTGAGGCACCTCCAAACCAATTGTTCTAATCTTTATATCTACATCCTTCCATGACCTTTTCCATCACTATTTCTATATCATTCTCCCCCCAAACTCGCTATTCCAGTTACTCTACCCTCATTGTGCATGCCTTCAGCCTTAATCTACATCCTTCCATGACCTTTTCCATCACTATTTCTATATCATTCTCCCCCCAAACTCGCTATTCCAGTTACTCTACCCTCATTGTGCATGCCTTCAGCCTTCTTTGTCCTGCTCTCTGGAGTCTCTTATCCTTGTCTCCTATAAGTGTTTGCTTAACATGTATCTCTCTCATAAAGCTTTTGATCCCTCCTTGATGAACTTTTCCTTTAAATTATTATTTTTTCATTTCCATGCATGTCTTCGAATACCTTTTTGATGTACTTTTTCTGTTGGAGCTGTATTACAAATACAACTGTGGCCTGCTGCTCTCAAGTTCATCATTCCTCTGTTTAAATAGTGAAACTCACCAACACTGGATTCTTATATACTGTTCCTAGATAATTTTCATACCTGGGTTATCCCAGATTTTGCACCCCTCATACATCACCACCCTTGGTCTGGCAACTGTCCTTAATAAACACATCGTTTACTCCAATGAACTTTATTCAGGTGAACTAATTCTCACCAATTTGCTTTATCTTGCAATTTTTGATGCAGTTTGCCTTGGTGCTGAATTCCTGTGCAGGTCAAGCAATGCATTTAGTTGTTTCTAACAGCAGGAACATTATCTGCCAGTCAGCTTTTCATAGTGGAACCCACACTATTTCCCACACAATCGTCATATCCAGATCATTAACGTTGGTGAATTCTCCAACCTATACGATTGAATAGCCGAAGCCATTCTTTGCTTAGCCTAATGTCCATATGCAGTTAGCCAAAAATTAGCTATTGGTAGGAATCTGACATATTACATGTATATGAAAATGCTGGAGTAGCATTTCCACACATTGGCCAATGAATCCTCCTATTTTTATAGTTTTTGCCTCCATGATTACAGCCCACCCAATGTAAGTTTCACATCTCAATGACTAGCAGGAAAAATGGGTAAATTCAGAGGGAAGTATAAACTAACAAATTAAATAAAAACATAGTTCCAAATTAGTCATAACGCAGATCTTTGAAAAAAGTTGAGTCCACCCGTTCTACAATTACTATCTGATAGAGCTGTGAAAATGGAATTCAACATAAGGGAAATTTTGTTACAATTAGCCCAAATTCTGAAAGTACCTGACAATCAAAAATCAGAACAAAGACCCAATGGCATAAGACGTTTTATACATAAAACTCCACATACTATCATTTTGCTTTATCACTGCACCGCATTACCACCTTTTCAACAAAACAACCATGCTGTAGTCCCAAATTCACACCATGTGTTGCACTCTGTTTTACTTATCCACCTTTCTATGTAACATACTGTCTTCAGGCACACATACCTGTCTTGACTATTTGTACTTTTGAGCTCCAGACCCATTATTTGGGAAAAACCACCCCTCTTCTTACTGCTAAAATATACGTTTCTATAATTGACTACATCCTAGTAAGGGTGCAATGCATTTGTGTTCACCTCCTCCCTTCACAAATTCATCTAAATCATTCATTCTGTTGTTTGGAAATATTTTCAGCTGAACTGCCATGTAAGTGACCTCTGCTGCTGTAAATGAAGGTGCCATATTGAAAACACAGCATACATGGAATAAGAGATAGTAGGAACTGCAGATGCTGGAGAATCTGAGATAACAAGGAGTAGAGCTGGATGAATACAGCAGGCCAAGCAGCATCAGAGGAGCAGGAAGGCTGACGTTTCGAGTCGAGACCCTTCTTCAGGAAGAAAAACAATTTTCTGAAGCAGGGTCTCGACATGAAACGTCAGCTATACTTGGAGTCAGGATGTTGACTTTAAGATGTCAGTTTTCACTCTCATCACAACTACATGTTGTAAATTCACCACCTTTATTATGAGATCGGTAACCTTTTGTATGGCAACAAAGATTACTGTTTAATGCAAATATTGTGGTTGTAAGACCTGATTCCCCTCTTGTTAAAAAAGAGTACCGAGTAAAAGATACTTAAGGGTTAATTATTTTTTGCATTTTGAGGAATCAGTTTTAACAAAAAAGAATTATCAAAGTTGTTAACGCAAATGTAAAAACATCATTCTAATTCAAGAATAAGGTAGATGTTGGAGCAAGGAAGACTTTGTTGATGGATTAATATATTGTTAGCAGGGAAATGTTATATTAATGGAAAACTGTCTTTACAGAGAAGGCGGGATGGTGCATTAATGGAGAGGCAAAATCATAATGGTGTTTTAAGGGAGACACTGAGGGCTGAATTTTCATTCATGATCCCAAATAAAATATCTGTTATCCCTGCTGAAATAAGGCGGGATCACAGCGCACAATGTTGTCATACTGCCTTGGCATGGATTTCCCCCCCATTGAACCAAGGTTAGTCTAATTTTTTATTTGCCCACATTATGGAGATGGTGATTGGAGGATAGTAACCAGGAGCCCACTGGAATTTCCTGGTATCTGTCTCTCTTAGCACAGCTTCCTGGCAGCACTATATGGAAGGTGACATTAGGCCCAAGAAACGTTGGTAATAGCCTTGAACTCCATCAAAATAAAGAGGAGGCTTTGTGGCAGCCTCCCTCACATCCATTCTCATTTCCATTTATCTTCCTTGCAGCAAGAATTCAATCAAAAACCTACCATGCGTATCAGATAGCCTGCCAAGGCAGGAAATTGTTTTGATTTGTGCCAAAATTGGAGGGGCAGGCAGGATTCCTGCCCAACCTAAACCATACCCCAGAGAGAAGAACATAAATAACTGAATAGAGCAGCAGTGCATTAACGGTGAGAAACAAATGGGTTGATGAAGAAACATGGTACTTTAGCATAGAGCAAGAAATATTGCATTAACAGCTCTCTTGTTTTAAGCGAGATTATGTTTTGATGCAGTGAAGTCTGGGCAGTTAAGCTTCCTACTAGTAGGACAGATTGGATTTAAAGTACTTTTATAGCTTTTAATACTTCAATATAACTGACATTTATTGAGACTACACTTGCATTCAGAGGGAGACTGCTGGCTTCTGTTGAAAGGCGTCCATAACTGTTAAATATGAGACTGTGTTACTGCTTAGTTCTGTTTAAAGGAAGATTACAGTTCTACTTAAAGGGAGATCACAACTCACTGCCCTGTTCGAAGATAGCTGCTCAGTACTGTTGATGTTTTTGTGCCTTTGTTTGCCAGCAAAGGATCTGGCCAGAGACTCCAGACTTGACACAGATGAATGCAGGTTTCACTGCACCTCTGCCTTAACTCGCCAAGTGACTGAATTCCTTGTTATTTACCTCAGTCTCTGGAACACTGTTTTATTTAGAGAGCACCCAATGGACCAGGTTCACTGGGTTCTGTCTATCTTCTGCCTCTCCATGAGGTCTGCATGTTGTATTTATTCTTAATTTATATATAAATATGGTTGTGACTGTATTTTTGTACATATTAATTGTCATTTGATGTATATATTTCCTGTAAATACAATGGGATTGAGTCCAATCTTCCAGTAAAATGTTTTTTTCTCAGTTTTCTATGGCTCAGATTTCTGTGATTCCTTGAAATGTTAATTCCTCTCTCAGTACTTTTTTTTATATTAACAAATTCATTAGACTTCTTTGAAGTTGTAATAAGGCCGATGAAGTGCAATTGAGTTTCCAACAAGCATTCATTCTTGTGCTACTTAGTGTGTACTGCACACGGTAAAAGCTTCTGGTTTTGAGGGTGATATATTAACGTAGAGGGTTAGCTAACTTCTAGGCAGCACAGCATAAATGGGTAATTTTAGAAAACTAACTGGTGGAGTACCTTAACTATTCATAATTTATATTAGTGACTTTGTGAAGGAGCAGATAGAATGGTAGCCAAGTTTGCTGAAGATACAAAGACAAGGAGGGAAGCAAGTCTAAGAACAACAACGTGTGCAAAGGGATATAGGTAGGTTAAGTGAGTGTGCATAATTTTGGTAGATGAATTATATTGTGAGATTATGCCTTTGGTAGTAAGAGTAGAAAAGGATACTATTTAAATAGACAGTACAGAGGGATCTGGGTATTCTTGTACATGAATCACAAAATGTTAGCATGTACAGCAAATGGTAAGGAAGGCAAATGAAATGTAGGTCTTTATTGCAGAGGGAATGAAATATAATTGTAAGGAAGCCTTGCTGCTGGTCATTACTGAGAGCATACAGAATTGTTTTAAGGGCAGTTTCGGTTTCCTTACTAAAGTAGGTATATGTTTGCACTGGAACTAATGCAGAGAAGGTCCAGTGGGCTCATTCCTGAGATGAAATAATTGCCATATGAGGAACAGTTGAGCAGGTTTGGGGGACGAGTGAAACCCCGAGCAGGTCAGGCAGTCAGAATGATGTGACATGCATTCTAGTCAATGTCCAACCAACTTCAAAGAGATTGCATACCCTCTGTTGCCTCATACTTCAACAGGCTCCCAGTTGTGGTACTGAATGATGTGAATGGCATTTCGCTCAGTGCACCCCACGCACAGCATATCATGCAATTACCTGCTTCTGAGTTAAAGGAAACCTGAAATTTTAAATAATTATCCATGGATATCCTAAAGCATGTCACAACTTGTGAAGTACTTTTGTTCATTTGTTGTAATGTAAAAAATGTGTGGCCAATTTGCACACAGAGAGGTCCCATGAATTGAAATGAGATAATTACCAGGTAATATGATACAGTGGCATTAGTTGAATCATGATAGGAGGGAGACCATCCTTACTCTTTAATGAAGTGCTGTGGAGCTTTTATTTTTCTGTTCACCTAGAGATACAGCAGGCTGCCATGAAGAAAGCATTCAAGGGCAGTCAGGAGTCAACATTGTCATTTGGCCTCACTTGTCAAGAGCTCACCACTGAATTCTGAAGCAGTCCACACTTTCGTAGGGTATTCAGGCAGGAGTTGATGTGACCAACAACATTCACGCTGCGCAAATGCCAAAATGATCACCCCCAATAAGAGAGGATACAACTGTCTCCTCTTTATATGCAAGAGCATTGTCATTGTTGAGTTCCCCACTATCAACATCCTGCAAGGTCACCATTGACCAAAAGGAAATGGTGTTTCCACAGATGGTTAGCACACATGCCTTCATTGCTCACACCTTTGAACACAAGTGTCGGAATGTCTTGTTGAGGTTGTTAAGGGTGTTAGTGAGGCCTGAACTGGAACACTGTACCCAGTTCTGGTTGTCCTGTTATAATAAGAATATTATTAAGCTGGAGCGAGTTCAGATAAGATTTACCAGGATGTTGCCGGGAATGGAGGGTTTGAATTGTAAAAATAGGCTGGAACTTCCTTCAGTGGAGCGTTCGAGGCTGAGGAGTGATATAGAGGTTTATAGAATCATGAGGGGTATAAATTAGCTGAATGGCAGATGTGTTTTCCCTAGGATGGGGGATTTCAATACTTGGGAAATATTTTTAAGGAGAGAGGAGAAAGATTTTAAAAAGTCATCAAGGACAATTTTTTTGTACTGAGTGGTTCATGGGTGCAATGAACTTCCAGAGGAGATGGCACATGTGGGTACAGTTGCGTTTAAAAGACATTTAGATAAGTACACAAATGAGAAATGTTTGGAGAGATATGGGCCTAGCCCAGGCAGGTAGGACTAGTTTAGTTTGGGATTATAGTTGGCGTGAACCGGTTGGACCGAAGGGTGTGTTTCTGTGCTGGATGACTCTGACTTCTACAGCTCCTAGCTAACCAGCCTGGGAATGACCACAGGGACCTGTCTTCTCATGGACCCAAGTAATCAGAGAGACACTAACCAGTAGTACCATTTACTACAAGACAACATGAAACCATTTTCCAGCCGAGGGCCATCTGCTATCTTTACACATTATGTCACTGGAAATGTTCTGAATTTTATTTTTCTCCTTCCTCCATTGTGACATTTCCTTTAATTGACCTGTCACTTTAAATCAGAATACTATGCTGCACATCACTCCTGCCAGTGGTGTCTTTCCTTCGAGTTTGACATCGGGTGTTGTGAACAATACTGCAGATGATTGCATGCCAGGGAATTGAATGTACTTATGTTTCAGACCTGTCTTAACCAAATTGGACATGATCAATAAATGTGACCGCTATATTAGCCCCATGGCATTCCTTTAATCGATTCAAAAATCGATTTCATCCAAAGATTCAGTAAATCAAGCAAACGCTGCCATTTACAAATCCATACAGGTCTTCGATCAATCTAAACCTTTCTAAAGATGCCTTTCCATATTATGGATGCAGAATTTTGCTTAGAACTAGATATCGCTATGGTGACCTTTCACTTCCTAGCTTGACCATTTTCCTGTTACTTGCACAAAAATGAAATTCTTGCACTTTCTAATTATTTCTTCAAATGATTTTTGGAAAATTGTTATATATAATGCCTCTGCTGTCTCTTCTCACGACTCATTCAGAGTCTCGCAGGGCGACTAATACAGACTATATGGGAGGGCGTTTGGAATCAAACAGAGCAAGTTGTGAGCACAAGTTCATGGTCAACAGTGGCCTCAATTGAGGGGCACACTGTGAAAGCATGCTGCTGTTGATACTCATTTAAGGTTAGACAGTGTTTTTCCCAGTATTTTAATCACCTTGCGCTGCACTAATGTTCGTATCATGGTAACTCAGAGAATTCCTGTAAGAGATGCAGATGCTGTTTGAACAAAATATCCTCAAACTGCTGTGGAGATTTGTCGGTCGTTGGTTATTTACTCATGAACACAGCCTGCTCTGCTACAGGGCTCTGAGTAAATATTTGAAGTTAGTCATTAACTGAGTATTTTCAGGCATTTAGTTGGGTTCACCAAGACAAAAAGCCTTCCAATGTAAAGTGTTACAACTGGATTTTTCTGGACAAATCATTTTTGAAGGTACAACAAAATGGAGTGTTCTCGCCTTCAATTCAGCTTTGATTGCAAAAGCAGAGATCTGGACTGCGACAGTGATGTGCCTTAGCCTGTGCTGTGGGTCAGTGTATTCCGCGGGCCAGTGCAGAGGGTCAGTGATATCCTTGGGCCTGAGTGGAGGGTCAATGATATCCTCAGGCCAGTGCGGAGGGTCAGTGATTTCCTCAGGCCTGTGTTATGGGTCAGTGATATCTTCGGGCCTCTGTGGAGGGTCAGTGATATCCTCGGGCCTGTGCAGAGGGTCAGTGATTTCCTCAGGCCTGTGCTATGCGTCAGTGATATCCTCAGGCCCCTGGTGGGTCAGTGATATCCTCGGGCCTGTGCAGAGGGTCAGTGATTTCCTCAGGCCTGTGCTATGCGTCAGTGAAATCCTCAGGCCCCTGGTGGGTCAGTGATATCCTCAGGCCTATGCAGAGGGTCAGTGATATCCTCACGCCTGTGCTATGGGTCAGTGATATCCTTGGCCCTTTGCAGAGGGTCAGTGATATCCTCGGGCCTGTGCAGTGGGTCAGTGATATCCTCAGGCCTTTGTAATGGATCAGTGATATCTTTGGGCCTGCAGAGGGTCAGTGATATCCTCAGGCCTGTGTAATGGGTCAGTGATATCCTCGGGCCTGTGTAATGAGTCAGTGATACCCTCAGGCCCGTGCGAAGGATCGTTATCTATTCAATGACTTACCTGATGTGAAAACATGAGATTTATTCAGTAGAATAATAGGTAATTACATTGAAAGTAATGCAAAGCATTTGAGCTATCTGTCAAAGGCAAATTGTTTTACCGAATAGGTTGGTCTGGATTTATTGCTGTCATGTGCGAGAGTGGTTCGGATCTGGAATACACTGCTTAAGAGCAAATAGATATGATTGGTGTGTGCAAAAGAAATTGGATAAGCCCTCTAAAGAGTAAGCATATGTAGGGATATGGGATAGAGGTGGAGGAATGGGCCTGACTCAGTAACTGTCGAGGTGAGTAAGCATAGACGTGATGAGCCCAAATGATCTCCTCTGTACTGCAACCACTCTATCACTTTTTGAATGTTAAATCACACTTTGCAACATCCTACTTCTACATACTTTGACATTTTCATTCAAGCCTTACTTTACCAACATTAGCACAAAAGATCTGTTACTTTGGCTCCGCTCCTGAAATTTTCTTCTTGCCTTCCACTTCGCCATCATCCTTTATAAATATCATCAGGTCCATCAGTCCAACCTAGCCTTCTGTCACTTCCTGAGCAACTCCTAAGGGAACGGGTCCATTTCGCTCATTATTTGCTTTTCATAATATTATAAATGCACATTATGATGTATTGCATAGAACGTCAAGTACAGAAGCAGGTAATGACCCAATATCTCTATCAGTTCATTAAATAAGACGTTAAAGGATGTCAATGCAGGATATTTGGCTTATTTAAGACCTTGTCAAGAAGGAAAACTTTGATGCAAGACCTTGCATAACGTTGGGCTATAATGAAATTTGTCGATTACTCCACTCCATTTGAGGACATTGGATTCTTTCCTGGAGCCCATCTCTGGTGAAGACTGCTCCATGTTCACGGCTGTCCAATTTGGAAATAATCAAAAATCCATGAACCTTCCTGATCAACTAGCAGCAACATATTAGGTATAGTAAATGAATGACTCCATGAGGAACTGTCCAAATCAGAAATATCAAGCAATTTGAGGGGCTAATATCGCACCTTTACACAATTTCTTTTATCTTGGTCTTCCCAGACTCTGACAACTTGGTACGTTTATTTAAGGAGAGGGAATTGAAAAGAGATCTTTTATCTTAAAGTGCTGCAGCAAAAGTGGAAACAAATTCCAAAACAAATCACTGTTGAGGTATCAAAATCTAGGTGAATAGAGTTTGAGGACACAGTGTGGCTTATTAAGATAGTAAAACCGATTCACAAGGAAAGGGAGCAAAGATTGAAATGGAGATTTTGGGAGCAAGGTTTACTAAAAAAAGGGTTTAACAGAAGACTTGATAAAGGAAAGAGGTACAGGTAAGAAGCAAACCAAAAGGAGATCAGTGGTAGACTTAAGTAGACTAGATGGCAAAGTGGGCTGGAAATTATGTAGCGCATTTAAAATAAGACGTTTTAGAGGGAAAAAGCCAGGTTTTAGTTAGTGGGTTATGATATGTAAAAATTTCAATAATCAGTAAACTGGAATAAAGACTTATGAGTTTAGAGGTAAAGATACAAGAACTTTCCATAATTGAGAGAGTTGCCGACAGGATAGTGTAAAGACGCGAGCAGAAATGGTCCATAAGTCCCCTAACTAGCTATATGATGGGACAGAGAATAAATCACAGGACAATGTGGGCATGTAACAACAGTCGTACTTAATCATGGATGACTTTCACTTTCATGTACTCTGGGATAGATTGGCAGAGGAAGAATTTACAAGAGTGCATATGGGACATTCCTAAAACAATGTGTTGTGGATCTAAGCAGGAATCAGGTTATTTTGAATCTGGTGATGTACAGTGAGGCAGGTTTAATAAATGATATAAGAGTAAAAGATCCCCTTCAGAAACGGTGACTCTAACATGTAGAATTTAGCATTCAGTTTGAGAGGGAGGAACTTGGGTTGCAAACAAAAACAAATTGCTGAAGAAGAGTTGCAGATGATTGGAAAACTGCCAATGTAACACTTATTTAAAAAGGGAGACAAAAGAATGGCAATAATAAGGCAGATGATTGGAATACTGCCAATGTAACACTTATTTAAAAAGGGAGACAAAAGAAAGGCAATAATAAGGCAGATGCTGAATACCTGTAATTGGCAAAAAGTTAGCATGTTATAAAAGATATAACAGCAGAGCATTTGGAAATATATAGTATGATCAAGCAGAGCTAGCATGGCTTTATGAATGGGAAGTCGTGGCTGACAAATTTATTAGAATTCTTTGACGAGGTAACAAGCATGATAGTTAAAAGAGAAGCAATAGTTATGGTTAGACTTTTAGAAGATGTATAGTACCTTATAAAACATTAGGTTACTTAACATCTCAACAGCTCAAAGTAACAGCCTATTATGTTGCAGGTAATCTATTGATATGGATCAAAGATTGGTTAACAAAGAAGACATAGTGTTGAGATAAAGAGGTATTTTCAGGATAGCAACCTGTGGATTACCACGCTATCAGTGTTGAGGATGCAGTTATTTACAATATATATTAAATGACTTGGAAAGTACATTACTAAAGCCAAGTTTGCAGAAGACACAAAAAGAAGTAGGAAACAAGTGGTGAGGATGACACGCAGAATCTGCTGAGGAATACGGGTGGAACCAGTGACCAAAAACTTGATGGATGGAACACAATGTGGGGAAATATGTGGTTATGCTCTTTGGCAGGAAGAATAGAGGAGCTGAGTATTATTTACAAGGAGATAACCTGCAGAAAGCTATGGAACAGAGGGATTTGGGAGTCCTTGTGCATAGAACACAAAGTTAGTATCCATGTTTAGCAAGTAATAAAGTAAGCAAATGGCCTTTATTTCAGAGAATGGAGTATAAAAATAAGGTTTTGTTAAAACTATTCAAGGCTTTAATCATACCGTAGCTAGAATACTATGAACTGTTTTGGGCCCCTGTTTGGAACCAGGGTACCCAGAGTTCCCATAATACAGAGATTAGTGTTAAGACAAACTGAGGACTTGGAAGTAGTGAATGAATTACCAACAGCAACATAACTTTGATTTATAAAGCTTCTTTATCACAGAAGGGGGAACTCAGTTATTGCAACAACAGCGACACAGTATTGTTGTCAATACCTGACAAATTCTTCAGCTCAGCGTTCATAAATCGATTGAAACCAGAAGTAGACAGTTAGTGCTCAACAGGTTGGTTCATACAGTGGTGGAACATGCTGCGAGCAGGTCTTTAGACTCAGAAACATCAGAAAACAGAAGCTAGTGGAAACCACTTGTTATCAACTTCATGAATTGCTGACCGTTTCTTTCATTTCAGCTTTGCAGAATGTGACTGTCAGCATGTAGATTATGTCAGGTGGGGAGAGGGAACAGTGTGGGCTGATCTTGAAAAATGCACTGTCACCTGATGTGACTCTCACAAGCCCCAGCTCAGATACAATACGACCTAAGCTTTTGTTAGAGGAAGGATGCGCACATGAAGATTCATACAAAAGCAGGTTGCAGGAGACAAGGCGTAATGATAAAAGACAGGTGTTAGTTCAACAGAGGGTAAGGTCATAAACCAATTTTTCAGGAGACTCCAAAGCTGCCTATGGGGCCCAGGCAACTGAGAAAGCTCTTTCATCCATAGCTTGGAAGTGATTGGGAAAGCCTCAATGATCATCTAACCATGGTACCTGCGCATTCAGTAGAGATTGAGTTGAACTAACTAACATCTTGGCTGATATCACTTTGTGTATATTGATGTATGGCATTTAGTGTGCATGAAATGTAGAGATCCAAGGCAGATTGACAAAGGAATTGTGAACAAGACACTGCCAGACTCAACGAGTGGGATGTGCATGAGTTCTTATATTGAATCATGAGCTCAACAAAGACTCATATACATATTGAAACATGTCATGTCGTATACCTGAGCAATCAGGTCAGATTGTGTAACATAAGTTCATTATAGACCTGATTCTGTATTGTTACAAGCTGCTACCATTGGAAAATCTGATTGTCGCCATCATACCTTTAGAGGACACAGTTGAAAAAGGCTTCAGGTACATCAATAAAAGCTGAACGAACTGCGGATACTGTAAATCACAAACAAAAACAAAGTTGCTGGAAAAGCTCAGCTGGTTCGGCAGCATCTGTGGGGAACCAGTCCTGAGGAAGGGTCACCGGACCTGAAATGTTAACTGTGTTTTTTCCGTTACAGATGCTGCCAGACCTACTGAGCTTTTCCTGTTTTACAGCATCAGCAGTTGTTTCAGCTTATATTGATGTACCTGAAACCCTTTTCAACTGTGTCTTCCAAAGGCATGATGGCGACAATCGGATTTTCCAATGGTAGCAGCTTGTAATAATACAGAATCAGGTCTATAATGAACTTATGTTACACAATCTGACCTGAGTGCTCAGGTACAGGACATGACATGTTTCAATACGTTTTTGAGTCTTTGTTGAGCTCATGATTCAATATAAGAACTCACGCACATCCCACTCGATGAGCCTGGCAATGTCTTGTTCACAATTCCTATATCAATCTGCCATGGATCTCTACATTTCATGCACACTAAATCCCATACATCAATACACACGGTGACATCAAGAATTAACAAATGAAGCCAAGATGCAGCAGTTAGTTCACTTCATTGAAGTCCATCGAAGCTTTTCTAATCACTTCCATGCTGCGCTTAAGGAGGTTTGTCAGTTGCCTGGGATGTCCTTTCAGCATTTAATTCTGATGGTGCCCTCGTATCCATTGACAAGAGTCTGATTATCCCTAGTCAGGACGCTGGGTGCAGATAGTGCCCTTACTGGTCACACTCAACTGATGCACGAGGCTGCTGTCACCACCACTTGAATGTTGCAATTTGCAGCCAACATCTCTGGGCCTGGAGTTATACAAGGTCTGTCATACTGCCAGACAGACTGGTGTTCTCAGAGGAATGTCAGCTGCCATTGGAGAGCCTCTTGGAACTTCACAATTAGAAAATTAATATACAGGACAATCCAAACATGCCTACAAAGAGGTAAGTTGTAAATTTTCTGCAATGTTGACATTTGTTTGGCAAATGCATTTTTTGAACTGAATTTGGTTTTTGGATTTGTTGTGAAATGAGGATAAAAGTCATGTTTGCAAGAGTGAACAAAAAATCTGTAGCAAGCAACAACATGAGACAATGTAAAAGAAAGTGTAGAAATGCACGAGGCTCAGAAGAGATGGATACATTTGTTGAAATATTGAAGAGCAAGGACAGAAATCTTTGAGACTGTGCCTGGTTTGTTGTTATCCCATAGCGCATGACATAGTCTTTTCGCATTGCAGGTGAAGGCTTGAAGAATGATGAAGACCTGCAGTTGTTGCTTAATATTTCTCATGGCTACATGTTATATGGAAGTGCCCAGCTCCTCAGGTCAGTGTGAGATGTCAATATTTATTGTGTTGCATACATGGCACACACTCTTGATGTGGGTGTCACATTATCCTGGGATAAATGGTACACTGATACAGATTGGGCATTGATAAATGTGGACTATACACTGCCTTTGTACAAACATTACCTGATCTTGGAACAAATGGCACATTGGCCTTGTGCAGATGGAGAATTCCCTTCTTTGAATGGTACATTGTTCTTGTACGAGTGACACACTGTGAACCCGCTACAGACGGTCTTGATATTGTTCACTACCTTGATACCATAACAACCCACAAAATAAACTTCCAAACAAGTTTGCTTCATTGGCAAGATCACCAGCTTCCACCTCTGTAACATTGCCCAACTCTGCTACTGCCTCAACTCATCTCTTGTCTCTGTTACCTCGAAATCTGATAATTCCCATGTTCTCCTTGCTGGCCTCCCATCTTACACAAACTTACACACCTTACACAAACTTCAATTTATCCAAAATGCTGCCTCCTAACTTGCATTAAGCATCATTCACTCATTACCTGTGTGTTCACTGATTTTCGATGGCACCACCTCAGTTTTAAAATTCTCATCTTTTGTCTCCAAGTCTCTGCACAGCCTCGCCCTTTTCTAACTTTGGGATCTCCTCCATGCCCTCAACTCTTGGAGAGATCTGCTGTCCACCGGTTCTAGCTTCTTGTGAATCACCCATTTTAATGACTTTACAATTAACAATGATGCCATCAGCTGTCTGGACCCTACACTCTGGTAGAGATGCAACATTCCATGGTGTAAATTGTATAGTGTCTCACAAAGCAACAGTTTATTAATGACAATTCCTCATTTCATTTCCCAGTATTTTTACCAAAAAACCATGCCAGTGATGTATTGAGAATTAGAAAACGGGCTAATTCCTTCTTGGAAGAGCTTAAAGCTGGAAATTTGGAAAGAGAATGTATGGAAGAAGACTGCGTATTTGAAGAGGCAAACGAGATTTACGGTTCACTGGATAAAACTGTGAGTATTCTGCAGCCTCCTCAATGTGTTGGTTCATGACACGCCAAAAATGATAATTTATTAACAATTTACTAATATTACACTATTTAAATCATGGAATTTGATGGGCACAGAAGACCAGAGGAAAGACATTAATCTCTCTCCAATCCTAATTTAATATCCCTTAAAATATTGGAGCAATTTCAAAGCATTGGTAAAGTTTAATGTGTAGAATGCCACACTGTTTACTCCAGAATGGATTTTACAAGTCATCTTTTATTTGGTGAGGACCAAGACCACCATGATAGCAACCACACCTCAATTCATAATAACCCCCCTACAATTGAAGCATAATTTGTTGCTCGTATAAAATCTTAGGATAATAAGCTGCCAAGCCATCATAAAATTCCTATTGTGCAGAATCGAGTCTGCACTGACCTCCCAGCCAGACCCAACCCTGCCTTTCCCTTGGCTAATCTGCCCAGCCTGCGCACTATGGGGCAGTTTTAGCATGGGTGATCCATTTAACCAATACGTCTTTGGACTGTGGGAGGAAACCGGAGCACCCGGAGGAAACCCACACAGACAAGGGGAGAACATGCAAACTCCACACAGACAGTCACCCGAGGCTGGAATTGAACCCGGGTCCTAGGCACTGTGTGATAGTAGTGCTAACCACCGAGCCACCGTACTGCATCAGAACAGTGATGCTCAAGATTCCATCTCTCACTTGCCTCCTGCACCTGAATCCTATTCCAATAGCTCTATTGACTTACATGTGATCCTTAGGTAGCTGTAGCTTTGCTGCAGTTGGCGTCTGGGCGTTTGGATAAAGAATAGAAATACTTGTTTCCAATCAACTCTCCCACTGGAATAATTAGTCTGGGGAGGACTGCTGCTGTTTGTCACCAAGTACTCATTGTCGCAATGAAAATGGAAACACGAGTGAGAAACCAGGTTCTGTCCAAAACTAAAACAGTGGATGCATGTATGGTGATTCAGGTACTGATTTCTGATCACCACATTTTGCAGAGCTGTAAACTAAGTCACCTACAGATTCTAAGTAAGATGCAAGGAAACAGTGTCATAAGTTAAGAAACCAAGAGCATGGAATTGGCAGTAGTGCAACTTTAGTAAGAAGAGGAAGTGTTTCATGCGGAAAGCTCAATTGAAATTCCCTCGTCATCTGCCAATACACTCTTCCCAACTTACAGCCTGGTAACAAAATAGGAAGTGCATGAAATTTTCTTTCAGATTTCCAGTCTATATTGTGATTTTGCTTTTATTTCAATACAGTAAGTCCATCATGTCTCATATTTTTGACATTTCAAATCATAAATAAAACAACTACAAGGATCTAATCTGTCACTGCTGTAATTACTGAAGAAAAATAAAATCCCGACAGGCCATGTTTCAGCTTTGCCTATTAACAATTCCTCCAATACTGAAGCAGTCCCTGTTCACATCCAGCTTGAATGTTCATAACAGTTAATATAAATCTGGCTGATCTTTTTCACATTTTACTGTCTTTTGGCTTCACCAGGCCAGTGTGATGGGACCTTGTGGAAGAATCATAACCTCATTTATAATAGTCAAAGAGCCAGTTAAAAGCTTCTGAAAAAGCCATCAAGAGTTTGAACTGTCTGTTACTTCCAGAAAAGATTTTAAATAATCAATTAATCTATGTGTACTTTTGGTGTCCACTTTGCCTCTTTAAGTGTATAATTAGACTTAATTACTATTTAGTCTGACCGATGTGATCTTCAGCAGTGTGTTGCTTGTTCATGGGATTTGGGTAGCTCAGATGGCTGAATGGTTGGTTCGCAATGCAGGTTTGCAATCCAAAAGCATGGGTTCAATTCCTGCACCAACTGAGGTTACCATGCAAGACTCTACTTCTCAACCTGTTCCCTCAGCTAAGGCATGGTGACCCTTAGATTAAATTACCACCAGTCATCTCACTCTAAAGAGAGAGCCGCCCTACAATCTGATAAGACTGGTGATTTTACCACTCAGGATGAGATTTGGAAAGAGTAGCTATGGTTATGTATTGAAATCTGCCATTTACCCAGTAAAAGCGTAATCTAGTTATTGTTGTAAATTGAACCAAAAGCAAAATTGCTGATCTTTTGACAAGTAGTTTTAATTGCAGTGAAGTGAAATGATTCACTGCTGGAGATGTGTCATTCAAACCTGCATTTTGTTGCAAATACAAAAAGAGAAAGCATCGTGAATTATAGCTTTGCATGTGTGCTTAACAAGAGTTTAACCCCATAATAGAGCACAGAAAAAAAATATGCTGAATGCAGATGTTATCGGACATGGATAAATGGAAATTGTGTTGATTCTATTACAACATTTTAAATTATGACAGGAGTTGAAAAATATGTCCATGACCTTGAGTACTCGGAATTCTAGGGAACATAAATTGTGCAATCTGGTTAATAAGTGCGATTGAAGGATATGGCAGGCAGGTGGTATGGATGCAAATGGACAAACAATTGTTTGTGAGTTTAAGATATGATAATGAGAAGGAGGGATTTACCATAAAGAAGACTGGCCTCTTCCTCCAAATTGACTTTTTTTAAAAAATCCAATGCTTTCCCCATTCTGTTCCAAGTAATGTGAAAGCTATTTTGTTTCATTTGACAACCGATGTTGATGCATCTAACCAGCTTTGTATTTTTTTTTGACAGCTGGTATTTTGGAACAAGTATGTTGGTAAGTAGTTTGTTCTCTGTCAAACTATAGACCTGAAAACGAATAAGGGTGAAAGAATTAATTACAGTAAGAATAAGACCACCCCAAAGTCGTTTAAAGACATTCTGCTAATTTTGGAGTGGAGTGACTGTTATAGTTTAGGAGATGTGACAGCCAATTTGCTTGCACCAAGGTCCAATTAGCATCAGTGTGAAAATAACTAGATAATCGTTTTGTGATGTTGGCTGAGGGATAGGCAAGACACTGGAAGCCACCTCCACAGTCACCATTCTTCCTCAGAATGGCACAGTGAGACCTTTCACATACATCTGAGGGGTTTTAGTTTCCTATCTGATCCAGCAGTACAGCACCCACTCACTACTGCATTTGGTGTGTCAGCCTTGATGTTTGTGTGCAAATTCCAGGGTAGGATTTGAAGCAACAACCTTCAGACTCAGAAGTCAGTGCATTGCCAGCTGAGCCATGGCTGACATGCAAATAGAATAACAACTGTTCCAGAATGAAGATAAGGCCATTCTGCGTTTAATGTCCATCCCCAATGGTTTTCTCTATATGAGTTACCTAGTCTAATCACCTTCTTTGAACCACCAACCCCCATCCCTCACCTCCCCCCCCCCCAACCCCACCTCCGCTTTCCCTCTTTTTAATGTTCTTTGATCTGCACAGCAACAAAACATAAAGCGACTTGCCATATGTTGTTGTTTCTGATTGCCTGGGAATTGACACATCGTGTTGAGGATTAGCAATGAGCTATTTCTGCTCTCAGCACTATCATCATTAGATTTCTGTGTCAGTATTGTACAGATTTATCATTCCACAATGTAATGATGCATCCTATGCTAAGAGTACGAGGAATGAAATTGATTTGTGTGACATATACCTAAAAATGCGGCAAAGCACAGTTGTGAAATTACTTTCTCAGCTGTTCAAATAAAAATGAAAACCAATTCCTTTTAACTAGGCAAAGTCTTCCATCAAATACTTGCGTTTTTATTGACTGTGTGATTTTAGAAGTCTTGACAGAAATTGGGCGCAGATTTTTGGGGCCACAGTTTGGGAACTTAACCAGCTGAAACTGCACAGTATATAGGAAACAGTAATCTTATTAGAGCTTGTCTGGCTCGTCACCAACCTAACCTATGTGGCATTGTCTTGTATTTAGTGCTGCTGAATGGAGTTAGTTCCCCTGCTACCCTCAATGTCCCTTTTGTGACCCAAGCTTGTCCAAATTCAGGTAACAATGCAGTGAATGACTGCAAATTTACAATTTGTTATTCAGAGAGAGACATATTCTACTGTGTTTCTCCAAACATTCATTCTTTCGGTCCAGCCCTATTAACGTTACCACAGGTGAGATCCCGAACAATTAACACTCAATTAGGGAATTCACTTTTTTATCTTTCGCAAAATAACTTATTAAACGTTAAGTATGTCTCTTTTAAAAGAGGATTTCCATATTTGGTACAGAGAATGAAATTGAATTCTGACTCACATTGATGACCCTCTATACTTTGTTTGTGCTTGTGCTTCTTTTAGTAAAATAATCTGGCATTTGATGGCCGAAATCCACCCATTTTCACCTAGAGGTTTGTTCACTCTGAAGTATTAGATGCAGGGCGGCAGGTTGACCATAATCTTTTCTCACTTGGCAGTTCACTGGATATGCATTATTACACACTAAAGAATTATCTGTATATAACAGTCTATGGGAATACTACCTTCCACAGCCCTGTTATACAAAACGCCGCTTAAACCAGAATACCATATCCACCACGTCTACAGAGTGTTTTTCAGTAACTAGAGTATTTTTTAACAAGTCCTTCAATTTTCTTTATTTGATACTAAAAATAACTTTCCCGTAAGAAATATTAGTAAACTTGTTGCACGTGAATATCCATCAGTAGGAATAGCAAATGAAATATCGGGAAAGAATTAGATTAATTTAGATTAATATTCCTTGGTCACAAAAAATGGGATGTTGTACAGGCCGTTATCAAGGCCTCTTCTGGAATACTGTGTACAGTTCTGTTTGTCCTGCTTTAGGGAGGAAATTATTAAATTGGAGAGGATTTAGAAGAGATTTCCAAGGAATGGAAGCTACAAGAAGAGGTTGGATAGGCTGGGACTTCTTTCACTGGAGCATAGGATGTTGAGGGTTAACTTTGTAGAGGTTTATAAAATAATGAGGGGCACTGATAAGGTGAATAGCAAGTGCCTTTTCCTTGGAAGGAGGGACTTCAATACTAGGGGCAATATTATTAATGTGAGAGAAGCAGGATTTCTGCAATGACCTTTTAGTTGTATGTTGAAAAGACAACGTCTTGAAAAGGACATGATACGCTAAGTGAGACTGTATAAAAGTTATAAACACAAGACAAGAGCATTCTATCAGTCTTTGCCCAGCTGTCTTACTTACAATGGTGACAGAGGTTCGTTGTCCAAAGTTGAGTGTTAGAAACTCAGACAACATCCTTGGAAATCTTTTCCAAACCCTTTCAAAGTTTTACGACATAGTTCCCATACAAGGGAGACCAGAACTGAACACAGTATTCCAATAGTGGCCTCACTAATGTCCAATACCGTGACCTCCCAACTCCTACACTCAAGATACTGACCCATAAAGGCAAGTGTACCAAATGCCACCTTCACTCCCCTATCTACCTATGATTCCACTTTCAAGGAACTATGAACCTGCACTCCAAGGTCTCTTGATCAATAATGCTCCTCAGGACCTTACCGTTAACTATTTAAGTCCTATCCTGAATTGCCTTTCCAAAATGCCATACCTCACATTTATCTGAATTAAACTGCATCTGCCACTCCTCAGCCCATCGGCCCATTTGATCAAGGTCCACTGATCAAGGTACTCTGAGGTAACCTTCTTCATTGTCCACTACACAACTAACTTTGGTGTCATCTGCAAACTTATACAAATAACCATACTTCCTACGTTCACATCCAAATCATTTAAATAAATGACAAAAATCAGTGGACCTAGCACCGATTCCCATGGCACACTGCTGGTCACAGGCCTCCAGTTTGAAAAGCAACCATCCACCACCCTCTGGTTCCTAACTTTGAGCCAGTTCTATATCTAATTGGTGTCTTAGAATTCTATAACTTAAAATCTATCCTTCTTAAATTCCACCATTTGCAAATAGTCACACCCACAAGGAAAGTCAAGGCACAGATATTAAATGCAAATAAAATCTGTGAAACACAGTTCAATAGCATCAGTCTGGACCACAAGATTTTATTAATTGTTTTCTTAGATTTCTTCTAATTTTTTTTATTGCTGGCACAAGGTTCTTTTGCACACTAATGTTCAGTGTTTCATTTGCGGGTTAGAAGTTATCCCCTCAATGTCACTGAGGTCATTTTACTCCTCCTTCAGCAGGGGTCTGCAGAGAAAGGAAGCCAAATATTTGTTGCTGGAGACTTTCTGGCATCTCTACCTGTGAGAGAATTCAACCAACATAAGACCTAGATGCATCAGATAACCATAGAATCAAAGAACAAACATCACCTAACAGACAACAGTGCATCAACGTTGCTAAAAATCAAAAAAACCTGAGAAACTAACTTGCTACTTGTTTTCTAGATTTTTTTATTTACTCCGTCTATATTCTTTTTCAATCCATAACATGCTAAATCATGAGTCTTTTGTCGGTCTTAATCGTGATTGACTGTGTTTTTGGGGATTTTAAATGACTAGTTTAAATTGTGTAGTGATAGATTAGGTATCCTTCCTTTTCCATTTTATTTTGTAAAATTAAGTGTGTTCCAATAAATACATTATTTTCTATTTTTGTTTTTTTGCCCTGAGTGGCAGTCGATCAGGCATATTGGTCATTTTGGCAGTCTCGTTGGATTTTATACATTCAAACGTTTTGTAGTGGCTTGTTAAACAGTGGGTACAGTTCTTGACGCATTCTTGCCAGTTAAGTCATAACAAAGGACAGGTCGCTAAATTCCTAAAAACCAAAAAAATGACATCCATAAACTAAACATCTGCATTTGTCAAGGATCTCAGAATTTCTTCAATATTTCTGTTATAGATGGTGATCAGTGCGACCCTGATTTATGTCTCAATAATGCTACTTGCCAAGATTTGATTGGTGGCTACCAATGTCACTGTGCTGAGGAATTTGATGGCCCTCAGTGCCAATATGGTAAAGTTTACATTCTTTGTTATTTGAATTTAAGTTGTCCTTCTATCGGATAATATCAACAACCATGTTTGTGTACAGCAAATGTTAAATGGTGATAATTCTACAGTGTAAGTACTTGGTTCTGTTGCCTGCTTGATGTTAATTTCTTTTACCATAACTTTATTTTTAAGGCATGTTTCCTCAAATTACGTTTAAAAAAAATCAGACAACACCAGGTTATTATCAACAGGTTTATTTGAAAACACAAGCTTTCAAATGGAGCCCATCGCTCTCACTCGCTCCTTCCTCAGGTGCCAGTGAGAGAGGTGGCATCAGACACAGAATTTATAAGCAAAAGATCAAAGGGTCATAGGATTGATGCAAATGTATTGAACAAACCTAATATGGCTGTTAAATCTTTAATCAGTTAGAAAGGATTAATATGCAAATACCAGAATTTCTTTCAAGTCACTGACCCAAGATAACTATAGTTTTTATCAGTATACCAGAGGGGTCACCTCACGTCAGATAATGCATTTTAGGTGCGAAGCCCTGTTTAGAATCTGGCTGTGTATTAACTTGGAGTCAGACTGGTTTTATTTCTGAAGTAGGAATTTATAAAACGCCATGTTGACTGTCTATAAGTTGTGTGCTTTTTGCAAATGCAAATTCACCCCATAGGTTTATATGTGTGTGTGTGTGTGTGTGTGTGTGTGTGTGTGTGTGTGTGTGTGTGTGTGTGTGAGAGAGAGAGAGCAAGAGGGTGTGAGAGAGAGAGAGAGCGAGAGGGTGTGAGAGAGAGAGAGCGAGAGGGTGTGAGAGAGAGAGAGAGAGGGAGCGAGAGCGCGTGAGGGAGGGAGAGAGAGGGAGTGAGACCGCGTGAGGGAGAGGGAGCGAGAGCGCGTGAGGGAGAGGGAGCGAGAGCGCGTGAGGGAGAGGGAGCGAGAGCGCATGAGGGGGAGGGAGCAAGAGCGCGTGATGGGGAGAGAGAGGGAGCGAGAGCGTGTGAGGGGTGGAGAGAGAGGGAGCGAGAGCGTGTGAGGGGTGGAGAGAGAGGGAGCGAGAGCGTGTGAGGGGTGGAGAGAGAGCGAGAGTGCGTGATGGGGGAAGAGAGAGAGCGAGTGCGCACGCATGTATGTGGGAGTGCGTGCGCACGCGAGCGAGAACGCAAGAGTGCGTGCGCGAGAGTGAGAACGCGAGAGTGTGTGTGTATGAGATAGTGTCTGTGTGTGTGTTTTTGTGAGAGTGTGTGTGTGTGTGTGTGTGTGTGTGTGTGTGTGTGTGTGTGAGAGAGAGAGAGAGAGAGAATGTGAGTGCATGCGTAAGAGAGACAGTGTGAGTGTGTATAATGTGATGGGGTCACCTGTAGTGCGACATGAGCCTAAGATCCCGCTTGAGGCTGTCCTCATTGGACTCTGCCAAGCAGACGAGGTGGCGGGATGACACCGCCTACATGTATACCAAGAACGCGAAACTGGAGAAACTTGGCATCACCACCACCAGTAGCCAAGTTTCCCCTGGTACAACAGTTGAAACTGGTACCACAATGGAGAAATCTGTTGTCAACTTATCCTTCGACCAGATCAAAGTTCTCAGCCGAGGGCTCAATTTTCTGCCTCACCATCAAAATGGAGCCCATCGCTCTCACAGCAGGCCCAGAAGAATTCATCAAACAAATGAAACTCCAGGAATTCTTCCAAGGTTTCAGCAGCATGCCCGATGAGATAACCCACAAACCAGACCAATCGACAGAGAGATCCATGGTGGAGTGGCCAAAGAAGGAGCCAAATTGGAAACCTCCACCCCTCCAGAGGGCTACTGACAGGTATGCACAAGCCATCAGAAAACATGTGAATACCAGATTTATCAGCCACACTCACAAGGTAGTGTAACGCTACCAGGCATATCACAATGCCATCCCTGTTCTCAAGACCAGTTGTAACATTGTCATCAAACCAGCAGACAAAGGAGGAGCCATCGAAAGACAGAATAGAAGAGACTATCACACGGAAGCACACAGGCAACCAGGAACACTACAGACAACTACCTGCCAATCTGACCAAAGAACACACTCGTGAACTCAACGGACTGATTACGACTTTTGATCCAGTCCTTCACAGTACCCTACGCACTCTTATCCCACACACCTCTTGTGTAGGACACTGCTACTGCCTTCCGAAAATACACAAAGCCAACATACCTTGACATCGCATCATATCAGGCATTGGGACCCTGTATGAGAACCTCTGGCTATGTTGATGGCACTGTACAGGGAAACCCAGTTTCTGTCACAACACTGCAGATTTCTTGTAGAAACTCAACAGCCATGGAGCAGTCGAACCAGGAATAGCCCTCATCACACTAGACGTTTTGACACTCTACACCAGCATCGCCCATAACGACAGCATTGCCGCAACAGCCTCAGTACTCAATACCAACAATTCCCAGGCGCCATCCTATAACTTGTCCACTTCATTCTCAACCATAACATCTTCACCTTCAACAACTGATTCTTCATCTAAACACAGGGAACAGCAAGGGGACCGGATTTGCTCACCCAATGTGCCAACATTTTCATGCACAAGTTTGAATAATACTTTTTTGCTGCACAGAACCTCTGACCCACACCAGATACATTGACGACATTTTCTTCCTTTGAGCTCATGGCAAAGAATCATTGTAACAAGCTCATAGTGATATCAAAGTGTGAAGCTGGATGAACACAGAAGGCCAAGCAGCATCTCAGGAGCACAAAAGCTGACATTTCGGGCCTAGACCCTCTGAAACGTCAGCTTTTGTGCTCCTGAGATGCTGCTTGGCCTGCTGTGTCCATCCAGCTCCACACTTTGTTAACTTGGATTCTCCAGCATCTGCAGTTCCCATTATCTCTGCTCATAGTGATATTGACAAGTTTCATCCCACCATCAACTTATCTTGGAAGTCTAGCAGCATCTGTGAAGGAGAAAACAAAGTTAATGTTTCGGGTCCGTGAACCTTCACAGCATCACCTTCACAGATGCTGCCAGACCTGCTGAGCTTTTCCAGCAACTTTGTTTTTGTTCCTGATTTTCAGCATCCGCTGTTCTTCTGGCTTTTATCAACTTACCACGAACTGCTGTTCAGAATCAGTCTCATGCTTAGACACACGCATCTCCATCAAGTACGGACACTTCAGTACCTCAAGCCCACGGATAACCTCATGATGCTGCACTTCTCTAGCTTCCACCTTAAACATGTTAAAGAAGCCATCTCCTAGGGATAAGCCCTATGCATACACAGGATCTGGTGCGATGAGGAGGAACGTGACAGACACCTAAAGATGCTGAAGGATGCCCTCATAGGAACAGGATACAATGCTTAACACATCGAGCGCCTATTCCGACATGCCTCAGTGAAAAACTGCAACGACCTCCTCAGAAGACAGACATGGGATACAACTGATAGGGTGCCCTTTGCTGTCCAGTACTTCCCAGGAGCAAAGAAACTACACTAAGTTCTTCGCAGCCTTCAGCACGTTATCAATGAAGATGAGCACCTCACCAAGATCTTCCCTACACCTCCATTTCTTTCCTTCAAACAACCGCCAGACCTTAAACAGACCATTGTTTGCAGCAAACTACCCAAACTTCAGGACAGCTTCGACTACAACACTACACAACCCTGCCATTGTAACCTCTGCAAGACCTATCAGATCTTCAACATGGATACTACCATCACACGTGGGAATGCCACCCACCATGCACATGACAGCTACTCATGTGACTTGGCCAATGTATCTATCTCATACGCTGCAAGCAAGGATGCCGTGAGGTGTAGTATATTGGCGAAATCATGCAGACACTACGGCAACAGATGAATGGACACTGCGAGACAAACTCCAGACAGGAATGCTTCCTCCAAGGGGAGAAACACTTCAGTGGTCAAGGTCATCCCTGCCTTGGATCTTTGGGCAAACATCCTCCAAGGTGGACTTTGGGACAGACAACAATGCAGCATCACCGAGCAGAGGCTAATAGCCAAATTCCGTACCTGTGAGCACGGCCTGAACTGGGATCTTGGGTTCATGCCGCACGACAAGTAAGTCCACTGCACTGTATATACACACACACACACACACACACTCTCTCTCACACACACGCTCTCTCTCTCTCTCACACACACGCTCTCTCTCTCTCTCACACACACGCTCTCTCACACATTCACACTCACAGAACCTCTCTCGTACACACACGCTGTTACACGCTGTCAAGCGCACAAGCACACACACTCTCTCTTACCCCATCTCTCTATCTCTCTCACCCCCACACACATACACATGAATCTATGGGGTGAATTTGCATTTGAAGATCTGTAATTGCAGATATTTTGTGCTAAAAGCACATAATTTGTAGACAGTCAATGTGGCATTTTATAAATTCCTACTTTGGAAATAAAACCAGTCTGACTCCAAATTAATACACAGCCAGATTCTAAACAAAGCTTCACACCTAAAATGCACTGTCTGACCTGAGGTGACCCCCATCTGGTATACTAGTAAAGCCTTCAGTTATCTCAGGGCAGTGACTTGAAAGAAATTCTGGTATTTGCATATTAATCCTTCCTAACTGATTCAAGATTTAACAGCCACCTTGGGTTTGTTCAATACATTTGCATCAGTTCTATGTCCCTTTGATCTTTTTCTTATAAATTCTGTGTCTGATGCCACCTCTCTCACTGACACCTAAGGAAGGAGCAAGACTCCGAAAGCTTGTGCTTTCAAATAAACCTGTTGGACTATAACCTGGTGTTGTGTGATTTTTAACCTTGTCCATGCCAGTCCAACACCAGATCTTCCACACCATCACAAAGTGTGTTGGTATTTTATGATGCAAGGTTGTTTCATCTCTCCCAACTCGGTAAACCTTGCCTCTCAGATTTACTTCCCTCTTACACTTGTATCCTCACCCTTGGCTTTGATTTCCTCCTAGCTTGCCCTGCCATTGGCCTTGCTTTCTTCTCCCTGAGTCTTGTCTCCTTCTATCCTTGTTGTGGCCTTGGTTCCTGCCCTCTCTGATTAGCTAAGCTGCTGCCTTGTTCAGAAATTGTGCTCCATCTACTGTCAGAAGTTGGTCTGTGCAGGAACTTTCCCGCACCCTACTCTGACTGTTGCCTACTGCGGATGGAGCCTGGTTCAATCTGAAAGATACAGTGAGTGTGTGTTTTTTTTTAAAGTATTGTACTGGGAGCATACTGTGTTGATTTTTGTTTTCTACTTCATGACGTGTATTAATTTGGCAGTTATTTCTGCTAGGAAGACACAATATGTTACAGTGTTTCAACGTGTACATTGTGCTTTTTTGGTCAAATATCTAAAGAAACCTATTTCTGACTTTAATATTTGTTTCTACGGGGCACCTCAAATTCACTTCATGTCGTTTCACTTAAAGTTGCGATACTCAGGAATGAAACCACAATTTTATGTGAGAACTTACCCTATCTAATGAGAGCACCCTAGAATAAGTACAGAACTGCCATCAGGACTCTCCGAATTCACACCTTATAAGACTACCTCTGCAAGGCTGTATGTACTTAAATAAACTTTTCCAGTTGAAGTTGTTTTCAGGCAACGGTTGTCAATTGACTGAGATTGTAGCGTTAACCTGAAAACCCATGGAGAAGGTGAAAAGTTAAAGAAATCTAACTCGAACCGTATCTGGACGATCTGGAGGCGTTACCTGATTTAACAGCAGAAGGTCTTTGTCCTATTTTCCTAACAGTGGGCAACCAGTTTCAGAGATGAATTGCTGTTAAGTGGGGAGGCCCATATCTCCAGTCTGCACATGTAGAGCAGAGAGAACAGTAGGAGAGATGAAGGAGCAACAGGACAGGGAGAAGATTATAGGCTTGCGAGAGCGTGTAAGGAAGGTGGGGATTGATCAAGTATTGAAGAAAGGAAATGAGATTCCCTGGAGATCTGGGGCAAGTAGTCCTTCTGTTAAGGCACATAACGTGATGAATCTAGTCCTTCTCTGCCACTTTTGCCTGAGCCCTGAGAGACACGGCTTACAGATATTAAAAGTAAAATTGTGGTTAAATTTGAGACGCTTGATCAGTAGAATATTTAAATCATGGTTCAGTTGCTGGAGACCGTGTTCGTCCCTCGACCCCTAACTTGCTTCTGTTGCAACTATAAGTGGCCAAAGTTGACTTACCAATTGTGACTGGATTTCAAGTCTCACACTGTACGTAATACCACTGGGGTCTGTATGTAATACAATACACTCATGATTGGGTAATAATTGTGTTCCTCATATAAAGTTTCTGTGCTTTACCAAAAATAAAGGTGCTTACATGTTCAAAGAATTAGCTGTCTGACTTCTTAGCACACAAATAAGTGAAACCATGGAAATGAAACAAAGAACTACTATTGCTGGAGATCTAACACAGAGGCAGGAGGTACTGTCTGATGAAGGATCACTGAACTCAAATGTTAACTCTGCCTCTCCACAGATGCTACCACTGCTGAGTTTCTTCAGCGGTTTCTGTCTTTGTATCAGTTGAGACCAGTTAGCCTCTAACTGAGTAAAGTGCTATTATTATATCTTGGGACATTTAAGCTGCATTGTCAAGTAATACAGTGTACGCATATGGTGTAATGCTATCCATAGAAAACAGTTTAACCTCAGCCCTGCCATGTGCAGGAAGCGCATTAGTAACTGCTATATTTTGCATTTTGTTTATTTCTATTACTTGAAGGAAAAACATTTCATCTCACCCCTTTATGATTGCAGTACTGCTGGCAACAAACTGCTCTGACAATTACGGTTACTGCGCTCATTTTTGCCGTGAAATTCCAGAGAGAAACAGACGGGAGTGTTCATGTGCAGCTGGCTACAAACTAAGTGAAGATGGAATCTCCTGCAATGCATCAGGTGAGCAGCAGCAATGTCTGTATAAATTTGAGACAGTTCATTCTTCACGTTTCTGCTGCTTTTTAGCAAGTGACAACAGGGCTTGATAGTGCTTTATGTTGTCTAGCCTGATGGTGATTGGCTAAACCAGTCATCTTCTATATCCATTTTATTAATTCATGGGATGTGGGGATCACTGGTTGCTAAGGACATGCAGTGTTACTGGGTCACAGAACAAGTAGCAGAATTCATTAGAATCAACTTATGATGATAATGCCAGGGTATCAAAACACAAAAATTCCAGATTTCAAAAGTAGTTTAAATTGTCTCACAAAGTTCTTTTGATTGTTAGCACTAATGACCTGCTGTTGTCTGTAAAGCAGTGGTCACTGTTCACTTTGCTAATTAATCCAGTGGACCCAGGTCTTTTCTTGATAACATTCTTTCTTTTAAGATTTTTGGGGTTTTTTTTCGATCACGCAGGAAAAGAGAGAGGGACACGGATGCTTTCAGTTTCCAGGCTCTGGGTGTCTCCCCCTCCTGCCTTGGGATTTAGAACTCTGTATACACTGTAGCTTAACCAGTCAGAGGGCTGTTGCCATGCAGAATTTCCTTAACTCAAAAAAACTGTTGGTGCTACTCAGTCTCAAATTCTGTCCCTCACTGCTTCAGGAAGCAATGTTATCTGCCACAGCCAAAATTGTCTGGGGCATGATTTTCAGGTTGCAAAAACACTGGTATTTGAGCAACATAAGCAATCTGACTTCCATTTCGGTATATTGTCCCAAAAATGAAAAATAAATGATTGCTTACAAACAGCAGTTACCAAGGCAACAGCATGAACTGTGAAAATGATAACCCCCAGAGAAGGAATATCAGCCTATGAATGAATAGATACCAGGGGACAGCCAGAAATTATGTGCAATTAAAGACTGAATGCAGTGTATTTGCAGAGACTGGAAGAAGTTATACTGACTTGCGGTAACACACAGTACTGTCAATGAATGATAATTTGCTTTGCGACATATATTGAGTCACATGAGTACCTGTAATTGCAAATTATGGTGCATGTGTTTTCTCGTGAAAAGGTGGATATTAGCAATTATAAAGCTGTAAACATGCATATGTACTTGCTGTACTGGGTGGCATGCCATAGTTATATGACTTCAATCTCTACTTTAAGTGTCTTTGTAAACAGCCATTAATTCACCACCAAAAGCATTAGATTGTTGTATGTGACATTTGATGTTGCAGATAAATATCCTTGTGGGCTACTGAAAGGAATTCAAGTGCTGCAAGGCCATTACAATGCAAAAGGAAATGGAAAGATGAAAGGAAATGAGAAAGGCGAAGGCAAAGGTCCAGGCCCTGGTAACGCAAACAGCAGGGGCATGATCAAAGGAGAAGGGCACCCACTGGGCCCACGAATCATAAAAGGGAGGGTAATGCCGAAAGGTGGCAGTCCGTGGCAGGTAAGATCTCGTTGCTTTCAAGATCCAGGTGAGCATTAGTCCTCTGCAAATTAAGAGGTGTATATTAATTTTAAGGCAGATTTTTTCATGGCACTGAGGTGTTCCCGTATATCTGTTACTGTAGTGAGAGAACAGTCTCAGAGCTGTGTGCCTTTCACTCCAACACAAAATCAACATCAGATTTGAAATTTGTGAGGTCCATTCAGAAGTCTAATAACAGTGACAAAGAAGTTGTTCTTGAACCTTTTTGTCCAAGTGTTTTAGGCTTTTGTATCTTCTGCCTGATGGAATAGGCTGGAAGGCATTATAATCAGGTTGGGAGCGGTCTCCAATGATGTTGGCTGCCTTTCTGAGGCATCAAGACGTGGAGACGTGGAGATGGAAATTCACAATCCAGTGCGCCATATCTGTGTCTAAAAATGATGTGGGTGGGACATACTTGACAATAAAACTGGCAACATTAACTTCTTATTTTCCAACCTAGAATCAGTCAGTAACAGAGCAAAACTGCATCCCTGAATCAAGCCATTGAACCAATTGAACTCAATGACTTGATCATTGATAATTTTGTTCATTCGATCCTCTAACAAAAATAAATTAGACCTTGGGAGTGGCAGATTTTATGGGTTCAGGGGCATGTGATAGGCACTGTTTTCTTGTGCTTGCAATGAATTGTTTCACTGGGAATGGATTGAGTTGGGGGTCAGCCTTGTGCTTTTCTTAGTCACTATAGGGAGTGCTTTTCATTTGAATTTCTTGAATGATCCTTACTTATGTTTTGAATTTGTGTTTAATATCCATATGGCCACTGTGTCTGTTGCTGACAGGTCCTTCTTATGAATGCAAGTGGAAAATTCATCTGTGGTGGTGTGCTGATTCATCAGTTTTGGGTGCTGACTGCTGCTCATTGTGTATTTAAAGGAGGTCGATTTCGAGTAAAACTTGGTATGGACAACAGTCATTTATAGCTCAATGCTTCTGCAAGTTGGCTCTGCAGGGAAGTACTTCACACCAGTTAAAGCTCAAACAGTGTCACGTTATCCTTATTTTATGGTTTTCCTTCATAAATAATACCCCGTGGCAACATCTGCCACAGACAAAAGATGAGCTCCCCCAATACACTGATACAGCCTCTCTACTTGCTATGTAGACTCTGGGCTGTCCAAATACTTGTCCAGCCTTCTGATTGGCATTTCCTCTGGTTAAAACATTGGAAAAATAAAAGCCAATATCTTCATCTCCAGCTACCAACTCCACACCATTGTCTCTGTTTCAAAAATAAAGTTGCTGGAAAAGATCAGCAGGTCTGGCAGCACATGTGAAGGAAAACAAAACAAAGTAAATGTTTTTTAGATCTTTTGCCCTTCCACAGAATTAATGGTGGCTGGGAAAATGTCAGTTTATATGCAGAAAAAAGGGAGGGGGATGGAGTAGGGAGTAAACAATAAGATAGAACCTAGAGAGAGAGAAGAGCAGTTGGACATACAAAAAGTTGACAACCATCGGGCTGGGATGGTGAATAGTTGTTAATGGGGACTATTAGGGACTAACAACAGGGGGTGTGTAATGGCAAGCTATGTAGTAATGAGGCCTGGCATGTGGAGTAGGGGGCTGGGACATGGGAGAGTTTAGGACCTAAAGTTATTGAATTCCATATTAAGTCCGGAGGGCTGTAGGGTCCCCAAGTGGAAAATGAGATGTTGTTCTTCCAGCTTGTGTTGAGCTTCGCTGGAACACTACAGCAGGCCAGAAACAGAGATGTTGGCCAGGGAACAGGGTAATACATTAAAGTGGCAGGCAACAGGTAGGTTCAGGGTCTTCTTTGGGAGTAGAAGATAGATGTTCTGTGAAGCGGTCACCCAGTCTAGGCTTCATTTCCCCAATGTAGAGGAGACCACATTGTGAGCAGCAAATGCAGTAGACTAGATTCTGGGAAGTGCAGATGAAGTGTTGCTTCACCTGGAAAGTATGTTTGGGCCCTTGGATACTGGGGAGGGAAGAGGTAAATGGGCAGGTGTTGCATCTTCACTGGTCACAGGGGAAGGTGCCGTAGGGCTGTGGGGAAGTGTTGGGGTTGAAGGAAGTGTGGACCAGGGTGTACCTGAGGGAATGGTTCCTGTAGAAGGCAGACAAGGGGGGGAAAGGGAGTATGTGTCTGGTGGTGGCATCTTGCCGGAGGTGCAAATGGCATGAAATGATCTTCTGGGTGTGGACGCTGGTGGGATGGTAGGTAAATTGTCTTTGATTGTCTGCCCTGCCTGACCAGACCTCAGGTTGAAATAGACTGCTTTCAGTCTCAGTGGACTGTTTGTTACCGTGCTGTCTTTCTCCATCATAAAGACTGCCTCTTTCCATCTCTAACATCAGTCCTACTCATGAAATCGTCACGAACTTCTTCTACTTCCAGTCTTTGTTCGTGCCAGACCCTAAAAGGTTCCCAAGTTATTTTGGCTCCAAAGTTTGGTTTGTTATGTTCCTGGGTGAGGAGGGATGAACTGGGTCTCCTTTTTTTTTGTTCACTTATCCTCTTGAATGGTGGCAACACAATTAATTTAAAAAGGATCCTAGCTCTTGTGAATGCCTTGCTTCCAGACCAAATCAGTTTATGCTTCAAAGGGAGCTGGTTTAACTAGGATTTCTTAAGTTGCCAAAAAAGTAGGTTTATCAATTATTCAACACAAAAGAACAGCACCTCAGGGTTCTGATCTACTATCATGACATTTTGAAATTACCCCTCCCACGCTGCCTGCTTTCGAAATGCCAGCTCATTTGAAAGCACTGCAGCCTATGGTTCTTTGCGTTTCAAGCCTCACATGCTCGTCAGTCTTTCCCTTGCTGACTTAATTTTGCTTCAGGCTTCCAAACCCTCCATCAAATGTTTATCATCTGGCTTATGACCCTTTATGATCCACCCAGTCCCCATGTCTTAGGGTATCCTGTAGTCCTGCACCTTACTCAATACCTGTCATTGCACAGATGATGACCTTTCTGTCTACCACCAACCCCCTCTAACCCGACACACTTTCCCCCAACCCATGATGCTCCTGTTTTCAGGTGTCTAGGTCCTCTGCGTCACCATTTGCTTATTAAACCCTCTACCTCTCCACTTTTAAAGCCCTCATTAAAATTGACCTTTCAGTCACTTGGCCTGCTGTGTTGATCCAGCTTCACACTTTGCTATCTTATTTCAGTCACCTCTCATTGTTTTTGTTCCCAGTTTTGTCAGATCACGTAATTTCTTTGTTAAATTTGGCATGTAAACACTTGTTGCTATTGTGCCCCTCATTGGGTAAAGGTGACATGTCCTATTTCCTGGAGTAGCTGTACCTCATTAAATCTATATGTTGACCAAGGTTTGCAGTCTTTGTTAGCACAGTGTGAAGCTGGAGGTCAGGCAGCATCAGAGGAGTAGGAAAATTGACATTTCGGGTCAGGACCCTTCTTTCTTCTGAAGAAGGATCCTGACCTGAAATGTCAACTTTCCTACTCCTCTGGTGCTGCTTGATCTACTGTGTTTCTCCAGCTTCACACTGTGTTTTCTCTGACTCCAGTATCAGACTGCGTATTTTGTGTTAGATCTCATGGCTGCAGCACAACCCTGGGATTTCCTGGATCGATTCAACTGAATCTGGAGCTCACATCAAAATGGCAATGAATTGGAGCAGGACATGCCCAACCTCCCACTTTATTTTATTCTGAATTTACTTGTCGACTGTCAAAGCAAGGGGGATCCTCTGTGTCGGTGGGTCTGCTCTATCCAGGCTTGATGGTCTGTGTGGGTCCCCAAACAAGTAACGAGGCACATAATGATTAATGCAATTATTTGCTGCCACTCCATCTCCCATCCCCATTCTCAACCTGAGGACATCCTGAAGCCATGGACCTTTCAGTTTCCCATTTACCACTCCCAACAGTGGTCTTGCTGCCCAGCTTCAGGCACCAGGTTGCTCAAAATTGACTGCACTGCTCCACTCTAGAGCATTGCACCAACAGGAGGACTGAAGAGAATAGCAGTCCACTGTAGCTGATCTCTTCAGTTCATCTCTCCACATTCTTTAAAGTTTACATCAAATGTATAAACAGGATGGTTACAGAGATGCTCAGCATTCTTGCCTTCACTGCTCAGTCATTTGAGTCTCGGAGTTGGGACATTATGTTAAGGTTGTACAGGACATTGGTGAGGCCTCTTCTGGAATACTGTGACCCATTCTGGTTGCCCCATTATAGGAAGGATATTATCAAGCTGGAGAGGGTTCAGAAGAGATTTACCAGAAGGTATGGAAGGTTTGAGTTATAAGGAAAGGCTGGATAGGCTGGGACTATTTTCACTGGAGTGTAGGAGATTGAGAGGTGAACTGATAGAAGTTTATGTCGTAAGAAGTATGGATAGAGTTGATGGTAGGTGACTTTTCCCTAAGATGGGGAATTTCAAGACTGGGCCGTATTTTTATGGTGAGAGGAAAGATATTTAAAAAAGACATGAGGGGCAATTTTTTTTACACGTGTAATGAACTTCCTGATGAAGTGATGGGTGTAGATGCAATTACAATGTCTGAAAGACATTTTGATGGATATATGTATAGAAAAGGTCTGGAGAAATATGGGCCAGGAGCAGGCAGGTGGAAATAGTTTAGTTTAGGATTATGTTCAGCATGGACTGGTTGAGCTGAAGGGTCTATTTCTGTGCTGTATGACTCAACGTTGCTACTGCCCATGAAGGAGGTAGTCACTCTCTCAATATTACTGGCTGCTTGTGTGGCACAAAGTATTTAACTTTATGCTCATCTATGTTTCAGGTGAGCATAACCGAACAGTCAATGAACACACTGAGGATACTATTCAGGTAAACACTGTGTACGTTCACCCCAGCTTCAGTATCGCAAATATGGACAGTGACATTGCTCTTCTCCAACTGTCTGAGGTTGCTGTCTTCAGTGATTACATTATACCGGTGTGCTTGCCCACCAAAGAAATGGCAGAGAGAAAGCTACTCATTGCCAACAAGTCCGTGGTGATCACAGGCTGGGGCGCTATAGATGAAAATGATGATAGTGTCCGCCCTAGTACTCTGTTATTCATCAATATCAAATTGACCTCTTACAAGCTGTGCAAGGAGAAGTTAAAAGATAAAGTGACGAGCAACATGATCTGTGCAGGAAACCCAGGTTCCAGAAAAGATGCCTGCAAAGGAGACAGCGGTGGACCTATGGTCACTTTAATGAATGGCACGTGGTTTCTGCTAGGACTGGTCAGCTGGGGAGAAGGATGTGGTCGCTTCCAAACATTTGGTGTGTACACCAAAGTGACCAATTACCTAGACTGGATGTATTCAATAATCAACTCTGTAGCAACCTAATTATCTGAAGCAGTATGTGCTCTTTCTAATGAGCTTCCAATGTGTCTAAAATTATATTAAATTAGACAGAATTTCAAGCTCTATGTCTGAGATGCTAAATATGTTATGCTAGTTTAGTGACCGCCTAGCATGCTGCCAAGCAGTGTGACTTATACTCAAATACAGCTTATACATTATGACTTTTGGTAATTGATTGTGATTGTCAATAACTCAACCTTACCTTAAGAGACAGGTAGTCATTCCCTGCTTATTCACTTCATCCTGTAACCTTCTCAGCTTTATAATTGTGTTCTACAGTCCAGAACTACAAGTGACATTTCTGCTGCACGTTCTAAAGTATATGCCTTTATCACAAATTAACAGTGTGAGTTTTTCGTGTGTCTCATCAGATGTGACAATATCATTCCACAGCTCATTGACTGTAATATCCAGCTAGTGATCGCATGTGATTATGTGACTCAATCTCTGATTTAATTTTATAATGCTGCTGAGAAGTATCTTGTCATTTTATTAATTTAAAGGTACTATATAAAAGTAGCAATAGATGGTTATGAGCCTCTAACTGTTCAATATTGAATTTTTGGTGTTATCTGTATCTTTCGGGTATAGGCTTCTAGCTAAGACTGTAGAAAGACCCCAAATGGAGAGGAGGAAGCCAGTATGAAAAATATTAGTGTCCTTTACCAAATCACATGGAGCTAGTGCAAGAAAGGGCTTCACAAAATTTGCAAAAGTGGGCATACTTCAGGAGGCAAATTTTATGTCTAAAATGGTAGATTAAACAAGCTGAAAGTTAATCAGGGTCAGAATCTCTAAACAGTTGATGAAAAAATACCTAAACAGGGACAGATGGTGCAAAGGTTAAATCAGGGATTGGATAGATAATAGTTCGACTCGATCAGACATGAAAAGGTTCAACTGGACTTAACTCCCAAAGCCTAAGTGAATTGGACTGCTTTCTGGAAGAATTTATGAAAATATCATGCTATTGTACAATATCTGACACTGATACTTCAAGTTCTGCAGAATAATAAATCTTTATTCTATATTCTGACCTTGGTGTGTTGGTCTATTTTCTGCTTATCACAAATCACATAGAGATTAAAAGAGCTATGAAAGATGAGTGGATCTCCTGTGATGACCACGCTGCAATGTATAAGGGAATTAGTTGCTCTGAGCCAGGAACTTTGAGAACGATCATCGACCACCGAAGATGTGCAAAATATAATCAACGTATTTGTCGCTGAGGTAAAGGTCCCTTCCATTTTCTCATCATAAAGTCAATTCATAACTACTTTAAAGTTGCGAAGAGAGACATCACAAGTACTGCTTAAAATGGCAATGCTATAAATAGGTAACTCCTCCATTAAGCTTGCCTTGGGAACACATTGCTGTAAGTAGCAAAGATTGCATTTATGCTCATAATTTCTTTTATGTGCTGAATTTTTCATAGAGTCGAACAGCATGGAAATGGACCCTTTGATCCAACTCATCCATACTGACCAAGTTTCCCAAACTAAACTAGTCCCATTTGCCTGTATTTGGCCCATTATCTATCTAAACCTTTCCTATTCATTTACCTGTCCAAATGGCTCTTAAACGTTGTAACTGTGCCTGTATTTACCACTTCGTCTGGCAGTTCATCCCGCATACAAACTGCCCTTTGTGTGATAAAGCTGCCCCTCAGGTCCCTTTTAAATCTTCATCCTCTCAGCTTAAAATAATGCTCTCTAGTTTTGAACTCCCCCACCCTAGGGAAAAGACATTTGCTATTCACCTCAACTATGCCCCTCATGATTTTATAAACCTCTATAAGGTCACCCCTCCGCCTCCTGCGCTCCAGTGAAAAATGTCCCAGCCTGTTAAATCTCTGCTTAACTAAAACCTTCCAGTCCCAGTAGCATCCTTGAAAATCTTTTCTGCACCCTTTCCAATTTAATAATATCCTTCTATTTAATTATGATCCATGTGTTACAATTACCTGGAAAATTATCCTACTTCTTTCAAAAATCTAAAGCAGTTTCAGCCACTGTGCTGATTGCTGTTACTCACGGAGACTGCTTCAGTTATTGTTGTTTACTGTAAATAGTCTACCGTTCACCTGAAACTCTTTAGCTGACCTCTTAATATCAGTAGGTATTTCATTATTTGCTTAATCTTGTGGAAGGAACATGGTTCAGCCAGAAGGAGAAAGAAAACAAGTTTGCTGCGGTTTTACAATAATTGGGAAATTGTTAGAGTCCATTAGAAAGGATGTAATTGCAGCCCATTTAGAAATGTATAATGTGTAATTATAAATGTATAAGCAGTGTCAGCTTAACAAAGGGAAAGCATGCAGGAAAAAGTTGCTAAAATTCTTAGAGGCGATAACCAAGCCGCATGGATGAAAAAGAAATACGGACGAAATATATTTGCATTTTCAGAAGACATTTGAGAAGATAATGTGCATGATGGTACTTCATGTGTCCATGGTCTTGGAGGTAATATACTAGCATAGGTAGATGATTATAGAAGACTAATAGAAGAAAGAGAGTTGAGATAAGGGGGATATTTTCAGGCTGATAACCTGTAACTAGTGGTGTGCCACACAGATCAGTGTTGAGGCCATAATTACTTGCAATCTATGTTAATGACGTGGATGAGCAAGTTCAAAGTTTTATAGAGATAACAAGGTGCAGAGCTGGATGAACACAGCAGGCCAAGCAGCATCAGATGAGCAGGAAAGCTGGTGTTTTGGGTCTGGAACCTTCTTCAGAAAAAATGCTTTACAGGCATGTGTGTAGATGACACAAAAATAAATAGGAAGGCAAGTGGTGAGCCTGTAGAGGAAAATAGGACAGGTTAAATGAGTGGGCAGATAGAATATAATGTGGGAATTGCAAGGTTTGGCAGGAACGATAGAGGACCTGAATATTATTTAAATGGAGAAAGGCTACAGGAATCCTTGTCCACGAACCATTAAAGGCTAGCATCCAAATTGAGCAAGCAATAGGAATGGCAACTTGAATATGGTCTTCATTTCAATGGGAATGGAATATAAAAATAGGAAGATTTTGCTACAACTATATTAGGTACTAGTCAGAGCACAACTAGAATACTGTGAACTGTTTTGGCCCCCTCAACTGAGAAAGGTAGACTGATATTGGTGGCAGTGCAGAGATGGCTCACTAAGTTGATACCAGGTGTGGAAGGATTGTGTTATGAGGAGTGGTTGAGTTGGTTGGCCCTATAATTGTTGAAATTTAGAAGATTTAGAGGTAACCTTACTGAAACATACAAAATTCTTATGGGTTTGACTGGATAACTGTAGAAAAGTTGTTTCCCCTTGCGGGAGACTCTAGCACCACAGGGCAAAATCTCTGAATAAAGGATTACACATTTAAGACAGAGATGAGGAGGAGTTTCTTCTGGGAATAGTGAACCTGTGGTATTCTTTCCTGCACAGGACTGTTGAGACTGGGTCACTATGTACATCAAAGTCGAGACAGACAGAATTTTAATTATTAAAGAAATCAGGATTTATGGACAAAGTCAGAAGTCACATGACACCAGGTTTATAGTCCAATAGGTTTATTTGAAATCTCAAGCTTTTGGAGCGCTGCTTCATTGGTCAGGTGAAGGGAGAAAGGGGCAGCCATCTGAAAGCTTGTGATTTCAAATAAACCTGTTGGCCTATAACTTGGTATCATGTGACTTCTGACTTTGTTCACCCCAGTCCAACACTGACACCTCCCCGTGAAGGATTATGGGAATATGACAAGAAAGCGAAGTTGAGAGTTATCAGATTAATGACAATCTCATTCAATCATGAACGAGGCTTGATGGGCCAAATGGCCCGCTTTCCCTTCTACATCTTATGGTTTTATGGTCTATCAATGCTACTAATTTCTGAGAATCCTTGTCACAAAACTAAGAATGGATGGGCATGCGTCTGAGCTTTCAGCAGACAAATACATGGAGACAGTTATAGGACCGTGGAAGCTGGTCTTGATCTTGGCATTGCACAATCTCAGTAGACTGCAGCGTGCACCATGCTGCATCTATCTTCAAACTCTTGGAGCCATCTAAAATAGTAGCTTTGTCTCATTTAACAGGACTAGATTTATTACTAATATCATGCAATTAAATTTTCAAAGCAGCTTCAATTTTGAAGACTGATAATCTAAAGTACATATATTTAGTACTTTTGTCATACCCAGTGAGTCCTTTGTAAAATGTGCTCAAACTTTTCATAATTGCTTGATGCTATCTTTGATAGTTCTTCACATATTATTCCTTGGCCATGTGCAAAACCAAAGAAACACATCTTTTCTCAAACATTTTCTAAACTCCTGAGCTTTAATCACCTATTTATTTACAAGAAGTTTTTGTTTTAACTTGCTCTACTTCTCTGTTCCATTTAAAGACTTACCCAATAGCATATTAACATGGAATTATAAATTCTAGCTATAAGTTGTTCACACAAAATTGGCAATGTGTGATCATTAACACAAATTCTGTGGTTGTTGAGTGTCTTGTGTGGTTAACGCGTCATCTGAGATATCTGGTTAATATCAAATTTCAGATTGATTTTACAACGGAATTGTTTTCAGCAAAATATAGATACCAGATTTTCTTTTACCCAGTGACTCAAAAGACAATGTGTATGTATGGTTCAGTTCTCTGGCAAATGTTTAATCTAACCAAACAGTACATAATATGATAATTAACTTATTCCAAATATTGACTGACTCCATCTAGCATGTGCAAAGCAATAACTTGTTCTGAATGCAGGAACGCTATTTCCTGTCCTGAGCACGTGCTAACGGATACTGCTTACAGTTTCCTCTTCACAGGAACCCTATACAGCCCTTTCAAATCTGGCATTATCACTCTCACCTCTAAGCCAAACCTTCACACGTCTGTCCCTGCAATCCACCACTTCTATCTTCAATGTCACTCTTGTCCCCTTTCATATGTTGTTGTCACCCAAATCTTTGGCCGCCTTTCCCGCAAAGGAGTTTGAACTCTTTCCTCAGGGTTTCACCACTGCTCGGTACTGAAACAGCCACCAAAGATAATTCCAGGAGACTATAATCATGGTGAACTGAATTCCATGATCTGTCTGGAGTCATTGAAATAGTCAGACCACAAGATCTTCCTTCAATAGCTTTCTATTATAGTCCATCCAGATCCAATGCTCAAACTTTGTTTCCATTCTTATCAATGCAATCAAATCCTGAGAATTTCCTGCAAGACCCCTCTACCTGCTCTTGTACCAAAACTTGTGTCCCCCTCAAGGTTCTATCCTTAGCCCTCTCCAATTTCTCGTCATCCATCCTGTCCTTTGGTCCCATCATCCAAAACCTCAATAACAAGTCTCTCGTGTACGTTGTACAGTACCTAATTTTATCACTTCACACTGTCCCTTGACTCTCCGCTGCCTCTGATTTGTCATGTTGTTTGGCTGACATCCAGGAATGGTTGATGCTAATATTCCTACAATTAATTTGAGGGAAGACCAAAGCCATTGGGCTGAATTTAAAAGGGGCTGTGCAGACCTCATCCACCAACCAGAAGATCAGGCGCCATCCCAGTGCAGTTGTTGCTGGGATCCCCAGTGGTGTTGAATGCCCATGCTGGCTGACAAAGTACCTGCAATTTTTAAGGTAAGGATTCTGCCATCTGTGATTCCAGGTTTCCAGACTGCTAGCAGTTCATCAATCTCCACAATGCCAGTTGGGACATTATGTAACAGGTACACAAAACATAGGTAAGGCCATATTTGGAGTACTGCATATTCTTGTTGCCTGACTATAGGAAGGATGTTCTTAAACTGGAGAGAGTGCACGTAAAAAAATTGACAAGGATGTTACCAAGACTGGAAGGTTTGAGTTTTAAGGATAGGCTGGGATTTTTTTTTCCAGGAACATAGGAGGCCAAGAGGTGATCATATAGAGGTTGATAAAAATCATGATGGGCATAGATAAGCTGAACAGCCAAGGTCTTTACACAAGGCTAGGGGAGTCCAAAACTAGACGGCATAAGTGTAAGGTGAGAGGAGAAAGATTTGAAAAAGATCTGAGGGGCAAATTTCACACAGAGAACGGCATGTATAAGGAACAAGTTGCCAAAGGAAGTAGTCGAGGCAGGTACAATTACAACATTCAAAATAAATTTGGACACATACACGGATAGGAAACAGGCCAAATGCTGGCAAATGGGTCTAGTTTAGTTTAGGAAACCATACTGTTATGGACAAATTGGGCCGAAGGGTCTGCTTCTGTGCTGTATTACGCTATCACATAGAGTCATGCAGGTCTAAAGCAAGGAAAACAATCCCTCAGCCCATTAAGTATGCCCGGGACATTGGATGCCTTCAAGGCAGAGATCAACAAATTCTTGATATCAGAAGAAATCAAGGGCTACGGGGAGAGTGCGGGAATGTGGAGTTGAAATGCCCATCAGCCGTGATTTAAATGGTGGAATGGACTTGATGGGTGGAATGGACTTGATGGGCCGAATGGCCTTACTTCCACTCCAATGTCTTATGGTCTTACTAAAAAAGAAGCACTTAACTATTCTAATCCCATTTTCTATCACTTGTCCTGCAGCCTACCATTCCTAGAAGTCAAAGTTACATCTAAATATTTCTTAAACATTGAGGTTTCTGCCTCTACCACCCTTACAGGCAGTGAGTTCCAGATTCCCTCCATCTCTCAGTGAGAAACCTTCTTCTCGCATCACATCTGAATTTTCTGCCCCTTACCTGAAATCCTGGTCATTGATCCATCCGTCAAGAGGATAAATTCCACGTGTCTACCATAGCTATTTCCTTCCCAATCATTTCCAGCCTCAGTCATCTCTGATTCAAAGAAAACAAGCCTTGTCTATCCATTTAAACCGAAAGAACTGCAGATGCTACAAATCAGGAGCAAAAACAGAAGTTGCTGGAAAAGCTCAGCAGGTCTGGCATTATCTGTGAAGGAGAAAACAGAGTTAAAGTTTTGGGTCCAGTGACCCTTCCTCAGAACTCAAACGTTTCAGCTAGTTAACCTTAACTGATTTCACTGGTTTTCTTGCTCTCATTACAATTTATAAATAACATCACTGATGTGCAAGGGATGACTGCTGTATCACTCTGACTATAAACATTTCTGTCCGTTAGATAGATGTGTCAGCAATAGACTGAAAGATTAGGGGTGGAGGAAGGAGCATGTTGGAAAGACCATTTCTGAGACTTATCCTGATCTTGCAGCATGATTAGGAAGAGGAAAATTGAGTAGGGAGGCAAATTACAGCACCTTGATCCATGGGCCCTATCAGCTAATTCAAACCAGAGACCAGGAATTACACTTGGAACATATTGAGCAAGCTGTGTGATCCAGTTATGTTTCAATGAGGCTTTCTCAATTGTTCTAGTCATTTCGGAGGGGTGGGGGGAGAGGAAAAAACAGGAATCTCAAAATATTGATCCACAGAGTCAATATTTGAAATAAGTTAGTTATCAACTTGTGTTTTGTTTGAATGAATTGGAATTTAGCAAGCAGAGGACAAGGTAAGTACAAAACTTTCTTAATGATTGAATAAAAGACTAAACTAGACTAATTTATCAAATGGTCCTAATTGGAATCAGATTTCACTGTTTCACAAAACACAGTAGATTCGGTTATTTCAGTTACAAATAACACAGTAGATTCGGTTATTTCAGTTACAAATATTTAAGCAAATAAAAATCACTTGAACAGAAGAGAGCTGCACTTTTCTGAGTGTTCTTCCAATTTTGGAGTTTTATCCAAGAATTGTCTCTTGCAGCATAAATTGGGAAGCTCATCCCGTTCCTGTTATAAAGAGGAAATCTTGACATTAAAGAATTAGTCACAAACTATTTGAATCCATGCTTTACCTATTTTGAGAGTTTGAACTATTTCTATTGTGACAGTGTGCGGGGGCAGTGTAATTGAGATTTTAGCTTTAGTATGATTCGAGGCAATTCTATTGATCCTGTCGTTCCAACAGTGTGTGTTAATCCCTTTTGCTTGCATTCCTGAGCTGAAAACTCTATCAAATCACTTTCCCCACCATTTAAACTTTAAAAAATAATGGTGCCTAAATTAGTCTGAAACTGGGTCAATCACAAGTTTCATTCTGCTATAAGTGGCCTGTGGGAAACTTTGTCATCTCTGTGAGCTTACAAGTTGCAACATTGTGAGCCTATTTGAAGTTGGGTTCTACGGTTCTCTTAAGACACTTAATATAATTTTAAAAGCTTTAAGGTTAAGTATGACTTGATGAGAAATGCTGACTCTTTCAATCAGAAATCTTAATTGATGTCTGCGGAAGTGATATGTAGAAAATGATATAAAAAAATTTGCAGAAAAGGAAGAACTTGCAGTTATATTGCATCTTTCACATCTTTATATCCTGAGATGTTCACGTCAGCGCAGCCTCAGTTAAGAGTGCTCTTGTCTCTTAATCAGAAGGTAGTGGGTTCAAGCCAACAACTTTTATTGCCTTGGTTGCCAGAAGTGCTGTCTTTCAAAAAAGACCTTTAAACCAAGGCTGTGGCTTTCCCCCCACCCCAACGTGGGTGTAAAAAATTCCAGGACAGTATTTCAAAGAGAAATCGGGGAGCTCTTGCCAAAAACCTAACCAATTCCTTAAAACTAAAGTCATCGTAGCCTTACCAGGACATGGGGCTGCTGTCTTGTTTCAGAACGACGACTGGTGGTAGCTTAACCTGAAGGCCAAGCAAGGGCAGAGCTAGGGGAGGAAACTGCCTCAGCTGGCAGGGGAATTGAACCCACACTGTTGGCATTACTCTGCATTGCAAACTAACTGTCCAGCCAACAGAGCTAACAGACCATACACATTCCTTAATCAACAGCCTAATTCCGTTGAGTTCAACAAATTTAGTGCTTGAGCCCAGCCAAGTCTTTATCCCAAGCCCCACACACCAGGTCTTGTTATCACATAGTCTACTATTACACATAACCTATTGTTAGCCACTTATCAAAGTGTGAAGATGGATGAACACAACAGGCCAAGCAGCATCTTAGGAGCACAAAAGCTGGCTTTTCGGGCCTAGACCCTTCATCAGAGAGACCTCTCTGATGAAGGGTCTAGGCCCAAAACATCAGCTTTTGTGCTCCTAAGATGCTGCTTGGCCTGCTGTGTTCATCCAGCTTCACACTTTGTTATCTTGGATTCTCCAGCATCTGCAGTTCTCATTATCTCTGTTAGCCACTTATCATCCCCATTAATAGCTATTCACCCTCCCAGGCTGATCATTATCCACTCCTTTGTCTGTTCAACTGTTCTTCACTCTCTTTGGGCTCGATCCCACCTATCGTTTACTCCTTACACCTCCAACCCACCCAATGTTCTGTATATAAACTGACATTTTCTTCTCTACCATCAGTTCTGAGGAAGGGTCACTGGGCCCAAAATGTTAACTGTGATTTCTCTCCACGGGATTTTGTCAGACCTGCTGAGCTTTTCTGGCAATTTCAGTTTTTGTTTGTGAGCCTAGTTCTGTGTTGTGTCATGCATCTTATCCCCATGGCTTTCAGATGTTGAAGTGGTAGGACTGTCACTTAGGCAAGGCTGGCATGTAGGTAAAGAGACTATGGGGCAATTGTGCCAGTGCCAATGTGAGCTGTAAAACTAGAAATGTTAAAGTTTATGTTTTATGTGATAAAATGTTACAGGTCTGAAATTCCATTCCCATGAGTTGGCGATTCGGGAGAACAGGCAGGGCCAGTGTTTCTGGCTGCATAGGTTTGTGCCATCAGGATCAAAGAACGTAAGAAACAGGTGCAAAAGTTGGCCATTCAGCCCATCAAATCTGCTGGGCCATCCGATAAGATCATGGCTTACCCACTTTCCTGTCAAACCCCATCATCCTTCACTCCATTATATATCAATAATCCACTTAATGCAGCATTGATTATATTCAGTGATCTTGCTTCCAAACTTTCTAGACTAGGGTAATGACTGTCTTCGAAAAGAAATTCAATCTAATCTGCATCTTAAATGCAAGATCCCCTATTTCGAAACCCCTTCGTTCTAGATTCCCCCACAAGAGGAAATTTCCTCTCATTATCTATCCTGTCAAGCTCATTCAGAATCTTTTGGGTTTCAAAAAAATCATCGCTCATTCCTTTAAACTGGAATTAACTTTCCTCATCCAATCCATTCTGGGATTCAGTCTATTGATCCTTCACACTGAATTGCCTTCAATGCTAATTCATCTGTCCTTCATTAAGGAGACCAGAATTATCTGCAATGACAGCCCATGATATCCTGGTCCACTCCTCTATCGCTCCTAATGCTTTCTCCCCTCCTCATGGCATCTTCCCATGTAATCCATGGTAATCACATGGGGTGGCATGGTGGCTTAGTGGTTAGCACTGCTGCCTCACAGCACCAGGGACCCAGGTTCGGTTCTACCCTTGGGTAACTGCGTGGAGTTTACAATTCTCCCTGGGTCTGCGTGGGTTTCCTCCAGGCGCTCTGGTTTCCTCCCACAGCCCAAAGATGGAGAGTTTAGGAGAATTGGCCATGCTAAATTCCCCGTAGTGTCCAAGGATGCTTAGGTTAGGTGGGTTAGACATGGGGAATGGGTCTCAATTAGATGCTGTTCAGAGGGGCAGTGTGAACTTGTTGGGTCAAATGGCCTGTTTCCACACTGTAAGAATTCTAAATATAACAATTTCCCCTTCACGTCCTCCCTCCTCACTGTCCAAGGCCTCGCACACACCTTCCAAATGAATCTGTGTTTTGCTTGTATTTCTTTCTATCTAGTTTACTGTCTTCACTGCTCACAATTTGGTCTCCTTTACACCGATGAGACCAAATGCAGACTGGGTGGCTGCTTTGTAAGAACACCTCCACTCTGTCTGAAGGAATGATGCCGGCTTCCAGTTGCTTGCCATTTCTATCCATCACCTTGTTTTCACGGTAACCTTTCTATCACGGGTCTACTGCAACATTCCAACAAAGCACAACCCAAGCTGAAGGAACAACACCACTTCATCATCTACTTACGCACTTTACAACCTCAAGGTCTCAATAACTTTAAGGCACGACTGCATTGTGTCTGTTCTTCTTCTTTCTTACATTCTCTTCATACTTCCCCACCCCAATCCCAGCTTTGTCTTGTCTATGTTTTGTTGACTTTGCTGTTCGTAGAGAGGATCCATTTGCTTCCCTTTCCCGCCTTAATGTATCCAGTTTACATTTCCTTTTCTCTCACCACAATTAACAACCCCTTTGTCCTTTACACTGGACCTCTACACTTTCTCCTCTACTGCCTCTGTCAAAAATATCAAGAATCCATAGCCTGCAAAGCATTTTAGTTCTGACGAAGCCACAATGGACTCAAACTGTTAAATCTCCTTCTCTCCGCATGGATCTTTTCAGACCCGCTGAGTTGCTTCCGTTCTCTGCGTACATTGTGAATTTCCAGCACCTACAATATTTAGTTTTTACTCAACGTAAAAAGTTAGGTGTGGTGTTTTCCTTCCTGTTTTCGTACTCCACTCCCTTGCAATAAAGACCAGCCTGCCTTCCTAATCACTTGTTGTACCTGCATGCTATTTTTTATATATACGGTGTGATTTATTTACAAGGACACTCAAGATTCTACCATACCTCAACAATCTGCAGTGTCAATCCATCTAACTTTGACTCACCCTGTCTTTTCTCATGGATCTGTAATGGAGGTTATGTTACGTTATAACGGGAAAGTGTGAGGTTATATGATTCGGCAGGTAAAATAAAAGAGTAGACTATTTTCCAAATGGGGAAAGGCTTTGGAAATCTGAAATATGAAGGGATTTAAGAAACCTAGTTCAGGATACTCTACAGATTAACATGCAGATTCAGTTCATGGTTAGGAAGACAAATGGAATTTTAGCAATTTGTCAAGAGGGCTAGAATACCGAGCAGAGGTATACTACCGACAGTCTAATCAGACTGCATTTGGAGTGTTGTGAGCAGATTTGGGCCCTGTATCTAAGGAAGGAGTCCTTTCAGGCGGTTTGCAAGAATGATCCCAGGGATGAAGCAGTAGGGTAGCTCTCTATTCTAGATTTTTACTGAATTCAAATTTCACCATCGGCTAAAGTGGGATTCGAACCCTGTGACAAGCACGTTAACTTGGAGCTCTGGATTGCAAGTACAGTGACACTTACAACTGTGCCATCGTATCCTCCAGCTGATTCGTAGTGGGAGCTTCATTCAAATGCTCATTGGATGTTGGGAACTGATAAAGGTGTCTTTGGCTTTTCATACCTTGCACTCCAGACACAGCACCAATCCTTTGCCCCTTGGAGCTAATTGTAATGCATTGGACATCAAGTGTAGGTTTTCAAGACCTACTCATTCTGAGCTGGGTTTAGGAGCAATTATTTCTTTACCCCATGTTGAATGTTTGCTCATGGTTTAAGATTTTGTTTGGGTATCTTAAAATTAGAATATTCTCTATACTGTGAAAACCAGATCAACAATGAATGGGCATGTGAGCATACCTTCAGAATTTCTCATGCCTGCAAGATAGAAAATGAGGAGATGTTGCAACAATAAAGAAGAGAAGGTACACTACATAATGTCTCTCTCCAGTTGAGACCACTGTGGGGCCCATCCCAAGTATGTGCAGGGCCAATTCCTATTCATTTGTAAGGGTTAGACTTTGCTGGCAAAACCAACATTTATAGTTCATCTCTAAATGCCCTTGGGTTCCTTTATTACCTCATGAACTTGAGAGCTGGTTTATTCCACCAGCTTGCCCATGCTGTGTGTTACTGTGAAGCTCCTTGTTCCACAAACTTAAAGCCATTGATGTTAAATGATTGCTTCCTGAGGTTTGACCTACTGCGCTTTCTGATTGTAGGGTCCTCGAAAAAGCAGCACTGCAAGTGGTCAATGGGGAAATCTTCAATGGCTTTGCCTACCATTTGTAAAATATTCACTGGGAATCTGAAAGATGTATCACTCGTGAATTCTAATTGTTCTATACCAGTGTTAGAGAGAAAGCAAAGGGAGTCTACCAATAATGAAGTATCTCTTGTGTATGAAGTTGGTGGTAGGGGTAACGGATGAGAGTGCCTTTCAATGCATGTCTTGCAGGTATGTGTTTGAAGCACATTACTAAAGAATTGCAAGACCCATTCATCTTGGTGAACCTCATTAACATTTCATCTGTGAGATTGGTCTCACTGTGACAGATTCTTACAGAGTCATGATCAGTCATCTGCATCAGGGCAGTAATTGATGCGATGGTAAGGTGTGATAGCTGATGATCTGCAACTATGTGCAACTGTAGTATTTTTTGTTAGCTCCTCTAGTTATGTTAGTGATGAAGCCTGTAGAAATGAACTTTTAATGATACTCTTCATATCTATCTATGCACACTATAATCATAGGAACTAGTGCTCATTCAAATGTACTATAGCATTCTGCCCTCAGTGCGTAATGCTGCAAGAAGGCAAAGCTCCATAAAAGGGAACTGAGAGCTTTACACCATTAGGTCACATGCCATGATACAATGAGTACGTTCACCTGCACATCCACCAATGTGGTCTACTGTATCCTATGCTCCTAATGTGGCCTCCTCTGCATTGGTAAGACCAAGCGGAAGCTCGGAGTCTGCTTTAGAACACCTACGCTCTGTTCGTGACAAACGACAACACCTACTTCAACTCCCCCTCCCACTCCCTGGGTGACATGTCCATCCTGGGTAGGCTCCTGTGTCACAATGACACAACCCAGAAACTAGAGGAGCAGCACCTCATATTCCGCCTTGGGACCCAACAAACCAATGGTCCTAATGTGGACCTTTTTTTCTGAAGAAGGGTCCCGAACCGAAACATCAGCTTTCCTGCTCCTCTGTTGTTGCCTGGCCTGCTGTGTTCCTCCAGCTCCACACTGCATTATCAATGTGGACTTTACCAGTTTTAAAATCTCCCCACCCCTGGCCTCATCCTATGACCAACCCTCCCTCTCATCCCCACCTCCTTGGCCTGACACACCCATTCATCTTCTCTCCCACCTATCCATCCCTCCTATCTCACTGACCAATCCCCACCACTCCCTATCTGCATTCACCTATCACCATCCCATCTACCTTACCCAGCCCCACCCCTTCTCCTTCCCCATTTCTGAAGAAGGGTCCCGAAACAAAATGTCAACTTTCTTGCTCCTCAGGTGCTGCCTGGCCCACTATGTTCCTACCAGTTCCACACTGTGTTATCTCTGACTCCAGCATCGGCAGTTCTCACTATCTCTATATTGCACATCTGCTGTGCAACATAATGTAACAGGCATAAATGCAAGTCATTGTAACTTTAGAGTGTTCAATAGACATGACACCTCCACGATGTGACTTTACCTACTGTTATATATTGCGACTTGACACTGTTACCCAAAGATTTTAAGAGAGAAGGCTGAGACACAATATTTCAGAAATTTAAACTGATAAAGTTCAATAACTCCATTTCAGGTACATTGCAGAGCAGAGCAGATTTCTAGGATGGTAGATTGTCAAATCTGGAGAGATTGGGTTGACTGGGCTTGTATTCACTAGAGTTTAAGAGGGAGGAGATCTTATTGCCATCTATAAAAATATGACAGGGCTGGACAGGAATATTATCCCTCTCCAGAAATGTCCAGAACAACATCTCAGGTATGTAGTTGACCATTCAAACTGAGATGAGAAGAAATGTCTTCATTCAGAGCATGGTGAACCTGTGGGATTCTCTCACACTGAAGAATACGGAGCAAAGTAATGGAATATATTTTAAAAAGAACTAGATTTCTAAAGGCTAAAAATGTCAAAGGTTATGGTGTTGAGATAGAAGATCAACCGTGATCTTGCATTATGGCAAGGCAGGTGCAATGGGCTTAATGGCCTACTCCTGCTCCCATTTTCTATGTTTCTCTATTAAACAGATAATTTCCAAGTGCTAAACAGTGGGGGCAGTGGAAAGCAAAGTCAATGAAATGGAATTGCTCAAGGCATTTCACTGAATGTCAGGCTCTAGTCTCTGATCATACATTTTCTTTTCATGGTAGACTAAGTTTACAATCAGTCCCTGAAGATGTGGGAATACCATTGGTGCTGGGCGTTGCTGATGCTGGTGAGCTGCACAGGTGATGTAAAGAGCTCAGGTAAGTGTTGAGGTTACAGTGACCTTGGTTTGTGGCATGTGTTCAGAAATAGAAGTGATAGTATTACACCATGCCGTTGTTAGGCAAGTAGATAATATCTCAATAGTATCTCAACATTGACTTGAGATAGTAGGAACTGTCGATGCTGGAGAATCTGAGACAACAAGGTGTGAAGCTGGATGAACACAGCAGGCAAAGCAGCATCAGAGGAGCAGGAAAGATTGATGTTTTGGGTCTGAAGAAGGGTCTCGACCCGAAACGCCAAACTTTCCTGCTCCCCTGGTGCAGCTTGGCCTGTTGTGTTCATCCAGCTTCACACCTTGTTATCTCAACATTGACTTGATGCTTTTGTTTTGTCGCATTTGTCACATTCCTCTGCCAGATGAGGTTCCTTGAATAGTTACTTGGGAATATACACTACAAAAGCACTAGGATATTCAATAGATTGTCTCAACTAAAATAAAAAGGACAAAAGAGATTCAGATGTCCAAACAGCTTGTCCCAAGAGAATGTCCTCTCAAACACCAATATCTAAACCATCAATCCAATTTTTCCTCAAATTTTCTACATTATGTGCCTCCTTGAAAATCACGTTTCACTACTGCAAGGCTACTTTCAAGGATTATAGCTGGGACTTTTTTATAGCTTAAATTGGATGTGGGCAAGATCTACAATTTCTTTGTTCATTCATGAGATGTGTGCATCACTGATTAGGCGAGAATTTATTGTCTATCTCCAGTTGCCCTTGGGAAGGTAGTGGTGAGGCTTTATTTTGAACCATTGCAGTCGATGTGTTGTAGGTTGGGAATTCCAGGATTTTGACCCAGTGATTGTAAAGGAAGGTGATTTAGTTCAAAATTAGGAAGGTCTGAGTTGGTGGAGAACTTGCAAGTGATGGTAAGACTTGTCCTGCACTTGTCCTAGGTGCTAGAAATTTGAGTTTTGGAAGGTACATTCTAAGGTACCTTGGTTGTTGAAACAATCTTGTAGATAGCACACACTGCTTCAACTGTTCGTTGTTTATGGAGGATGTGAATATTGAAGGCTTTTGATGGATTGAATGTTGTTGAAGTTGCACTCATTCAGGCAGGAGTATTCCTTTACTCTCTTTACTCGTGCCTTGTTGGACATGCTTGGGGAAGTTAGGAGGTATGTTACTCACTGCAGTATTCCTAGCCTCTGACCTGCTCTCTCAGCCACTGTATTTACTTAAATAGTCCAGTTCAGTTTCTGATCATTGGTAACCCTTGGATATTGATGGTGGAGGATTAAACTATAGCAATGCCATTGAATGTCAAGGAATGATGGTTTCTCTTTTATTCAAGAAAATCATTGCCTGACACTAGCATCACGTAACTGTTACTTGCTACTCATCAGCTCAAGTCTGAATATTATCCATGTCTTGCTGTGTTTGGACACACTGCTATAGTATCCTCGGAGTTGGAATGGTTACTGTTACCACTTTCATCATGGATATACTGCTACTGGAAGATTAAAGAGAACAAAGTCTAGTACTTCTCCAAGATAATAAAATGTGAGGCTGGATGAACATAGCAGGCCCAGCAGCATCTCAGGAGCACAAAAGCTGACGTTTCGGGCCTAGACCCTTCACCGCAGAAGACCCTATCGCAGGATGAAGGGTCTAGGCCCGAAACGTCAGCTTTTGTGCTCCTGAGATGCTGCTTGGCCTGCTGTGTTCATCCAGCTTCACACTTTGTTATCTCGGATTCCCCAGCATCTGCAGTTCCCATTATCTCTGGTATTTCTCCCTTCTGTTTGTTTCCTCACCATGTGCTGCAGGGCCAATCTAACAGCAATATCCTTCAGGACTTGAACAGCACAGTTAGTAGCGGTGGGGCTGAGCCACTCTTGGGGATGAACATTGAAGTTCCTCATACAGACTGCATTTTATACCTATTCTAACCTCAGTGTATCCCCTTAATAGAGGTCAACATGAAGACGTACTGATGCATCAGCTCGGGTGTTGCTATTGTTGGTGCTATGTAATAATTAGCAGAGACTTTCTTGTCCACATTTGATGTGATGTCATGAGGCGTCATGGGGTCTGGAATCGATGTTGAGGACTTACAGGGCAATTCCCCACTGTGCCACCACTTCTGCTGGATCTGTCCTGCTGTTGGGGCGGGATATAACAAGAGCTGGTGAATGTATGATTGTGTTAGGCTGTTGTCAACTCATCTGTGAGACAGCTCTCAATTTTGGCACTACCCCGAGTTGTTAGTCAGGACAATTTTGCAGAGTCGACTGGAATGTGTTTGCTATTTTCCATTTGTAGTGCTGACATCAATGCAAGTTAGTTGAAGGTTCTATTCTTTTCATGAGACTGTAATGGTTAGCTACAACTGTGTGACTTGCTAGGCTTTTCAGAGAGCATTTAAGAGTCAACTATATTGTTGTGGATCTGAAGTCACATGCAGGCTAGATCTGGTGAGGATTACAGAATATCCTTCCCTAAAGGACGTTGTGAATTGGAGATCCCAGATGTCCAAGTTCTTTAAGGACCGCAACTTCCCCCCCACGGTGATTGAGAACGCCCTTGACCGCGTCTCCCGCATTTCCCGCGACACATCCCTCACACCCCGCCCCCGCCACAACCGCCCCAAGAGGATCCCCCTCGTTCTCACACACCACCCTACCAACCTCCGGATACAACGCATTATCCTCCGACACTTCCGCCATTTACAATCCGACCCCACCACCCAAGACATTTTTCCATCCCCTCCCCTGTCTGCTTTCCGGAGAGACCACTCTCTCCGTGACTCCCTTGTTCGTTCCACACTGCCCTCCAACCCCACCACACCCGGCACCTTCCCCTGCAACCGCAGGAAATGCTACACTTGTCCCCACACCTCCTCCCTCACCCCCATCCCAGGCCCCAAGATGACATTCCACATTAAGCAGAGGTTCACCTGCACATCTGCCAATGTGGTATACTGCATCCACTGTACCCGGTGCGGCTTTCTCTACATTGGGGAAACCAAGCGGAGGCTTGGGGACCGCTTTGCAGAACACCTCCGCTCAGTTCGCAACAAACAACTGCACCTCCCAGTCGCAAACCATTTCCACTCCCCCTCCCATTCTCTTGATGACATGTCCATCATGGGCCTCCTGCACTGCCACAATGATGCCACCCGAAGGTTGCAGGAACAGCAACTCATATTCCGCCTGGGAACCCTGCAGCCATATGGTATCAATGTGGACTTCACCAGTTTCAAAATCTCCCCTTCCCCCACTGCATCCCTAAACCAGCCCAGTTCATCCCCTCCCCCCACTGCACCACACAACCAGCCCAGCTCTTCCCCCCGACCCACTGCATCCCAAAACCAGTCCAACCTGTCTCTGCCTCCCTAACCGGTTCTTCCTCTCACCCATCCCTTCCTCCCACCCCAAGCCGCACCCCCAGCTACCTACTAACCTCATCCCACCTCCTTGACCTGTCCGTCTTCCCCGGACTGACCTATCCCCTCCCTACCTCCCCACCTACACCCTCTCCACCTATCTTCTTTACTCTCCATCTTCGGTCCGCCTCCCCCTCTCTCCCTATTTATTCCAGTTCCCTCCCTCCATCCCCCTCTCTGATGAAGGGTCTAGGCCCGAAACGTCAGCTTTTGTGCTCCTGAGATGCTGCTTGGCCTGCTGTGTTCATCCAGCCTCACATTTTATTATCTTGGAATCTCCAGCATCTGCAGTTCCCATTATCTCTTGTGAATTGGAGTGTTTTTTTTTACAAGAACCTGCAATGGTCACCACTTTTAATGCCAAAGTTATTAATTGAATTGAAGGCTATAATCAGCCATGGTTGCATTCAATCCCACGTGCCCAGAACATTAGACTGGATCTCTTGAATATTTGTCCAGTGACAATACTACTACCTCATCCACCACCTAATTTATTCAAACCATTTCCCATCTCTATTTCCCCTCAAAAAGATGGTGGTGAGAGTCAGTTTACTGAATTGCTACAGTGCAGGGATGCAAAGGGGAAGGCCTGTTGTATTCATGCAAAGGTGATGGTGGAAACATTTCTCATCTTCACTTTCACTCTGTTGTGCACCACTCAAGGATATGCTAGTACACAGCTGCCTCCTGAGCCCAGTGGTGGGGATGTGCACCATCAAGGTGGACAGACGATGAAAACAGGTTTAAAAATGAAAGGGCTTTTTCTTTTGTCTCTTTATACTTTAGGCCCGGATGTTTATAGGCTTCTGACATCCAACCCGCAGTCTTAATGCACATCACTCCAGGGCTTTGGCAGCACTATTTTAATAACTCAAACTACTAAAATAAGGCACGTCATGACCTGGAAAGGGTTTGAGTGTTTTGTACCTGTCCAAAGGACATGATCTCCTCCAGCTCCTCTAGCCTCTGTCTCCTCACCTTGAGAAAGTGTCCACGGAACTCCTGCTTTTAACAACTGACCCTGACACCTACCGAACCTCAGTCCTTCAGTTAATAGCTTATCTGGAGCACAATAGCTGGGTAATGTCAGGAAGCCACACACTAACACAGATGGTTGCAAGTCTGGAGGCAATTGGGTGGGTGCGTCACTGAACATTTCAGGAAGAATGAGGAAATCTGAGAGAGAAACCTTGTGAAACTGTAGGCTCACAAAATTTCATGCCTCATGTCATTGCTGTTGTTATCGGCTCATAAACAACATATCCTCCACCCTTTTAGATTTAGTTATAACCCAAGTTCAGAGGCTGAGGCTATTTCAGGCACTGTGATGACAGGACAAGCTGAATCACACAGCAAAATTAAGTAGTTAATTAAATTAATTGTTAAATTATTGATTAGAGCTAAAGCATTCTGAGTTGGCAACCATAGTCTTTTCCCTAATTCCATAGTCCGACTTCTGCCTTCCCACTTTCACAGCATTTTACCTGAAGGATGAAGCAAACAGAGTGCTGAGAGTTCAGAAGCGAGCAAACTGGTTCTGGGAAGAGATTAAGCCAGGTTCTCTGGAGCGAGAATGCTATGAGGAATCCTGCTCATTTGAGGAAGCAGAAGAAATTTACAAATCTCGAGAGAGAACCGTAAGATATTTTTCACCTGATAACTGCACATCAATGTGTAGGTGTGTGTAAATGCCTGTGTATTTTGCAATGGTGCTCATCTAAGCCTGCGTGAACATGTGCTAGTTTGAGTTTGTATCTATGGCTGTGTTATTATATATTACATACATCATGAGTTTGGGGATATACAATCAGTACTTGAATGTAGTTATCAACTATGGCTCAGTCAATAACATGTCACTGAATCACAAGGTCGGAGTTTTAATTCCCATCTAGAACTTGAAAGCAGCTGATTTCCACTTGGTAACTCTATATAGAACTCAGAGCTCAATATCAAGTTCAACAATTTTAGGGCTTGAGGCACCTTCTCCCATGTCTTTACCCCAACACCTACACACCAAGCCTTGTTATCATGTGGTCTGCTGTTACACACTGCCCATTGTTGGTCATTAAGAGCATCCATTAACAGCCATTCATTCTCCTAGGCTGACCATTATCCACTCCTTTGTCTGCCTAGCCGGTTTTCTCTCCATTTGGGTTCTTTCTCCACCTATTGTTTATTCCTCGTCCCCTCCTCCTGCTCTATCTTCTACATGTAACCCACTTTTTCCTAGCTACCATCGGTTCTGAAGAAGAGTCACTGGACCCGAAACGTTAACTCTAATTTCTCTCCAACGATGCTGCTGGACCTGCTGAGATTTTTCAGCAGTTTCTGTTTTTTGTTTCTGATTTCCAGCAGTTCTTTTGTATTTTTTTAAAATTTGATATTCAAGTGCAGTACTGAGGGAGTACATCATTATTGGAGGTACTGTCTTTTGGAAACAATGTTTAACTGAAGATCCATCTTCACTGTTAGGTCGATATTAATGTTCCCGCAGCAAGCAAGGGAATTATCCCTGACCAACAGATATTGCTAAATCAATGTCAGAAAAATAAATCATCAGATCATTATCATATTGCTGTTTGTGGCAGCTCATCTGCAAGACAGCTGCTGATTTCCCACAACATTGAGCACATTTCATAAGTACTCTTCTGGCTGTAAAGCACTTTGTACCATTCTGGAGCATTAAAGGTGCAATTTACTGTTTATTCATTCATGGGATGAGGGCATCACTGAGGGCAGCATTTATTGCCCATACCTAATTTGCCCAGAGGCCAGTTTGGAGTCAACCACATTTTCAAGGCCAGACCAGGTAAGGATGGCAGTTTCATTCCCTAAATGACATAAGTGAACCAGATTGGTTTTTTGATCATCGACAATGGATTCATGTTCATCATTAAACTCTTAATTCCAGCTCAGGGTCCCCAGAATGTTACTTGGGTCTCTGCATTAACAGTCCAGCAATAGTACTGCTAGGCCGTCACCTCCCCCCAAATATAAATCCAGGTCTTTCTTTTTGCACCTGTGTCTTGCATATATTAAATATTTTGAATTGCGAGCTTTGATTTGTGGGAATATATATCAATGCATGAGTACATGTTTTCTGTCTGATTGACTTGTGTACTTGTGTATATTTGTGCCTCAGCATTCATCGACGTATTTGATTTGTGTTTGTATATATTCCACAGTAAGGTTAAAATTTGCACCCAATGCCCAGCACAGGGTCTGATTCTCCATTTCTGCTCCTGCATTCAAGTTCCGTTGACAGTGCCTTCTTTCCTGTCTCATTCCCACTTCCTGTCCAAAGTCTGCTCCCATCTCAGTGTATCAAATCTCATTACCACACCCATATCAAGTGCAGTTCATTGGTTTGTTTTCAATTCTGTGTAAGAATCAACTCCCTGTGCACCATGTGCTTTTCCCCCATGACCTCCCTGCCGTGCACGGACACGTGGTTTGACTCTTTCCAGTTCAACTTAGGATATTGAGTTTTTTGATGGAATTGTGGAGAGGATTGAAGTGGTGATTAGCTCCAAGAAGACCAGTTGAGTTGCAATGCAAAGCAATTTGCTGTTGGTAGAAGGTTCAACCAGTAAATTTGAAACCCAAGAATGACTGAAATCAGTGAACTGGAAACAGGCCGCTGTCCTTTGTTTACCATGTACCTGAGAACTTTGGCATTTGGAACACAGTTCATAGGTCTGGCAGACATTGATATTATGACAGATTAACGACTTCCATGAGTAGATTGCATGAATTTCAATAAACTTATTTTCTTTCAACAGATGGAGTTCTGGTTTACATACAAGAGTAAGTGCTATTTTTGTCACTTGTATCAAAATCTAATTTTGTCACTGTGCTGAAGTAATTCATTTACAAAATATCCCATTGCTCAACATATGGCGTCTCTGACCAACGAGCAGTCCATCAAAGAAGGCTGCGGCCAACCCAGTGTACTGTGTGCAACCAAAAATGGTTATCAATTAAACCTCCTATCTAGGATAAACACAGCTACGTATCAATGTGGAGCGACTAAGCAAGAATTCACAATGTTTGAAATGAACATGTTGGCTCCAAGTTAATGAAACAAGTAATACTTTCAACAACTCACTTTGTTTCCAGGGTCCTGAAGAAGAGTCACATTGGACTCAAAATATTAACTTGGTTTCTCTCTTCACCAATGCTGCCAGACATGCTGAGTTTCTCCTGCACTTTGTTTCTTGTTATTTCAGATTTCCATCATCTGCAGTATTTTGTTTTAGTCACTCGGTTTGCCTCACACACTTACAATTGTTTAGTACCTTCTCTATCCAATATGTCACACTGAATTCAAAGATTTGCAATGGAAATGTACATTGATGACCTTGGATTCATGAAGCATCTCACTTATCCCTCCATGATAACTTGTTAAACTCACCTCTCCCAACTTCCATATTAATACTCCATATATAGCAACCTTGCTATCCTTTGGACTGAGGAGTGAGAAACACACAAAGTCACTAACAGGTTTCTTGCAAGAAAGCCTGCCTGGTGAATGGCAGGCTTTGAACGATCACTGAAAAATTGGTATTTGCTAAATTAGTTCTGGGAAATTGTCATTGCTGGGACCTCAGCAAATCCCTTATACACTTGCAGACAGACACAAACAATGTTGCACGTCACTGAAGAATGCCTCCCTCCCCAAGCCCACCATCGGCCAAGTTGTGGATAAATCACCTTGAATATCGAAAATAAGAAAGCTATTGCATTGGCTAAATTAAAAATAATTCTCGCACCCTAAAATGCAAGTTAAAATTCAACACAGATAAACTCAAGATTTTGGCAGGTTTTAGGAGGAAGTTACTGAATGCTAATCAAACCACAGGATATTTCTTTAGTGCAGCCCAAGCCATTTTCCATTATACAGATCCCTCAGGAGCTGACCATTCTCTTACATGTTGCACAGTGGATCTTTGTGTGTTTCACTGACTGATTGCTCTGTGCCTTTCTCTCAGATCTGAACCCTTGCAAATCGTCACCATGCTTAAATGGTGGTTTGTGTCGGGCCTCAAGCTACAATTACATCTGTCTCTGCCCTCCACTGTGGAAAGGAGAGAATTGTGAAACAGGTTTGTGGTTCTTCTGATAATGTCCAGCAGCTTACCTTCCCAATAACTCAACCATTGGTACAATTGCATGTCTGTCTGAATATGTACGCATATATTTTTGAGTCCACGTGTGTATATGATTGGTTATTTGAGCTGCTATGCATTGCTGACTTTGTCAAATTGAACACTGCCTTGATCCTATTGCCCTGCGTAGAGTCTGAGTACAACATAAGCGTTCACAGTCCTTACATTCTCAACCCAACCACTGGAACCTTTGATTGTTAATGAGTTACAAATGGACCACCTTTGCCAATGTGATCTGCAGTGACCTAAACTTCTCAGGATGTCATACTCCCTTCGGAGGTTCCCCATTATCTGTGTTCTATGAATAATTGATCTTCTAATGTTGACTCAAACCTCAGATGGTCCAGGGCAGTAAAATCTGGGTTTACCTGTGTAGCAATCCCTGCAAAAGTCCAGCATTCACACATGAACTGTAAATGTCTGCAAAGTGGGCACCAGAAATTCTGATGAAGGGTCTAGGCCCGAAACGTCAGCTTTTGTGCTCCTGAGATGCTGCTTGGCCTGCTGTGTTCATCCAGCCTCACATTTTATTAACCAGAAATTCTGATATGTCTTGTACCCTCTGTCTCCAACACTAAACTTGGTGTCAGAGACTTGGGTTAGATTTGCGAGAGTTACTTGAATGTCTGGAAGTGAGTTTGCTCGCTGAGCTGGAAGGTTAGTTTTCAGACGTTTCGTCACCATTCTAGGTAACATCATCAGTGAGCCTCCGATGAAGTGCTGGTGTTATATGTCCTGCTTTCTATTTATCTGTTTATCACCAACATCACCAACCCAAGGAAACCTAAACAGATAAATAGAAAGCAGGACGTAACACCAGCGCTTCATCGGAGGCTCACTGATGATGTTACCTAGAATGGTGACGAAAAGTCTGAAAACTAACCTCCCAGCTCAGTGAGCAAACTCATATCCAGAAACCCAACCTAAGCTACAAATCCTCTCAAAACTCGCTAGTTACTTGAATACTTATCCTAAAACATGTTACACTGTTAATTCAAGATGAGCCAGTGAAACTGAACTGAGCACCACAACTGACACCCCTCACTCCCTGATCTGATCTGACTAACCTTTTCTGACCAAACTTAAGCCAACCGAGTCCTCTGACCTGACCTGACTGCATTGTGGTCTGACCCTCACCCTGACCCATCCTAATCATCTGATTTATTGTCCTGACCGTGACAACTCCAGGGAACTCAACGACCCAGCTCACCCGACCAGATCTTGCCAACCTGACTCTGCTACCCACCTGACCTGTCCATCTGTTCAACCATCTGCGTAATCAACTATTTAATAACCCTCACTCAATCATTAAGACTTGTGACTGTTAATAAAAGTAGATAGCCTTCTCTGGTTGTCCTGCCAGCTTCAAAGACTATTGTACATATAATGTCAGGTCTCCTTCACAATATAATCCAGTTGTTCATATTTCCACTCCATTCTTCCTACAAAAGTGCACGTGCCCATTATATTCTCCTCATTGTTTGGTACCTTTCTGAGTTTTGTGTCACCTACAAACTTGGAAATTATTTTCAGCATTACCATATCTAAGTAATTAATGTGTATCAAAAAAGTTGGCCAGATAAATACCAATGCCTATGGTACCTGAATAGTAACCTTCCTCCCTCCCTTTGGAGAATGAATCTCTGTAACTCACTGCTCTCTTTCACAAAAGCCAGAAAGTAGGATTAGGCTGTGTGACTGAAGCAGACACAATTGGCCAAGTCATCTCATGCTGTGCTGTAAGCTTCTCTAATTTTACATCAATTTTGAATTCAATGCTCCCAGTGCCCCTTTAATCACATGGGCTAGACTGATTGATGAGTCAGTGTTTAATGCTGATATTGAGTAATTGGCTTTTCCTTGTGTCTGTCTGTTCTTTAATTCAGAAAATCTGGATTGTCAATATAAGAACGGTTACTGTCAGCAGTATTGCAACATCGACAAGGCAACAAACTGGCCAAAATGCAGCTGTGCTGAAGGTTATCGACTAAATGAAGACCGACAGACCTGTGTTAAAATTGGTACCGGCTCCACCTATTACTAACTCAGAAACCACTAAATGTTGATCATGGATATAAACTTCATCTCTACTGAGAGTTTTCCAAACTCAGTGAGCATGGACAAACTCTACATTTTGAGAAATCAAGCTTGCAGTCTGAACTTTGGTTAAGTGTCCTAACATCCCAAGTGACAATTTAGTTGCTTACAAAGTAACTTCCCTTTCTGCCGATGTGCAGCTGCCCAGGTTTCCTAGAATTAATTGCGAGGTATCACAATTTGAGAAATAGACAGGGAAACAACAGATCCTGTGCAGAAATAATTGGAGACTGTCAAATCACCATCTTCAAAGCTGCAAGGTGATAAGGTCTTGAGGAGTGTTGCTGAATCTTGGAATGTGGGTTCATTGTTCCTTGAAAGTGGAGTTGCAGGTAGACAGGACAGTGAAGGTGTTTGGTACGCTTGCCTTTATTGGTCAGCGCATTGAGTATAGGATAACAAAGTGTGGAGCTGGATGAATGCAGCAGGCCAAGCAGCATCTCAGGAGCACAAAAGCTGACGTTTCGGGTCTAGACCCTTCATCAGAGAGGGCTCCTCTCTGTGCTCCTGAGATGCTGCTTGGCCTGCTGTATTCATCCAGCTCCATACTTTGTTATCTTGGATTCGCCAGCATCTGCAGTTCCCATTATCATTGAGTACAGGAGTTGGGAGGTCACGTTACAGCTGTACAGGGCATTAGTTGAATACTGAGCGCGATTCTGGTCTCCCTGCTATAGGAAGGATGTCGTGAAACTTGAAAGGGTTCAGAAAAGATTTACAATGTTGTTGTCAAGGTTGGAGAGTTTGAGCTATAGGGAGAGGCTGAATACACTGGGGCTATTTTCCATGGAACGTCGGAGGCTGAGGCTGATGCTCATAGAGGCTTATAAAATTATAAGGGGCATGGATAGGGTAAAGAGACAAGTCCTTTTCCCTGGGGTGGGGGAATCCAAAAATAGAAGGTATAGGTTTAAGGTGAAAGGGGAAAGATTTAAAGGGGCTTAAGGGGCAACTTTTTCATGCAGAGGCAGGTGAGTGTATGGAACGAGCTGCCAGAGGAAGTGGTGGAGGCTGGCACAAATTACAACATTTAAAAGGCATTTGGATAAGTATATAAATATGAAGACTTTAGGGGGTATGGGCCAAATGCTGGCAAATGGGACAAGATTTACTTGGGAAAATGGTCAGCATGAACGAGTTGGACCAAAGGGTCTGATTTTGTGTCGTATATCACTATGACCACTGTTCTAATATTGCCACGGCCAGGAGCTGTATAGAAGTGACCAAAGAAGATCAGATAGCGTGGAGCATTGAACCATTTCAGCTCTTGGACCCTAGAAATAGATTTCTGGAATGCAACTGGTATGGGGTAATATGTTAAGTAAATATGACAGAAAATTCTGGAAAGACACTCGTCAATTGGAATCTATATTTCCCTTTTAGTTTTGTAGGCCAAGTAAGTATTTGGAGTTTCACATGATTGTATTTAGAGGCAGGGGATTAAGAGAGTTGGGTAGCATGAGTAATGGGCTAAATTGGGTTTGATATGGTAGATTGAACAGTTTTTATATTTGACATAGTCAATTTTAAAGTTCAATGTGATCTAATGAAGTCCACATTTGATTTGTTGTTATTTATTAATACATATTTCAATATGTTCCAATGAAAACAAATGTTCTGCTTTTCTACTTAGAACTTAATTACATATAGAACATAGGACAATAGAGTGCAGAACAGGCCCTTCGGCCCTTGACGTTGCGCCGACCTGTGAATGAATCTAAGCCCCTTCTCCTACACTATCCCATCATTATTCATATGCTTATCCAAGGACTGTTTAAATGCCCCTAATGTGGCTGAGTTAATTACAGTGGCAGGCAGGGTGTTCTACGCCCTTACCACTCTCTGAGTAAAGAACCTGCCTCTGACATCTGTCTTAAATCTATCACCCCTCAATTTGTAGCTATGCCCCCTTGTACAAGATGAAGTCATCATCCTTGGAAAAAAGACTCTCACTGTCCACCCTATCTAATCCTCTGATCATCTTGAATATCCCTATTAAATCCCCTCTTAGCCTTCTTCTCTCCAATGAGAACAGACCCAAGTCCCTCAGCCTTTCTTCATAGGGCCTGCGCTCCAGACCAGGCAACATCCTTATCGTGGGACTTTTTAATACGTGGTTAAAGATCGTTATTGTTAACACAGTTTATGTGCTGCTGGAGATTATTTGCACATTTGTTTAGGAGATGCCTTCAACAACAAACAATTTACAATCTCAAGGCCAAAATTAGGAGTCAGCAGTCTTTGTGGTGAATGTGTAGTCAGAGATTTCAGTCAGCTTGAAATAGATCTCGTCAGCAATCTCTAGCTACTTCCCTGTAAAGGCAATGGGCCCAGTCCAGTTGACATTTTAAGCCATTTTTAACTGAATTCTTGAAACAGCAGTATAATTGCTCTTCCTGGTCACTCAGGGGTCATGATCTTGAACTGTGAGACTATTTTAATCTTTAGTTACCTGAAGATAACTAAGTATGAACCATGAGTATCCATATCTGCTCGAACCAAGACTTAACCAACTGACTTCTCATTGCATCACTGTTATTGATTTGTTTGATTTATTTGTTTTCCATGTTCAAACACAGTCACATATCCGTGTGGGAAGATACCTCTGTATGGTACACAAACTCGCTCCCTGGACGAGGAACTTTCTCTCAATGAAACAGACACGGATTCTGACTATTTAGCGAAGTTAAATTACACTGAGGATGTTCATACACGAATTGTTGGTGGAGATCTTTGTAGACGAGGTCACTGTCCTTGGCAGGTGAGATAAGATCTAAAATGGTACCAACCCATTTGCTTCAGATATCGCAAGAGTTTTATTTGCAAAACCATTAGAATCACATTATAGAGATAGAATTGGAAGGTGTAATGCTTGGTTATATTTGCGGAAACGCTGTTTTTATTAAATCTAAAATACTGACCTCCCTGAGCAAATATTTCTCCTAAGCGCGAACATGAGAAGTAAAGGTTGGAACTATTGAGGTGGGCCTGGTGCAGTTTTCTTTTTCCTTTATTCACTCATGGGATGTGGGTGTCACTGGCTGGCCAGCATTTATTCCCCGTCCCTAGCTGCCTTTGAACTGAGTGTCTTGCCGGGCCATTTTGAGAGTCAGCCACATTGCTGCGGATCTGGGGAGTCACATGTAAGCCAGACCAGGTGAGGATGGCACACTTCCATCCCTGAAGGACATTAGTGAACTCGGGGTTTTTCTGACAATCAACGATGGTTTCATGGTCTTAGCAGATTCTTAATTCCAGGTAATTAGTGAATTAAAATTTCAACATCGGCCATGGCAGGATTCAAACCAGGTCCCCAGATCTTTAATTGAGTTTCTGGCTTAATTCTCTAGCAATAATACCATTAGGTCATTGCCTCCCATGTTGCTGAACAAAACTGAAGTGGAAGGTGAATCTGGTACCTCCACCTCATTTCTTGTTCTTTTGGAGAGTGACCTATAAATTAAGCCTTGATTTCACTGGAAATTCTGGCAAGGGCAGGCCTGAGCTTAAGTGCTGGGATTGACTGGCAAAACGTTTGGTTTCTATTGTGGATTCTAGTGTACAAGACATGACCATGCCGCTTTCTGTACTCATTGCATTCATTCAGCATCCAGGCAAATTGGAGTGGGAAAGCTGATTCTCTACATGTGCATTCAATGACATATCTGAGAGATCTCAGGGCTTATGCTTCCCATGAGCAGCCACTGGAATGACATTACACAACAAACGTAAAAGATGGCTGTAAAGTGCTTTTGACCAGCCTCAACGTGCAAAAAAAACATAACAGGAATACAAGTCTTTCTCTCACATGATACATATTTACGAAAAGTAACATATACAGACTGCGATAATGGGAACTGCAGATGCTAGAGAATCCAAGATAATGAAATGTGAGGCTGGATGAACACAGCAGGCCCAGCAGCATCTCAGGAGCACAAAAGCTGATGTTTCAAAACATCAGCTTTTGTGCTCCTGAGATGCTGCTGGGCCTGCTGTGTTCATCCAGCCTCACATTTCATTATCTTATATACAGACAGCAGTAGCTGTTCCAGCACAGGGACAGGACCACTATGTCTCAGTGATGACTTTTTTTCTGCAATAAGTCTTATCCCTTGCTTACGCTCACTTCAATGTTCCTCCATTTTAAGAACAATTATTGATTTGTGTTTTATCTGTAATGGCAATCCATTCCTCTAACAGTGGTTTGTAGTATTCTATATTTTTGATTAAACACCGTGGATATCTTTTTTTTCCCTAATCACTGATTTAATTCTTTTTCAATCCTAAATTTAGAGTCTCTGGTTAACACATAGTTGAGCAACGGATTCAATCAATCACTATTCAGGAATCCACCATATTACAATTAATCTTAACTGCACTGTAAAAAGTCCTAACCAGAAGTAATTTGATAATGCTGAGGTACATTGCTTATTATCCTTTTGTCCTACTTGTAGGTATTGATAAATAATAAATATGATTATGGCTTCTGCGGTGGGAGTTTGATTAACAGTCGTTGGGTTGTGACTGCAGCTCACTGTTTTGACACAGTGGTGCCATACTCAGTTACAGCAGGTAAGAGACAGATATAAGACTGTAAGATAAGGACAGAAGTAGGGCATTTAGTCCACTGAGTCTGCTCTGCCATTCAAAGAGATTATGGCTGATCTGATAACCTAAACCCCACCTTACTACCTCTTCTCTAAAACCCTTGGTTCCCTTGCTGATTTAAAATCTTTCTCAGCCTTGACAACGCTGTGTGATAAAGAATCCCAGATTCCCTACTCACAGAGAAGAAATTCCTTCCCATTTCAGTCTTAAACATGTGCCTCCTTACTCTGATATTATGCCCCCTATTGCTAGACTCTCCCATAAGGGGAAACAAGCTGTTTGTACCGATCCTGTCAAGTACCCCAGGCTTCACTAAGGTTGTCTCTCATTGTCCAAAATTCAAGTAAGTACAGACTCAACCACTCCCCAGAAGACAGTCCCTCCAAACCTTGTATCAGCCCAGTGAACCTTCTCTAAAATGCCTCCAATTCCACCTATCTCCAATAGATAAGTGGTTCAAAACGGTTTCAGTCCTCCAGCTGTGTTTTAGTTCTAGTCTAGTTTTAACCCCTCCACTTTTATACCCCATTCTCCATAAATTAAATACCAACATTTCATTTGCCTTCCATTTTACCCATTAGACTTGGGTGCTGACATTTTGTGATTCATGGATTAGGACTCCCAAATTGATCTGCTCTATAGCCTACTGCAGTTTTCCTCCGTTTAAATAATATTCAGCTTCTCTGTTCTTCCTGACAAAGTGCGTTATGTCACCTTTTCCCAAATTACATTCCATCTGGCAAGTTTCTTCCCCACTTGCAACAATCACCATTCCACCTACCAGCCCCACCCCTCCTCTTTGTGCTCCCTTCCTCCTCACAATTTCTGAAGAAGGGCCTGATCTGAAATGTCAACTTTCCTGCTCCTCTGATGCTACCAGGCCTGCTGAGTTCTTCCAGCTCCATGTGTTGTTTAGTTTAGATTCCCTACAGTGTGGAAACAGGCCCTTCGGCCCAACAAGTCCACACCGCCCCTTGAAGCATCCCACCCAGGCCCACCTCCCTGAACACTACGGGCAATTTAGAATGGTCAATCTACCTAGCCTGCACATCTTTGGACTGTGGGAGGAAACCAGAGTACCTGGAGGAAACCCATGCAGACAGTCGCCCGAGGCTAGAATCGAACCCGGGTCCTTGGCGCTGTGAGGCTGCAGTGCTAACCACTGAGCCACCGTGCTGCCCATTTCTCTGACTCCAGCATCTGCAGTTCTTTCCGTCTCTGAATGAGTTATAACCCCACTGCGAACTCTCTTCCAGGGATGCTACGTTGAAGAAGTTATCTTCCTCCCTCTGGAAAAACCTTTGTGGATCTCCTCTGTCCTGAAACTCCCCACCTATCAGCATGCCACCTTCTTCTCCAGCCCCACCCCTCCTCTCTATTTATTTTTGAGCTCCCTTCCCCATCCCCATTTCTGAAGGGTCCCAAATTAAAACATCACTTTCCTGCTCCTCTGATGCTGCCTGGCCTGCTGTGTTCTTCCAGCTGCACACTGTGTTATCTCTGGCTCCAGCATCTGTAATTCTTGATATTTCTGATATTCCTCATCAGATGTTTTGTATCATCCTTGCCACTTGCCTTCCGATCCTGCTATTGTGTCATCTGCAAACTTGCCTATAATACAAGATAATAAAATGTGAGGCTGGATGAACACAGCAGGCCCAGCAGCATCTCAGGAGCACAAAAGCTGACGTTTCGGGCCTAGTCCCTTCATCAGAGAGGGGGATGGGGTGAGGGTTCTGGAATAAAAAGGGAGAGAGCGGGAGGCGGACCGAAGATGGAGAGAAAAGATAGGTGGAGAGGAGAGTATAGGTGGGGAGGTAGGCAGGGGATAGGTCAGTCCAGGGAAGACGGACAGGTCAAGGAGGTGGGATGAGGTTAGTAGGTAGGAGATGGAGGTGCGGCTTGGGGTGGGAGGAAGAGATGGGTGAGAGGAAGAACAGGTTAGGGAGGCAGAGACAGGTTGGACTGGTTTTGGGATGCCATGGACGTCCAGTCCCTATACACCTGCATTCCACATGCAGATGGCCTCAAGGCCCTCCGCTTCTTCCCGTCCCGCAGGCCCGACCAGTCCCCCTCCACCGACACCCTCATCCGCCTAGCCGAACTCGTCCTCACCCTCAACAACTTCTCTTTCGATTCCTCCCACTTCCTACAGACTAAGGGGGTGGCCATGGGCACCCGCATGGGCCCCAGCTACGCCTGCCTCTTTGTAGGTTACGTGGAACAGTCCCTCTTCCGCACCTACATAGGCCCAAACCCCAGCTCTTCCTCCGTTACATTGATGACTGTATCGGCGCCGCCTCTTGCTCCCCAGAGGAGCTCGAACAGTTCATCCACTTCACCAACACCTTCCACCCGGGCCATCTCCAGCACATCCCTCACCTTCCTGGATCTCGCAGTCTCCATCTCAGGCAACCAGCTTGTAACTGATGTCCATTTCAAGCCCACCGACTCCCACATCTACCTAGAATACACCTCCCATCCACCCTCCTGCAAAAATTCCATCCCCTATTCCCAATTCCTCCGTCTCTGCCACATCTGCTCCCACGATGAGGCATTCCACTCCCGCACATCCCAGATGTCCAAGTTCTTCAAGGACCGCAACTTTCCCCCCACAGTGGTCGAGAACGCCCTTGACCGCGTCTCCCGCATTTCCCGCAACACATCCCTCACACCCCACCCCCGCCACAACCGCCCAAAGAGGATCCCCCTCGTTCTCACACACCACCCCACCAACCTCCGGATACAACGCATCATCCTCCGACACTTCCGCCATCTACAATCCGACCCCACCACCCAAGACATTTTTCCATCCCCACCCCTGTCTGCTTTCCGGAGAGACCACTCTCTCCGTGACTCCCTTGTTCACTCCACACTGCCCTCCAACCCCACCACACCCGGCACCTTCCCCTGCAACCGCAGGAAATGCTACACTTGCCCCCACACCTCCTCCCTCACCCCTACCCCAGGCCCCAAGATGACATTCCACATTAAGCAAAGGTTCACCTGCACATCTGCCAATGTGGTATACTGCATCCACTGTACCTGGTGTGGCTTCCTCTACATTGGGGAAACCAAGCGGAGGCTTGGGGACCGCTTTGCAGAACACCTCCGCTCGGTTCGCAATAAACAACTGCACCTCCCAGTCGCAAACCATTTCCACTCCCCCTCCCATTCTTTAGATGACATGTCCATCATGGGCCTCCTGCAGTGCCACAATGATGCCACCCGAAGGTTGCAGGAACAGCAACTCATATTCCGCTTGGGAACCCTGCAGCCCAATGGTATCAATGTGGACTTCACTAGCTTCAAAATCTCCCCTTCCCCCACCGCATCCCAAAACCAGCCCCGTTCGTCCCCTCCCCGCACTGCACCACACAACCAGCCCAGCTCTTCCCCTCCACCCACTGCATCCCAAAACCAGTCCAACCTGTCTCTGCCTCCCTAACCTGTTCTTACTCTCATCCATCCCTTCCTCCCACCCCAAGCCGCAGCTCCATCTCCTACCTACTAACCTCATCCCACCTCCTTGACCTGTCCATCTTCCCTGGACTGACCTATCCCCTCCCTACCTCCCCACCTATACTGTCCTCTCCACCTATCTTCTTTTCTCTCCATCTTCGGTCCGCCTCCCCCTCTCTCCCTATTTATTCCAGAACCCTCACCCCATCCCCCTCTCTGATGAAGGGTCTAGGCCCGAAACGTCAGCTTTTGTGCTCCTGAGATGCTGATGGGCCTGCTGTGTTCATCCAGCCTCACATTTTATTATCTTGGATTCTCCAGCATCTGCAGTTCCCATTATCACTTGCCTATAATACTTACTTTTCTCATCCAAGTCATTAATACACGTATATATTGCAACTAATTGTGGTCTCAGCACTGATCGCTGTCACATTCCATTAGTTACAGGTCGCCATCCTGAAAATGCCTCCCTTATGCCAACTTTGTGTTTTATTAATGAGCCAATCTCCAAATGTATGGCCTTTTTATTATTGCAGATTGTTTGGTGCCTTAGGATAGCTTCTGAACATATTACATACCAGTGCTTCCTGTTATCTATCCCCCTTGCTATCAGCTCAGAGAATTTTAGTAAATTTGTCAGGCATGACTTCCCCTTAATGAAGCCATGCTGCCTCTGCTTGATCATATTAAGTATTTCTAAATGCTCTGCTATTATACCCTACTTAATACTATTACATGTGCCCAATAGCAGAAGTTAAACTCACTGCAGTATACTTGTCTGTTTTCTGTCTCCATCCTGTTTTTTCAAAACAAAAGGTGCTCCATTGGTAGTTTTCCTATCCTCAAGACCTTTTCCAAAATGTAAAGATTCATGGAAGGTTAATACCAGTGGATCTATTATCTCTGTTGCTACTTTCCTTAATATCCAAAATGCATCTCATCAGGTCCAGAGGACATCTCTTTAGCCCAGTATATTGTTTTTAAAAAATTGAGTTAATCTTCAATATCATTTAAATTGTTTCTCTTCAACATTCCTGTTTCACTTCCATTGTGCTTTTTCACATCTTTCAGCATTTTCTGAGCCCTCTTTAATTCCTTCACTTCGCTCTACTCCTGGCAATCATATCTTTCATCCTTCAGCTCAACTTGTGTCCTACTCTTTTGTCACCTGCTGTCATTCATTTTTCATTTCTTTCCGCTCATTGGACTTCTCTTCCTCTCCTCCTGGAATTTTCTTGTCACTTTTGCAGTTCCCTTGTTTTCTCTTTTTTTTTTCACTTCTACCGTACACTTTCTGTTATCTCCCCAACACATTTCTCTCTACACCTCATCCTTTCTATCCTTCATACATTTCTCTTGCACTTCTCTGAATTATTCTTCCATGTGTTCCTTCACTTTGTAGACAGGATAGTGAAGGTGTTTGGCACACTTGCGTTTATTGGTCAGTGGACTGAGTATAGGAGTTGGGATGTGACATTGAGGGTGTACGGGATATTGGTGAGGTCACCTCTAGAACATTGCATTTAATTTTGGTCTCCTTACTATAGGAAGGTGTTGTTAAACTTGAAATTGTTCAGAAAAGATTTACAATGATGTTGCCTGGACTGAAATGTTTGAGCCAGAGGGACAGGCTGAAATGACAAAATCTTTTCCCTGGGATGGGGAGTTCAAAACTAGAGGATGTACATTTTGAAGTGAGGGGAAAGATTAAAAGGTACCGAAGGGGCAACTTTTTCACATAAAGGATAGTGCAAACATGGAATGAACTGCAAGAGGAAGTGGTGGAGGCTGGTACAATTACAACATCTGGATGGGTATATGAATAGGAAAGGGTTAGAGGGATAGGGACCAAATGCCAGCAAGTGGGACTGAATTTAGGATAGCTGGTTGACATGAATGTGTTGGACCAAAGGGTCTGTTTCCATGCTGTACATCACTATGACCCCACGACTGTTACACCTCTTTAATTCACACTTTTCTCTGCTCCTTATCCATCCTTTCTTTTTCCATATTCACTTCTCTGTTTCTTTTACAGTTTTGCTTTTTCACTCAGTTATTGCTCTTTTTAAAAGATAATTTGCAAATGAAAATATTCACTTTTCACTTTCAGCTAACAGAACAATTTAAGGAATTTCTGGATGTTTTAGCTACTAACTCATGATGAGGAGAAGTTTAGTAGTAACAAATTAAAAGTGGGTTTGATTTTACTTGGTCAAACGTAGAAATGCAAACTCTAAAAACTACTGTTGATAATAATATATACTATTACAGCAAAAAAGGATGCAACTGAGCCTATACCGATTCTTTGAATGAGCTATATTGTTAATGACCCTGCTGTTTTCTTAATTTCTTTCTTTCCTTTTTTACAATGAAAATTGAATCCACATCTTACCAAATAGATTTTCTGGATCATGATTGTGCAAATTAAATGATGTTAAGCAGCTTCTGAAACTGTCTTTGCTCCTCCAGGTGAATTTGACAAACTTCGAACAGAGATCTGGGAACAGAAGGTTTTAGTGAAGAAATTTCTAGTACATCCTCAGTATGACCCAATACTGTATGACAATGACATTGCTCTTTTGTACTTGAGTCAGCCTGTGAATTTTAGCTTTTCCATTGCTCCAATTTGTCTACCCAACCACAACCTGGGCCAGCTCCTACTGCAGAATGGGAAAGTGGGGACAGTGAGTGGCTGGGGCTCAACCTACGAAAGAGGCCGGTCATCCCGATTCTTGAGGCGAGTCCAAGTTCCATACGTTGAACAGGAGGTTTGCATGAAGTCAACCAATTTGACAGTTACGGATAATATGTTCTGTGCTGGATACAAAGTTGACAATATGGATTCCTGTCGAGGTGACAGTGGAGGGCCCTATGCTGTTTTATATCGACAAACATGGTATTTGATTGGCATAATTAGCTGGGGTGAGGGTTGTGCCAAAGTAGGAAAATATGGCATGTACACAAGGGTACCTGGTTACTTGACATGGATAGATGAAACTTTATCACAGCATAGCTACTAAGACATTGCTCAGAATTCAATCATTAATTATCATGAACAACAGCACAAGAGAAAGTGCAGATACGTCAAAAGCACTCAGTCACAGGAAAATCATCTCAGCCAGTCACAAAAGTACAACAGATAATAGGAACTGCAGATGCTGGAGAATCTGAGATGACAAGGTGTGGAGCTGGATGAACACAGCAGGCCAAGCAGCATCTTAGGAGCAGGAAAGCTGATGTTTCGGGCCTAGATGAAGGGTCTAGGCCCGAAACATCAGCTTTCCTGCTTGGCCTGCTGTGTTTATCCAGCTCCACACCTTGTTATCACAAAAGTACAATTTAACTTTATTTGGAAGATTAGTATAGGTTATTTATCAGTAGGTGGTATAGTCAATATTATTGGAGCTTAGAAATTTCTGCTTTGGCATTCACTACTTGTAGTGCTCAATTCACTCAATGGATCATTTCTGTTGAAAACACCTTTGCACTTTAACATTGAAACAAATGCCATTCACATAGATGGGAAAGAACTGAAGCTCGTGGCAGTAAACTATAACATACCATTGATCAACGGTCCCCCAAGATTACAATCTGATTTGAACTGGTAGAGTTTAGGCAGATTTCACTGGTTCTGCAGTATAAAGTGTGGCAATATCATGGAATATGATTTTATGTTGCCTTAGAGTTTAAATTAGCTTTCGAGTTTTAATTTGCAATCTAACACTTACATGCAGTTTGGATCCAAAACAAATAAATTGCTCTGCAAAAACTGTAGGTTAAGATTCCTGTCTTTTTTTTAATCTCAACAGTAATTATCCATTCACGTTCCCTATCACCTTCATTTCACAGGGATATCAGAGAAATGGACAGAAATCAGGAAAGTTTCTCTTAGACCAGGTCTGTAGACCAAGCATGATCATGTTTCCCTGAATGAGACTCCAAGGGCCATATGTCGAATCTTCCAGATTCTAACCTTGTCTGCTGTAGTTTAAGGAGGCTCATCAAATGGGGGTGTCTAAGGGCATCCTCTGTGTGACTTTGAATTACCTATACTAAATGATTAAGGGAAGTTGCAGAAAAGTTGACTCATAACATACTCATAAATCAGTCAGTGAGGATACATCTTTCAGGGTCTGCAAAGTCACTAAATTGCAAACCAGGTTTATTAATAAACCAGGAAGGGATTTCGCAGAATGTGTGAGGGTGTCTAATACAAACGTAAGCAATCTAGGTCATTTAGCCCCTGTAATCTGCTGTGCCATTCAATAAGATTGTGGCAGAGTTGATAGTCTTTTTATTTCCACATTACATCTACCCTAATAATCCTTGATTCTTTTACCTGACAAGGATTGATCTATAACTGATTTAAAAATATTCAATGGCTACGTTGCTGTCAGAGAAAGAATTTCAAATTCACATATCCCTCAGAAAAAAAAATTCCACAAATCCAACCTAAAACACAAAACCCAATTTTGAAGAGTGTCCCCAGCTCCAGATCCACTCAACAGCAAACAACTATTCTACATCTACCTTGTCAAGACCATTCAGGCGTTTATATACTTCAATCAAGTCATGTCAGGCTCTAAACTTCACTAATATCTAACTCAGCCTACTCATTTCAGCTATTAATCTCATCAACATTCTCTGAACTGCCTCCAAAACATTTATATCCTTCCACAAACAACAAATCTGCACAAAAAGAATTGGACATGTAGTCTCACCAATGCACCATATAACTAAAGTAGGGCACATTCTTTTATTTTCAATTCCTATTGTGGTAAACAATAACATTGCATTAGCCTTTGAGCATTGTGTATGTATGCTAACTTCTTGTGACTCTTGAATTAGAACATCTAGATCCTTCGGCACCCTTTCTCCATCTCAATTCTATGCTTTATTATTCTTCCTGCCCAAGAAAACTTCACATTTTCCCACATAATACTCCATCTGCCAGAATTTATCCAAGTCAATCTCTGTCTCAATCATCCTTATGAACTCTTCACAGTATATCTTTCTGCTTTGCATCATCTGCAAGTTTAGTTACCATATTCCCTAACTGTCTTTGATACAAGCTGTAAAATGCTGAGGCCCAACACAGAAACTACATGACCCCATTCATCACATTCTCTCACTTTCAAACATGCTTCGTTAGCTTTCTACATTCATAAAGTGGCATGAAAAGGTCTAATGAACTGAGAGGGGGTCAGCACTTTTATCCTGAGCATCAGGAATCTCTAGGTAAGGAGTTGACCAGACAGAACTTTAAAGGAACAGCACTTCAGTTATACTATATCGTATACAAGCCAAATATTAGTAACACCTCCCCAATTACAAACAATAAACTGTTTAACTGAAAAGAATGGATAAATAAAAAAAAAATTCTGTTTGTGAAATTTGAATAGTCCTAGTTAATTAGTTAGCTAGTCAGCGTTCAACAGTCTCAGCAGTGTAACGCTGTAAGACAGAATGCATGTCCTCAAACTAAAGGAAACAAGTTACAAATAGCTACAGACGGATTCTGTTCCTCTTCCTCTTCCTACAGCAATCAAAGCCTAAAATGACCAACTATATCTCTGAGGATCTTTAATAAATCTTATGAACAATTTATAAAAATTAGCTTTTGGCACATTTCAATTATTCAAAAACAAAAAAAGGAATTAAAACAGAAAATCAGAATAAATGCAACGAAAAGCGGATTTGTTTTCGAAAAAAGTAGTTTTTATTTTATTTTAAATATTAGTAGATCACAGTAGAGGTGGTTTTGAAAGCATTAGAATGCAAGAAGGTGGATAAATCTCCTGATCCTGATCAGATATATCCAAAAACCCTGCAAGAGGCAAGAGAAGAAATTGCAGGGGCCCTGGCTAATATATTTGCATCATCATTAGCCATGATGAAGTCCAAGAAGTCTGGACGATAGCGAATGTTGTGGTCTTATTCAAGGACGGCTGCAAAGAAAAATCCTGGGAACCATAGACCAGTAAGCCTAACATCTGTGGTAGGTGAGTTACTTTAGAAGATTCTGAGGGATGAGGTACACATGCAGCTGGAAATATAGGGTTTGATTAGCAGTAGTCAGCATGGCTTCATGCATAGATCATGCCTCACAAATTTGTTACAGTTCATCGATGAAGTGACCATGAAGGTTGATGAGGGTGGGGTGGACATCGTCTGTGTAGCTTTCAGTAAGGTCTTTGATAAGGTTCCACATGGTAGGCTGCTCCAGAGGTTAGACTGCATGGAATCCAGGAAACTGGCTTGCTGGTAGGAAGCACAGAGAAATAGTGGAAGGATGCTTGTTGGACTGGAGGCCTATGACTATTGGTGTGCCTCAGGGGTTGGTGCTGGGCCCATTGCTGTTTGTCATCTATATCAATGATTTGGATGAGAATGTATAAGGCATGATTAATAAGTTTCTGGATGACGCTAAAATAGGCGGTTTTATGGACAGTGAGGAAGGTTATCAGAAATTACCACAGGATCTTGATCAGGTGGGGAAGTGGGCCAAGAAATGGCAAGTGGCGTTTAATGTTGACAAGTGTGAGGTGCTGCATTTTGGACAGTCAAATCAAAGTAGGGGTTTCACGGTGAATGGTCGGGTCTTAAGGAGTGTAGTGGAACAGAGGGACCTTGGAGTTCATGGGTAGAGTGATGCTTGGCATATCTTAGTTCAGCAGAAAAAGAGGCAGAAAAAAAAAATCTTAATTTCGACTGGTGGTTAGTACGGAAGGGGTGCAGAATCCTAAAAATATTGCGGCTCACGAATTCCCCACCCGGCCCACTGTTACCTCCAACTTCACCCATTCATCACATTCTTTACCCGTGACCATTTCACTATGCTCTTCTCTTGTTATGCCTGTTTAATCCTTCCTTTTACTCAACTCACCATACATCATGTCACCGAGAACTTTCCCTCCAATACTTCTTCAATTTCACGTTTACTTTAGGTAATAAAAGACTTTCTCTATCCATTTCCCTCCAAGACAAAGACCTAACTTACATTCAAAATCCCAAAGTTTATTTAGACGCAAATTAGAATGAAGAAAGGCAGCGCTTACATCTCTCTATATCTATTAGTCTATCTTCATCTCTTGGAGAAATTATCCTGCCAACCTATACACCATCCTTGCAGCTTCTTAGAAAAGTTAACATCCCCTCAGAATTTTTTTGTAAGTACTGTATAGAAGCAGGAATCTGATGATATCAATATCCCTGGTTTCCTGTTCCTAAAAGCAATGGCTTACAACTGGGATTCTCAACCTTTCTGGTTGAGATTCTTGTCCAGTGTTATAAATATTCCACAAGCCAATTGTAACACAACGCAGTTGTTTTGATATAATAGGTAGCTACACAATTAAACATACTTACTAAAAACCAAAAGAACTGCGGATGCGGTAAATCAGGAACAAAAACAGAAGTTGCTGCTGGAAAAGCTCAGCAGGTCTGGCAGCATCTGTGAAGAAAAAAAAAAAATCAGAGTTGAAACATTAACTCTGACATTTTTCTTCACTGATGCTGCCAGACCTGCTGAGCTTTTCCAACAACTTCGAGTTTTGCTCCCCATTAAACATACATATTTATTACAGCAATCTCCCCAGTTACAGGCACATATGGGGAATGGGGAGTTCTGGTTAGCTGAATCAGCAGGTTGCATGAGAAACAGTGGCACTGCGAGAACTTGACTAGTCACTGGCACAAGGAGAATGGGCATTTTAAAAGCGAGCAGCCAGGGCCGCTCATAAATACCGGTATACCAGGCTGTGATAGCCATGATGTGATGGTGCCGGTGTTGGACTTGGGTGGACAAGGTCAGAAATCACTCAATGCCAGGTTATAGTTCACCAAGTTTATTTGAAAACACGTGCTTCTGGAGCCTCTCCTTCTTCAGGTGTTAGTGAGAGAGGGAGTATCAGAAAAAGATCAAAGAGTCACATCTCTGATCAAGACGTATTAAACAAGCCTGAGATGCAGTTAAATCTTTAATCAGTTAGAAGATTTTAATTGATTAATATGCATATATAAATCCCCAAATTCCTTTTAAGTCACTGCCCTGAGAGAACTACGGTTTTATCAGTGTAAAGAAGGCACCTCCTTTTGTTTTCTCAGGACAGTGAAGCCAGGTCAACCACAATCCTATTGAATGGCAGAGCAGGCTTGAAAGTCCAAACAGTCTACTTCTGTTCCTATTTCTTATGGTCTTATTCTGGCTTTATTGATGATATAAGTCTTGAACTAGCTTTAATGAAGCATTTGATTCATTGTTCCCTTTCAATTGCTGGTATGAGTAAAGTCTCAGTTATGCAGACTCCAAGCATCTGGAATTCTCATGCAACCAGCATCCAAGATTAAAAAGGGGAAGTCCTGATGCTTGGAATCTGGATAACGGAGATTCTACTGTATTTGTTTTATTTGTATTTTGAAGGCGGTTCACCAAAGTGAGCTCAGATTCTCTCTGATCACCATGCCAAAAATCTCTCAAACCTATCTTTTCAATTTGCAAATTATTTCTACCTCAAAAAGCAGTATTTCTTTAAAATGCATAAACTGTATAAATGTAGAATTAGAATTGTATCTAATGTTAAGTGGTGCGGCAGTAGTAAATCTTTAAGGGGAGGGTGATGGAGGAGTGCTGGTGGAACCACTGAAATCAGATGCATGTTACTCAACTAAGGAAAAATAAATCAGTGTAAAGAAAATGTGAACACAGAATGTTACCAAATTGATTTTATGAATACAATCAGATCACTATGGAAAAACGTAATGAATCTTTGAGTAACAGACTATCTTTGGAAATGATGTTTAGTGTGGGTCACTCTGCAAAGACTTATGGTCTTATTACCTTGGTATATCCCTCCCTCCAGGGTCTCGGTTCACACAGTGAATCCAAATAATTGTCCCACATGCAGAATGCCTTGCTTTTTCATCCACTCTCACACTAATCTGTGCAAATACAGAGAGACCCCAGCTTTGATTTCCTTTTACTGAATAGTAACTTGCCTTAATGATCCCAACTGTGTCTCTGGTTGCTTTATCATCACATTAATTTATTTCCACATGTTTGGTTTTCTTTTGGTGGAGTACTTAATACCAACTCAGATACAGCTATGAGGCTGCAAACTTGTCGAGGATCTGTGGATTACACAATGAGTTTCCTTGAAAGTTGCTTACTTAGTGATCATTTCCACTTAAAATCCAAAAGGAGCAGGAAGTGTACACCAGGAATGAGGTTGACAGCCAACCACGGACTCCGGACAACTACAAACCTTCACAAAGAGGGGTTTATTTGTTTTAAAAAAAATGTGGCATGTGCCTACAATCACGTTGCATTTCATTACAATTTGTCTGATCAACATGAGCAGCCCAACCTTTAACCAAGACATCCACCTACAGACTCATCCAGTTAATGAGAGTTTACTGAAAGGCTTAACAACCATAACAATGTGATAGGTGTGCTGATCTGGCAGAGACCACAGACATTTCAAACAATACACCCAAACAGAGCACACGTCTATATTTAATGTAAGTCATTTTCTTCTGCGCTCCCCCACCCTACTCCATTAATTGGGCAGCAATTTGGTTCAATGCCAGATGGTCATCTTCCTCCAACACTGGACACCAGTTTGCTTAGAAATAAAATATCTATCCAACCTCTATACATGCAGTCTGCAGATAAGTAAAACTCATCTGTTTGATCTGTAGAGTGGGCTCACCAAATGTACTGTAGTCAGGACAGGTGACGTTATCCGGGGTTCGGATGCTACAGCTAGCTGTAGTTCAACATTCCAAGACTTCAACAAACCACTGTTAAAAATGCCTGAATACAGAAGAGAACAGAAGAGGTATATTGATTCCACTGGGCCGGATGGAAGGAAGTACACAATCTTGTATGTACATGGTTGCACTACATTCACCAGCTCCAAGTAGAGTTATTGATAAATGATGATCACAGTGGCATGCGATTGCCTTCGATGCTGATCTTTACTGCCCTCGATGACTTGGTCATTTTCTTGATATCTTGAAATCGACGCATTTGTTTGTCAAGACGATTCAATGTCTTCTTAACTGATCCCTGACACAAAAAGAACAAAACACAAAGCCAATAAGCAGCTGTCAACATTGGACAAGTGCATGGATAAAAACTGAAGTTTTTTTAAACTTGTAAAACATAAGGCCCTTCAAGTTCTCTCCTGTATTCTTAACTGCCTTGGTGAATTATTTTTAATTTCAATGATCTATTGTGTTGCTGTGTGCATGTCTCATTGAATTTGAATGTGGGTGAGGTTTTCAAAATCACAAGTGGGCTGATTAGAATAGATTAGAACTTATCCAATTTAGAATTGTGACTTTTCTTCTTCCAAAATCCAAATGGAAAAAATGGCAATTAAAGCATCCAGTTTTCACTAACTTTTGAAAAAGGACTTTGTTTAGATGATGCCAAACTCCATGTTTCGCTCAAGTGCAACACCCCAAAATTTTTAAAACGTATCTTGATAATTCAGATGCCTTAAACTGATAGTTACAGCTTGAGTAGATCTACTATATTAATGACTAAAGGCATCATCTACTGTGCTGAGCAGCCAGAGAGAACAGGAAAAATCTCAGATCAAATTGTGAGCTGCACTGAGTTAAAAAATCTCAGCTTGGGTTGCAATACAATTGGCTTTAGTGTTCCTTGGCAGGCAAGAAGGCGGGACCTCAGTCAAAGATCCCGGTGGTTATGTAGTGATTCCTGCAATAAACTGCATACCAGCACCTTATCACGAGACGACTAGTTTGGTTGTGATTTTCTCCTCTCACCAAGTTCAACAGCTTTCCAGTATTCAAAAAGTAACAAGACAACTGATGCTTGCAGAACCCAATGCCAGCATAAGTGATCATGCTCAGGGAAAAAGAGGTGAGTCAAATGGAGGAGAAAGTTGTGAAGAAATAATAAGATGTAACAAAGCTGAACTCAGCATGAGACTGCAATTCAGCGTTTGACTGAGATTGTCCTGAATAAAACTGAACTTAAATGAGACTTGGGGGAAAACTCCTTCGGCTGGAATGCATAACTAATGCAGATGAAGGTTGCTAAGCTTGTTGGAAAACCAATCATGTTAGTCCCACGATATCACTGCAGGAACTCCTCAGGGTAGATATTTTCTGATCAACCTATTCAAAGATGTTATTACACACCTCTGGAGCAGGTGGAACTTGAATGTAGGACTCTTAGTCCAGAGGTAGGGACACTACAACTGCACAAGATTGTGTCACTCATCAGGATGGGTATGTAACTTGGGTCTCTTGGCTCAGAGATAGGGTCATTATCACTACGCCATAACAGCCCCTTACTCCTCAGGGTATTGAATTAGACCTAACCATTTTCTGCTGCTTCAACAATAAGCTTCTCTCCACATAATGTGTGAAGTGGAGATGTTTGCACAATGTTCAGTGCCATTCATGACTCTTCAGGTGTTGAAGCAGTCCATGTCTATCTGCAGCAAGATCTGGAAAACATTCAGGCTTGGGAATGGTAAGTGGCAAATAAGATTCATGCCAGTTAAATGCCAGTCAATTTCCACATTCAACAAGACAGAATTTCACCATCTTAAGATAATAAAATGTGAGGCTGGATGAACACAGCAGGCCAAGCAGCATCTCAGGAGCACAAAAGCTGACGTTTCGGGCCTAGACCCTTCATCAGAGAGGGGGATGGGGAGAGGGAACTGGAATAAATAGGGAGAGAGGGGGAGGTGGACCGAAGATGGAGAGTAAAGAAGATAGGTGGAGAGAGTATAGGTGGGGAGGTAGGAAGGGGATAGGTCAGTCCAGGGAAGACGGACAGGTCAAGGAGGTGGGATGAGGTTAGTAGGTAGATGGGGGTGCGGCTTGGGGTGGGAGGAAGGGATGGGTGAGAGGAAGAACCGGTTAGGGAGGCAGAGACAGGTTATTTCGCCATCTGCCCATTTCTATTTGACAGTTAATGGCACGTCATCACTGAATCCCCTACCATCAGCATCTAGGGGTTAACTTTTATCAGAAACTGAACTGAATAAACCACATAAATACCATGGACACAGGGGATGGTCAGACTCTTAGTGATCTGCAGTGAGTAACTCAACTTCTGACTCCCCATAGCCATGTCCACCATCTAAAACTCTAAAGGTTTCAATGTGAATACTTTCATTTTCCTGGATGGCTTTCAATCCAACAACACTCAAAGCTCAACACAATCCAAGAAAATGAGGTAACAAAGTGCGGAGTTGTATGAACACAGCAGGCCAAGCAGCATCTTAGGAGCACAAAAGCTGACGTTTCGGGCCTAGACCCTTCATCAGAAAAGGGAGATGGGGACTGGATTCCGAAATAGGGAGAGAGGGGGAGGTGGACCAAAGATGGATAGAGGAGAAGATAGGTGGAGAGGAGAGTATAGGTGGAGAGGAGAGTATAGGTGGAGAGGAGAGTATAGGTGGAGAGGTAGGTAGGGGATAGGTCAGTCCGGGGAGTACAGGGGAATTGCAGTGGGAGAGAGATCCCCTGAGGTTGGTCCGTAGGGAGGAGGGTAACTTCTTCAGGTTAGGCATCCTGGAAGAGGCTTCGCACTGGGATTCCCCCTCTCTCACTATTTATTTCAGAATCCTCTCCCCATCCCCCTTTTCTGATGAAGGGTCTACACCCGAAATATCAGCTTTTGTGCTCCTAAGATACTGCTTGGCCTGCTGTGTTCATCCAGCTTCACACTTTGTTATCTCGGATTCTCCAGCAGCTGCAGTTCCAATTATCTCTGATCACAATCCAAGAAAAAGCACCTTATTTAACACCTCATTTACCATCTTGAATATTCACGACCTTCACCAATGGAAACATACAGGCAACTCCGAGTATACAGGATAGTACTGGAAGATGTCAATGTTTTTTGGGTTCAAAACTGCTCCTGTGAGAGAATAGTTTATACCCAATAATCTTATTCAGCTGGATCACTAAATGGTCAACCTTTCAAGAGGATGTGCATCATTTCATTGGTCAGCAAATCCATGTGATTCAAATTCTTAACTTGGTGATGCACCTGTGTACATTTACCCAGTTCCTACATAACAAAATTAAAAGTGGGATGGACTTTCCCTGTATCTAATGCAAATTGACTGGTGGTCGAAATGGGAGATGACCACATGCAGGCAAATGGGATTAGTTTGGAGCAGCATCATGGTCAGTGTAGACATAATGGGCCAGAATGGGGAGATCCCAAGACATAGCCCTATTTGTATTCAGGCACAACAGTAGCCTTCTTACAATCTCATCACACTGAGTTTTTGGAAAATCTGTTTGTGGGATATGGGCATTGCTGGCTGGGCCAACATTTATTGCCCAACCATAGTTGTTCTTGAGAAAGGGATCATGAGTTGCATTCTTAAACTGCTGTAGTTGATTGATGCAAGTATCCCCAAAATGCCTTTAGGGAAGGAGTTGAAGCATTTTGTGCCAGTGACACTGTAGGAATGAGCGATTTACTTCCAAGTCAGGATGCAGAGTGTCTTGGAGGGGAACATGCAGGTATTGGTGGTCTAATAATGAAAAGGGATAAAATATTGCTTGTGACCAAAGCAGAACTGGAAGATATTGAAAAGAAAAGGTTTCACATTTACCACTGCACGATTAGTATTTAAAATCAGCAATGGCAGCAAATGCCCAATGGAGGCAATATGAACATAAAGAAGCTGCATCAAGTCTGTTAGTAATGCAAAGACACAAATGCTTTAATACAGATTACTTTTTAAAGAAATCTACCCACTTAAGCATAACCAGAAAAGGAGAACATAAAATCGCAGAGTAGATCATGAAGCAAGAAGCAAATGTGCTGCTACTCAGGAGCAAATATTAGTGATGTCATGCAACAGCAGCATGTGCCAGAGAAAAGATATCAAGGCCTCCCTATAGTCAAAGCTTCCATGATGACCAACTACATTGTCACCCTATTCCCATCAATGCTGAATTTGACAGCCCTTTGCATTTTGTTTAGCCTCCTCTTTTCTTCAAACAACCTCCTGTATTTTTCAAAGCAGCTGAGATCGTTCCTTGATGGCTAATAGGAAGAAAAGGGTGGTGACATTCAAATGTGGATAAATCATCAATCTTGCTTCGAAATGCACTTGCAGCAGGATCTGATGGTTACGGTCAGGAGAACAGAGGTCATTTGGAATATAAGAACAAGAGTGGGCCATTCAGCCACTTGACCCTATTCCACCAGATGGGATGCTCTTCCGAGGGTCGGTGTGGACACAAATGGCCAAATGGCTTGGATCCTCACTGCATTTCTATGAAACATTTGTTCTCCTTTTCCGTACTTAACCCCAGTTGAGAAGAGCAAAATAAAATGCTAGCTCAGTTCCCTCTTCCTCTTGTGGCCCAGCCAACCCAAGACTAGACAAGCCAGTAGTAAGATAACGAAATGTGAGGCTGGATGAACACAGCAGGCCCAGCAGCATCTCAGGAGCTCAAAAGCTGACGTTTCGGGCCTAGACCCTTCATCAGAGAGGGCCAGTAGTAAAATCTGTTTCTTCAAGCCTCCACCTCTAGTTTGAATATGGTGAATACAGAATTGAACTTAGCATCTCCTCACTTAATGGGTGAGGTGGCCGGGGGTGGGGGGGGGGGGGGGGGGGGGAATCAAACTTACATGAATCCATGCTAGTCATAGGAAATTGAAGCAAAATTAGGCTAATTGACCCATCAATCATGCTCCACCATTAAATTCAATCGTGGCTGATCTTATGCCCTGATGTCATTTTCCCACATTATCATAATCCTTTGATACTTTTAACTATTTAGGCAGTAAAACACCCGCAATTCACTGCACTGGTTGACAGTTTTTTCTTTTCAGAATTGATATTTTCTGGAATGACAGCTCACCAAACTTCAAACCATTTGTCACTCACCCTGCTCGCTTCAATCTCCACATTCCACTTTGGTCTAACAACATAATCACGGTTTGATGGTAATGGCACTCTGGCTCGTGCACAGAATCCTGGGTCGCCAGGTCTTAGTGCTCTGGAATGCAAAGATAAATATGCATTGTATGCTTGAAGAGCAGATCCAATGTGTGCAGATTAAGTCCTAGTCATTTGTATGACTTCCACTCCCTACCTTTCTGATTCCCATTGTTTAAAAAGGAACATTTGCTAAGGAAGTGATGAATGAATAGTTCTCAGAAAATCCTGGTTTTATGTGTAATTATTTAAATTAGCACTTCTTCAGTTTCTTCCTTCAATCAAATTGCTCAACACTTACTTCTCCTCTCCTGTTAACACTTTCTCCAGGTCTCGGCGAGGAGTCTGTCCACCAGAACTAAGGAAAGACAAAACCAGTGTTATTTCATTCCTCTCACAATTTAAAGTAAGTTAGAGGCAGCACTTGGATAAATGCACTGGCCTGAGATTGCTTATCAAGGGAAAACAACAAAATTACAGGCCTCTTTTCCTCCTTTCTGAATATCTACCAATTCAAGTTATTTAGCTAAGCTGTGCACTCAGCCATCTTCTACAGAAAGGCTAGATTCAGGAGTAATGCACAATAATGTTACTTTTCAGGTATCATTATTAAAAATTCTGGGTAAATGATGACTGGCCAAGGAAAAATTTCACGCTTCTACTTTGATCTCTGAATTAATACTTTCTTTCCCATAATATATTCTGCTTGCTCAAAATTAGTGATTCTATTCTACTTGCTTGACCTCCTACACATACAGTTTCACATTTGATATATTTGATCGATTTAATGCACAAAATGCATCTATCCTTTAGAAAGGACAAAGCATCTCGACACAATGAACTTGCAGAGAACTAGGAGTTGACATTTCTGTGTCACTTAACTAGCACGGAGAGCAGGAGAGAATAAACTCGTATCAGTATAGTATGTATGGCATCCACAGGATGTTTCAAAGTGCTTTACTGCCAAGTTAGTACTTTTGAAGCACAATGCAATTAGTGCACAGCAAGATCCATCATAAATTAATACATGACCAGTTAATCTGTTCATGGTGGTCTTAGTTGAGTGAACAGTTTTGGTAAGAAAATAGCCCTATTACTCTATGGAATCTTTTGTAACAACCTGAAGGATATTATCATGGAGTCAATGTCAGAGAATAAAGGATTAGCCAATGAAGATTGAGAGGAGAAACTGTTCATTCCAAAGGTGTGAATCTTTGTAATTCTCCACCCAAGAGTTGTGGATCTTGTTGTTGAGTACATTCAACACAGATTTTTGGAAGATAAAGGGTAAAGGGATAGTGCAGGAAGGCAGAGTAGAGGTAGAAAATTAGTCAGGATGAATGGTGCAGAAAGGTCGAAGGATCAAGCGGTTTGCACCAACTCCTTTTTTCTCAGTTGGTACTGCTCTTTGGAAATGCAGAAACTCCTTTTTACTGTATAGCGCTGAAGTATCAGTCTAGATTATGTGACTTGAACAGATGATTTTCTATTTCAGGGTTAAAGAGTTACCTACAGAGCAAAGCAGACATGAAATTCATCAGAAAGTCACTCAATTCTCATTTACTTAGTTTTGATACTTATTGGCAGCCACTTCAGCAACTCGCCTGCCTATCTACCTTGTGGTCAATGGTACATGATGAATGTGTAGAAATGGGGAGAAATCAATTCTATGTAGCTGAAGTTGATTCTTCAAACAAACAAACAAACAAGCTACACCCCACACCTGCAGCTATACAATAACGGGTGCACATGTCCCCCGTTCTATTCTTGGATTAAGTCGTCTTAATAAAGAATTCAAATCGACCTGATTTTTTATTTAAAGCCAAAAGATGATGTTTAACAGTGCATCATACAGATGTGCTATATCATAGTCAAAAAAACATTCATGATTCCTTCTTGAATTACCATCTTGCTCCCCAAAACAACAGCATTCCGTTCTAAAATAGGGTTTTACCAAATACCTGAAGTTGGACTTAGTGACATTACAACAACTTTAGGGAACCGATAAAATATCCCCAAACAAGTATCTTGTTATTAATCTATGATCAAGAAAGTATTTTCCTGGCCAAGCAGATTTCACAGCTTCATCAGTTTCAGAGCAATTTTACACAGCTTGATTTCACAGTGACCTGAAGCCAGGCCAATTTTGATGGAAGAATTCAGACTGTGTGTTCAAGTAAAACCAGTAAAACTGAACGAGCGGCTGCCTCGGGAAGCTTCATTCCCTAAACATTCAAACAGAGGGAACAGCCAAACAGGAAATTTTAAACAATCTTTATTGTTCAGTATTGAAATAAATGAAAAAATAAAACAAAAGAAAAGCAAAAATCATTCAATCGAAAACCTGTACTCGTGTCCTTGATCTGAAGAGATGACATCAGCTGCATTATCGTCGCTGTCTTCATCCCTAGGGTCTCTTTATAAATGAATGAAGCAGAGTTTAGGGCAGGTGTTGTGAACAGCCATGTTGCGAGCCGATGAATAGATTATAGGTTTTGTGGGAACTCCGCAACATGACCATTTATACAGAAAAATAAAGATAACGTAAAGCCTAATGGAGAAATTAAATCTTAAACAGAAACTCAAGTGACAGAAACAGAGTGCACAAAGTGACAGAAACTCCATTAAACTGGGAGAGCCACAGTGGATGAAAGGAAAAGTGTGGAAATGATGTGTGTACATTTTGAAGTCTGGACTCGTCCCATCCAGTACTTCTGAGGGACTACTGGGCTCTTCAGAACTCTTTTATCTGGTTGCGAATGGCAACTCTCAACCCATTTTTACAAACAAATCGGTGGTCACATTCTCAGAAGACGACCTGGCAAAAACTTCAGTCTTTAAAATGTCATACTATCAATAGAGAGACAAATGATCACACATTTTCCAGTGATACAGATAGATTACTGTGCTCCCCATTCACACTTGCCCAACACCAGTATCCCTGTGCAGCATGCTTCCCTTAACTTGTGAAGGGATTTCTGGAGTTAACAGTGAACATTTAATAGAGACAGGCTTGACAATAAATCCAAAAATGCTGTTTACAAATAGGCATGTGAACATGTGTAATAAAATAAATATGATAATCAGACTAATCACCCAGGCTTCTGCATTTCAAATGAAACCATATCCAAGGAAGTGATTTCTACCTACCAAGATAAACTCTGGCAAAATGTTGCATTGTCCTGCAGCAGAACTTCCATCAGATTTAGTGCAACGTCAGAAAATACTGGGTTACATATAATGCATTAAGCCTTCGCGATTCTTGGAAAGACATTCAACTTCCACATATTAATAATATTGCTGTCATGGAGGAGGAGGGAAATATGAGGCAGTGTTTACACTGAGGAGTAGGGAGGATCATGCAAGGAAAGGTCCTTGATCTGAGGGATGACTGGCAGGTAACATAGCTTTTATGGAAGTGCTAGTATAACAATTTCTGCAATTCAAGGTGTTATTATTGGAACATCCTCGACAAAAAATGGAATCAATGTGGTTAACCACACTAGAAAGAGAGTAAGGTCAAACAGAGACGCATCTTTTGATATGAACAAAACCCAAACTAAGACAGGCTCTGAATAATCTGATTCATTTAACTATTAAGAATTACAGTATGTCAATCATAAACTTTTAACACTTGTTCAACACAATACATAGAGGGGGAGTGAGACAGAGGGGTGAGTGTCAGACTGGTCTAGCAATTAGCTAGCACCAAATGACCTTCTTCAACTGTTAACTTCTACGGTTGTTGAACATTTTGGTGTTCATGAAACAGACAATAAAGCCTTCTTAGCTGGAAAAGTTTTCTCCACCTGAACATTCAGTAATTGAAAACAAGGATGTACAGTGGCTAACTCATAGGGAAGGCCAATGAAATGTTTCTCTGTTGTGAGAGAAGTGCAACTGACAAGTAGTAAACAAGGGCAGTTGCAGAATGGGAAAGGCCACTAGACCAATTGTTCAGGATAATTTTTCCTCCATGTGATGGTAGCATTTTGCATTTTTATGTTGTTCCTGAAGAAGTGAGAAAGCTTATTGTATAATGAGCCAACAATTAAAGGCAATTTGCCAGTGTGAGCCCATTCTGAGAGCGCCACGGCCATCATGCAAAGCCAGCACAAGTCTGAGATGGGCTCTTCATCTGTTATTCAGTGACTTGTACATTTTTAAGCTTGAAACACCAATAACCATTTAGTAATGCTTCAGTAAATGCTTGCAATACAACTTGTATCAGGTTCTCCTGTAATATTCGCTACCAGATAACAGAACATTGTACTGGTTTTGTCCATGAAGTCTCCAACTGTTAGCTACATCACAAATTTAACAGAAAAGTTGAGTTCTAATTTGTACTTTGAGTTCTACTTTGTAATGGAAGTATATGTGAAATATATCAGTACTCAATTCAGTTCAATAGGGATGAACTGACCTTTGCAAATCAATAACAAGGATATGACCCCTGAAAATTCTTCCATTAGTATGTTATAAGGGCCAAGTTTTAGATCCCTTTACACTGATAACACTCAATAAAACATCAGTTTGTGTGATGTGCCCTAACAGACCATGCACACTTGCTGAAATGGAATCAGTGCTTCAGAATATAGATCACAGAAGTGAATTGAAGTCATTCACTGAAGTGCAATACACAGGCCTTTTGTTTTAAAAAGGTGCACCATCTGAATAAAGTAATACCCGGTAGCATGTGAATGACCTTTAGGTTAAGTAGCACACACCAACAAGAGAAACTGGAGTATCAACATCATGAACTGCAGACCATAACACTATCACTGTCCTGTTATCTGTGCTTCAGATGATGCCCCATCTCATTTGAATCTGCTGAATTCACCAACTGCTTTATGCATTCGTTCACATTGTAATCAGTTTTGGAAAGCAGTGGAAGACATTTAATCTACAGGCAAGGTATTGTTCACTTGTGACATTGGGCTTTACAGCCACAAACCAGGTGCTGCCCCCTGACTGAGCATGATGGTATCAGGTTGGCAATCTCACATTGTCACACCGTTCTCCAATATTATGGGAAACCAGCGGGCATGGAAACTGCAAGCCTGCTGGTCATTTTGAAATAGCTTGTTCAATCAGTTATTGGGCTTGCTTGAAAGTCAACTGTCGTAATTTCTTTTCTACATACTCCATTTTTCAGATATCAGTTGCAAATAAATTTGGAAAGCTTTACACCAGGCATGAGAAAGCAGTACAAGAGCCAAAGCTAATGTGACCATTAACTTCGAATGTGACTGTGGCTGAATTCAGCAGTAGAGTCAGCTGATATGGCCTGTATGTGTTTTGGTTTCATTTATTCACTGTTTTGTACCTGCCACAAGAATTAAGGAGCGATCGAAGGGGTATTGAGCTGTTACACTGATAACCATAGCCTACTTCCTGTTCACAGCACAGGTGCTCGCACACCTGTGGTTCCAGCTAAATACCCAACTGAAGTCCTTCTGGATTGTTAATTAACTTTCTTAGCCCAGGACAGTTGCTAATTGCTCATGAGGGGATAGTAGAAACTGCCAATGCTGGAGTCTGAGATAACAAGGTGTAGAGCTGGATGAACACAGCAGGCCAGGCAGCATCAGAGGAGCAGGAAAGCTGACATTTCGGGTCTGGATCCTTTTCTGAAGAAGAGTCCAGACCCGAAACATCAGCTTTCTGCTCCTCTGATGCTACCTGGCCTGCTGTGTTCATCCAGCTCTACACCTTGTTATCTGCTAACTGATCATGATGTTTGATTTGCTGTTCTGACAGGATGATGGTGGGAGCGAATGGACTACTCACTTCAGCCCTGCTTCTCTCAACCTGTTAAAATCGTAAAATCCAGCTCTCTCTCCCCAAAAACCTCGCCAACAATGAATACATTTTCCAACTTAGCAAGTGCAATCTAAAAAAATCAATTTCTTTTGGTTGAATTCAACATATTCTAGGATAGGACTGAAGACAGAATGAGGAATTTTCAAATTCAATTGATCTTCAATTTGTCAAAAAGAAATTACAAGATCAGACTTGACAGGGGCATGGTCTACTCTTTGAGCCTATCTCTAGTGCTACACCTTTAACATTGTGCTTCTATTGTCAAGTACCTGCTCAGGCGCCGCCGCATTGGCATCTGGTCAAGATCTCTTTGCTCTCGTTCCTCCCGGGTCATACCTTTGTAATTTGATGTCAGGCCAAAGATTGGTCTTGACCACTCATCTGAGTTAAAAACAAAGAAAATACTATAATACCAATCAAAACACCCAGAAAGACTTAATTCCATCTTTCAGTAGGATTCTACTGCTACTACTACACATATTGACAAAACTAATATCCTTAGCAATCTCCCCCAACCTACTCAGCCAGAGGGTGAACTTAAGTTGGCTAAATTTGTCACAGCATTCCTAAGCTACCGCCCTGGATGAAGAAATAAGCCAAAACTTCGCTCTTGATTCTTTGCCTGGGATGCCTGCTGGCCAATATATATTGGCACAGTGAGGACAATTCCAGGCTGCACTATGATAATACATATGATCAGATAGCCTGCTTGCACTCAGTTTGCGCTGGAATATAACAGTGAGAAGCCATCATGGGTGTTCATCACACGTCATTGGCATCCACAGACTATATCGGAATGGTCTTTCCTTTAAAGTGATACTTGGAACGCTGATGCCAGTGTTGGGATCCATGTAACAGGATTACGGCATCCCTTCAGCTTCAGCAACTAGACAGTTCCAATACAAACTCCAAAACAGCAAATCCACTGCATCAACATAGGCATAGAAAATGTACAAATCCACAGCATCATTCTGGATTATCACTCTCCAGTGCATCAATGTTAATAAGGTAAGGTTCATTCTAAACTTTCTCTATTGAATATAAGTTTGTTATTAATTTTATAGCAACTTGAACTAAGCTTTCTACTTTAGTACTGAATGGGTGTTCAGATAAGTGGGGTATGGATGCTAGGGCAGTTGCTTGCTCCTCCTGCAGAATGTGGCAGGTGGAAGACATGGCACACGTCTCCGCTGGCTACATCTGCGAGAAGTGCACCCAACTCCAGCTCCTTGAAAACCGTGTTAGGGAAATGGAGCTGGAGCTGGATGAACTACGGATCATTCGGGAGGCAGAGGGGGTAATTGAGAGGAGTTACCGGGAGTTGGTCACTCCTAAGGCTCAGGACAAGGATAGATGGGTTACAGTTAGGAGGAGGAAAGGGGACAGACAGACAGTGCAGAGATCCCCTGTGGGCATTCCCCTCAGCAATAAGTATTTTGGGTACTGCTTGGGGGGGGAGGGAGAGGGAGAGGAGGAGGAGATGACCTACCAGAGGAAAGCCGTAGTAGTCAGTTCTCTGGCACTGAGCCTGACACCGTGGCAAAGAAGGGAAGGGGGCAGAATAGAAAAGTACTCGTGGTAGGGGTCTCGATAGGGGAATCGACAGGAGATTTTATGGTCAGGATCGGGATTCCCGGAAGGTATGTTGCCTCCCTGGTGCCAGGGTCCGGGACGTCTCCGATCGGGTGTATAAGGTTCTAAAAGGGGAGGGCGAACAGCCAGAAATCGTGTTACATATTGGCACTAATGATATAGCCAGAAAAAGGATTGTGGATATAAAAAGTGATTTCAGGGAGTTAGGATGGAAGCTGCAAAGCAGGACGAACAGAGTAGTGTTCTCTAGTTTACTACCGGTGCCACGAGATAGCGAGGCGAGGAACAGGGAGCAGGCGCAGCTTAACACGTGGCTGCGCAGCTGGTGTAGGAGGGAGGGCTTCAGATATGTAGACAATTGGGATGCCTTCTGGGGAAGGTGGGACCTGTACAAGAAGGACGGGTTGCATCTGAACTGGAAGGGGACCAATGTCCTGGGTGGAAGGTTTGCTCGAGTAGTTCGAGAGGGTTTAAACTAGTATGGCAGGGGGGTGGGAACCTGAGCTGTGTACCGGAGGTGAGAGTTGATGCAAGTGAGGCAGTAGCAAGAGGTAGACCAGCTAGTGGGAAGGATTTTCCTGGGAAGGAACCAAGGGATCAGCTAAAGTGTGTTTGCTTTAACGCAAGGAGTATCAGGAATAAAAGTGATGAACTTAGAGCATGGATCAGTACCTGGTGCTATGATGTTGTGGCCATAACAGAGACATGGGTTTCTCATGGGCAGGAATGGTTGCTGGATGTTCCAGGGTTTAGAGCATTTAAAAAGAATAGGGAGGGGAGAAAACGAGTTAGGGGTGTAGCACTACTAATCAGAGAGGGTATCACAGCTACAGAAGCTTCCATTGTCGAGGAAGATCTGCCTACCGAGTCAGTGTGGGTGGAAATTAGGAACAGCAAGGGAGTAGTCACCTCGTTAGGGGTTTACTACAGGCCCCCCAATAGCAGCAGGGAGATTCAAGAAAGCATAGGTCGACAGATTTTGGAAAAGTGTGGACGTAGTACGGTTGTTGTAATGGGTGACTTTAACTTTCCCAATATTGATTGGAACCTCCTTCGAGCAGAAGATTTGAACGGAGCTGTTTTTGTAAGGTGTGTTCAGGAGGGTTTCCTAACTCAGTACGTTGACAGGCCGACGAGGGGAGAGGCCATTCTAGACTTAGTGCTCGGAAACGAGCCGGGGCAGGTATCAGATCTTGTGGTGGGACAGCATTTTGGTGATAGTGACCACAACTGCCTCACATTCTACATAGCTATGGAGAAGGAGAGGATTAGGCAGAATGGGAGGATATTTAATGGGGAAGAGGAAACTATGATGCGATTAGACATGAGTTAGGAAGCGTGGACTGGGAGCAATTGTTCCATGGTAAAGGTACTATAGACATGTGGAGACTGTTTAAGGAACAGTTGTTGCGAGTGATGAATAAATATGTCCCTCTGAGACAGGCAAGAAGGGGTAAGATAAAGGAACCTTGGATGACAAGAGCGGTGGAGCTTCTCGTCAAAAGGAAGAAGGTAGCTTACATAAGGTGGAGGAAGCTAGGGTCAAGCTCAGCTCTAGAGGATTACAGGCAGGCAAGGAAAGAGCTCAAAAATGGTCTGAAGAGAGCCAGGAGGGGGCACAAGAAAGGCTTGGCAGAACGGATTAGGGAGAACACAAAAGCATTTTACACTTATGTGAGGAATAAGAGAATGGTTAAAGAAAGAGTAGGGCCGATCAGGGATAGCATAGGGAACTTGTGTGTGGAGTCTGAGGAGGTAGGGGAAGCCCTAAATGAGTTTTTTGCTTCTGTCTTTACGAAAGAAACGAACTTTGTAGTGAATGAAACCTTTGAAGAGCAGGTGTGCATGCTGGAATGAATAGAGATAGAGGAAGCTGATGTGCTGAAAATTTTGTCAAACATTAAGATTGACAAGTCGCCAGGCCCGGACCAGATTTGTCCTCGGCTGCTTTGGGAAATGAGAAATGCAATTGCTTTGCCACTTGCGAAGATCTTTGCATCTTCGCTCTCCACTGGAGTCGTACCTGAGGACTGGAGAGAGGCAAATGTAATTCCTCTCTTCAAGAAAGGAAATAGTGAAATCCCCAGCAATTACAGACCAGTAAGTCTCACCTCTGTCGTCTGCAAGGTGTTAGAATGGATTCTGAGGGATAGGATTTATGATCATCTGGAAGAGCATGTCTTGATTAAACGCAGTCAACATGGCTTTGTGAGGGGCAGGTCATGCCTCACAAACCTTATCGAGTTCTTTGAGGATGTGACTAGAAAAGTTGATGAGGGTCGAGCTGTGGATGTGGTATATATGGACTTCAGTAAGGCATTTGATAAGGTTCCCCATGGTAGGCTCATTCAGAAGGTCAGGAGGAATGGGATACAGGGGAACTTAGCTGTCTGGATACAGAATTGGCTGACCAACAGAAGACAGCAAGTGGTAGTAGAAGGAAAATATTCTGCCTGGAAGTCAGTGGTGAGTGGTGTTCCACAGGGGTCTGTCCTTGGGCCTCTACTGTTTGTAATTTTTATTAATGACTTGGATGAGGGGATTGAAGGATGGATCAGCAAGTTTGCAGACGACACGAAGGTTGGAGGTGTCGTTGACAGTATAGAGGGCTGTTGTAGGCTGCAGCGGGACATTGACAGGATGCAGAGATGGGCTGAGAGGTTGCAGATGGAGGTCAACCTGGATAAATGTGGGGTGATGCATTTTGGAAGGTCGAATTTGAAAGCTGAGTACAGGATTAAGGATGAATCTTGGCAGTGTGGAGGAACAGAGGGATCTTGGTATGCAGATACATAAATCCCTTAAAATGGCCATCCAAGTGGACTGGGTTGTTAAGAAAGCATATGGTGTTTTGGCGTTCATTAACAGGGGGATTGAGTTTAAGAGTCGTGAGAGCTTGTTGCAGCTCTATAAAACTTTGGTTAGACCGCACTTGGAATACTGCGTCCAGTTCTGGTCGCCCTATTATAGGAAAGATGTGGATGCTTTGGAGAGGGTTCAGAGGAGGTTTACCAGGATGCTGCCTGGACTGGAGGGCTTATCTTATGAAGAGAGGTTGATTGAGCTCGGACTCTTTTCATTGGAGAAAAGGAGGAGGAGAGGGGACCTAATTGAGGTATACAAGATAATGAGAGGCATAGATAGAGTTGATAGCCAGAGACTATTTCCCAGGGCAGAAAAGGCTAACACGAGGGGTCACAGTTTTAAGCTGGTTGGAGGAAAGTATAGAGGGGATGTCAGAGGCGGGTTCTTTACGCAGAGAGTTGAGAGAGCATGGAATGCGTTGCCAGCAGTTGTGGAAGCAAGGTCATTGGGGACATTTAAGAGAATGCTGGTCATGCATATGGTCACAGAAATTTGAGGGAGCATACATGAGGATCAATGGTCGGCACAACATCGTGGACTGAAGGGCCTGTTCTGTGCTATACTGTTCTATGTTGTAATGTCTCATGGAGACAGCATTTGCTGAAATGATTTCTTGGTTACACAAGGTTAACCAGTGATATCCAGAGTATTGGAATAAAGGACATGAGTGCATGCCAACAAGAGACAAAATAAAGAAAACAAAATTCACGAGGAAAGTACAGATTCAGTAAAAGTGAATATACTGATTAGCTTTCCAGCCAGTTCCTTGTTGCTCCTGTTCTCCTTTGGATGCTTATACAAGTACATCACACAACGTCCGATCCCACTATGCTTCAGAGTCTCCTGACTCACACTGGGCAACTGTAATGGTACAATAATCAATGACAATTGAAGGTTCCAAAGAAAGGTAGCATAGCAACACAGCTAACAAATTGCTAAGAATGAATAGTAAAGCCAACAGAGTGTTTCGGTGGAATGCAAAGCACTGATGTGGAGGTTTGATGAGAACAAAATGGTTTACAGCAGTATTGTGGTTATTCCACTAAACTCGTAATCCAGATGCCTGGACCACTGATCTGAGACATAAGCTCAAATCTGACATTGGCAACTGGGGCATTGAAATGGAAGTTGTTATAGAAAACAATATGTAATAAAAAAACCTTCCATCCATAGTCGTGCCCGTGGAATTACTTGACAGACATGAAAAACATCTGGTTCTCCAATTCTCTTTCGGCAAGAAATTCTTACTGGCCTATATTGACTCTGAACCAACAACAATCTGAATAACTTTTTACTACTCTATGAAACTGTCTGGCAAGACTCTGTAACTATTTAAGAGTATTTAGGAATAATAATTACTGGCCTTAACATGTCCATAATTTCCTATTTTTCTCTTAGGTTCCTTAAACTGAACTGGGCTAATTCATAAACAGTGTGGCTACAACATCAGGCCAGAAAATGGATGAGTCTATCTCCCTAGCGGCCTTTCCATATCGGAGAGGCACAAATTAAGATTGTGATGAAATACGTCCCACTTGCCTGGATGAACATGGCTCCATCATCACTTCAGAAGGTGGCACATTCATTTAAACATTCACCCATCTACAACAGGTACACCACTGCTGCAGCATGCACCATCTGCAAGATGCATTGTAGCAGGTGACTAAGTGCTCAATAGCACCTCCCCAACCTGTGTACACTATCATTTAAAAAGGCAAGAACAGCAGACCAACGAAAACATCACCACCTGGAAGTTCCCTTTAAAGCCAGGTTGGAAAAGTATGAATGGTTCTTTATTCTCAGTGGGTCAAATCCTCAACCTCCCTTCCTAACAACACTAGAATAGTATCGATTGCAGAGATAGTAGGAACTGCAGATGCTGGAGAATCTAAGGAAAGCTTTCTGAAGAAGGGTCTAGGCCGGCAATGTTAGCCTTCCTGTTCCTCTGATGCTACTTGGCCTGCCGTGTTCATCCAGCTCTACACCTTGTTATCCAACATATGGATTGCAGTTCTTCAAGGCTCACCACAATATTGCCCAAGGATGGGCAACAAATGTTGACCCTGCCAGTATGCTAATAAGTTGTGACCAAATTAAACAGCAAAGCTTGTGCTTGAAGCAGTTCTGGAGAAGTCATCCTATGTTATCTACGAGTAATGCTCTCACACCAAGGCACCAAAAGGCAATTCTCATTCTTGCTGACTAAATTGGGAAGATATCCAGATGAAAAGGAGGATTGTGGACAGGGGTTGTAAAGGTGACATAAATACAGGGATTTGAAGCTGGCAAGCAGATAATGACAAAGTTGTGCTCTTCTGGTACACAGCTATGTGCTCTCATTTACCTCCTGCAGGATCTTCAGAAGCTCCTCACGAATCTTCAGATGTGGCAGACTCTTGTCAGGCAATGGAGTGAGCCATTCCTTGATAGCAGACATGACCCCACTGTCAATAAATGTTTCCTTTAAATCCTGTCTGCAGAAGTGCATTACCAAGAGGAAACAGAAATGAGCCATTTAATTGTAGTTTTCCTCAAAGGTTTCTGCTCAAGAGATGTATCACAACAGACTATTGTCAATACAAAAGTTACACAATCTATTTTAGGTGTTCTCGTGGCCTAGGTAATTGTTTGAGAGTTTTCCTTCACATGTGCTACATTAAATACACATAAAACAGTTATCGCCAATGTGTTTTTTTGTCACACACCATCCTGGATATTGTTGTAAGTGCAAATTGTGCCTTTTTTTAATTCCATAGCCTAATAACTGGCAGTATTTAAAGTAATAGGAAAACTGTCACTGTCTAGAATTCCTACCCATTGCAGCAGCATCCATTACATGCAGTCTTGGTAGAAAGCCTATCGTCCCTTCTGCATTGTAACCAAAGATGGGGAATAAATCCACTTCATCAACATCAGCCACATGCACTGTGTTTTGCACTAAAAACTGAAGTTAGAATCTGTGCACACAAAATACAGATTGGTGCAGCACCTGAGAGGCATCCAAGGACTTGCAAAAAGAAACACCTGCATGTTGGGTTTTATGATCTTTCACCATTACCAAAAATTATTTGGTTATGTGTTATTATTTTACATTGGAATGCAGGTGTTAGAGATCTTGTCTCTATTCAAAATAACCAGCAATGCATATAGCAGTATGACTGAAAATAGTTAGTTCCAATCAGTTCTTCAGCATCCACAGTTGTTATTTTAATGAAAATCGCTGGTCTGTTTCAAGTTGTAATCTTGAGAGATCATTTCCTGCACAAAGTGCTAGGTCTAGATCGTGTTAATCTTTATGGGCTTCACAGGCCCTGTGATCCCCAACCCAAGTGACCTTTGAGAGTGTGCGAGGTCAGTGAACTGGACAGCTAAACTGTCTACTTATCAGAGCTGAAGACTGGACAACTCCATATTCCTATGCTTGGCACAATTCTGTTACCAGTGGATGTGCTACTAATAGGATTATGAATGGAAAATCAGTTCTATATGCTACTGAAAACTAAACCAGGAGCAGAGGTAAATCATGCCTTACTTTTTCAAATGCATGACAACGGTGGGGAGAAGAGTAAGCTTCTTCAAGGCTGGCTTCTTCTGCCCATTGAGCTGCCTGTCTTCCTGCAGAAAAGGGAGTATTGAAAGGTGTTTAGTATTAATGAGTGAATTTATTTTTACTAACATCAACAAGACTGTCAGAAGACCGAGGCTGTCAAAACCAAAACTAGCTGTCCATTCACGATCAGTTAATTAAATAAAAACATATTTTCTGGGTAACTGGTCTTCTCACTCCAGATATCTCTCCTCCTCCATCATCTAATCAATGTTAGAAACTGTTGTAAAAAATTCAGTGGAAGCCTATCATTTTGCTTCACTTCTTTCAGGCATAACATCTCCAATGCTAAATCTCCTAGTGCCGCACTGTCCCCTGTTCTTGCACTACAGTTAAACAATGCCTTGACTGTTATATTTTGCACTTCCTTACACTCATGTTGCATTTTTGCCTCTCTCATCTTTCCATTGTTTGATTCAGTTGTTCTCTCCAACCTAATTCTTTTGTATTTGTTTTTCTCCCTATCTGCTCCTTCCTAATGTATTCTCACATTCTTCCCACCCTGTTACTCCTTTGTATACTCTGAACTTTTCCCCCTTCTATTTCTTCCTGTGTACTCTCTTGCTTTTCTGACCTTCTCCCCTTCTGTATGTGTTTTACTATCCTTGCATCCCACCACTTTTCCAACTGAAATCTCACCCAAGCTTTATTTAACCTATCATGTTAATTGTGCTTCCTTCCTTAAATTTTGAACACTTTTTCTAAGGAAGTTTCCCACATCCCTGGAAATGGTAACAAGGAACCAAGCATCTGATCCACTTCCACTTTAGCCACATTCTGAATCATGGATCAAATTGCCCAGTTTGTTTCTCTCTAAATGGTTTGAGCACATGGTAGTATTAGTTTGTCATTATTACCACGAATTCCCAAGAAAAGATGGCCTAGTGGCATTATCATTTGACCTCCAATCCAGGGACTGAGGTGAGGTTCTCGGTTTGAATCTCGTCAAATACCCAAAGTGGGAGAATGGTGAGCTGATTGGCTCCTGATTTTTAAAACGTATTATGTGTTCGTTGGAAATAGCTCAGTTGGTAGAGTGTTAGACTGAAGATCTGAAGGTCACTGGCTCAATTACAGGTTTAAGGGCCCCTTGTGTTTCAGTGATGTACCTACCGCTGGACTAGGAGTATTGGGTGAGTCCCACCTGTTCCAGAGGTGTGTAATCACAACAGTCTGACTGTAAGCCACAAAAAAAAGTACAGATTTCACACATGGACATGCCATAGAATCACCTTCCATTTCGGCTGGGACATTTTAGGCACTCCAAGCTAAAACCACTATTAGTGTGTCAAACGTGCCAGATATTAAGATCGCTTTGTGGAAAAGAATCCCTAAACAGTAACGAACTGAGAATTCCAATAAACAGAAAACAGAAGAAATTCCAAACATGCTAGTCGGTCTCCAGGTTTCAGCACACCTCAAGTTGATGGCAAAAACACATGTAGTAGATTGAGCCAAATATTCGTTCTTCCATTTTAGCACACATATCATGACCAATTTTTAAAGACCAATAGAAAAAGAACAGATGATGCAAACATGACTGAAAGGTAGTAAACAGTAAGGTGCCCGCATGGCTGCTTTATTTGTTTCATTAATAAGTAACCTCAATTGAATTTGAAGTTGTAAATGATACAAACTTGCCAATACAAAAAAAGCGAGTAGGATAATAACCAAACTTCAGAACAATATCAAGAAACTTGGTGAAGTAGGCTGCCACTTACCAGACACAATTTAATGCAGAAAGCATGAAATGATGCCTTTCAAGAGGAAGAATATGAAGATACAGTCTAGCTTATATACCTGTTTGTGAGAGGTATGGAATCTTTGCAGGTGACAGGGCAAATTGAGAAGATGATTAAAAAAGCATTGGGACTACTTGGTTTTATAAATTGGGGTTCTGATCACAATTAGTAGTAGTCATGGAAAACCTTAAGAGTTACTGGTTCGGCGTCAGCTGCAGTATTGTGCATAATTATGGGTACATACTTAAGGAAAGATGTCAAAGTCTTGGAGAAAGTACAAAGGAGATTTACTCAAATAAAATCAGGTATGAGAAACTTCAATTAAGTGCAGAAAATTGAGTAGCAAAGTTAGTTAAGGCGAGGTCTAATAAAGGTGTTCAAAACTATGAGGAATTCTGAGATAGTAAATTGGAAGTAGTTGTTTTCTCTTGACATTAAATCGATAACCAGAGATAGGATCATAGAATCCCTACAGCGTGGAAGCCATGTGGCCCATTGGGTCTACACTGAACCTCTGAACAGCATCTCACCCAGACCCAACTGCCTACACTATCCCTATAGCCCTTCATTTTCCAAGGCTAATCCCACCCAGCCTGCACATCTTTGGACTGTGGGAGGAATCCAGAGCACGACGCAGTCACAGGCAAAACGTGCAAACAGATAGTTGCCCAAGAGTGGAATCGAACCCTGGTCCCTGATGTTGTGAGGCAGCAGTTCTAACCACTGAGCCACTGTGTCGTCCTTAGATATCTTAGATTTAAAATAATCTGTAAAAGAACTAGACAGGAAGGGAGGAAAAAATAAACTCACGTAGACAGTTAATATCTAGAACGCACTACTTGAAAGGGTGGTGGAAGAAGATTCAATACAAATTGTCAAAGATAGTTGTCCTTGAAGGAGAACAATTTGCAGACTTGTAGGGAAAAGGCAGAATGTAGTAGTAAATTGCAAATCATTTCAAAAAACGTGCACAGAAATATATACTGAAGGACCCTGTTTGTGCTATAACATTCTGTAATTTGAAGTATCTTGGGTGTCCCTAATTTACAGGTTTCACCGCATGTTGATTTAACTATTCCCAGTCCTAATTCCTTTACCTCCCTTTAGTCAGCCAAAATCTTCAGAATAGAGTTTTTGTCAGAATCCAGTTAGTACTCAACTATTTTGGACTTAACTCCAATGTTTTGCCTCAATACTGCAGTGTCAGATTAAATATATTTTCCCAAAATCCCTCTGACTGGCATGAGTCTCTGAGGTCCCATCTCAGAAAATTCTGAAGCACTGTTGTTACCTACCTCTGCAGCTTCATTCATCTTAGTGATCATGGCACTAACTACATCGTCCGCGTCACTAATGAAAGTGCCGCCATCCCGATTTCGCCGTCGTTTCCGATTCTGATCTTTCTTCTTCTGCAGCATCATCTCAAAATCAGATACAAAATCAGAGCTGCAATAGATAGCAACGCATGAATACGCTCGGGATTTTGTTCCAGTCAATATTGGGGAGGTGGAATTTCCACATTTGTGAATTTTTATTTTGATGGCATGCATGACTTTGGTCTAGTGATGTACAAAGGGGCCTACACCCTCCCTGACCCTGTGGGACTTCTCAGGACAGTGGATTGTAATACTGCTGCTTTGTATCATACTTCCAGGACAAAGTGATGAAGCTAATCAAAGCTGTGATTCACAGGCATGGCACGGCCATTGCTGAATGCGCAACAGAGCAAGTTACAAACTGGACTTGTCTAATGTATTAGATGCCAATTCATAACTTTCTGAAGGGCTGCGTTCTGCGCTCCCCCTGGGATTTCTGAAGCCAAGTTTCATTTTTGGGTAGCAGAAAGACTAAAAAAGAATAAGCAAAAAGAAAACAAAAATGCTAACTTTGAAATACTAGAACACTAATGCTTCTTAACATAAGATTCCCAAATTACAGCCCAGCATCCACAGCACGAGAAGTTTTGTGCTGTACCAATTTAACTTTGAGGCCAAGCTTTTACTTACTCTCGTCCCTTCCCTCGAACTTCATTGTCAGAATCTGACTCTTCAGCAACCATTTTCTGTCTCTCAGTCTCAGCAGCAGCCTTTTCACCATCAAGGTCCTCTTGGTTAAAGCCCTGAGGAAGAAGTATATCATTTAGGGATATAGACCATTCTTTGACGACACAGTCTGAAAGACAATAGCTGGAAAGAGTGTGCTTTAATCAAAGTACCTTTCTAATAAATGCACTTTAGACTAAAGGCCTTGCACACCCAAGAGAGTTACTGCGAGGTGTTATGATGGTTTTAGAGCATTGAAGTTGGCACTTTGCAGTCCTCCAGCAACAGGTTGAAAGCTGCCAAGGATAAAGATAGAATTCACAACCTGGCTCTTAAAAAATCCATTAGAGAAACATCTGTTGTTGTACACTGCAACATGCACAGTCACTAAACCAATATCTGATTTCTCAGAACTGCAAGTCTCATTGGTTTGATACTGAATTTGGCAGCAGATATAATGAAAATAACTGGAAAGAAATAAAAAGGAATGAAGTATGATCCGCAAAACACTTCTGCAGAAAGTATGGCAACGTAGTTTGAAGGGTTCAGTTTTTGGATTATTTTGATTTAATTGCTGACCGACAATTTACGCAGAGAACGGATAATTTTAGATACACAATGTTGACATCAAAACTCCTGGTCAATGTTTTACTGACAAGTAAAAGCTCCCTCTGCACCACTCAGCAGGCATTTCCAAGTCGGGTAAACCATGGGTTACATTCAATAAAGTTACCTTCATACTGTTTTATTAAACATTCCCAGGCCATACAATTTACAATATAAGATTTCATTGAGCCCACGGTGCTGATGTTAAACTTGCAAATGGAGCTAGTAAATAGTTTGATAATATGTTCTTTTCTATCATCTACAACACAGGTTACAAGACAGCCTGTCAAATCCAGTGCAAAGGTTTAGTTACAAAGTGTCTGTGTAATAACCATTTATATGACATCTTATCAATCAGTTCTCCATGATTAATTCCGCATTTTATACCCTCAAAGGGTGCTGGCATAATTGTCAAAATGGTTTCCCTTTCAAAAACCATATTGACACTGTTTGCTTGTGTTAAACTTCTCCAAAATAAAAACTGTCCTGCTACTCCTTCTTTGATAACGGCCTCAAGCAGTTTCTCAGTGGCAGATGTCAGGCTAACCAGTCTATAATTTCCGGCTTTCTGTCTCCCTCCCTTCTTGAACAGGAGAGTCAAAGGGTCAAGGCCCGAAACATCAGCTTTTGTGCTCCCTAAATGCTGCTTGGCCTGCTGTGTTCATCCAGCTCCACACTCTGTTATCTCGGATTCTCCAGCATCTGCAGTTCCCATTATCTCTGAGAAGAGTCACATTAGCAGGTTTCCAATGTTGATAAAAATCTTTTGGAATCCAGAGAGTTCCAGAATATTTAGATCAATAATGCTCCATTTATCTTTGCAAATACATGCTTTAAAATTGTTGGATATAGAGCTTAAGTCCGATTACTGTGTCAAATGCTTTGTCCCAGACGGTAAAGATTCTTTAAGATCTGGCTTCCAATTAGCACCTTCGTTTTCTGTCTTTCATTTAGGGATACAGACCATTCTTTGACGACACAGTCTGAAAGACAATAGCTGGAAAGAGTGTGCCCTTCACCTTAATGACCGATGAAAAATGTTAGCTTAATTAACTACCACTTCCCCGTTCCCACCATTAATTCCTCCAGTAGCACTCTCCAAGAATCTAACTGACGTCAGCTCTTCACTTTTTATATACCCAAAGCAGTTTATAATGTTTCTATATTGCTCACTAATTTACTTTCATTACAAATTTTCTTCCTCTTTATAATCTTTTTAGTAATCCGCTGCTAGTTTACATAATAAAAATCACAATCTTCTGGTCAACTATTAGTTTTTGACTGGATACTCTTCACAACTGCCTTTGTTAAACACGGATGGCTCAGCCTTCTCACTAACTCCTTTTTGACCAGAATAATCTTTTCCTGAGGTTATGAATCATTTGCTTAAATGTCTGTGACTGTTCATCTACTGACTTTATGTTTCGTCTATCTTCCCAGCGTGCTTTAGACAACTCTTCCTTCATTCTTCTGTAATCTCCCGATTTAAGTTCAACACAATAGTTTGAGAACTAAGTGACTCAACCTCAAATTGAAATTCAAATCCTACCATGTTGTGATCACTACCCCCACAAGGATCCTTGATTTCAAGATCATTTATTAATCCTACCCTATTGCACATTACTAGATCTAAATTGGCCTGGTCCAGGAAGGTTCTGCAATGTATTGCTCAACAAAATCATGCTTTGATCTTTAAATAACCATGCCATACCCTCTGGAACATCTAAATTGAATCTGCCTCCACCACACCTCCTGGCAGTGCAATGCAATGCAGATATAACCATTCACTGAACGTAAAAGTCCTTTCTCATATTTGCTTCATTTGCAAAGCACTATATAAGTATGCCGCCTGGTTCTCCATCTGTTCATGAGCAGCATCAGTTTTCCCTTCATACTCTGCCCTGAACTCTTATGACTCCTTGGAACCTTTTCATCTCCAAGGAAAAGGGTCTCAACTTTTCCAATCTATCCTCATAGTGAAGCGTCTCCTCCTTGAAACCATTCCCACAAACCTCCTCTCACTTTTTCCACTGCATTCCCATTTTTCACAGTGTGATACCCTTAACTATACCCAATACTCCAACTGAAGTCTAACCAGCATCCTCTATAATTTTCTCAGAACCTTCCTGCTCTCGTACTCTATACCCTTTTTAATGAAACCTAGAATACTGTATGCCTGTATTAGCTGCTCTCTACCTATTCTGCCATGCTTAATAACTTATGGACCTGCCTTCGAATCTGCAATCACTACTGCTCTCTTCAAAAACTCAATGTTTAACCTTTTTATCCTTGCAATCTACTACTCCATCAGCCAGACAATTTCAACCCACTGCTGGCTGGGTTTTCATGTTTTACTCTCAGTAAATGGAGACTATTCAAATCTTTTCTGCCTGTAGCTTTACTCAGACACATCATATGGCTTGCACGTTCTTACATCACACAAATCAGGTGCTGTACTTCCTACACCAGATCAGTGTCTCAACTTCAAAACTACTTCATTGGCTTCAAAGCTCTTCACTTTGGTCGAGGTTGTGAAAGGCATCATATAAGTTCAAATGATGACCACATATTGTGCACAAACATATTTGTCACTGTTTCGAAAGCACAGTCAGTCACAAACACAGCACTCAGTCGTGTGAGGATTCAATCATGAACAAATACAGGACAGGGTGTAATATTACTCGGTTTTACCCAATATCACGGAACTTTATACCTTCAAAAACACCTCAGTTATTTTGGCATCACTTGTGTTCTGAGCCAGTGAATCTATAATCATGACTCTGGATTTACTCTTAACCCGTTGTAATACATTTAAAATGCTGTGATCTTCTGGATGTGAGTTTGCTCGCTGAGCTGGAACGTTAGTTTTCAGACGTTTCGTCACCATTCTAGGTAACATCATCAGTGAGCCTCCGACGAAGCGCTGGTGTTATGTCCCGCTTTCTATTTATTCTGTGATCTTGGCAGATACAGCAGGAATAAACCAGTTGCCAGATCTATCAGCAATGCTCTGAGCCAGTTACTTGGAGCTTCCCAACGGCAAGCCAAATACTCTGCCCTTCCCTCTGAATGTAACCTGTAAACAGGTATGATTCCAAGTGTACTGGCTGAAACTAGAGGCTTGCAGAATCGGAATAATGATGAGGCCAGCAGGTACATGGAAAGTCTACTGCCTACAATTTGCTGCCATTGAAGGAGGAATTTTTTTTGCCACTAACTTCTACGATCTTGTAGGTTCACCCATCAGCCTTGCACTCGCAGACCTATATTGGCTCCAGGTTAAACAACACAATGTTAAATTGCTCGTCCTTGTTCTCAAATCTTCCAAGATATCATCTACTTCTGGCCTTTCAAGCATGCACAATTTTGGCTGCCTCACCACTGAGGGTAATATATCCAACAGCCAAGGTCCTAAGTTCCCGGTTCTCTCATTGGCCTTTGAGACGTTCTTCCATCCTCTCAAAAACTCAACTCTCTGACCTGCTCTCGTAACTCCTTCTGTGTCTCATTTCATTTTATAATATTCCTATAAATAAGTCTGTGATGTTTTAAAGTTGGTATTTCAACATAAGTTGCTATTGGGGTAGTACTCCAAACTTCACTCCAGTCTGCAAAGAACAAAGGCTCATTTACTGGAGTGGTAGTTAATGTTTAAATGTAGATTTGACACTTTACTGCAGTACTGAGATGGTTCTACACCATTTAAAAAAAGTGCTGTCTTTCTGACAAGATTTGAAGCTCACTGATTGTCCTGATACCCTAGCTGATATCTGTTCCTCAATCAACTCCATTGAGTGCTTACTCTGTACAAATGTTATGGCCAAGGTCTAATAGACAGGCAGATCAACACTAGGTGCAGTTTAGGAAGGAAATCACGATAAGGATATAGAATAAGAATTTGAGCTAAACCGGCTGAAAATGAATCCAGAGAGGGATGAGATTATAGGTTCACTGGCTCAGAATATAAATGATGCGAAAACATTTCAGGAGTTTATTAAGGCATAAAGGGTTGTCAGATTCACAGATTTGAAAGGCCAACGGCGTCTTCCTCAGGATCCATTCGTCCTAACTGTATTAAACTGATGTTTAGACAGGCATGAGGGTGGTTGGAGCCTGACGTAATAGCAACTGATAATAGGAAAAAGGACTTGATACAAAATGATGGCTGGTTGAAAGCATGACTACCAATGCCTCCCAAATGCACAGCAGCCCCTAAATTCCTGACAAACTATACCAGCAGCATCTAATCACTGACAGTGCACAAGCATCCAGCTACCAGTATTGCTCAAGTTATCTGCAGTGCTCAATCAATGGCAGATTGTACAGCAGTTCCTGACTGCTAGAGGTGGAAAAAGAATACAACAACCTAACCACTAGCATCTGGAAGATGTTTAATCTTCCTAATAAATGTAAATGCTGGGCAATTTGGTTTACAGGGACAGACAATAATCCAGTTCAAAAATGTCAGAGAGAATTATGGAGCTAATAACTTTGTTGAAGTAAACGAAAGACAGGATTAGTTTGTACAGAAAGACCTCCCAAGGCCTTTTGCCTATTAAATATCTAAACTTTCACATTCAGAAAATAACTTTACTAAAGAACTGAAACTTCTTTCATAGGGCTGAATATTTCAATAGCAAGCTTTTGCTTGCAAGAATAAATCAGGTGTACCACAGTATTTAGAAATCAACTATACGTACTGTAAACTCTTCCCCTTCATCATCCGATTCACCAAAAATGTCAGCTATCAAGTTTCCAACACCAGTCCTGTTTAGAGGAAGCAGAGGAAAATGTTACCAGGTTACTCAGACATTAGTCCCACTGGTAGTGTTTCTATCTATATTGAGGGACTTTTCTCATCGCCCACCTCCAATGATTCTCAGATAATAAAATGTGAGGCTGGATGAACACAGCAGGCCAAGCAGCATCTCAGGAGCACAAAAGCTGACGTTTCGGGCCTAGACCCTTCATCAGAGTGTTCATCCAGCCTCACATTTTATTATCTTGGAATTCTCCAGCATCTGCAGTTCCCATTATCTCCAATGATTCTCAATGAGCTTTAAGATCACGTACATTTGCAAACTATTTGCCACTGAATATAGCGACTGCAGTGTGCGTACCCTGTAATTCATCTGCACTCGAGAACCTAGAACAGCTCACGTGGCCACACGACACATTTTCCCCAATGGAGGAAAAATTTTAATGCCTGTATCCACCAAATCATACAATATACAGGAATATCAGAATCAAGAACATGGGAAAGGCAGAAGCAGGGCAACAGATTTGCTGTCCATCATACTGCCATAAGAAACAAAGATCCATAAATTGCTCTTAATTTCAGCTAACTCAGCATTTTCATCCCTTTGTTTCAGATGGTTTCAAACCTCTCACCCCTACAGGAGCAGAGAATCTAGGCTGACAGCTCTCACTCCATACTTATTGGGTTTAAAAGTGGCTTGTGGATGAAATTTGAAACTGAGGCCTAGTGTGATACCTTAAGCAGGCATTAAATATCTTACAGCAAAGTTTGAACAGGAATGAATCCCTGCGATCTATCACAACTTATCCATTTGCCAGAGATTAATTGATGACCTGCAGCAGTACCAAGAACTTTGTTGTGTCTAAGTTTGTTGTCCACAAAACAATGAATGCATTACAAAGTAAAACTATTTCTGAATGTTATAAAAATCCAAGTTAAATATTTTTAGGTAGGTGCACACTTCCACATTAATAATGCAATCAAATAATAGTGTGGAAAACATTGCAGACAGTAATTTCTAGTACATAATGTGTGCTGCGGAAATGCAGAACCCATTCAAGCTGTACATAAAACAGAAAAGTGAACATTAACAGATTTACTTTCATTCATCTTCAGTAAACTTGCAGTCATTGAATTTACAGTTCCTGTTCTAGAAGCCAATCTCAACTGGCATTTCACAATGCATTAAAAACTTAAAATCTGTGGAAATATGTTCGGGATCACTGGCTATAGCTTTGAAGCACTTCTGAGATATCCTGAGTATACAAATAATACTATTTAAATATGAAATTATTTATTTTACACAAATATTTATTCAGTCCTCCTTTAAATGTTGCATATTAAAGAAACTTACCACCTTCATGTCCATTTCTATGCTTAGTAATCAGACATGGCTAAATTTATTTTACAGGTGTACAATGGGTACCTCAAAGTTCACATGCAGCCCCACATGTGTACTCATCCCACAATGAAAGTGTGCCAGACTGGTTTGGACTCCTCTGTTGGTATCAGGGACGTTGAGTATGAAATTTCAGTTAGGTCCTTTGCATTTGCTAATCAGGGTCCTATCGTCTACTCTATGCCTTCTGTGAAATTTGAGTGCGCATGGCCATTTTCTCAGGCTGTGATACTGGAGATTGCCATCAGAAGTGTAAGATTTTTTAAAACCTATAGTATTGTGGAGACGAGAGGAAGAGGAGTGTTGTCCTTTGAGCTCCAACAGTTGGCTGAATAAATACACGAGACTTTTGTTGCTACTTGTGATGGTTTTACCACCTGCCTCCTGGCTATCAGCCAAACACCCAACAAACAGTTAAATCCAGTTTATCTATAAGACAAAGTCTAACATGAAGCTATCCACTTTCACAGCAAAAATAGGAAAGCAGACTTCCTGAGTAGTAATAAGTTGGAAAAGTGGGGGGGGGGGGTATAATAAAACCTGTGTGTCCTTGTACACCAGACACTGAAAAGAAGCCCTCAACATGAGGATTTGAGCACCGTAGCAAAGATATCTTGCTTCAAACGTACAGGGGCCTTGCTGAGACCACAGTTGGACGTAATGCACATTGTTTTGGTCTCCTTATCTAAGGATGTTCTGGCTCAGAAGAGACTGCAGCATATGTTTACCAGACAGACTACTGGGACTGCAAAACCTTAGGTACAAAACAAGACTGGATTGGTCAGGATTATATTCATTGGAGTTTAGAATGACAGTGGATCTCGTAAAAACGTATATAATTCTAACAGGACTAGATTGGGAATATGCTTCCTGCATTTACCCTATGACAGGGGAATCCAGAACAAGGGTTCACAGTTTGAGGAGCTGGAGTAGGCCAGTTAGGATCGAGCCGAGGAGAAATTTCTTCACCAGAGTGTGGTTAGCCTATGGAATTCTCTGCCACAGAATGCAGTTGAAGCAAAAACATTGAATGTTTTTGAGAACAAGTTATATATCGATTTTATAGCTAAAAGGATAAAAGGTATGGGGAGAAAGCGCGAACAGGGTACTGAGGTGGCTAGTCATGCTGAATAGTGAAGCAGACTTGAAGGGCCAAATGGCCTGCTCTGGCTGCTATTTTATATATTTCAATATTTATATCTTCTCTCCTCCAGAGTCCACATTCCTTGGTTTTAGTACTTCTGAAACATATTCAGGGTCATATTCTCTCATGGATGTTAAATACACCAAAATAATATCCAATTTCTGGCTTTTCACCAAAAAAGTCCATGTTTTTCATTCTTTCCTTACAGCTTTCATGCATTGAGCTCAGTAACCAGATTTGTGTGGTGTATTCAGGATGAGGCTGTATTTGTGATTTAGACAAGAATTGCCAGGGTGAATTTCTTGCAATTGTGTAAAACTGGAAACTTTGATCAATTATTAAGTTCATTGGATTAGGGAACTGGGCTGTTCCTTTAACTGGCAGTCAATCTATAGTGACAGTCTGATACCTGGGCAGCAATTTCTAAATCCACCCCATTATTTCTCATTTCTGCTGTAGCCTTCTGGTTATATATTTCAAGATCTGTTTAGGGAAATCATAATGTAGCCATGTGCTATTGGTTAGTGAGCTATTCATCAATGTCAAATTCCCATCCTGTTTTATGTCCCACGGCTGCAAGTCATTCAGTTTAATGTATGGTAAAAAGATGCAGGCACCCAATGCTTGTTCTCCTAAAGGGTTCTGACTTGAAATGTCTTTAGCTAAATGTTTAGACCATCTGGTTCACATCCCCATAATTTATTTCCCTTCTCTTTTTGACTTCAGCCCATCTGTCCGCATTTCTTGTGTTTGTTTCAACTCTTTCTCATTTTTTAGGACACTTCTCTGAGTTCATACCATCTCGGTCCAAGTCATTTGCACTGTAAAGAATAATGGCATCATTAGCCCATGTGACACCCCATGGGTCAATTTCTCAGTATAACTCAATTTACAATCACCCTTAGCTTTGTCTGGTTTAGTTAGTTTTTACCCCATCCTTTCACTTGCCTCCTCTTCAATGCTTTCGAACTATCTAATCACATTATGGTATCAAATGGTCTGAAAACCTGTCTTGGCAACAAGTTTTATCATTTTCAGAAAGAACCCAGTATATTTGCTGCTCAAGGTTTCCTGCTCATAAATTATGAGAATTACAGACATTTAATCGTATAGAAACAACCTATTTGGCTCAAAAATCAGCACCAGTGTTTCTCTACATGGACCACCTCAACGGATCCTGCCCTCTGAGCATTCTTACACCTTCTAATTTTCCTTTTCTCTTAGATAATGATTCATACATGATAAAAATCAAAAAATTGCTTTCAACTCCAATAGTTCATGGCAAAAAACTACACTTTTAGGCTTCATTTGTGAAGGACCTTTCCTCTATAATCAAAGCAATTTAGCCCTCTCATGTCTAATCACATTGAATGGAAGCAATTCTCATAAAAAATACATCAAATGCCCATAACTCTAATTTACCTAATAACTAGACATAAACTGTTGTAACTTTAAAAAAGGCTGAATAAAATCATAATTCTGAAGAGACCAGCTGAATGTTTCCCATGCAATGCGAAAACTGAATAGATCAGATACAAGTACACTTCCTCTGAGCAAATACAGAACTCAGTTCAATTGTGCACTATTGGTTACTGTGGAAATATTCACCCTGAGTCTTTCACCATAGTTCAACTGCTATTAACAAATGAACAGTCAACAATGAGAAACAGAGCAACCAATGACTTGAAGTTCAGCAACGTACAGCTATTGACTAAAGAAAGTTAAAATGCAGTGAATGAAAGCAGAGAACTGAGATCAAAAAAAGATAAGAAGTGAAGCAATAAAAACCAGAGGAATATCTAAAAGTGGCAATTAAAAATTTGCTAATGATAGGAAGGTACAGCATATTCTTCAAAGTAGGAGTTTGGAAAACATTATTGAAATACAGCAAGCAATACATGTGGCATCCAACATCAAGCCAAATAGGACCGAATATGCAGCACACAGCCAGTATGAGTGAATACAAGTATGAAATAACTGCAGAAGAAATGTTGAATTATCAGTGATTCATACACAATAGAAATCAAAATTTTGCTTTCAACTCCAATAGTTTATGGCAAAAGACTACACCTTTTGGCTTTTATTTGTGAGGGACTTTTCTTCTATAATCAAAGCAATCTAGACCTTTCATGTCTAACACACAGTGAATGGAAGCAAATCTCATATGTCTAGTACACTTGCAAAAAAATTTATCAAATGCCCATAAACTCTAATTAACCTTACAGTGGGATAACTTTCTCATTTAGTGATACTTGGCCAGCTCTCCTGTTTGGACGAGAGCTTGGTGTTGAAAATGAACAGTGAAAGAATAAACTTGCAAAATTAATCAGGAGTGAATCTATGTAATCATTAAGTTGGTTTACATATGGGATAACGGACACAAGATGTTTGTAATGGCCATGTGGTATTTAATCAAAGATAGAACAACAAACGACCTGCACTGCTTGCCCAAAGCAAACTGTTTAAGAGGTCAGTGGATTGAACACTCAATGTGATTCACTTCCTTGCTGTTTGGTTCTAACAGAATAAAATGAACACATCATAAATAGTGGGATACTATGTGTAGAAGAACAGAGAAATTTTTGAGTGCATACCTATAGATCCTTGAACATAGCAAGCTACAGAAGGTGGTTAACAGGTCATATTGGTCACTTCCTTTGGTAGTGAGAAAAAAAGTATGAGGGTGGGAGTGGGAGAACATAGTGGTGGGTATTGCAAAGACCAGTGCTCCATGTAGCTCTGGTGACTACATTTTGGAAAGCATATATTTGTGCCAAAGTAGTCTACAAAGATGTTGTTAAGTAGGGGCAATTCCAGTTTTGAACAAAAATTGAACTGGTCGGTGCTGTTTGGAATAGAAGACGCTGAAGGGAAATGTAATTGGGATATACAAAATGATGAGGAACCTTAAGTGAGTGGACAGGAAGAACCTATTTCCTTTCGCAGAAAGGGCCGTAGATGTCAATTATAATAGGAAATTAATCCAGATTATAAAGTGATACAGACCCATTACCATACCCTGGTGGCAGAACAGGGATTGATCTGTAACCTGATGATGCTTATCACTACTTCAGTTTAGTATTATAGAGTCTATGCTTTGGAGGATTGAAGACAGATTGCATTGCTGGGTATTCTTCACTGTTTAACTGAATATATTACAGAACTTTAATATGTCCACTTGGTTTAATGAGATTATGAATTAACTGGGGTGTATTATCAGGGAAATACAGCCTTGAATATACAACACTCAGATCATTGTCTTCAAAAGTATTTCTCACTTACTCATCCTCAGAGTCGCTGTCACTGCCAAACAGACCAGATTCAGCTTTTTGAGAAGGTTCCTTATTCTCCTCATCTTCATCACTATCAGTTAAAACACCATTAGACTCTCGTTTTTCTGGTTCAGCATCACTGTCGGAATCTTCACCAGCAGAAAGAATACGTTTTTTCTTAGCAGGGGCATCACTGTCTGAGTTGGAGTCATCATCCTCTGATACAACGCGCTTTTTCTTAGGTGTGGTGTCACTCTCTGAATCATCATCATTGGAAAAGGCTTGCTTTTTCCTAATGGTTGAGTTATTATCAGAATCCTCAGCATCAGAAACAATCTGCTTTTTTGCACGGGCATTGGAGTCGCTGTCCGAGTCATCAACATCAGAGACTACACGCTTGGCTCTCGACACATCAGCATCATCGTCTGAATCGTCGTCTGAAACAATGCGCTTTGCTGTAACAATGTCCGGTTCATTATCTGAATCCTCGCCACCCGAGGCAGCTCGTTTTCTCTTTAAATCACTGGCATCGCTGTCCGATTCCTCCCCACCCGAAACACTATGCTTTTTCTTAGTGGGGGAAACGTCACTGTCTGAGTCCTCGCTGTCTGACATCAGACGACTTTTCTTAGCAGCTGCATCAAAGAAAAGGAACATCTTTAGCCTGTGTGTTGAATCAAATTGATTTGTTGCAGGATATGGAAATAACACAACCACATAACCTTCCCCACCACTATTCCAAAAATACATCACTTCAAGAATAAAGGGCAGTTTATTCACCCTCAGATGTAGTGATCAGTCATTGAGAAATGGTTCCAAATGGCACCTTCTGTTACAATCTGAAAACAAATGAAGGTGGATGCCAATAAGTATCACCTTCAAGGATAATGACTTCTCTCAAAAACTGGCATATCTGAACAGGGCAATGATCATAGATTGAAACAAGGGCTTGGGTAAATCCAATACAAAACATACTCATAAGTAGAGACCTCCATTTGAGAGGCAAATATTTTTGTGACAATGGAAGCCAGCCAATGTTCCCTGCATTGCAAAGCCTGCATCACACAAACTCATTGAAGCCAATTTGATTCACTATTGACTACTCACATTTATTCAGTTCTTCTTTCTCATCGTCACTTTCAGACAGAACCAGTTTCTTCCTCTTCACTGAAATAGAGCACCTATGCGTTAAGAACTTCACAGAAGTATGTTAAATGTCATTCATGAACTTTGACAGCATATAAGGAGACCATCCATCAGTCCATCATTTCTATGAAGATTCTCTGAAAGAGGCAACCACACAGAGCCTGTCCCAATACTCTTTCCTTATTGTTATATCAATTCTTCTAGCTGAAGCTTCAATGACACCTGTGCAGTTAGAGGCATAACTTGGCCAGCAACTGCCCAGACCCGTCAAGTTTTCACTGGTGTTTTGTACTTGGTTAGTGAATCTTAACTGGGGAGGTAGGTGGCCATTGCAATCAGCCTGAGAGGAGAAGAAAAGAGTTCAGCAAGGTTTCTCAGTCCTCATCCTCATTCTGTGATCTTTGCTGGAAATTATAAATCAGGCAATAACTGGATTATATCCTGCCAGAAAGACTTGTCAACATGTATATAAGTTCATGTCAGAATTAACTCATTGAAGTTCTGGAGGGCAGAAAACGTCTGAGATTCCAGCAAGCCTACAGATCTTTAATTTTATCACCAGTTTCAACCTTGTTGAATGTTTACTAAGAGCCCTGTTTCTGTCCCATTCTAATCTTAAATATTTACTTCGTCAGCATTCATCACTGATACAAGACCAGAGTGGGCTCATCAACTATTGACGAATAGTTCTCTGATGATGAAAATTGAGTCATTTAAATCTTAAATGCTTTTAAAATCTGGCCAGAGTTAACTCAACTGAGGTGTAAGTTTTAATCTGAACGTGGCAAATCAGACTGCTTTAAAATAAAACAATTTCTGATGTAAAACTAAGAAGTCAAAGAACTGCAGATGCTGGAAATCAGAAGAAAGGACAGAAATTGTTGGAAAAACACAGGTCTATAGCATCTGTGGAGAGAAAGCAGAATTAACATTGTGGGTCCAGTGATCTTTCTTCAGAACTGTTGGGTTTTTCCAGCAATGTAAAGTCCCTGTCAAGACTTTTTAAGTAACTGTGAATTATAGTGTCAGGAAGTGTCACACTGATTGTTACATTCATAATTGCACAAATACAGTGAACAGTGTATCAGTGATGAGGGAGGTGAACAGATCTCTTAAATATTTACTATTGAAGAAGGCCAATTAAATGTCATCAACCTGAGAAGTTAACTTTGATTTCCTCTCCATGGATACTGCCTGATCTACAGTTTAAATTTTAGATTTCCAACATGCACGGAATTTTACCTTTTTAACTGGTGAGGGTATGGAATAGACATATGACTGTGGTCAGGAGAGCTGGATTAATACTCAGAAGAAACCTTGCTACAGAAGGCATGAAAATAACATTGGAAAATGATATTTATTTGACAAGTGGAGCAGAACACATGGGATGCTAAAATTTTTTTCTAATCTTCTTTATTTCTAAGAACTGTTGAATGCAAGCATATTTCCTCTAATCAGTACATACCAGTGTCCTCCCTCTCTTCCTCATCCTGCTCATTATCACTGTTGGATGCCCTGTGAGGTGCAGGGCCGTCGTCATCACTGACTCCTCGGCTCTCATTATGTTCAGGTGATACTCTCACATCCTTTTCACTGTCTGTATCATTCATTCTTTCGTGGCTCCCTTCTAACTCTCCACCGCTTTCTTCATTCTCCTTATCACTGCCTGCTTCATCATCTGATTGCTCAATGCTGAGAGCTTTCTTCGGTTCTTCACTCTCGGAATCACTACTAACGTGGTTTTCCTCCCGGCTTTGGGGCCGGCTGGGGCGGTCAATGTCTTCCGTGTCACTCTGATCTTCTTTAAGGCTTTCATCCTGAAACAGAAGCAATAGCAACAGAGCTTTGAAGTTTTTTTTTAATGAATTTCTTTCAACAGTGGAGTTATATCAAGTAAGAGAAAAGAGAAACTAAAGGCAGAAAGGGTGAATTATGAAAAACAATTTGAAAACCTATTGAAAGCATTTGAACAAGAAGAGCAGTGATGAAGTAGAATCATTTAGGGATGAAATTACTGATATATGGGCTGAAGTGATTAAAATTCCATCATTGACAATGTGATACGAGGCTGGCTGAAAAAACACAATAAAGACTAGGAGTTACAAGTGGAAATGGCAAAATATTGGGTAGGCTACTGAGATTGCTGCAGTGAGATGAAAAACAGCTCAAGGATGAATATCTTTATGCCTCAATATCACATCAGATGTTGCCTTGTCCAGAATGTCATTAAGAGATTTTCATCTTCCAATATTAGTGTTCATTTCCACACCGGCACACATGGTTTGTCATCCCAACCTCTTAAGTTGCAGGAGTTGATACTAATTGAAGTTAAAAAATGCAATTTTAAGAACAAAGAAGCAGCATTCCAGGTTCTAGACGAACAGCAACTTGCACCAAAAATGGTGCCTTTTAAACAACAAAACATCCCAAATACATCAAATGAGCTGATTTTTGCAAAAATCAGATAGAGATCCAAGAATGGGGGTATTGGGAAGGTTAAACAAAAATTTAGGAAGGATGAATCTGAGTAAGAAGGGCTTAGGGAGAAAATTCCTACGCACAAGGCCTGGGCAGCTGAAAGTGAAACTGCCAGTTGCAGGTCGTAACTGGGCAGGACAAGGATACACAACAGCCCATAATCAGCAAACAAAAAGTTGTCATGGACAGACAGGAAGGTGACTATGATGATTTAAAACTTTGAATGAGAATTTTAAACTGGCAGCACAGTGGGCCAAAAACAAAAGTAGGTCAGCAAGCAGAAGTGACACCAAGACTTGGTCTGGGATTGGACAGAGGCAGCACTTTTTATTTAAACTCCTGTAGTTTGCAGAGGATGAAGTAGCACACAGATTGAGGCAAGGGTGGAAGTGAGTAAAGTTATGGAGGTGGTAATAGGTGACCCTTGTGATGAAGGAGATTCAGGTTGGAAGCTCAGCTTAGAATTGGATAGAGTGTAGGAAACAATTCACGAACACCATGTATTTGTTATTAAAAGATGAATGCAGGGAAATGAAGCCGAGGCTATTATTACTGTCCTTAGAATCCAAGAGTGGTAGTTCATTACGTTTAAATAACACGGACACAAAAAAAGTGCATGATGATGTAGTCCAGTCATATTTCATGACACAGGTAGTTCTCCTGTATAGCGATAGTTGGGTTATTGCGTGACTTTGCGCTATAGAAAATCAGGTTATAGAAAAATCGCTAAGCTCGCACAGCAGTAAGTTTGCGTTATCCAAACAGCCATTACTCATCCATTAGCATCCATTACTCATTATCTGTGTTACAGCCAATTTGCGTTAACAAATCATGAGTTATGGCAGAACTACTAGTATGGTAAAACTGTATGCTCCAAATACATTCAAGTCTACAGCTATTGACCTTGAGTGGCTGACTATGGGGCCAATACTACGGCAGAATGACCAGGATGGACATATGAATCATTTACCTCAGAATGATGATCCACACTACTGGCTGATGATGCAGCACGGTGTTCAGTTGAGTCCTCCTGATCATCTGAGTCTGAATTATGTTCATCCTGTACAGGCGTTGCTCCACCATCATCTATTTGAAGGAAATCAACACTCAATACCATATCACTAATGCAAATGTATGTCACTATCACAGCATTTAGGTGAGTACACACAAAAGTACTTTGCTGGCTAAATTGTAATTTAGATTGTCCTAATGTAAAAGTTTGTTTGTTCTTGTACTATATTCTATTAGATTTCCAACGATTAAATTAGAGCTTCTAGACAGAAAGGTATAATACCGTAACAATACATCTGAAAATCAGAGTAACAGTTTTCAGCGTGTCAGTTCAAAAATTACAAGGAGAGAGAAATACAAGACAGGTGACGAAGGCAAATTGATTATTTAAATCAGAATTTCAATTGTAGCTAGCCACTCTACAATCCAGCTATGTGCTGGTCCTTAAGGGTACTGGACTGGGGTTGGGTAGATCTACTACATGTTAATAGCTTGGCTGGAAATACTGAGTATAATGAAGATAAATCCCTTGATAATACAAAGATATGTAGGAAAGCAAGTTCTGAGGAAGAGATAAAATGCCTTCAAAAGGGGATGTGCTCAAGTTAAATGAATGAAGTAAAATTTGACAGTTGGAATACGACATGGGAAATGTGAGGTTACCCACTTTGGCAGGAAGAATACTAAAGTACAGTATGACTTAAATGGAAAAAGACATCATAACGCTGTAGGACAGGGGACTCATGTTGTCTTCACGCAGGAATCACAATAAGTTAGTAAGCAGAAACAGAAAATAGTGATGAAAGCTAATTGAATATTGGCCTTTATTGTGAAGGAATTGTAAAACATAAAAGCAAGGCAGTCATGCTACAACAACATAAGACATTGGTGAGACTAACTCTTAAATCTTTTTTTTCCTTCACAGATGCTGCCAGACCTGCTGAGATATTCCAGCAACTTTGTTTTGTTCCTGTGTTTGCTGTTGTTGTTATTGGTGAGACCACACTGGAAGTAATGCATACAAATTTCAGTCGCATCATAGAAGAGATTATACTTATTATTGGCAGTTCAGAGCTAGTTGATATCCAAGAAGAATACTGATGATTTAAACGCACATATTGAGGTAAATAGATATGGTTTAAATACAGAGTAATGGGTATAGGGTGGGCGATATTGGGAACTAAATATCCAAAAGTTATTCTACACTTAGGAGGGATAGGCAAGAAGAGTAGTGGGGTAGTAGTCCTGATAATGTGATGACATTATATTAGAAAGACAAGATTTTAAATCAATGGATCAAAATGCAATATTAGTTTGAGCGGATCTCTGAAACAGTGAAGGGAAACAAACATTGGTCATAACTGTTTACAGGACTCCAAATTGTACTACAAATGTTGGGCTTGCTATAAATCATGAGATTAGAGTTGGATGTTTTTAATTTGATTTTGCATTGATACAAGTATCAAGATACAATGAAAATTATTGTTTGCATGCTATCAAGATAAATATGGGTAATACAGTAATTATGGGCAACCTTGCATGTTGACTGGGTTAACCAAGCCAGCACCAATGCTGTGGAGGATGAATTCCTGGACTGTGTATGAGTTGGCTTTCTATAATACTAAATTGAGGAGCCAACTAGGAATTAGGCTTCCTTGAATGAGGCCATGTAATGAAAGAGTTAATTAATAACTGCTGTAAACAAGACTTTTGAGAAATGGTAACCATATGATGATAGAATTTTACAAGGTTGGAATGCAACGTGATTCATTCTGAAACTAGTCTTAAATCTGAGCAAAGGAGACAAAAAGGCAATTTAACTATGGTGCATTGGGAAAATCCACAAAAAGATTTAATGATAAACAGGAAATGGCCAGTATTTAAAGAAAAAGTATTAGTAAATTACAACAGACAAACATTTTTATAAGGCACAAACACTGAAAGGGAAAGGTAACTTAACCAAGGTCAACGAAGGAAGTGGCTTATAAGAATGCCAGAAAGACTGGTAAGTCTAGGGATTGGGAGCAACGTAGGACTCAACTAAACAGGGCTAAGAAACTGTTGGGGAAAGGGAAAACAAATTACCAATGCAAGCTAGCAAGAAACAACAAGGTTGATTATAAATGCTTTTTCATTTCTCAAACAAAGTTAAGATAAATTTGGGTGCATTATGGGGGGACAAGATAAACTGCAGTGGAAAGCAAGGGAAATGGCAGAGAAATTAAACAGTTCCTTTGCACTTGTCTTTCCGGAATAAGGTACCGAACATGTTCCAGAAATAGTGGGTCATCAAGAAGCTTGTGTAAACTGAAGGGCTAAAATAAATTAGTATCAGTAAAGTGGTAGCACTTGAAAAACTAGCTGGATGAGGGTTGATAATCTCCTGGACCAGATGAGCTTACCCTCACTGTTGAATTAAGTAACAATTGATATAGTGGATGCATTGGTGATTATCCTTCATGATTCTACAGATTCTGGGGAAGTTCCTGCTATCCTCACAATTTAAGAAATAAGGAAGAAGAAAAACAGAGAATGGCAGACTTAATGGCTTGGAATGGAATCCATATTAGGGAAAATGTTAGAATTCATTATAAAGGATGTGACAACTGAACATTTAGAAATAAATGGAAATATTAGGCTCTATCAAGGTCGATTTTGAAAGGGAAATGATGTTTGACAAAATTAGGAGTCATGAGGCTGTTACTTGTCGGACACAAAGGAAAACAAGCGCATATGCTTTATTTCAATTTTCAGAAGGCTGTTGATAAGTTCCCACTTAGTGAATAAGAATGGTAAATAAAACTAGAGCACATGGATTGAGAGAACGTGCTACGATAGATCAAAAATTGGGTTACAGACAGTGGACAGTAGGAATAAACTGATCATTCTCAGACAGTAAACCCAGGGATACAATCTCAGAATAGAGAGCAGATCAGCTTAATACTGAGGGCAGCACAATGTCTAGCACTGCTGCCTCACAGTGCTAGGGTCCTGGGTTTGTTTCCCCTCTTGGGCAACTCTGTGGAGTTTGCACATTTTCCCTGTGTCTGCGTGCGTTTTCTCCAAGTGATTTTCCCCCACAGTCCAAAAGGCGTGCAAGTAAAGTGGACTGGCCACAGTAAATTGCCCATCACGTCCAGAGATGTGCAGGATAGACGGATTAACCATGGGGAATGCAGGGTTACAGGTTTAGGGTCGGGGGGCCAGGGGTTGGGTCTGGGTGGGATTGTTTTCAGAGGGGTACTGTGGACTTGATGGGCCAAATCACCTGCTTCCACACTGTAGAAATTCTATGATAATTCTATGAGGAATTTCTTCACTCAAAGGGTAATGAATCTTTGGAATGTTTGGTAGTGAGTCTGTGGAAAGCCAATGCAGCTAACTGTCCCAAAGAGAATCTAGGTTGCTTTTATATGCTTACACTTTCACATGCATATTGAAGCCTGGATCTCAGGATAGTGATGGTAGAGCCTCCAATTCATTTTCATCACATAGCTGGCCATACTCCTGATCTTAGCAATAACGACTGGCATATGTTGGAATGATTTGCCAGTTCATATGAAACCCATTTGACCACATTATCAATACAGATTTAAAAGGCATCTTGAATGGCTATAGGAACAGGAAGGGTTGAGAGGGAACAAAGTGAAATATACACGATAGTTGAAGGCAGTTAGAGAAGCAGGGGCTGTATTTTCTTCACAATTATACAGCAACGCCTCAGTAGAAGCCTCTAGCTAAATTCATATTCATACATCTGACATGCGCACACCTTCGTGAGCTACCCGCAGATCTAATGATCAACAGAAAAGCAAATGTGATTGGGATTAGAAGGATCATATGCAAGTAAATGTAAAATGAAACATGACATTCAGAGTTACACTAAGAAAGCCAGGAGATAGTGTTTGTGAAATGTAACAGTCATGATGGAGAGCAAACTCCTCTTTATGACATTCAACTGTTTTGTCAGGACCAATATAAAGGGATCGCTGATCACTGTTAAGTCAGGTACGCCAATCATCTTGTGGAACATGACAGTCCTCAAAGCACTGAAAACTCCGGTCAGAGGCACTGAACCTAATACTCACAGTGACATATCAGATGAAGAACATGAGTTAGATGAGACCGCACAACATTAGACGATATATTAATTGTGGGATACTATACTTAAGTGACTGCGATGAGGGGAAGGATTTTTAATGAATAAATATTTTATTTCACCACATATAGCTGAATACATGGATAAATTCTTACAAGAATTTAGATTCATAAGCAGTTGCATAGACAAGTGATGGCAAATTTACTGTCAAGATTATACCTTTGAATCATATATGTCTCTTATTTATTAAAAGATGAGCGATGTTGATATAGAATTTTGAAATACAATTTGAATTTATTGTGTTCAGCTGAGTTTCCCATAAGCACTATATCTATGTGATGCAGAGCAAACAGGAAACTGACATTATTCTCAACCGATGGGAGCAGTTCCCTGTCTTTTGATGGTGCTGCCAAATGTAAAATAAAGAAGCCTAAATGCTACAAAAGAAACAATTTTGTTTTCACTAAGAGTCCCTCTTTATTCTATTTTCTCCGTAGCCCTCCCAATCCAAGTCTTCCCATTACTCCAAGACAAAAAGAAAGCTGGCTCCTAGTGCCACCCTAACCCGTTGTTTAAAAATAACCTAAAAAGCTAGCAGACAGAGAGAGCAGAGTGCAAAAGAACGCTAACAAATAATACAAATCAGACAGTAAGAATTCACAAAAGTAAACAAACAGGAAAAAGGCAATTAAAGCTTGGCCCTCTACAGCGCTAGTTTGGAAAATGAAATCGGACAAAGTTCCAGGTGAAGCAGCAATTTATCTGTACCTCATACTTCCAGTCGACTGTATTTGCTGTTCTCAGTGTGGTCTCCTCCGTACTGGGGAGGCAAAACACAGAATGGGTGACTGCTTTGCAGAATACTTATGATCTATCCATAAAGATGACTCAGAGCTTCCAGTCACCTGCCACTTCAACACACCATCATGTTCCCATGTTGCAATTTCTGTCACAGGCCTGCTACAATGTTCCAGCATCTCATTTAACTTGGGGACCCTGCAGTCTCTGGGGCTCAACAATGAGTTCAATAACTTTAGAGCCTGATTTCATCCTTCCACGCTTTTTAACCATTCCACATCTAGTCCCACTATCTCATGGGTTGTTTTTTTTAAACATAGTGAACCCAATTTCACCCACTCTCAGACGTGTTGACATATTACATGACCCGCTTTCAGCAGATTATCCATTCTCTGCTACCCTCAGCTTTGGTTATCACTTATTCCGCTTTTCTTCTGTCCTGGTATGCAATTCATGAACTCCTTGTTTACCTGTCCCTTTCAACTCTCTCTCTCTCTTTCTGGGTTCTATCATGACCTATCTGTTCATGTCTATCTCCCAAACCCTGACTGCCCCACCACTCAGAATTCATCTTCAGCATAAATACCAGCCTTCACTGGCTACTATCAGTTCTGACAAAGAGTCATTGATCTCAAAACATTAACTCTGCTTTATTCCCAAAGATGTTGCCTGACCTGCTGAGTTTTACCAGCAATTTCTGTTGAAAGGAATGGTGGTCACGATCAACAGCTATTCTGTATTTGCCTTGGCTGTCGAGGACTAAGAAGACTTCTCTAAATTACACAAAACAAGTGATGAAAAGGACTGAGAAAGTTAAAACAATCACAAGAAGCAGGGAAAAAAGAAGCTTGGAAAACTATTAGGCCTAAAGGCTGAAAAATCCACATGATGAGATGGCCTATATCCTATGGTGCTAACAGATCCTAAAAGATGCATCGGTCATAACCTGCCAAAATTCCTTAGATTCTGAAAACAACATAGTGGATTAGAAAACAGCTGGCATAACATACTTTTCAGGAAAGGAGGGAGACAGGAAGTCGTAACTATAGGCTAGTTAGTCTAACATCTGTCATAGGAAAATTACTGTAGACCATCTTTAAGGTTAAAGCAAAATATCTGGAATGTCAGGATGAGTCATCATGGTTTCATGGAGGAGGAATTATGTTTGACAAGTGTGTTCTTGTGCCTAGCCTGTTAATTCTAAAAAGACAATCAAATCATAACACCCCTTTTCTGAACAGGGTCACTAGCCCTGAACATTAACTCTGCTTTCTTCCACAGATCCTGAGTTGTTCCAGCAATTTTCTGATTTTGTTTCATAGCATCCCTCATATCTTACAGGATGGAGATTTTTCATCTATTTTTCTTGCATTTTATCTCCGACCTTCGCTGCATTACTGCATCCACCCCTGCCTAACATTGTTCTTTGTTTAACACATTCAAGAATTGCAACATCAGCATGACTAGGAAATACAATAGCTTTTTAATCAACAGCAAAAATGGGTGAGACAGAAATACACACTCAACTCCAGGAAAGAATAAAAACAAAAGCATTGTAAAAATTCAGCAGGTCTGACAGATCTGTGGAGAGAAAACAAAGTTAACATTTCTGGTTCAATGACCCCTCTTTAGAACTGACTGTGGCTAGGAAAAGGATGATATACGTGGTGAAGATGGGATGGGGGAACAGTGGAAGAAAGAGTAAACAATAGGTGGGGATGGTACGCAAAGAGAGTGAAAAACATTTGGGCAGACAAAGGAATGGGTAAAAGTTAGCCTGGGAGAATCACTAGCTGCTTTATGGGGACCATCAGTGGCTGATAATAGGTTGTTTGTGATGTGGGATGACAAGGTCTGATTGGGCCCTAAAATTATTGAATTAGACATTTAGTCCAGAAGGCTGCAGAGTCCCCCAGCAGAAAATAAAGTACTGTTTTTCCAGCTTGCGCTGAACTTCACTGGAACACTGCAGTCAGCCCAAAATAGAGATGCTGACCAGAGAACATGTTGGTGTGTTGAAGTGGCAGGCAACAGGAAGCTCACAGTCATTTTTGCTGGCAGAACTTCAGTGTTTTGCAAAGTGGTCTGCATTTCATGTACAGCAGACCTATTGTGAGCGGCAAATATCGTAGACCAGATTCAGTGAAGTGCAGGCAAATTGCTGCTTCACCTGCAAAGTGTCTTGGGCTTTGGATAATGAGAAAGACAAACAGGCAGATGTTGCAACTTGCGTGATTGTAAACTGATGTAAAGCTTCTACCTTCTTTCCAAGATTCAATAACAGGACTGCCCGGACACATCCATTGTTTTTGCCTGCTCCTGTCCGCACAGAACTCATCTCTTCCTACTTCGACTCTATTTTTTCTCCCCTTGTCCAATCCTCTTCCACTACACCTGTAATTCTTCTGATGCTTCAAGTCAGTTTCAGAATTTCTAGTTTGCAGGTTCTAGCTGCCTCTTCACTGTGGACATGCAATTCCCTCACACATATCCACCCCTCATCACAATGGGCTCAGGGCTCTCTGCTTCTTCCCAGGAAAGGTGTAAAACAAACTTACCCACCACCACAACCCTCCACCTGGCTGAACTCATCCTTACTTCGAACAACATCTCCTTTAACTCCTCTTACATTCTTCAGGTCAGAGATGTGGCCATGGGTACCCAATTGGGCCCCTGTTATGCCTGTCTCTTTGTGGGTGTGTGGAACATTTCTTGTTCCAGTCCTACTCATTCCCCCATCCGGAACTCCTCCTCCAATATATCGATGACATCATCAGTGTTGCTTCCTTTCTCATCCAGAATTGGGAGATTTCATCAATTTTGCTTCCAATTTCCAATTTGCTCTCACTTGCACCTGGTCCATCTGTGTCCTTCTTCCACTTCCTCAACATGTTTCCATTTCTGGGGATAGGCTGGCCATAAGCATCCAGTACAAATCCACTGACTCCCACAGTTACCTTGACTATTCATCCTCACAACCTGCTTTCTGTAAACACTCAATTCCAGTCTACCAGTTTCTCTGTCGCATCTATTCCAATGATCTCAGCTTCTACAAAGAGGCCTACAAAATGTCCATCTTCTTCCTCAATTGCAGATTCTCCACCACTGTGGTCAACAGGGCCCTCAGTTGTGTCTGACCACCTCCCACACTTCAGCCTTCACCCCACCTCTTCCCTTCCACACGGCGATAGGGTCCTCCTGGTCCTCACTTACCATGCCACCAGCATCTACATCCAAAGGATCATTAGTCACCACTTCCACCACCTTCAGCGAGATGCCAACACCAGACACATATTCCCCTCCCATTCCTCGTCACCTTTCTGCAGGGACCGCTCCCTTCAAAATATCTTGGTCCACTCACTGCCCACTCTCAACACCACCTCACACCCCCACAGCATCTTCCCCTGCAACTTCAGAAAGTTCAACATTTGCTCACTTACCTACTCCATCCTCACTATCCAAGGACCCAGACACACCTTCCAGGTGAAACAATGGTTTACCTGCATTTCACTCAATCTAGTCTCTGGCATTTCCTGGTCACAATGTGGTTTGCTCCAAACTAGGGAGATGAAGCACAGACCATTGTGCAGAACACTGACATTCTGTCTACAACAACAACCCTGAGCTTCCTTTTTCCTGCCATTTCAACATATCACCACGTTCCTCAGCTAACATGTCTGTCTCAAGCTTGCTGCAAAGCTCTGTGCAAGGTGGAAGAACAGCATCTCATTTTCAACATAGGAACCCTGCAACCTTTCAGACTCAACACGAAGATCAATAATTTTAGGGCCTAAGCCCCTTCTCTGTGTCCTTACCCCAACCCCGACGCACAAGGCCTACTATTTTTCTTGCTGTGTCTCACATCATTTCCTAAGTTCCTTCTTCCCATTTCAGGCCAATGTGTTCCTTTGACAAGCTTTTGCATTTATCTGTCTTGGGAGAATGGTGTTGTTCATGCTTAAGAATCGGATCCATTTTGAGCTGGAGAACCAGTTGGTTCAGTTACTGTTGATTGTAGAATAAGATTTGGGCCCAAACTTGATGGGATGAAAGGCCTTGTTATCCCATGGGCTGCTACCTCAAAATTAGCAACTATCAATTCTCCCAGGCTGATCTTTGTTTATTGCTTTGTCTGCCCAAATGTTTTTTTCTCTCTCTGGGCTCCATCTCCACCTATCATTTACTCCTCCCCTTCCCCCACCTCATCTTCACCATATATACCAACCTTTTCTGAGCCACAATTGGTTCTGAAGAAAGGTCACAGGAGCTGAAACATTAACTTTGCTTTCTCTCCACAGACATGCTGAGATTTTCCAGCAATTTCTATTTTTCTTTTCTGATTATCAGCATTTACAACTCTTTGCTTTGTTTTTGTCCAGATAGGAATAATTTAATGGAGAAATAAGCTTGGGAACAATGCACTGGAACTAAGCATCTAATTATATACCAGTGTAAAATCATACATACAATATCAAACCTACTTCTCCAGCTCAAAATGGATCCGATTCTTAAGCATGAACAACACCATTCTCCCAAGACAAATAAAAGCAAAAGCTTGTCAAAGGAACACATTGGCCTGAAATGGGAAGAAGGAACTTAAGAAAAGATGTGAGACACAGCAAGAAAAATAATAGGCACAAGCAAGAGAAAGTGCAAGAATAATTTGGGCAGAAATCACAAGTTTGTTTCAGCAGGGATATAAAGGAAACACAAGTAGAGGGTGCCATCAACACACACAAAAAAAAACAGGTGTTGAATTAAGTCACTGAAAAGGGGTCTTATAGGCGAGGAAACATAATAATGTATTCACCTATTGACAGCTGCACGTAAGCAAATGAGCTGCAAGCAGTCAGTGTGAGGCAGCCTGCATTATTGCGCATTTCACGGGCAACTAAAGCAATCTTGTCATAAAGATCACCAACAAAATAAAATTGGCCTCATGGCACCAAAACATTATTAAAATATTATGATTTTCAGAATGCCTAAGCAAAGCTCCAAACAAACAAATCATCATGAAATATTATGAATCTTTGTAATTTCTCACGACACACAATACGTCATGTTAAGGCTTCAATGTCTGCTTTAGTGAAGCTTAAACTCTTGTTATACATGTATGTATATAAATACGACACAATATAACCTTCACTTTCTAAATTCCCTACCTTCAAAGCCTCCTTAAAAATGTGATGAATAACATTTTGGGCTTCTTCCTCTGACCTTGTTTCTACTCAGGTCAGACCTACAGTTATAAAGTGTGCTTCCTTGATATGTGATAAAAAATCTGACATAACTGTCAACTAGTTTTCATTTCATTATCCAGGAATTATGGTGATTTATAAAAGTTTTACCTTGTGACCTGGTTGCCTTAACTGTTATTTATCAAAGTGTGTGTCATTGTCCTCAATGAACAGCCTGATGCTACTTGGCCAACTGAGTGCTATTCCTTCCATTAAAATACTCTGAATGTGCCTATGCTCGAATTACAAGCATGTAAAGAATGGCAGGATAGCTGAATCAATTTCATTCCAGACCGTGAATAAATGATTAATTACAAGATTAGATGTCTGCTTTTTTGCCCCCTCAAAAATCTTTCAGTCAATTTTCATACCTTAGTGAAAGCAATTTTAATCTACACTTGGTCTGTAAGTTTCAAGAATCTAATAACGACAACACTCAGATCAGGAGAAACCACAATACAATTGGCTTCCTACTAGATGGTCAGGAATGGCTCTCGCATGCACTTGTCACTTGATTAATTACATATCAGTGACCCGGCACATTGCGGGGGGGGGGTCCCTTGGAGTTGAGATGTCACAAAGATTATAATGATTTAGCGTGAGAAGACCATAACCCAATATTGGCAGACAAAGTAATTCTAAACTGGGTATATCTGAAGGACTTTAGAACAATGCTGATAACTGACAACAAGTCAGATTCAGTAAAAGAATCAAAAGGGTAGACCTTTTGTTGGAGGGGGAGCTATTTTCACTTAAGCCTGAGAGATAATGGTCAATGGGTAAGACAATCTGCAATACAGCAGAAGCAGGAATCTTAGATAAATAAACAATAGTTTATCAAAGTGCTTATTACAATCTCAGGACGTTCATAAAACACCTCGGAAAATAAAAGAGAAAGCCATCATAGCTCCAGAGGACCACAGGTTGCTCATTCATGAATGGTGGTAAGTTTAACCTGAGGGTCATCACACCCCAAGTGGAGTGAGGTTGAGAACAATAAAGTCCTTTTGAAGTGTAGAGACACCTCCAGGTAGTTTCAGCCAATTTAAACAGAACAAGCTCCCATAAACAAGATTAATACTGGTCAATTGATAGGTATTGGACAGGAGAACCTGCAGTACATCTTTGAATAATGCCACATTATCAATTACATTTAAATTGTTGGAGATCATTTCTTCCACAACACTACTGTCAACATGTCTACAACTATCATCCTGAACACCTGCTCCTCTGCTTCTGGCACCATTCTATATTCTGCCACACAAGTTCCAGGCATTAAGCATCTCCAACAAGAAAGAATCTAACTATCACTTCTTGATATTCAATGGCATTAACATTGTTGAAATATTCACTCTCAGCATCCTGAGATTACCATTGACCAAAATTGGACCAATGTTAACATTATGCTACAAGAGCAGGTCAGAGACTGGGAATTCTGCAGCAAGCGACTCCTAACCTTCAGAGCATGTCCAGCATCTACAAGGGGCAAATCAGAAGTGTGATGTAATGCTGTTCATTTAACTGGAAGGATGCAGTTCAAACAACACTCAAAAAGCTCAACACCATGCAAGGTAAAATAGTCAGCTTGACTGGTACCCATCCATCACGTTCAAAATTCACGCACTGCACCATCGATGCATAGTGGCAGTATGTCTGCTATTTACAAGATGCACTGTAGCAACTCACCAAAGGCTCTTTTGGCTCTTTTTCCAAACACACAACCTCTAACACCTTGAAGAAGAGGTAGTAGATGCATGGGGGCAGCTTCATCTGCAAGCTCATCACCAAGCCACAAACATCTTGACTTGTAACCATATCACCATTCCTTCAGTTCCATTGTGTCAAAATGCTGGAACTCTTTTCCAAACAAACTCTGGATGCACCAAACTCATTCACTAATGGGCTGCAGCAGTTTGCAATGGCAGCTCACTACCACCTTCTTCAGCACTAAAAACACTGGCTTTGCCACGAGTCCTCAAGTACAATGAATGTAGCCACCGTGCAGTGCTGGAAACGCACATCCTTTTGCACAATTTAGTATATACTGTTTGATGTTATGATGCAACACAAGGGAGTTCCCTTGCAGACTGGGTAATTTTTTTTGTTTCACATTTCGGCTCAGTGCACAAGCATGGTGTGACAGGTCATTTGCTTCCCAGTTGAAATCCTCATACTACTCTATCATTTCTGTCTTTAGTTAACACTGTTGTAAATAAAATTGATGCAAACTTAGATCAGCATTTTATTGTTCTACAAGCTACCGTGCAGCCTAATCGTAAAACTCATTAATCTCACTTTTCTCTGCAGACAGAAGATATTGACAATGGAGGATGGCTGAACCTGAGCCCTCAGAATAAAGAACGTGCAGAGCTGCCGTTTAGATTTATGGTACAGATTCTCTACAGCTGGTAGGGTGCAGTTGACAGGTGAGATTTATCTGCCATTCATTGATCAAGTTCCCATTCACACACCACCTCCGCTTTGGCAGATTTTCAAGCATTCCCTCCCACCACCACTTCAGTCTATGTCTTTTTGCTTTGCACTCCCTAGCTCATCTTTTATCTCCGTACCAGTCATCTTATTACCAATTTTTGTCTTGCACCATCATCCCTTTTATCACTTGATTGCTCCCACCGTTCATCCTATCACAGACCATATATTCGCCTTACAAATACCAAATTATAATTTACTTCAAAGATCTCCCAATTCTAATGAAAGGTCAGAAATGGTAACATGTTTCTCTCTCCAGTAACATTACCTGACCGGAGTGTCTCCACCATCTCATTTTTATTTCAGAATCCACATTATTTTATCTTCATTGTTGGCCTCCAGGTGAAAAGGCAGATAGGGCCTCCAGTTTAACAAATCATTCAGCAGACATCATCTTTGACAGTTCAAGACTTTCGCAACTCTGCACTGAAATGTCAATCCAGATTGCATACTCGAGTCTCTAGAGCAGGGCTCGAACCCACAAGTATCTGACATAAAAGAAAGTTGTTTGCTGGAAAGCCATTGTGGGTTTTAATTAGTTTAATGGCAGCACTGAACTTCTTTTTCCTGAAGAACCAGGGGTGGGTTCTCCAGTTTCGGCTTCTCCGAACGTTAAACACGAGTCTGGATCTCTTCAGCCTGATAACTGACCAACAAGTGGATGATCCTTTGAGCCTAGTATCTTCTTTACCTGTCAGCCTCTGCCATTAGCTGCGTGCCTTTAGTCCCATGACGCAAGCTCTGGGATTCCCTTCTAAGAATCACCTCAACCCTGTTTCTCTCACTTGATTTATAACTAACTGTCCTCCTATGTTGCTGTCGGTTTCACTTTGATAGAAGAGACTAGGAGCGTTGTTACATTGAAGGCACTCTACAAATGCAGCACGTTGTTGATCACTGAAGTGACTCGGTTTAGGGGCGACAGAGACTGCCCCGGTGCCGGTCACTCAGCAGATTGATTCGAAGGCGGGGATCAGGGGCCTGCCAAATCGGGGCATTGTGTTCACCAGCCGCCTAGGCCCGAGCGGACCAGCGCCACCTCCTACACCACAGCCGCCCCTCCCCCCCCCGATCCCGTTCCTTACCGTCTCCGTCCGGGTAATAATCGTCCTCCAAATCCATGGCCGCGGGCAAACGATAGCCCGCTCCGGCTCAGACCCCCGACACCACGTATCTTCCGCCCGGCGTCTCTCCCCAAACTAGAAGCGGCGCTGGGGCCTACGGACTCGACAGCACTGCGCACGCTCGCCGGTGAGAGGTCACGGAGCACGTGATGGAGTCGGCCGTCTGGTGGAGGAGGCTATTCAGCCCATCGAGCCTGCTGCACTCTTCAGTAACATCATGGTTCCTCTGATAACCCTCAGCACCACTTTCTCCTTTACCCTTGATTCCCTTCACCAAAAGACCTACCTAACCTATTTTTGTATATAATTAAAGACCCAGTCTCACTAGCTCCCAGTGGTAACACATTACAGATTTACACAAGGTGAAACAACCTTTCCACGTCTATCCTGTCAAGCCGCCTAACAGTCTTGCTTGCTTCAGTAAGGTCACTTCATTCTTCTCAACTAGTGAAGGGATACGCAATCTGTCCTTATAATACAGTCCCCAATACCCAGGATCAACCGAGTGAACCTGCTCTGGAATGCCGCCAATTCCATTATACGTTTCCTCAGATGAGAGGCCCAAAACTATTCATATTATTCTAGCTGCAGTCTGTCTAATGTCTTGTAGAGTTTTAGCAAGAGTTTTATCTATTTTTATACTTCACTCCGTTTGAAATAAAGGCCAACAATCCATTTGCCTTCCATATTACTTGATGAATTTGTATGCTAGCTCGATTTGATTCATTGATTCATAGCATCAGGGCGCATCATGACACAGTGGTTAGCCCTGCTGCATCACAGCACCAGGGACCAGGGTTTGATTCCACCTTTGGGCGACTGTGTGGAGTTTGTACATTCCCCCCGTTTCTGCGTGGGTTCTCTCCGGTGCTCTGGTTTCCTCCCACAGTCCAAAAATGTGCAAGCTTGGTGAATTGGCTGTGCTAAATTGCCCGCAGTGTTCAGGGATATGTAGATCAGGTGGGTTATAGGGAGATGGGTCTAGGTGGGATGCTATGAGTGTTGGTGTGGACTTGTTGGGCAAAAGGCCTATTTCCACACGGTAGGGATTCTATAATCTAGGATTCCAACTGACTTGTCCTTGACTCTAGAGTTGAAGTTATCGAGTCTTTGCTTTTGGTGGGTCTAAGTTCATATAATCATGAGGCATGTAGTGTCCAACCATCTTCACCAGCATCATCAATGAACTCTCCATCATGAGGTCAGAAATAGGGTATTGCATTGACCATCTCCGACAAGAAGGAATCTAAGCGTTGCCTCACATCATTTAATGGCATTGCCATCATTGAATCCTCCCTATCAATATCATGAGTGTTAATGTTGACCAGAAATTGAATGGGAGAACCATACGCCCTACGCTGACTACAAAAATAGGGCAGAGTCTAAGAATTCTGTGAAGAGTAATGCATCTTCGATTTCTCCAATGCAACTCCATCTGTGAGGCACAAGTGGGGTAATACTCTCCAAATGTCTGGATTGGTGCAGCGTCAATAACGCTTAAGAAACTTGACACCATCCAGGATAAAGTTCTGAAGAAGAATCATACTGGACTCAAAATGTTAACTCTGTTTATTTCTCCACAGATGCTGCCAGACCTGCTGCGTTTCTTGAGTATTGTCTGTGCTTGTTTCAGATTTCCAGCATCAGCTATGTTTTACTTTTATTAAAGCAGCCCATTAATTAGCACAACATCTAACATATTGAATATTCAGTCCTTTTAGCATCAGTGGAAATTTGCAGCAATATGTAATCTACAAAATGCACCAACTCACCAACAGTCCTTCTAAACCTATGAATTTTAATGCCTTGAAGAACAAGAGCAGGAGATGTGAAGGAATACCATCACCTGAAGGTTCTTCTCCAAGATACACATCAAACTGACCTGGAATGATATTGCTATTCCATCACTGTCGCTGTGTGAAATTCTCATTCCCTAATATCATTTGAATGGTCCTAAATCCCAGGGACTACAGTCGTTCAAGAAGGCAGCTCACCACCAACTTCTCCAGGGCAATTATAATTGTTAGCCTAACCAGTAACATCCACGTGAGTTAAAGGAATAAAAGAAAATATGCTATTCAGCATTTCAATCTTGCTGCGCCATTGAAGAAACTCATAGTTGATTTGTCTATGGCCTTAACTCCACTTTCTGCCAGTTCCACATAACCCTTGACTTACTTGTAAATCAAAAACTCAGTGATTTCCAAAAACTGAGGGTTCGGTGAAAAAAGAAATTCCTTATCATCTGCATCTTAGATTGAAGATGCCTTATTTTTAAACTTGCATTTCTCAGTCTGGATTCCCCAAAGGAGAAATATTCAGCGTCTACCCTGTCAAGCCTATAAAGGATGTTGTATATTTCAATATGATCACTTGCCATTCTTCTAAACTCCAATGAACATTGACCTAAGATGCTCAATATTTTTTCAATAGGCAACTATTTTGGGAGTCATTTTAGCGAACCTGCTCTGAACTGCTTCCAATGTAAATTTGTCCCATCTTAAGTAAGGATATCATGACTGTAAGCAGTATTCTAAGTGTGTTCTCAGCCATGCATTCCTCCAATCTCACCAGTTCTGTAAGAAGATTTCCTGATTATTATATCCAACTCCCTGCAATAAAGGCCAAAATTTCATTTCTCTTCCTTATCACTTGCTGTAGTTGCATAATGACCTTTTGTGAATCCTGTACAAGAACACCAAGATCCTTTTAGTGACACCATTCTGCAATCTCTCCATTTATATAATCTGCTTTTCTATTAATTCTGCCACAGTGGACGTGTCAGATTTTTCCACACTATGCTCCATTTTCCTAAATCACTCATCCTTCTATATCCCTTTGCAGAGTCTCTGTATCCTCTTCACAACTTGTTCCTCTAACTGTATTTGCCTCATCAGCAAATATACAATGCAATCTGCAAATCCGTCAGAAATCTGGATCATGAATCCAGATTTGGATCAGTTTGTTTACATGCCATGTAAACATCTTGGTCCTGGGAGTCAATTTATGTGCCAGTTTTGTTTGTAAGTCAGTATTGCATTTCAATGTGTGTGCCTAGATCTTCACTGAGACAATCATATCTGTCACCATGGATCCTAGATAGCAGAATGTTCTGACTCAACCCAATGGCATGTTGTTAGTTCCGATCTCGTGGACACCAAGCACGTAACTACAATTTTCATTACGTTGTCGGTGAGGGGGAAGCACAGTAATCGTCAATCATCATTGTAATCATAAATAAAATCATCACTGCAAACAAATCAGTAAAATCATCACTGTAATCATTAGAAACATCACAATAATCATCAGCAATGTCACAATGGTTATCAACGCTATCATCAGCGACACAGTCACTCTAATTTTCAGTAAAATCACCTGCAAAATCATCAGAAACATCACAGTAGTCATAAATGCAATAATCTGTTTCAACCATCATTGCAATAATTAGAAAAACCAGTCAATGGGAATTGGGAGGAAAGTTCTATCTTGGTCGAAGTAATATCAAGTATTTAGGAAGTTGGTGATGATTGTTGTTGTCATCTCAGCCTGTAGAACATCACTGTAGAAGTTCTTCAAAGTTTTTTCCAAGCCTAACAGTAAGAACAGTATTTTGTTTTTTGATGGTGCATGGGAAATGAGGAAAAAAATAGTTGCAGCTTTTAAAAGAGGAGAATATATTCGGAGTTGAAGTTCACTGATGCACATGAGAAAATGCTACTTTTTGAGTCCAGAAAATTGCATACCAATAGCCATGAGAGGACCCTCAAAGTTTAGAGGTAACATTGCTTGACATGTTTTAGCTAATTGTGCATTATTATCATGGTCAGGTAAACCTGCTGACAGGGGAATGACAGCTTCTTTCTAAATTAAGCCTGCCCTCACTAGTTATATCTTCTATCACTTTGCCTTCTCCAGGCTGTGGCTCATATCATCAAACTGCACCTTGGTCTGTTCCACTGTTCCTCAATACTTTCTTCTCCTTGTTCCATTCTTTTCATCTTTCAATGCAAATCGTTGTTCTCTCCCACCCACCAAGAACCATAAAGCATTTCTCACGCATGCATATTCACTACTTTCATCACTGAGCAACATTTTTATCCTTGATAAATTCGACTTTCAGTGCAATTTGTTGTGTGCCACTTCTCTGAGCTCATTACCTTCTTATTCACGCTTAATCCCTCCTGCCATATGGGGACTCAAAGCCATACACCCGCTTGACATCTCAAGTGATGTCCCTAATCCCATCATGTCAATCACAGCTAGCGCCATCTCTGATCATTTTCCAGTTCTGACTGTCAGCCACATGCCCTGCCCCCTTGCAAATTCATTTCTGTTTTTACCTCTCCCTTGAAAAAGCTTTTTCACAGCTCACTTGCAACTACACTTTTAACAGCCCAACATTTTTGTAGCTACCTATGAGCTCAATCACTCCAGTCACTGTTGAGGTCGTCATCGCCATCAAAATGGTACTAACTCTCTCTCTCTCTCTCACACTGTGGTGACTACCTCAGAATTGACCTCATCATGGTTCCCTGAAGTCCAAACCAAGAGACAAACTGATCTGCATGAGGAAGGATACAAATGAACGAAAAACATAATGTTGTAAATTACTCACCAAATTAATTAATAAACAAAATGAAATTAATTTAGACTAAACCAATCTGTTATTTCTTCCTTCCCCTTTATTTCAATGCAAAAACACCTGTAGCCACCGAATAGATACTTTCAGTTGACATGAAGTAGGATCTCCAACCCTCAGTTGCTCTGGGCAAACCTAATCATGGTTGTCAATTGCAAACACTAACCAAAATATATTTATGTATAAATGCTAAATGTAATGCAAATTACAAGGTAAAAATATTGTGAACTAGAATAATTCTTGCTGAATTATTGAAACTTTCTCCCTAACAGCCTGTCAAAGCTATCTTTCAGAACAATACAATTAATTACTTGTGCAGAAGGCCACTGTTTGTTGACTCAATCCTGTGTAAAGATCTTATTCAATTTCTCCTCCTTTCTCCTCCCCTACATCACTTGTGTATGGTTACACTAAAACAATTACAACATTTGGTGTGTTAATAGTGTATTTATCATGTCCCAAGACTTCCACAGGTAAGCATAAAGATAATAGATACTGTACTGTAATGAGTTCGGCCAGCTGGACCTCATAGAATATGAGTTCCCTGATTGGGGCTGTAAATCTGGTCCAATCAGGAGCCGTTGCTGACATAGAAAAAGGATGCTGACACTCTGATGCCTGTATGAGGCAGTATTAAAGTCAAGGACTGTTCATGTATAAATAAAGGACAATCTGGTGATGGGATATTGGCCTATTTGTAGTTATTTCAGAAACTGAGCCAGGAAAGTAGAGATTAAGAAGAATTAATTGAAAAAGCTTATTTTATGGAAGATAGATGAGCAGATCATTTTAGGAAAGATTATCACCTATGTCATCAAAGATGAGGAAAGGGAGGAGAAGGCAGCTACATCTCAAGTTACAACCCATTATCTATCCTTCCAAAAGTTACAAATTGCACAAAGTTTTACTTTATTCATTCTTTCTCACCCTCCACTACATTTGCTCTATTGTCTCAACTTCAGAATCCTCATTACTGAGTTACACTGACTCTCACTATGCAAATGTAAATTTGATGTATCCCTATCTCTGGAAACATCTTTACCTCTATACCTTTTCCCATGCAATTACATTGAGATCCACCCTCAACAATCCACTACCACTTTGTGCACCAGAGCTCTTCATCCACTACTTTTGAAATGACTTGAAACCCATTACTTCCACATTACTGGTATTAGTTACGTCTCCCACCAAAGCCAGGGTGGTTCATGTGGTGAGTGGAGATTGGATTCTTGGCTTGTCAGTATAAGAACATGAAATCCATTCTGCAGTGTCTGCCCCTTACTTTCTCTGTGAAGTCCTATGGAGTGTTTTGTTACACTAAAGTCAGCCACATCAAAGAATGAAACCAGGTATTTTGTACTGTTTTTCCTGTAATAATACGCCAAACAAGGAGGAGCAGATAACAATGTTGTAGCAAACAATCATGACGTGTCTCTCAGCAACATCTGCTTGTTCTAAAGGTGCTTAAATAACAAAGCTTAAAGTCAAAAATTAAATCAGCTACATGTGCTGTACATAATTCAATAAAAAGCAGCTTCCCTTTGAATGTATATGTGCAGTGCAGCTAATGATGCAAACTAAAGTACAATCCTTGAGCTTGTCATTGAACAACAGTTGCATTTTCCTCACTAGCAAAACAATGTCCTGTTCACTCCTCTTCAGTACAGGTGTAGCTGCATCAGAAAAGAAAATAATAGCAATTAGGACATGACACTTCCAATTTACAACTGGAATAACAGGTAAGGATAATCAAACGGACTTTGTGAAATATTGATGTGTCAGACACAGTGCTTTCACACTTTGGGACCAGGTAAGACATCAGGTCATACATTGTCCTTTAATCTTTAGCCCACAGTCACTAGATTAAATTATCTGTCTTTGGCTGAAAGAGTTCTATATGAAATCAGTTTGATGTCTCAATATTGAATCTCGCTCATCAAAGTAGTTGAAACAGTACTATCACACCAATTTATTCAAGGTTATTCTGCAAACATTTCCAATTCTCTTTTCAGCCTCAATTTGGAAATTATATGGACCCAGATTTCGCAGTCTGTATCCCTGATCTGAAAGAAGCCTTCCTCCAGAGCAAAGCAATCCTTACAGTGTGAATTTTCCCTTTCCCATTGTTGTTCTGAGTTTGATGTCAGGTCAAAGGAATCTGCAGGTATTCAGCAACAGTGATGCCATAAAGCAGCATAAATAACCAATAATATTGAAATATGCTAATAGGCAGAAAACCAGGAAGTGAAACACACTGAACTTTTCACTTATAACTTAAACATTTGTGACAATGAAAGAAATAATTGGGACATAGATGTGGAATTAAAATAGAAACTGAAATATCATAAGCAAACTTTAAAATTAAAACTGTGCGTCTGGTTATTGACCCCTGCACTATAAATGGGAAGTTTTCCCTACCTAGTCTATCTTTGCCCCCTGATAAGTTTTTATACCATAATCAGATCTCCATCAGCATTTTCTGTTGGCTCGGCTTCAGTGACGGTGATGTCTGGAGTTGCTTTTGGCAGTCTCAGTGTGGCGGCAAAACCTGAGAAAAACCATCTGAGGACAACTCTGTTATCTAGCCTTTCCTCATAGCTGAATCACTTCAATCCAGATGATATCTTGGTGAATCTCCGCTGCACCATTTCCACTGGAATCATATTCTTCCTATAGTGTGGTGACCAGAACTGCACACATACTCCAGCTGTGGCCGAACCAACATTATACACAGCTCCATCATAACTTTTCTTCATTAGACTTCTGAACATTCCAGATAAGTCTCCGAACTGTTTCCAATGCTTCTTTAAATAAGGAGACCAGTATTGTATAAAGTATTCCAGAGGTGGTTTCTCCAGTGCCATGTATAACAAAAACATAACCTCTCTACTTTTGTTTTCAAGTGCCCTCACAATAAACAATAACATTCTATTAGCCTTCCTAATTAATTGTTCTCCCTGCACTTCACCTTTTGCAATTCATTATCAGAACATCCAGATTTCTCAGCATGTCAGTGCTCTGCAATGTTTCACTTCTTAGATAATACATCTGTTTTATTCTTCCTGCCAGAATGGGCAATTTCACATTCCCCCATGTATCATTCATTTGACAGATCTTTGCCCACTAGCTTAACCTAACTATATTGCTTTCTAGCCTCCTCATGTTGTCTTCACAGCTTAGTTTGCCAACTATTGTTTTTTCCCTGTAAACGTGGCAACCAAATCTTTGGTCCCTTCATCCTAGTCATTTCTACAAATTGTAAAATGAAGAGGCACCAGCACTGATCCCTGTGACACATCATTAATTACATCTCAACAGCTGGAAAATATGTATTCTCTGTTCCTGTTTACTAGCAAATCTTCTATCTGTGCCAATATATTGCTTCCATACCACTAGCTTTTAATTTCTGAAACAACTTTTGCTGTGGCCTCATCTGAAATACCTTCTGCAAATCTAATAACAGCACACCCGCCAGTTCCCTTTATCCAAGCACAAGTTAATTCCATAAAAACACCAATAAATTAGCTACACTTGATTTCTCTTTATACAAAATTATATTGTGCAAACCTGAGTACCTTGAATTTTTCTAAGCATCCTGCTATCATGTCTTCAGTAATTGCTTCTAACATTGTCCCTGAAACAGATGTTGAGCTAACTGGCCTGTAGGTTTCTGCATTCTGTTTGTTTTTCTATCCCAACAAAAGGAACCTTTTCCAGATCTAGGAATTTTGGAAAACAGATCCAATGCATCAAATTCCTCATTAGCCACTTCTTTTAAGATCATATGATGGAATCCACCAGGCATGAATGACATGTTAGTCCATTGTTCCAACAATTTACTCACTACAACTTCCCTTATGATAATAATTTTATTGAATTCATCCCTCCCTTATCTTTCCTGATTTACAGCTATTTCTTAGATGTTACTTGTATCCTCTACATGAAGACAGGTGCAAAATATCTGTCAAATTCAGCTACCACCTCCTTATTTTCATTTATTAAACCCCAGGATCACTTTCCAGAGGACCCACATTCAGTTTATTCACTCTTTTTAAAATGTCTATAGAAATTCTTACTACATTTTAAAATAAAGTATTTCCAGATAACTTTCAGTTACACTCAAGTTCTTCTCTCCTCGTGAATCTTCTAATCGTTCTTTGATTTTATTTTCTGTCCAATTGTTTGGGCCTATAATCCATCCATGAGCAATTAGATGCCCTTTTTTGAGTTTAATACTGTCTTTAGCTGCTTTTGTCAACTGTGGACAGGACATCCTCCCATTTTTTTTCTCATCGGAATGTAACTATCCTCTGGATTCTGAGATACCCTTAAATATCTCCATTGATCTTACCCTTTACCTAATTTTCCAATTCACTTTAGCTAGCTCTGCTTTTATCCTCACATGGTTTCCCGCATTTGAGGTTAAAATTCTAGTATTGGATCCATTCTCTCTCCCTCAAACTGAATGCGAAATTCAATCCTGTCATGATCACTGTTACCTAGCAACACCTTCACAATGAGTTGTCTCTAGGAAGAAACCAAGGAAAGTCGCCATATTTCCACCATCTCACCCATCCATCTTTTGCTCCTTCAGGATTGACCTCTTCAGCTGCCTTTGGTGTTCATCAGTTTGGGAGGAGCATACATAGACTTATAAGAATTTATATCTAGTCACCAGTTGCTGCTTCCCCAACTGTTAGTCCTAAACCTGCTGGATTTTGCACAGCGCACCTTTCTATTCAGATTAGATCAGCTTCTCCACAGAAGAAGGCCTCCATTAATGATTAAGGCCAGGGCTCTCAGACACGGGCCTGGGAATGTTTTGCAAAGCCCACTGCAAGATGCCATCGATCGAGCTCTATGACAAAATCAAAGAATAAAGTTAAAAGTATTGATTTATGCTTTTGGTATTCCTGATTACATGATCATTGCCGGGCCTGCATTGAGGAAAAAGTCAGGAACTGAGCTGGTCGAAGAAAGACAGTGGAAAGGGGGCATGATGTTGATCTTTAAACTATTAGGCATTTACACTGTAGATGGAAACAGCTATCTAACCTAGATTATAGTTGATATGAATTGGTATGAATGCAATAGAAAAGGCTCACAGTCATGGGAATGAGGAACAAACATTTGAACAACAAAGTTGCAATGGTTGGCATGGAACAGAAAGACAAATTTGGGACTAACGGAACAGCTTGCAAACAACAACAAGGAACAGATGATGTTGCGAATTGCTGTTGTATTTGGAATTGGCGTGGCAATGATGGGGAATGCTGGAGCTGGTTCAGGGAATTAACAAACAGCAAGCAGAAATGTAATATTTCAAGAAAACACAGATTAATGGATTGGACAGATAAGGGACAGATGAAATCTAACGTGCAGACACAATTAGAGGGATGAAAAACAAAGCATTGGATTGTACACTCGATGGAAAGGTGCTGGTGAGCATGAGGAGGGATTTAAAATGCATTCCCCCAAAAATAGTTAGATCTATAAATAAAGTCAAAAGCATTGACAATTAGGAACAAAGCATGAAGGTGCAAATAAAAACATATATGTGCAACACTACTAGGCAGTACATTGACTGCTGAGGATGGCTGTAGTAACTTTTTTAAAGCATGGGTATTTTGTAAAGAACATTCACGTTATAACTCACCTGGATGAAATCAGTTGGGAATTTCCAGTTATGAGAAGAGTCATTTGATATTGGTAGGGGGTTATCCATTTGAACAAGAAAATGTTTTGATTGGGTGAACAGGGAAGATTACCTGCTTTGGAGATACAGGTTAGAAAATCTTTCTTTACTCGGATAGTATCTGAGGCATGGAATTATTTGCCAGAGACTATTGGAACTTTTAAGGGGAAAGTAGGGAAGCATTTCCAGAAGCCTGAAGATTATCTTAGACTGTGTCCATTGCTGTGGCGAATAGCAAGTCAATGGCAGAACATCAAGAGAAATCCTGTCAAAGCTCAAGATATTGACATGGACAAAAGTATTGGGCCATGCAAAGAGACTGTAACAATCAGATTGCTATTAAATGGTGCTAGCTAGGTACTAGTATGGAGATTAGGAAATGAATTCTTATCTGGCCTGTACAGTGAAGGAATTAAGGGTTATGGTCAGTGGGTGGGTAAGTGGAGCTGAATCTCAATAAGATCAGCCATAATGATTGGGGGGGGGGGGGGGGGGTGCAGCCATGCAGGAAATACATCAACTGCGTAAGGGAGACTGGAGAGGTGCATCCTCAACTGTTCTATTTCGGTGATGAAATTCAAGAAGCTGCACAAAAGCACATGGATGTACTGTTGAGCAATGACAAATAACTTTTAAGTCCAGTGATTCCGACAGTACTATTACTTGTTTATTACTTGTGCTTAATTGCACACTGGTGATGGACAATTATTAGGAATTCATTTGTGCACTTATAAACAGACACAGATTGAAAATCATAGAATTCCTACAATGAGGAAGCAGGCCATTTGGCCCACTGAATCCACACCACCCATCCAAAAAGCAGCCCAACCACATCCACTCCCCTACACTATCCCAATAACCCTTCATCTCCCATGGCTAATCAACCTGGCCTGCTCATCCCTGGATACTATAGGCATTGTAGCAGAGCCAATCCATCTAACCTTGCACAACTTTGGACCGTGGAAAGAAACTGGAGTACCTAGTGGAAACCCACACAGACACAGGAAAAACATGTAAACTCCACACAGTCACTCATGGCTGGAAGTGAACCCAGGTTCCTGGAGCTGTGACGGAGCATTGCTAACCACTGAGCCACCGTGCCACCCAATAGTGCATACCGAGCCAAGATATGCATGTGTGAAACATGTAAACCTGTAAATAAATACTTATAAAAGTTTGTATTGACCAGCTTCAATTTTTTCCTTCACCAACTGGCCTGTTCGAATATAAGACTGAAAGCAGAAAGACGAAGAATTGAAAAACTAAAATGATAATTAGTTTTGTGAAAAATAGCAGAAAGTCAAGTATAAATTGTTGGTGTATAACCACTCTCCCAATGTTGTTGGCATCTGAACCATTTAATTAGTGGAAGAACAAAGTGGGTACATGGATTACATCCTTCATAAAAAAGAAACAAGGTATTACTTTAGTGCTTCCATGTTCTACAACACGTAAAATGAGAAGTATTTTGCGACATGAATGTCCATCACTTCAATGTTAAAAAAATTTGCATTTTCTACTAAGTTCTTGGGTGAAATTCATAAGAAAAATGACCCATTATATACATCTGAGGGAAAGTTAAGTTTTGATAGATTTTGGAAAACTTTTTTTTCCATGGAAGAATATAGTTTGAATTTGGACAAATTGTACAAAATATTAACAAAATTAAGTTTACAGTTCCCTGAATCAGTACTAGCATTTAAGTTGCAGTATTGTGTTATGTTGTCTCATATGAATAAGTTGCTGGTTCTATCTGAGGTACCAGTGATGTTTCTGGCTGATTTTTCTTTGGCATAAATATAATTAACTCATGAACTACCTATAAGTACAAAAAAGCAGGTCAGTACAACTTTGCAGAAATGGAAGGGAATTTGCCACTGATGAGTTCACAGCCACTTCTGAATACCAAACTGAAAGTCCTTTCAGCAATAGGCTCTGTGAAAGGAACGATATGGTGATTGACGATATGACACATATACAATTTTAGGTGATCAACAAAATTGCAAAATGACAATCGCTTTGTCACAGGAAATCTATGCAAAAACCTTCCGATGGTTGTGGGATGATTCAATTAGGTTTTGGGCAAAATTCCAAGCTGCCTTCTGTGCTGTGATATAGTCCTCCTGCTCCAGAAGGTACTACAGTTAGTTGAATGTTTTTCTAAACATTTAGATTCTTTCCATGCAGGGTCACAAATTTTCATCAAAGTTGTGATCTCCAAGACAATTGAAAGGGGAACTCTAGTGTTGCACAGGCTGATGGAGACTGAGTTTAATGCAAGTGATTTTGTACTTTATAGAAGGGAATGGTAAAACCTTAATACCATAATAAATCATGTGGTAACTTAGTAGTTAATAGATATAGCAAAAAAACTGCCGTGCTTTATCCTTCATGATTAATCAGAATTAATTGCAAAATCTCAGAAGCTATACAGCTGATAGAAGTGAATTAGATACCTTGAACCTTCAATGGTCATGATTCTTGTGAAGAAGGTGCTAAGGAACATAATATGGTAGATCAAGGGTTGATTAAAAATAATGTAAATCATCATGAAACACAGGACAGAGCTATAACAATCAAAGGCCAATTGCCCCTGACAGGCAATTATTCCAGAGAGGTGTACTGCATGAAGAGAGCTCACAATTGTGGGAAGTGCAAAATAAAAGGTACTGGCAAGTTTAAATCCTGGTTTTTAAATTTAAACACTGGATGATCAAGATGATAGCTAAGAATTAAGGCCTGTAAGCTGGCAGAAAGAAATAGAAGGGTGGAGTATCAGAAGGCACAGTAGCAGCATTAACAGTGGAACTGGAAGTGACATTTGTGTCAGAAAACAGTCTCCTGCTGGAGAAGAGCCCTTTAATGTACAAGAGAGATCTCACAGTAGTAATCCCAACAAACATAAGTTTGTAAGTGGAAGGTATATCTTGAATAAATTGCATAATAAAATAATGGCCACTGAAGAGTTTTGGAACAGGAGTCCTCCTGGTTGCTTACTGAGACTGGGCTAGATACTAGTTTTGATGTCACAAATTAAAACGGAAGTTGCTGATAAAGCTCAGCAGGTCTGGCAGCATCTGTTAAGTCAAAATCAGAGTTAACGTTTCAGGTCCAGTGACCCTTCATCAGAACTGATGGTAGCTGGGAAAATGTTGGTTTATATGCAGACAATAGGGTGGGTGGAGGAGATAAAGAGTAAACGATGGGTGGGGATAGAGCCCAAAGAGAGAGGAGAACAGTTGGACCAGGCAAAGGAGTTGATAACGATCTGGCTAGGAGGATGAATAGCTGTTAATGGAGACTGTTAGTGGCTCCCAATTGGCAGTGTGTAATGGCAGACTGTGTGATAACAAAGCCTGGTGTGTGGGGTTGGGGGCTGGGCCCTGGAGAGTTTAGGGCCTAAAATTATTGAACTCAATATTGAGTCCGAAGGGTTGCAGGGTCCCCAAGCAGAAAATGGGGTGTTGTTCTTCCAGCTTGTGCTGAGCTTCGCTGGAACACTGCAGCAAACCTGATAGAGAGATGTTGGCCAGGGAACAGGGCAGTGCATTAAAGTGGCAGGCAACTGGAAGCTCAGGATCTTTTTGCCGGCATAACATAGATGTTCTGCAAACATCTTACGCTTTGTTTCCCCAATGTAAAGGAGGCCACATTGTGAGCAGTGAATATAGTAGACTAGATTGTGGGAATTGCAGGTTGATTGTTGCTTCACCAGGAAGGTACGTTCTGGGGCCCTTGGAGTCTGAAGAGGGAGGAGGGAAGTGGGCAGGTGTTACACCTTTGGCAGATGCTGGGGAAGGTGCTGTGAGGCAGGGAGGGTGGTATTTGGAGTGAAGGAAGTGTGGACCAGGGTGTCCTGGAGGGAATGCTCCCTGTGGAAGACAGACAAGAGAGGGGAGGGGAATATGTGTCTAGTGGTGGCATATCACTGGAGGTGGTGGAAATGGTGGCTGATGATCTTATGACTATGGATGCTGCCCCCCCCCCCCCCACCCCACACACCACCCTATATTTTGCGCATAAACCAACATTTTCCTAGTTGCCATCAGATTCAAGGAAGGGTCACTGGACCTGAAACATTAACTGATTTCCCTTCACAGATGCTGCCAGACCTGCTGAGATTTTCTGGCAACCTCTGTTTTTGCTTCTGATTTACAATATCTTTCGGTTTTAACTCCTGTTGATGTGCTGGATGGTGAAATATCCAATAGTAAAAAATGTTTTAAAAGGAAATAAAATTTAAAAAAACTTTTTAAAATATAGCCTCGATAAGTACATTCTCAATTTCCGTTCGTTGGGAGACTTAATTAACATGAATACAATTGATCTCAGTTGTATCCTTCACCAACTGGCTTTCTGGCATATGACATTTTCAGACAAACAGGGCATCGAAATCTGATTAGACCTCCCTTCATCCTTCCTGCTCCTGAAGTCTGTGCTTCTGAAACAACATTTACAATTTCAATATCCCACACTGCCTATTCTCTACCCTTGTACTGTCATGTCCCAGAGTGTGAAAGGCCAGTCTCTGACCTACAGTCCCCTCCATGTTTGGTTAATCCTTTTTGTACTCCCTGGATTTATTACAAACTCACCTCTCGGAGAATTGAGTCAAACTCTTCCTTGTTGAAGAGCTGCTCATTAATAAATGAATCTACTTCTGCTTCATGTTCAACAGCCTAAAGAGAAAGACCAAGAGAAGCCAAAAAATTAAACAATGCACACAGGATATTCAGCCTTGAGCACAATCGATGATCTCGGTGCAAAGTTCTCTTGTATTCAGAAGATATTTTTTACTCAAGTTTTTGATCAAACTAATTTGTATAGTGATGAATATAAAATCTGCTATGAACCAACTCAAACAGGCAGTACAATAGACTGTAATTTGTTAAAAACCTTTGGCATATTATTAACCTATAGAATGTTCAGAAGAGATTTATCAGGATGTTGCTGGGTATGGAAGGGTCAAGCTATAAAGAAAGGTTGGATAGGCTGAGAGTTTTATCGCTGGAGCATAGGAGGTTAAGAGCTAACCTTATAGAAGTTTATAAAATCATGGGTGGTATAGAAAGGGTGAATGGCAGTTGTCTTTTCCATAGGACTGGGGATTTCAAGACTAGGGGGCAAATTTTTAAGGTGAGAGGAGAGAGATTTGGCAAAGACATGATGGGAATTTTTTTACATGGAGGGTGGCTTGCATTTGGAATGAACTTCCTGAGGAAGTGGTGGATGTGTGCACAATTACAACATTTAAAAGACCTTTGGATAGATACATGAATAGGAAAGGTTTGGAGAGTTATGGGCCAGGAGCAAGCAGCTGGGACTAGTTTAGTTTGGGATTATGTTTGACATGGACTGGATGGACAGAAGGATTTGTTTCTGTACAGTATGACTCTTTGTAAAAGTAAATTGCTTGATGTATATATCATTCTTGTGTAATAGTCAGTTTTAGAGTATTTTTTTAAAAAATAGTCATTTTAGAAATACATTTTTAAAATGTGCTTTTCGTGTTTGTGCCTCTAAAAGCAGCTTAATCTTGAGAGCCCAATGGGACATGGTTAGTCTTCTTGGCAGGGCCAGTTTTGAGTGCAATTTTCTTTCAGCTAGCACAAAACAAAAATCGCAGAACTTTGATGTTGTGTTGAACATAATTTGCACTTGAAATTATTTGATCTCTTCTGACGGTTTAGCCAATTTCTGGCAAATTGAACTGAGAAGACCAGTGCAATTGAGCAGAAGATTTTTTAAATTGGATTCATAGATGGTGCGTTACTCTGTTTTTAACACTTTGACTCGTACTTGGTCTCTTGTGTTCCTACCCGCTGTGGGGATAACAGCTACTCAACAGAGACTTCCTATTCAATCCAAGGTTGACATCCCAGGGCTACAATGAACCAGGGTGAATCCCTCACTGCTCTGTCAAGAAAGAAAGCTCAGCTCTGGTCAGTTAAAGATATCCTGAAGCTTCCTTGAAACAAATGCAATTTCCCCATTAATCCATGGGATTTCATGATAACTCAAACTTGAGAAGAAACATCCTTGAAGGTGCCAACTGTTAGGAGTGTCCCTGATTGGATGAAATGGAGGCCAAGCTCTCTTTGAGTACACTCAGGACCCTCAAAGCCATAAAAGGTCATCTTCAATCCCAAGGAACTGTTTTAAAGACCATTTTGCTTTATTTTGGATTGAAGGTGAAAATCGAAAACTTTGTATGAAGATGTTTGCAGTTGGAGAAACATGTTATCTGGAGCAGAGTGTGAATTGTGATAGTGATTGAAATGTTGCTTCCTGAGAGAAATGAGAGAGCAGTCCAGACAAATAGGCATCCCCTATTGTGTGCTTCCAGGCAATTCTGCCTGGAGACAGTATTTTGATTGGCTTTTTAATTGGCACCCTGTCGTGTGCACAAGAGGGTTCAGCATAGGGACAATGTTCTGATTGGGCTGGCTGCAGGTTAACACAGAGCCAGTGAGGGGAATGAAACCACAGATGACGGAAGCCCCGGAAGCCTGCAGCATCAACATATTTTTTTGTCTCCCCCTGCCCCCCCACACCCGCCCCCCCCCCCCTCTCTCTCTCTCTCTCTATGTTCCTCTAGTCTGAAAAGTTAACCTCTCTGAGCAATTTCTCTGTTAAAGGATCAGGGAAGACCTACATTTGGAATTATTGAAAGGAAGAATGCTAAAGTCGAGAGTAAAAGAAAGATTAATTAGTGAACTAAAGACTGACCATTGCTGTACGAATAACATCAAGGTATAATTGAAGAAAGGAAAAACTAGTTTTGTGATTTTGGACCAGTGATTCAGAACTGTGTTCCTCTGACTATGTTTCTTTCATGATTACAGTATCTAGTTATTTTTGTGTTCAAGGGGCAAAAACCCAGTATTATTTTAAGCTAATTCAGTCAATTAGACAGTCACTCACAATTCAGCAGTTTGGTGGTTCAGAATTGTGACAGCTTGAGGAATGTTGTGGTTTGATTTATCATACACCATCCCCAACAAGTTCTGACACTGTTGAAGATGACTAATTGAGAAGATAAATACACCACCCAGGCATGATGACACACCTGACTAAGTATAAAACTCGACTCCATTTACTCCCCTTTGGTCCAGGAACTCCCAACCCACGTCCGTGACACCACCCATGCCCTCCACCTCCTCCGGAACTTCCAAATCCCCGGTCCCCAACACCTCATGTTTACCATGGACGTCCAGTCCCTGTACACCTGCATTCCCCGTGCAGATGGCCAAAAGGCCCTCCGCTTCTTCCTGTCCCACAGGCCCGACCAGTCCCCCTCCACTGACACCCTCATTTGTATGGCTGAACTGGTTTTTACCCTCAACAACTTGTCTTTCAATTCCTCCCACATCTACAGACAAAGCCGGTGGCCATGGGTATCCACATGGGACAAAGCTATGCCTGCCTCTTTGTAAGTTACGTGGAACAATCCCTCTTCTGTAGCTACTTTGGCCCTACACCCCACCTCTTCTTCAGTTACAGTGATGACTGTATCGGTGCCACCTCCTGCTCCCACGAGGAGCTTGAACAGTTCATCCACTTCACCAACACCTGCTACCCCAACCTTAAGTTCACCTGAGCCATCTCTGGTACCTCTCTCTCCTTCCCGGACCTCTCTGTCTCCATCTCTGGCGACCACCTGGAAACCCATATCCATTTCAAGCCCACCGGCTCCCACAGCTACCTAGAATACACCTCCTACCACCCACCTTCCTGCAACAATGCCACCCCCTATTCCCAATTCCCTCACATCCAGCGCATCTGCTCCCAGGATGAGGCATCCCACTCCTGTATATCTCAGATGTCCTCATTTTTCAAGGACCGCAACTTCCCCCTCTCAGTGGTCAAGAACGCCCTCAACCAGGTCTCCTGCATTTCCCGGAACTCATCCCTCTCACCCCCTCCCCACAATAACAACCAAAACAGAATCCTCCTCGTCCTCACGTACCATCCCACCAACCTCCGGATCCAGCGCATCATCCTCCAACACATCCACCATCTGCAATCTGACCCAACCACGAAAGACATTTTTCTCTCCCTACCCTTATCTGCTTTCCAGACGGACCACTTTCTCCAGGACTCCTTTGTCCACTCCCCTCCACACTCAGCACTTTCCCCTGCAACTGCAAGAAGTCCTACAGCTGCCCCAATACCTCCCCCAACACGCTCATCTCAGGCCCCAAGAAGACTTTTTCACATCAAGCAAATGTTCACCTGCACATCTACTAATGTGGTATACTGTATCTGCTGTTCCCGTCGTGGCCTCTTCTACATCAGGGAAACCAAGCGGAGGCTTGGGTACCGCTTTGCAGAACACCTCCGCTGGGTTCACACTAAACAACTGCACCTCCCAATCACAAACCATTTCAACTCCCTCTCCCATTCTTCAGACGACATGTCCATCCAGGGCCTCCTGCAGTGCCACAACGATTCCACCAAAGGTTGCAGGAACAGCAACTCATATTCAGCTTGGGAACCCTGCAGCCCAATGGTATCAATGTGGATTTCACAAGCTTCAAAATCTCCCCTCCTCCTACCGCATCCCAAAACCAGCCCAGCTTATCCCCATCTCCCTAACCTGTTCTTTCTCTCACCTATCCCATCCTCCCAACTCAAGCCGCACCCCTATTTCCTACCTACTAACCTCATCCCGCCCCCTTGACCTGTCCATCCTTCCTGGAGTAGCCTATCCCCACCCTACCTCCCCACCTACACTCACCTTTACTTGCTCCATCCCTGCCTTTTTAAGTTGTCTGTCTCCTCTCCACCTATCTTTTCCTCTATCCATCTTCTATCCGCCTCCCCCTCTCTCCCTATTTATTTCAGAAACCCCTTCCCCTCCCCCATTTCTGAAGAAGGGTCTAGGCCCAAAATGTCAGCCTTCCTGCTCCTCTGATGCTGCTTGGCCTGCTGTGTTCATCCAGCTCTACACCTTGGTATGTCAAGTATAAAACTGCTTTCTTTTATGCGTTCCTGGAATGCCAATGCTTTGAATGCTACATAAAGTGTGTAGATCAGGATTTACAATTCTCATTACAATATCGAAGAAAAAGCTTTGAAATGAGTGTTAATCAATTCTGGATTTTCTGGACATGTAATTCATATTCTGAATTGCTAATCAGCTGACAATCACAGATTTGTTGTTCATTCTTTCCTTGAACTTTTACTCAGAAGTTTTTTGCTATTATTCCTTAAAGGTTTACAATTCCTGTTCAGTTCTATACAAACTGTTTGGCCTCTACTACAGCAGTCTGAGCCAGACAGCTATGGGGCTCATGCCCCAGGCCGAAGGTCAGACTACAGAATCTAGAATAGCACGTCCATTGTAATTTAGACAGCATTCAGCATTGTTAAAGACTGTGCCTTTTCGATGAGATGTTAAACCAAGATCCGATCCTTCTCCGATATGATAAAATGTGAGGCTGGATGAACACAGCAGGCCAAGCAGCATCTCAGGAGCACAAAAGCTGACGTTTCGGGCCTAGACCCTTCATCAGAGATCCTGCCGCTCAACATTCTCCTAACACTCTGCCCAGATACAAACCTAAAGTGTGAGCAACTGAATAAGATAGTAGAGACCACCCAGTATACATTGTACTGATCAGGAATTGAAGTCAGGATAACTTTTTATGGGTTTTAAAACATATGCAAACAGTACTCTGAGAATCCAGCTATCAGCTAAATAAATACCTGAATAACAGTTACAAGTCGTACTGGGTCATAAAAGGACACTGACTTACCATAGCTGTTTGTGTGGTCGGCGACTTCAGTTGTAACTCAGGCTCAGTAGATTTGTTCAGCATTGTTGTGTTTGTACAGGAGATACATCTCCCCGTCCTGTAATGCAGATGAAATTATGAAGCTTCCTGCTTTCAATTTCTCATTGAGAGTTCAGCATCTACTTTAGTCTGGACCTAACATCAGACTCACTGAGTTAATGATATATAGTTACTTTAACCTCTCCAAATGCTGTCCTAGATTCTCTGATTACATACCTCATGTCCTCAGGGGCGGCATGGAAATGGCAGTGGGAATGGAAGACTCCACGGCATTGGGTGCAGCATTTCAGATCTCCTCCAGCTTTGCACACACCACAGCTGGGGTTCAGGGGCTGATTTTCACGGGTCTGCAACAAGATCTGAAAATATAAACACGTGGCATTAGGAATAGCATTACTCGTCCCAGACAGAGCAATGACAGAACAAGAATGAAACTTCCTGCCTTTAGCCTGGGGCAGCTGGATGCAGAAAGGACGGAAGTTGATTTTAAAGAGAAAGGGGATAAAGAAAAGGGGGAAGGGCTGCAATTATGAAAAGAGAGGGAACTAGGATAGCAGTGAGGGAAGAAAAGAAGGAATATTAAAGGTATAGGGTAACAGGGTGGATAGAAATGAAGCAGAGATGGATGGAGAAGCGGGTACTTGGATAAAGAAGAGGAAACATTGAGAACTAAACTATAGGATGCAGTATGAAGGTTACAATTGTTCAAATAAGGGCAGTGTCTTATGTCATCAATAACAGAAGGAGAGGGAAAATATCATATTGGAGGGACAAAAGGAAAACACAGACGTCCCAAAATGTAGTTATGAGATGGATGAGGGGGAATAAATAGATGTCAGAATGTCATCTGATGAGTTCAGAAGGGAACCAAAGCTTAAGATTGCTATGGTGGGATTGGGGAATGGGCATCCAGACTGATCATGAAGGAGAGAAGAGTGAGTTCCAAGACAATGAGGAACATTGATCCCGAACTGTGTTGATGAAAATGGGGTGCGGGGGTTGCGGGGGGGGGGGGGGGGGGGGGGCGGGTGCGGCCGAATGGGTGAGATTTGGAAATTCCAAGTTGTGTGCGCGATTGCAGAATGGTTAAGACATGGGAGAACCTTGGAGCTGAGATTGTGATAGTATGGGGAAGACTGGCACAGGAATAAATGCAAACATCATGTGATGGATTGTGTTACCCGCTGTTTCTGATTGGCAGTAAAAGAAGCTGAAGAGGAAGATGCAGCTGAAGAGGATGTTGAAGATGGTGCTGTGGTTATTGCTGTGGATGGTAGTCCAATGCTAGGAGGATGTTCTTTGTTGGCAAATGGTGATGATCTCAGCAGCTGCTCCAACTCTCCCACCAACTTCTGCTGATATAAGACCACCTAGTGCACAAAACAAGCAATCACTGTATAGGAAAGTGAGGAGGCATCAACACAAATTTATAAAACAAATCCCTGACAAAATGCAATTCCCAATTCCAGCAAAATGGATGGGAAGGAAGCTATTGGAGGGAAAACAGCCAGAAAGAGAAGACCATGTTGTGTGAAGAATTGGAGTGCAAAATACTGATGTGTAGTGACAGGAGCAGAGGGTAGGATCAGGGCTGAAGGAAATGTGATGGGGGAATAAGGGGAGTGCAGCTGAATGATGAGGGAGATCTGGTGAAATGACCAAGGCAGCTTTCTTCTGGATTGATTGAGGTAGATTGTTAGGAAAATAATTCAAGTTATTGGCAAAATTTTTGGTTAACTTCTGAAGTGTTAGTGAAGTTAGTCAATGTATCTTGGAGATATGAATGTTGGGATGATAAGTACACAGATGAAGATATAGGTAGCTAGCATTGAGATGTGACGCATTAACTAATGTTCAGTAGCTGTCAATAACAGCAGTTTTGAGCAATATTTGTAAAGATTAAAATGAGGATATAATTAGTATAATTTCATAGAATACACATCAGAGAAACAAGATATTCACCAAACTAATCCTTGGTGTTCAAACTGAAACCTCTCCTTTCTTTGCTGTTATAACACAATCAGTCATCATATTCTTGTCTAGCTTTTCCTTAAACACAATTCTACTATTTGTTTCAACTACTCCCTGTGCTAATGGGGTTTTACATTGTCATCACTCTGGGGACATAAGTTCCTTCAGGATTCCCTATTTGATTTTTTGGTGACTCGCATTTTAATGGTCATTAGTTTTGCTCTCCAGCAAAAGTGGAAATTTTATATCAGTGTGTACTCAACTAAAACCTTTCCTAATTTAATCATTATAAAATAGCCTAAAAGAATTCCAGTCTTTCTTTAGAGGCATAAGCTTCCATTTCTAGACTTGGATCTATGAGTTTTCCTTGAACTCTCCATACCTATAAAGGTAGCTGAACCTCAAGTTTTTATATCTTCTCCAGTTTTCAATTTTGAATCTCTGGAAAGAAACTTTAGCATTTAATTTGCTTTATTTTTAAAAATAGCCTAATAACCTACATCACAGCTTTTAGTAAGTTGTTTATTTGCACTCCGAGGTCTCTCTCCTCATCCATCCTATTTATAGAATCATAGAATCCCTACAGTGTGAAAGCTGGTCATTCGGCCCCCCTGAAGAATATCACACTCAGACCCACTTTCCTATGCTATCCCGGTAACCCTGCATTTCCCACGGCTAATCCACCTCACCTGCACATCTTTCAGACTGTGTGAGGAAACCAGAGCACCCGGAGGAAAGCAGACATGGGGAGAATGTGATAGATTCTTATTATGCAAATATTATGAGACTTCATTAATTTTCTTACCAGAGTGTATTAGTATCTCATACTTAACTCTATTCAAATTTGTTTACCAATTATTTTCTCATTCCACAAGTGTATTGGGAATATATTATTTTGCATTATATTTTATTGACTATCTGACAAATTTGGTGTCCTCTGCAAATTTGGATTTGTGATTCCAAAACCTAAATTATTAATACAAATGTTCAACATCTTAGTGAGCTCACTCATCCTTCAAGAAAATGACTTTCCATCTCTGTCACTCAAAATTACTACCCTTTATTCCCACTCTCTGTTTTCTGTCCTCCTCTTCTTTCTATACTTGGCCCCTGAGTTCTAGAAATGGAATAGACAGGGATTATTGAGCAGTGTCCTGGGTTTGGAAGTGAGATTTTAACTTGGTGGTGTTTTAGAGATGAAGGTAAGGATATTATTGTAAAGTGGAAGTTAAAGGTATTATTGGGAAGTATTTTTGAGATGGAAATGTATGTGTCATTGGGCAGTCATTGAAGGAAAATGGATTTAGGTGAAACCTGGTTTCACTTAGCACTGGTACCAATTGTACCGCAAGGCATCACTGCCATTGTGATTTTTCTAATCATAGGACAGTTGTGAATGAAATGGCTTAAAAAGGAGGCCTTTGATCTATATTTATGTGGCCGTACTATTTGGTTCACTAAGGATGCCAATCTTGGGTTGCTTTGGGCAGTTTTTTGCTGGTGCTTTCTCTTTGTATGACACTAAACATAGTTAACTCATTGGTCACAGATGTTACTTCAGCTGCTTTGAAGTTATGTTCTGTAGAACTGAGTGGGTTGATGGTGACCTCAGTTGGACATGACTTACTTGGACTCCTGCTGTGCTCTGCGATTGCTGATCCTTCTCGGATGCTGAGGATAATGTAGCTCGGGTGTCACCACCTTTGTTAATGCAGGATAAACATCTCCAGGTACCACTGAGCAGATAAAGAAACAAAATCATAATTTGTGATCGAGTAGTTCAGACAAGTCATCAGGAATACATTGGGAGAGCAAATACATTATTATAAATCTACAGATGAAGGTTTAAGATGCAAATATAAGAGTGTTATGGTTTCGTATATAATTATATTATAAACTGGAATCTATATGATGAAGCTTAAATTTGTAACAGGCTGTTATAACAGCTTTACAATGAGGGTAGAATGTGTTATAGAGAATATTATGACTGAGAGCTTTATAATGAGGATTGGCAATGTAAAAGAATATTGTAACTGAGAGTTTTATAACAAAAATGGGATTAGAACTGAAAGCTTTGTAGTGCGGGTCAACATAGGAAGTTGTTTATCACGGTTGTGATGCACCCCAAAGTCAAATATCCCACAAAATCTGAATGAAGGAAATGGATTGCAAAATTGGACAGTATGCATAATAGGCATTTTGAATTTTACAGCAATTCCATGAGTTAAACTTATTCCCACTGACTGTGCTTGTACATGGAAACAGGTAGCTTGTTTGGGATGCTGGAGGTTTCGGACTAATATGAAGTGGCACCAAGACATTGGCTCATAATTTAAACTGGCTCTTTTCCAGTATAGTCAGAAGTGCCATCTATTGCATCAGATGTTAAACTGAGGTCTGTCTACTGTAGCAGTAGATGTCAGTTATGTAGGTCCTGCTACATAAAGGAACTAACAGTAGCTTACCATCTAAATGATTGACTCTTGTTTCAAACTATTAAGTGTGTCTCCCTAATTGGCCAGAACTATAGAAAGTTCCAGAAAGCCAACTAAAAAGTATAAGAACAAGGATCACCTGCAAATTGCTCTGAGGAACTGTTCTTGGAATCATGAAGCCTTCTGAGGAGATCAGCATGACAAAAGACAGAGACCAGTTGACCATCCAGAGAGAGAGAGGAAAAGTAACTTCGCAGACCCAGAGGGAGAGGGCCACAGAGAGAGCGACTGCACAAATTTACAAGAGACTTGGGAAATATTGTAACCTTGTGGGGCCAAACAGGATTGCAGAAGCTATGTTTAGTATTAAAAGCTATTGTAACTTTGTTCTTAATAAAGTTGAGATGTTTTGTATTAGTGCCAGGTTGTGTCCATATTGAATTGAGTGCTTTGGTGTTGTAGGACATTCATAACATTCTGGTCAGAGTTGTCTGTAACTTGTTTAAAGTGGAACCAGACAACACAACACTCTTGGGTACAAGCAGGAAAAGTCATTGTGCCAGTTGAAGAAAGGGCAAAGAAAGTCACCTTGTATACTAGCCATTACTTATCCATTAAAGCCAACACCATGTAAATAAACTAAATAGATCATTAATGTTTTTGGAATCCAGTTGAATGCAGATTATCAGTCATATTCACCTACATAGCAACCATGACCGTACATCAAAAATAATTCATTGACTCCGCACCACATTGGAGGAGATGGTCTTGGCTGAATTGAATAACTAATTCCATGGTCACAGTATGTCCTCTAGCACCTCTCCTGAGTGGGCATTCTTCATGGTGGAGTCGCAGGTAAACAGGGTAGTGAGGAAGGCGTTTGGTGCCCTGGCCTTTATTGGTCAGTGCATTGAATATAGGAGTTGGGATTTCATGTTGTGGCTTTACAGGGCATTGTTCAGGCCACTTTTGGAATATCACATTCAATTCTGGTCTAAGATAATGAAATGTGAGGCTGGATGAACACAGCAGGCCAAGCAGCATCTCAGGAGCACAAAAGCTGACGTTTCGGGCCTAGACCCTTCATCAGAGAGGGGGATGGGGTGAGGGTTCTGGAATAAATAGGGAGAGAGGGGGAGGCGGACCGAAGATGGAGAGTAAAGAAGATGGGTAGAGAGGAGAGTATAGGTGGGGAGGTAGGGAGGGGATAGGTCAGTCCAGGGAAGACGGACAGGTCAGGGAGGTGGGATGAGGTTAGTAGGTAGGAAATGGAGGTGCGGCTTGGGGTGGGAGGAAGGGATGGGTGAGAGGAAGAACAGGTTAGGGAGACAGAGACAGGCTGGACTGGTTTTGGGATGCAGTGGGTGGAGGGGAAGATGCTGGTTGTGTGGTGCAGTGGGGGGAGGGGACGAACTGGGCTGGTCTCCCTGCTATACGCATGACGTTGTTAAACTTGAAAGGGTGCAGAAGAGATTTACAAGGATGTTGCCAGAGATGGAGAACTTAAGCCATGGGGAAAGGCTGAATAGGCTGGGGCTATTTTACCCGGAGCATCACAAGCTAAGGGATGACCTTACAGAGGTTTATAAAATCATGAGGGGCAAGGATAGGGTGAATAACCAAGGTCTTTTCCCCAGGGTAGGGGAGTCAAAAACTGGAGGGCATTGGTTTAAGGTCGGAAATTAGACAACACCAGGTTATAGGCCAACAGGTTTGATTTGAAATCACAAGCTTTCGGAACGTAGTCCCTTAAACTGGTGAACTGAGGGAGAAACACACTGACACAATTTACAGGCAGAGATATCAAAAGATCATACAAATAGAATGAGTGGAGTGTTGAATAATAAGTCGCTGCAGGCGATCAAAAGTGTCAGACAGTGTGAGTGAAGTGTCAACAGCTGAATAAAAAGCAAAGGGATGGCCTATAACCTGATTAAATGATTGCCAGTTCTGACATGCCACGCAGAAAAACTGCAATGACCTCCTCAGAAGACAGACTCACAATACGACCAATACAGAACACTTCGTCATCCAGTACTTGCCTGGAGTGGACAGACTGTGCTATGTTCTTCACAGCCTTCAACATGTCATTGATGATGACGAGCATCTCACCAAGGTCTTCCCCACGCCTCCACTTCTTCAAACAACCGCTAAATCTTAAACAGACCATTGCTCGTAGTAAACTACCCAGCTTCAGGACAACATCGACCATAACACCACACAACCCTGCCATGGCAACCTCGGCAAGACATGTCAGATCATTGACACGGACACAACCATCACATGTGGGAACACCACTCACCATGTACACGGCAGATACTCACGTGACTAGGCCAACGTTGTCCATCTCATATGCTACAGGCAAGAATGCTCCGAGGCATGGTATATTGGCGAAACCATGCAAATGCTACTAGGGACAAATCGACACTGAGCAACATTGGCCAGACAGGAATGTTCCCTCAAAATCAGGGAAAACTTCAGTGGTCAAGGACATTCAGCCTCCAATCTTCAGAAAAGTGTCCTCCAAGGTGGCCTTCATGATACATAACAACGCAGAATCACCAAGCAGAGGCTGACAGCCAAGTTCCGTACCCATGAAAACAGCCTCAGTCATGATCTTGGGTTCATGTCGCACTATATGTGACCCCAACACACTGTTCTGTGTCTGTAAAATCTTCCTTACTGTCATATTTTGACACCATTACCTTGATAAATTGTTATGATCTCTCGAACATAATTAGGTTATTCAGTTTTGGATTACTTATTATTTTGGTTAGATCCTCAGCATACAACCCTTATACCTATCATGTTATTGTACTCATTTGGTTTGCCTCCAGCACCACCTTATTTTTAATTTTTTGTAATTATATCTCTGCCTCATTTAATCAGATTATAGGTCATCCCTTCGCTTGTTATTCAGCTGTTGACACTTAACCCACACTGTCTGACACTTTTGATCACCTGCCCAGACTCATTAGTCGACACTCCACTCATACCATTTGTACGATGTTTTTATCTCTCTGCCCATGAATTCTGTGTCTGAGTGCTTCTCTCTCACTTCATCTTACGAAGGAGCTGCACTCCAAAAGCTTGTGATTTCAAATAAAATCTGTTAGACTATAACCTGGCGTTGTCTGATTTCTGACCTTGCCCACCTTAGTCCAAAACCGACACGTCCGTGTCATAGGTTTACGGTGAGAGAGGAAAGATATAAAAGGGGCCTGAGGGGCAACTTCTTCATGCAGAGGGTGATGTTTGTATGGAATGAACCACCAGAGGAAGTGGTGGAGGCTGGTATAATTACAGCATTTAAAAGGCATCTGGATGGGTATATGAATAGGAAGGGTTTGGAGGGATAATGAGCCAAATGCTGACACATGGAAGTAGATTAATATAGAATATCTGGTTGGGATGGACTAGTTGGACTGAAGGGTCTGTTTCCATGCTGTACATCTCTATGACTCTATGTGTTATCATAGACACTGGATACAGGCATGGCATCGAACTGTGGGAAACTGGACCCAAACAATTCCACTCTGTCTTGATATTGATGCATACACACACTCACAAGCTTCAACAAGATATTGATCAGAAATGATAGGAAAAATAAAGTCTGTACCTTAAAACATCTTTTGCAACCTCAGAGATACTAGGAACTGCCAATGCTGGAGCATGAGATAACGAGGTGTGGAGCTGGACAAACACAGCTGGCCAGGTAGCATCAGAGGAGCAGGAAAGGTGATGGTTTGGGTCTGGAAGGGTCCCGGCATGAAACATCAGCTTTCCTGCTCCTTTGATGCTGCCTGGTCTGCTGTGTTCATTCAGCTCTACACCTTGTTATTTCACAACCTCAGCTTGTTTCAAATTGGTTACCACTAAGGATATAATTTTGAAGTATGGTCACTATTGGAAACATGGCAATCAATTTGCAGAGAAAGGCCCTACAAGCAATAAACAAAATTCTTCATGAAACGTGGGCTTCACTGGCCAGGCCAGCAATTATTACCCATTTCTAATTGCCAGCAAGGTGATGACCTGCTTTCCTCAACCACTGCAGTCTAACTGGTACAGGGTGGATCCACAGTGCTGTGAGAAAGAGAGTTCCAGCATTTTGGATGCAGTGTCATTAAGGGAGACATTTCTAAATTTGAACAGTTTGGGACTCACATGGGATTGTGCAATGTGGTATTACCCAAATCTGCTATGCCCTTGTCCTTCTGGGTGGTGGAGATCATGGGCTTGGGAAGTGCTGTTGAAAAAGCCTTACTGAGTTACTGACCAACAGACACCAAATAAACTGCTTATGAATGTTGGGTGGATACTAGGGAGTACTGTGCTGTTTTAACTAGTGTCACAAGACTCTAAATATCCTATTGTGGGTACACACAGGGACTTTGGTTTAAAGTCTCATCCAAATGGTAGTGAAGAACAATAAGAAATTGCATTAAAATACCAATCCAGAATACGTGCTCTCAATTCCTGAGCACAGTTCAAACCCACAGCCTTCTGACTCTGAGATGAGGTGCCCCTTGTTGAGCCACAGCAACCCTGAGTTCGATGAAGTGATGATTTGTTTCCACAGCTCCAGTACTTACATGGGTATTTCTGTGAGGGGAGGTACAAGGCAGCCTAAATGAAAAGCCTTTGGACAACCATCGCAGCAGATCAGTTTACCTCCATCTCTGCACACTGCGCACTCATCATCGTTTTTCTGTTCAGACAGGAAATTAGGAAAAGGTGTGAGAGCCAACCAGAAGTAAACTCAGGCCTGGAGGGAACCGGGGTAACGACCTTGTAATTCTCACTCATACCTAACTTTTATGGATCTCATTATTTATCACTGGTCATTATGATTGACACTGCTCCAAAATAAATCCAATAAAGTATCTGGTTTCTTGACTTAGCCACTAGCAATCTGAGGCATGGCCTGCGCTCGTGCCTTTCCTTCTGTTCACAAGCAAAGCCTTTGCGCTCTCAAGCCCTCCTCAATATCCTGAGTGCCCTCAGTGTGCTCAGCCCTGGAAATATAGGGTTTGAACTCATTGTAAACTAAAAATGGCTAAGAGGCAATTTGATAGAAGTTTTCAAAATCATAAAGAGGTCTGGACTTGCATTAATTTCCTGGCACCACACCCCCCAAACCTTTAAACTAACATTTCTCAATGTTTCAAAGTCTTCATGGTCTTCTATCTCCACATCTGTAACATCGTCCAGCTATACAACACAGCCAGAACTGTCTACACTTGCTGCTGTGGTCTGCTGTGTATTCCAACCTCCCTTCACCCAGCTGAGGTATCTGTGGCCTCAGACAATTAGACCCCAAATTCAACCGCGATCAAAGGCTGTGTATAAATGGGTTGTCAGTGTTGTTCCTGATGCTCTGCAATACCTGCGCCTGGGGTATTCCTCTGCAGCGAGTGCCCAACTTCCAGGCCTTACTCCGACTCTTCCCTCCGGGATCGTCAGGCTTACTGAGAGCATGTGTTTCTCCAGTATCCTTAATTCCCTTTTTGGAAATTCCTGAATGGAATACATCAGATGTCAATATCCTTCACAACACCTATTACAGAACCATAGTACAGAAGGAGGCAATTCAGTCCATCATTTCTGTGTCAGCCCTTCGAAGGAGTTATCCAATTAAACTCATTCACCTACCCTACTATCAATCTTTCCCTCCTTCCATCATCCATCAAAACACACTTCTGAAAAGTACTCTCATCTCGCCTCTTGCATCAAGTATCTTCATGATATATCCCTGTTGATACTCAAAAAGGTTTCTCCTTATTTGCTCTGTAAAAACTTGTTCATGATTTGGATTCTCCTATGAACCTCTCTCTAGCTTTCTCTGCTGTAAAAAGAACATTCCCTGTTTCCCTTAACATTTCATCTGAATTCAAGTTACATATCCCCAGTACTGCTCTCCTAGGTCTTGACATCCTTCCTAAATTAGACACAGCGCTTCATTCGAGGCCAAACTAATGATTAATAAATGTTTAGTTCAACATCTTTGCTTTTGTGTTCTAAAGTTTTATCATATTATCACATCAAAGATTTGTGTGCATAAACCCTGAGGGTTCTGTGCCTTACACCCATTTGAAAATTATATCACTTAATCTAATTTGCTTCCCCTCGGTTTTCTTACCAATTTACATGGCACTACGTTTGTCTCCATTAAATTGCATTGAACATTTACTAAGCTGTGTATGGGTTCCCAAAATATTTTACTATCCTACTCAATATTGACTTCAGTTCTAAGTTTAGCATCTTCTACAAGATCATTTGGGGCCTAACTTGTGACTCAAAAGTTTAGCATAAAGTTCTTGCTTTTCTACAGTGGCAGTGTCTTAGGGTCTGCAGGATGATAGGGAGATGGAGCAGCGTCATAGAGCCATAGAATCAAACAGCTAGAAGCAGACCCTTTGGCCCAACAAGACCACGCTGACCATGTTCCAAAACTAAACTTCTTGCATTTGGCCCATATCCTTCCAAACCTTCCTTATTCATGAACTTATCCATATATCTTTTAAACATTATAACGGTACCTGCATCCATCACTTTCTCTGGAAGTTCATTCCACACATGAACCACTCTCTGTGTAAAAATGGTTGCCCCTCATGTCCTTTTTAAATCTTTTGCCTCTCACCTTCAAATGATGCCTCCTAGTTTTGAATTACTCTGCCTGAGGGAAAAGACCCTTGTCGTTCACCTTTTCTATGCCCAGTATGATTTTATAAACCTCAATAAGGCCATCCCTCAAACTGCTACGATTCAGTGAAAAAAGTGCCAGCCTTTCCCTTTTTTTTATATACCAAACCCTCCATTCCCATCAACATCCTGGTAAATCTTTACTGAACCCCCTCCAGTTTAAAAATATTCTTCCCATAACAGGATAACCAGAGACTATGAAGAGGACAAGCTCTATTTGATACCCTCTTCCATACTCCAAAGGCAGGAGGCTGTCTATCCAGCCTCAAATGCATGCTGCAGTTCAGTTTGGAAGCTCATCAGTGCTTTCCTGTATGCCAACCCACCAAGGCCTTCCCCTGTAACAGACCTCATCTTTGCCTCCTGAGAAGCTGAGAAATAAACCCTTCCATTGAAGTAAAGCAAGAGAAAAATTGAACTGTTTCACGAACTACAATATAGTTCTGTGCATAGATTGGAGAAGTTGGAATTGTTCTTTCTTGAACAGAGAGTGCCGAGCAGGCTTTTACTAGGGTTTAAGAAAAGTTGAAGATAAAAACAAAAAGAAAAATTGGTTCCAACAGTTCAAAGGTCAATAAACTGGACGGCATGGGCTTAATAAAATTGGCTAAAGAACCAAAGCTTTGAAAATCTTAAACTGAGCTGAAATAATTTTCAGAGTATTCAGAATTTTAGCATGTACATTATTTGGCTACACACAATAAATACATTATATCAATGGTCAAGCCAGGAGCTGCTCAGAGCAAGACAAAATGTTTTTTTTATGCTGTCTTGATGTTAGGAACTACAATTCAAGACTAGCCTTTAGCAGTGAATTGGATGAATACTTGTAGACAAAACTAATTGCAAAGATATGGACAATGAGTTAGAAAGCGGGATCAGCTGGTTTACTCTTCAAAAGAGTCACAGCAGACTCAGTGGGCTGATAGGCAACTTCTGTATTATTTCATGTCTGAACTAGTTTTTCTCTTCATTCTTCCAGCAATAATTCTCACATCAGAACCACTTGATAAATTTTGTGAACAGATGGAAAAAATCTCAAAATTATTACTAACTTTGAAAACCTCACTTAAATCCCTGTTTTTTTTAAATTTATTTCAGTGATAGGACTCATTGCTTGTTGTACATTCTTACATGAATCACTGCAAACGTTGTTTCTATGATCTCTTTGTATGGGTCATATATCTCTCCAAGAAAATGTTTATATAATTTGACAAGAGAATTGAGAAATTGAGGGAGGATACAGTTGTTTGTTTTACTGAATTTTTAACCTTTTTCATTGCCGTCAGTTTTCCTCTCCAGTTTTCAGATCGCCCTGGGACAAAATCTAGAATCCTCCAGCACAAAGAACCCCATTAGGACCAGGATGCCCATGGAGGCTCTTTGAAAATGGTCTCCTATTAGCACAACTTTGTTGTTCTTTCCGTGTAACCGTGCAAATTTTCCCTTTACAAGTACATCCAATTTCATTTTAAAGTTATTACTGAATCTGCTTCTCTGATCACCCTTTTTGGCAGCATATGTTCTTTATTAGTTCTTTTGTCAATTGTTATGTCCATCATTGAAGGTGGCCAGAGTGATATGTTCACCATTATTGGTTGCCTGTTTGTAAACTATACACTTTTTTATTCACTCATGGCATTCAGGTGTCGCTGTCTGGCCAGAATTTATTGCCTGTCCCTAGCTGCCCTGACTTGCTGGGCCATCTGAGAAGGCAGTTGAGAGACAACCACATTGCTTTGGGTTTGGAGTCACAATCAGGTAAGGATGGCAGATTTTCTTCCCTGAAGGGCATAAATGAACCAGATGGGTTCTTCCTGACAGTAGTTTCATGGTCATTGATAGATTCTTAATTTCAGATTTTTTTACAAATTGAATTCAATTTAATGCTGTAGCAGGATTTGAATTCAGATCCCAGGATCATTAGCTGGATTCCTGGATTAATAGTCTAGAGATAATGCCGCTAGGCCATCTCCTCCCCCAATTTTTATATATTTCAAAAATGTATGGGCAAATTGGAACGTGGTACACTGAGGGTGTGGCTCAACAAAGGACTGTCCAGTTTTGGGACAGCAGATGGATTTGGATCTGGAGCTTTTCTCATGGATCCAATAATGTTGAGAAATGAGACAGGCATTTTCTTTAGAGTATAGTGGGTTGTTTTATTTATGACATTGTTAATTGTTTAGAATTTGAGGATTACGACGGAAGCTGTGGGGCAATTTGTTACAAGTGCCAAAAGGTGAACAGCATTTTGAGCAGTTTGTTTGATGTGGGTTGTCCTAACAACTCTACAGTGAGGTGGAAGCTTTTACTTTTTTCAGCTTCATATCAGACAGATATTGAGCATGTCAAGTGGGAAACAGCCTCAAGGAAGAGATCTGCAATTCTATAATAATAGAGTTAACATAGCATTGTGGGTGTATGTGCTCCACTCTGTAAGGTCTCTATTCAGCTTAATACTGTGACCAGCCACTGGAACAATTTCTCCTTATCAGCTCTATCAAAAAATCTTCATAATTCTGAACACTTCAAATTCCAGATTAGTAACATTTCATCTCAAGAAAAATGAATACACTGACCAGCCACTGTTGGGCCTTTTAAATGTCACAAATTGTAATGAAACCTTATCGTCATCTTGAGTTAAACTCATACCGAGCCCGGGAAAGGTGGCTCAGGAAGGGAATATGGCCTGTTATGCACAATCTTTGGAAGTCACAGGGTGACACTCAGTGGTACACTGAGGTTGCAAGATGGTATAGAAATTCTACCATTGCATCCACCAAGCCACAAAACTCACTGAGGAAGTGAGCAAAGTTTCTTTTTGCAAAACAGTTTTGTCATGTCAGCTATGGGTCAGTCATTAACACTCTTGCCTCTGAGTCAGAAGCTCATGGGGCCAATTCCCACTCCAGGAATCGGATGCAAAAATCAAGGTCAACACTTCAATGAAGTCCTAAAGGAGAATAGCAATGTTGGAGCTGTTGAAACAGTGAATCAAAGTCCTGTCTGTCCTCTCAGGTTTGTGTCAAAAAGTCCCAAAGTACTGTATCAAAGAAGAGAGGAGGTGTCTCCCTAATGTCTTGGATGATATTTCATCCCTGAATCAACATCGTAGTAATAGATTATCTGGTATATCACACATTGCTATTTATGAGAACTTGTTTTGAACAAATTGGCTTGTATGTTTAAAAATTACAATAATTACTAAACTTCAGAAGTATTTATTTGGTTCTACTTTTTTTTGGAAGATATTTTGGTTGTCAACGATGGTTTATAAACGTAAAGCCAAAATATTACAGATGCCTAGAATCTGAAATAAAAACAAAAAATGCTGGAAATACTCTGCAGGTCTGGCTACTTCCATGGTGTGAGATACAGAATTTACTTTCCAGTCATGACCTTTCATCAGTACTGCACAAATACAAGTCTGCCTTCTCTTGTTTTACTTTTTACATACACGTCCTTGTGATTTGTAATGCACTGCATGAAATGGTGGTGGAAGTACATTCAATAACAACATTCTAAAGAAAAGTGGATAAGCAGAAAATTTGATGCGTTCTGGAAGAGAATTGAGATTTGGGAACAATTGTATTGACCTTCCAAAAGCCAGTCGAGTTATAATGGACCGAATGGCCTCCTTATCCATCTTATCGTTCTACGAATCTACAAATGGGTGGATTCTGATAAATCTCACCCCAATTTACGTTTCTTTTCATATTTCTAGCTCATAGTGCGAGAGCACTGAATTGAATTAGCTTTATTGTCACATGTACTCACATGAGTACAGTGTAACGTTTATAAGTTGCCACTTACAGCACCATCTTAGTAGTAAAGGTACTTAGGTGCAGCTTTTTCAGTTACAAGATTAGTTACAGTGTAATAATGTAACCACACATGGCACCATCTGAGGTACAGAGTACCTGGGTACTATTCATAGTTACAAAATGGAGAAATGAGGAAAAACAAAGTTACATTTCAGCTCCATTCGCATATTGGTCCCCATCCTGAGTGTGCATTGTGATTAGTTTAATACCTGATTCTAAGACTTGCTTGATGAGAATTCCCTTAACATTAGCATTCGAGGCAGAAAGTTCATTGGTTGCAGGATTGCTGTCTCTTTGAACTGATTGTGTTCCTTATTAAAAGGAAATACTAAAATAAGTACATACGAAAAATTTCAGGCACAACCACCAAACAAACAGTACAACACTTCACTGAACTAGGAAACATTTTATTGATGTACACAATTACAAAAATAAGAATAACAGAATAAGGAGATACTTAATAGCGCTCAACTAAGAGTTAACTCAATGAGAAAGGAGAATCTCTGGCAAGGATGCATCATCCATGGGCAAATAAACAAGTTGAGGATCACATCAAATTTAAAGAAACATTGTACAAATCTGTCAAGGTTAGTGGTAGGTCAGAAAATTGATCAGATTTTAAGAAACAGCAAAGAATGGCGAAAAAATAAACAGACAGAGGAATCAAAGAATGGCAAACAGATAGCCAGGTACAAAAACAGACAGCATGAGTTTCCACGGTATTTGAATAAGAAAAAAAAGTGACTGAGACTAGTTTTGTTCCTCTAGGTGGAATCTGGCAGAACTGATAAAGGAAAATAGGGAGATAGCAATAAGCATTTTGAATTTCTCTTCACTGCAGAAGTCTTGAAAAGCTTTTCAAAGAAACCTGAAAATTAAGATGTAAAAGGGGTAGAGGAACGTCAAACAATCCTTATCAACAAAGAAGACTTTTGGGCCTTAAGGGTGACAAGTCCCCAAAACCAGACGACCTGCATCCTTCAATCTCAAAAGAAGTAGCTCTTGAATTTGTAGAGGCATTGATTATAACCTTCCAATGTTCTCAAAAATCTGGGAGAGTCTAAGCAGATTGGAAACGGGGGAGATTAAAGGCAGTAAACCAAAGGGCTTTGAGACCAGCATTTAAGTTTATCAATGCCGTCAAGTTAGGAAGGAAAATAAATTTTCAAGGTTGGTGGGGGAGTGGGGTGGATAACACATCTACAAAAGGATATCCACAAGTGAATAGTGTATAATGTGGAATAGTGTAATCTCCATTATGGCAGGAAGAATGGAAAAGGAGGATATTATCTGTAACAACTGAAATTAAAGAGCTCTGTGTATAGGAAAATTTTAGTGTCTTGGTACATGATTCCTAACTAGCATGCAGTGTCAGCAAGTGATCAGAAGGGCAAGTGGAATGTTGGCACTTATTTCATGGTGAATAGAACCTACAGCCATTGAAAAGATACAGCAGAGCAGGGGACCATTCAGCCCAATTTGTCCATGACAATCCAAAGGCTTCCAAATACCCTTTCTAATTGCATCTTCCTGCACATAGCCTATAGTCATGCAGCTTACAGCACTTGAGGTGCAGATCCGGGTATGTTTTTAAGAGTTCTTTGTCTCCATTACCAACTCAGGCAGCAAATTGCAGATCCCCACCACCCCCTGCACAAAAAGGTTTTTCCTCGTGTTTCCTCTAATCCTTTTGCCACTAAGCTTAAATCTACAATCTCTGACTTTTGAACTCTCTGCCAATGGAAACAGAATCCTCTCATCTACTCTATCTTCATCCCTCACAATTCTGTATATCTCAATCAGAGAATCACTGTTCTCTGTTCCAAGGAAAACAACCCCAACCTCTCATTGTTGCTATAATTTTCCAGCCCAGGAAATATTCTAGTAAATCATTTTATGGGCAGCATGGTGGCTCAGTGGTTAGCACTGCAGCCTCACAGTGCCAGGGACATGGGTTTGTTTCCAGCCTCGGGCAACTGTCTGTGTGGAGTTTGCACATTCTCCCTGTGTCTGCGTGGGTTTCATCCGGGTGCTCCGGTTTCCTCCCACAGTCCAAAGATGTGCAGGCTAGGTGGATTGGCCATGCTAAATTGCCCATAGTGTTCAGGGGTGTGTGGGTTATAGGGAATGGTCCGGGATGGGATGCTTCAAGGGGCAGTGTAGACTTGTTGGGCTGAAGGGCCTGTTTCCACACTGTAAGGAATCTAATCTAATCTAATCTTCTTTGCCCTACCTTCAGAGCAATTACATCCTTCCTGTAAAGTGCAGTGACCATCCTTGAGTTCAATATTAAAGTCGGGAAGTTTCACTGTAGCTTTACTGTGCCTTGGTGAGACCACATCTGGAACACTGCTCACTGATTTGGACTCCTTTTCTTTAAAAAATGTATGCAATTGTGTTAGAAACAATTCAGAAAAGATTCACTCAGGGATAGTAAGAGCTGCTGATGCTGGAGTCAGAGATAACACAGTGTAGAGTTGGAGGAGCACAGCAGGCCAGGCAGCATCAGAAGAGCAGGAAAGTTGACGTCAACTTCCTGTGTTATCTCAGAAAAGATTCATACCTGGGATGGAGGGCTTTTCTCAGAAGAAAGGTTGAAAATGTTGTGCCTGTAATCCCTTGTGTTTAGACGAATGAGATGTTCTCCATTTGAAATACACAAGGTTACAAGATGAATTGATACGTGGCAGATACAAGGAAGCCAGTTAACACTGAGAAAACCCACTCTTAAAATGGAAAGAGATTTTCTTACTCTAAGAAGCAAAAACTGGTTCAAGCACAAACTTGTTGAATGGTAAAGTAGACTTAAAGCGCCAAATGATTTACTCCTGCTCCTAAATCCTCTGTTCACACCTCATTAACAAAGTCCCAGTTCATTGACACACAGAGTAATATCTCACTGACACACAGAGTAACATCTCACTGATACATAGAGTGACTTGCCTGTAGTGTTCAGGGGTGCATGGGTTATAGGGGGATGGGTCTAGGTGGATGGACTGCAAGGGGTGGTGTGGACTTCTTGGGCTGAAGGGCCTGTTTCCACACTTTAATCTAATCTAATCTAATCTCACTACACGTGGAGTATCATCTCACTGACAAAGAATAATATCTCACCGACGCACAGAGTAATATCTCACTGATACATAGAGAGACATCTCACTACACAGAGTGTTATCTCATTTTACACAGAGTAATGTTTCACTGATTCACAGATTTATATTTCTTCAATACACAGAATAGCATCTCACTAACAGAGAGATTTCACAGACAGAATTACATTTTCATGACACAAAGAAAATTGCCACTGGCAATTAGTCACATCTCACTGACACAAAGTAACATATCTTTCATACGCAGAGTACGATGTCATTGCTGCATGGAAGACCCAGGAACTCATGAAAATCAGTTAAAAGTCCTCAGGTCAGAAGGTCGGTCGTGGTCAAGGAAACACCTCTGAGTGGATCCAATTCCTGCCCCTTTGAAAACATGCTCCATATGGGCAGAAACTGAAAATCTGAGCTCAAAGGCATTGGGTGGGATAAGTCCTTCGATAGAGCTGTGGCTCTGCTTATGGAATGTGCCTTCCAAGCTGGGCATGAGTACAATGTTTGGGGGTGAGCCAAAATGTAACAGCCCCATTTCCTGAAGATCCTTGACACTGTCACTTGATCCAACCATGCTGGAATTCGAGATTACTTACCACTTCTTTGCGGCACTCTGACAATGTTAGTGTTCTCTGTTTTTCTCGCGATTCTTCCTTTCAATATTGCTCCTGAAAAGCAATATGGTTAATGTCATATTGCTGGAAAGCATTAAGTCAAGTATCCAGGTATTGTCATTCCCATTACTAGGGGCATTTAAGCGGCTATTAGACAGACATATGGATGATAGTATAAGGTAGGGGTGGAGGTTAGATAGACCTTAGGTTTAGGGTAAATGTTCGGCACAACATCGTGGGCTCCAGGGCCTGTGCTGTGCTGTAGTGTTCTAGGTCTTATGCTGTATTACTAGATGGCTCCTATGAGTGGCTCAGTTGATAGCCCATGAATTTCTGACTTACAAGGTTGTTCAATTCAGCATCAGTTTTGGACAATCCAGATATCTTCACTGGCATTTATCTGGCCAACCAAGGGCCTGAACTGGTCCATGGATTTCAAGACGAGGGAGCATATTTTTAAGGTGAGAAAAGAAAGATTTAAAAAATATGTGAGTGGCAATTTTGTTTTTACACAGAGTGATTCGTGTGTGGAATGAACTTCCAGAGGAAGTGGTGGATGCAGGTACAATTACAGTGTTTAAAAGACATTTAGGTAAGTACATAAATAATAAATATTTAGAGAGATATGGGCCAAGTGCAGGCAGGTGGGACTAGTTTAGTTTGGGATTATGGTTGCCATGGACTGATTGGACCAAAGGGTCTGTTTCCATGCTGAATCTGTGACACGATGATCAGTTGGGCCATCCACTCCTTGCCTGCCAGAGATAAAATACCAGTAAAGGCAGGTAGGTGCCCCTCTACCATCGACTGGCCAGTTCCAGGGAGGCCTTAACATCCCGACCCTGAGCATGATGAAGGAAAAACAATTACAGTATTGGATAACTGCCTGAAGAGAAGAAAAAAAAATGCAGGAATATGGGGAAAACACGGAGGATTGGGACTGGCCAAACCACATTTTCAGAGAAGCAGCACAGGCTTGATGTTCAGAATAAATGCCCCGTGTTCTGTAACCATCCCCTGATTCAAACCTATCCTTGAGCTTTGCCAATGATGTGCCATCATGGTAATGGCACTGAGGTATTAATTCAGAACCTGTGGAGTACTTGAATGTTGAGACTGTTTAATTTAGGCTGAGTAGTAATGAGTTAAAATAATATATGACTAGGAGCACAAAGTAGGGAAACTTTAGCTTTATGAAACAGTACATATTGTCGTATCTGCAACCTGCCTTTCCCTACTCTGAGAAGTCACAAAGGACAGACAGCAAAAAGCTGGAGCTCGCAACATCTGCACAATCTTATCTTCATCGCATTCTGCTTTAATTAATGTATATCTGGTTCCTAAGTAAAAACCTTGCCTTGTTAAAAATACAGTACAATTACAGTTTGTTTTAACTTGTTTGTACCACTGTATAAATTCTGCTTCTTTTTTGTACTTGTCGGAGTCTTCGGACCTGATCTTTTGTCAGCGTTGACTCTCATTGATATCACGAATAAAATCTCTTTGCCTTGAAGTCTGGGCCTTTGGTGTGTGATTTAATCTAGGGTCTTCGACAGAACCTTAGGGTGATATTCTGGGGACAAGAGCCCAAATATTACCACAGCAAATGGTGAAATTTGAATTCAACAAAAATCTGGAATTAAAACTTAAGCCCATGAGTAGCCATGCATTTATTGCTGTTTAAAGCCTATCTGGTTTATTAATTTCCCTCGGCGATAGAGATTGGCCAAAAATACCGGGTATGGCATGTGAGACTCCAGGCCAATGGCAATGTGCTTGACTTTTAACTGCTCTCTGGGCCATTTGGGATGGGCAATAAATGCTGACCCAGCCTGTGACCCTCTCATCCATGAAGGAAAAGTGCCAAGTGAACAGGTGCTGAAATTGGCAGCCCACCTGTCATATTTGGATAATTAAATAAAGGTCATTTTAACAAGACATAAAGAACATGCTGCTGGTGCCAAAATATGTTCGGCATGGATGGTCAAGCAGGCTGTTGTTAACAGCCTTCATGTGGAAAGGATGTAAGGAAGGGGAGCACTTCATTTGGGAGGGGTGTTCAGCATGCATTAGGGGCACCATTACCCATCCAAGATATAAGCCTCCTTCCATTCACACTATCAACCTCTCGCCCTTCTTCCTGGGATCTGGAATTGCTCACCACTCTAAACCAACAGGGCTTAACCTTCCTGGCACAGACAAGGTCCTCCTCGTGTTCTTTCCTGCACTCCTGGCAGTGCTCACTGATGAACTCCGGCACTGAAAGGAGTGTTGAAGCTGTAGCCCAGTCAGATTAGCTAGGGTCTCTTCCTGAGTGAAGCGTGTAGTCCTACTGTCAGGACATTTAGCTCATTCACAGTGTGTTATGGTTATGAGACAGGCTATCTCAGACTGTGTGTGTGTGTGTGTGTGTGTGTGTGTGTGTGTGTGTGTGTGTGTGTGTGTGTGTGTACACTCAGGTCTCAGTACTGCGTGTCTGCGTGAGAATGATTGAACATGTGTCTGTGTGAATACCTTTGAATGTGTACAGGCCTCAGTATTTGGGGTGTGTGTTTCTGTACTTGATCTATTTGAGTGTAGAGACATCAGTACTACAGCTATAGGACTTAAAAATTGTATATTTGAACTTGGAATGACGTGAACTCATTGATTTTGCCGAATGGACTGTTTAATGCTGCACTCGAGGGCTCCTTATAGAATGTTATCTTACCTGGTGTCTCCCTATTATTGCTACATTTTGTATTCATGCCGGCAGCACTGACTGGTGACTCCTCGGGAGATTTTCGTTTTAGCGGAGGCCTTGTTGTTATCTGATTGGGAGACATTCTGGGGGTCTTCCTTCCTCGTCTCAGTTTATTAAGGTCAAGGTCTGTAAATTCCAAGCAGAACAGTGAATTATTTTCACTTTCCTGCTGCAGTCTTATAAAAATATCAACCTACTAGGATGACCAATTCTGGTTGGAGGCATTGTTGCAAGTTTGATCTATGAAGTGTTCTGGCTGCACAACCGTTGACTGACAATACAAGGAAAAGGATCCTACAGTTCACTAAGTCTTAGTTTTGAGAACATCCCTCCTCCCTACTAGTTTCATCTAGTGAGATCCTTCTGTTTTATTTACTTGTTCCTCATTCACCCAGCAGCAGAAGTAATCATTCAAGTTCATTTGTGTTTCACTTAGCCAACACCAATTGCGCCTGTCTGTAGCTATCTGCTCTGAGCAGTAGAGGAAAAGGCTAATCATGATTATGTTTAATATGCATATGGTTCGGCTTCCTCTGACTGCAAACACCAGGCTAATATTACTATTAGTGGTACCTCAAATGAGTCTCTGCTATTATTGCATTGCAGCAGAAGAATTAAGTTGCTAATATTTGGGCCACCAGGGGCAGTGCCCATGATAGGAATTGCTGAAAGTTTCAGTTGGGAGACCAAACTAGGTGTGGGAATTACCAGAAACAAGTCTGTGAACAGACAATGGTCAACATAAGCACAGGGGCAACCATTTACATCCCAGCCGTTCATTTGGATACAGATGCTTATGGTTGTTTGTTTGCTCGCCAACCCGGTTGTTCTGTGGTGTGCAGATGTTTTGTTACCATTCTAGGCAACATCATCAGTGTGACCTCTAATTGAAGCATAGGTGTTCTGTTCTGTTCCAAGTTAGTGTGATTCTCTGGTGTCACTTGTCGCTTCCGGTTCTGCTTCTCAGCAGCAATCTGTATACAGGCTCTCTTTCTATGTGCTTGTTAATGGAAACCCATGTTCAGAAATAGGCCTCCAGAAATTCCCTTGCATATCTGTTGTTCATTTGTCCCAGTATCATCACTTTGTCCCAGTTGAACTGATGTCCTTCGTTGTCTGTGTGTATTGAGACAAGTGAATATTGTTAGTGTCTTTTTACGCCAGCTGGTGTTCGTGTATCCTGGTTGTCAGTTTCCTCCCTGTTTGTCCAATGTAATGTTTATTGCACTCACTGTATGGGATTCTGTACACATGTTAATCCTGTGTACTGTTGGTATGAAGTCTTTAGTCTTTGATAGCTTTTGATGCAGTGTTGATGCAAGTTTCAGTGCAATCATGATCCTATGCTGTCTAAGGTGTCTGGTTGTCATTTCTGATTTTTTTTTGAGGTAGGTTAGCGTTGCTAGTGTCTTCTATTGTACTCTGGCCTCTGACTGTTGTTTGTTTTGTAGGCATCAGCAGATGAAACTTCTTGGGTATCTGTTGTCAATAAATACTTTGTGCAGGTGTTCCTCTTCCATTCTCTGGAGTTCTGGGGTGTTGCAATGTGATAAGGCTCGTTTAGATAGTGTCTTAATGCTGCTCTGTTTGTGTATGGTGGGGTGGTTGCTATTGAAGTTAAGGATTTAGCCCGTGTGTGTGGCCTTCTTGCACACTTGGGTCTGGAAATTCACCGTTTGTAAATCTCTCTACCATTACGTCTAAGAATGGGAGCTGTTTGTTGTTTCGTTCCTCTCTAGTAAATGTTCTGTTTATGAAGATGATATGAACAAGTTGGTGGGTTTCTCCTATTTTTCTGCATTTGATTATTACAAATATGTCACCCATGTATCTTCTCCACAGTTTCGGTTGGATTATAGGAAGGCCTGTGTATTCCAGTCTCTGCAACACTGCTTCTGCAGTGAGACCTGAGATGGGTGATCCCATCGGTGTGCCACTGATCTGTTTGTATACTTGACCATTGAACATGAAGTCCATTGTGAGGCATAAGTCTAGTAGTTTCAGTCAGCTCTCCTTGCTGATGTTATTGTTGGCATTCAGGGTCGGTGCTCCTGGTCCTCCTAGTAGTGTGGCTAGTGTCTCTCTGGCTAACAGTATGTCAATGGATGTAAATGGTGCTGTAACGTCACCTAAATAAACTATGTTCTTATATAAAAGACAGAGAAAGAAAGAGGGACCCACACGATAAATGGAACATTAGGATGTCAGTTAGCTCAGTTGGCTGGATGGCTGTTTTGCGATGTAAGGTGATGCCAACTGCAATGGGTTGAACCACTGCATGGGCTGAGGTGCTCCCCTTCTCAACCTTTCCCCTCACCTGAAGTGTGGTTACCCTCAGGTTAAACCACCACGAGTCTATTGAGAGAGCAGCCCTATGGTATCATGGGAGTATGGTAACCTTAGGTTGTTAAATTTGACATAGCCCAAATGTAGCAGGGGCAGGAAAACTACACAATACCAGATACAGATCCAATCAGAACCATGATTTTAACAAAGACAGATATAAATTGAGAGACAGGCCTGGATTTTCATCCTCGGATTGCAAGTGGGGCCATTTCCTAATGTCCCAGTGCTGCCTCCTGCCCAGAAGGCCAGTCCACCTGAATTTCATGACAGAATGTGAGTGATGTCTGTAGTGAGAGATGCCAACTCCTGACCAGCAGGCCTGAGACTGCATGCTGAGGCAGGCAGGGTTGAAAGCCCACCACCATTAATGACACATTGACCCAGTTAGAGTCATAGAGTCATAGAGATGTACAGCATGGAAACAGACCCTTTGGTCCAACTCATTTATACCAACTAGATATCCTCAATTCATCTATTCCCATTTGACAGTATTAGGTTCATATCCCTCTAAACATTTCCTATTCATGTACACATCCTGATGCCTTTTAAATTGTACCAGCCTCCACCACTTCCTCGAGCAGTTTCATTCCATACATGCACCACTGTCTGTGTGAAAAAGTTGCCCCTTAGATCCCTTTTAAATATTTCTCCCTTTCATTTTAAATCTATACTCTCCAGTTTAGTACTCCCTTACACCGGTGAAAAGACTTCCTATGTTCACCTGATCCATGCCCCTCATGATTTTATAAACTTCTCTTAAGTTAACCCTCAGCTTCCAATGCTCCATGGAAAATAGTACCAGCTTGTTTAGCCTCTCTCTATACCTCAAACCCCAGCAACATTCTCATAAACCTTTTCTGAACCCTTTCAAATTTCACAACACTTCTCCTATAATAGGGAGATCAAAACTGAATGCAGTGTTCCAAAAGTAGTCTAATCAATGTCCTGTAAAGGTAAGGATGGCAGTTTCCCTCCCTAAAGGACATTAGTGAACCAGATGGGCTTTTCTGACAATTGACAATGGATTCATGTTCTTCATTAGATTCTTAATTCCAGATATCTTATTGAATTCAAATTCCACCATCTGCTGTGGTGGGATTTGAACCTGGGACCCCAGAGCATTACCTGGGTCTCTGGATTAACAGTTTAGTGATAATACCACTAGGCCATTGCTTACCCATACCTCCTTATACTCCCACATCTACACAACAAGCACTCACTGATGTTTCTTTGGTGAAACACCACTGTCAGTAATGATATGATCTGAATATTTACTGTCCTACAAATATTAGCTCACATAATACACACCACATAGCTCAGGTTCTTATTGAGACATGTGTCTTGAAGTTTAATAACAACAGTAAAAATTCACTCTGCTGTTATTTCACAAACTTATAAATAATGTGGATAAATAATGCATTAGGAAGGCAATTACAGGACAGACAGCTTGCTATCAACACCTTGGGAGTTGCCATTGACCTGAAACTAAACCGGAACAGTAAATATTTGTATGCAAATATTGTTGCTGCACCGACAAATCAGAAGTCTGATGGAATATGTGCCACTTGCCTGGATGAGGGTAGTTCTAACAACACTAAAGATGCTCAACACCAAACAGAAAACAACAATCCATTCTTGATTGGCACTCCATCACTAATGTCAACATTTGCTTCCTCCATTACTGATGCACATAGCAGCAGTGCGTACAATACAAGATGCATTTCAACAATTTACATAGGTTTCTTAGACTGCAGCTTCTAACCCTGTGACCTCCAGCACCTAAAAGGACAGGGCAGCAGATGCATGGGAACACATAAGTGCCCTCAAAATTAGATGCCATCCTGACTTGGAATTATATTGCTGTTCCTTCACTGATGCTGGGTCAAAACCCTGGAATTCCCCTTCCTAACAGCACTCTGAGTGTACCTACACAACAAGGATTACAGCGGTTCAAAAAGACAGCTCATCATTGCCTTCTGAAGCACAATTAGGAATGGGCAATAAATACTGGCCTAGCCAGTGGTTCATACATCCTTTGAATGAATTTATATTTAAAAAAAAGAAAGAGATAGGCAAACAGTCAAAGTGCAACAAAATAGCCATATTTGAACTATTTCACCCTCAGTCTCCTGTTGCACACTCTGCTCACATGATTTTAAAAAAATACAGACCTGCATATACTGACAGTAAATAAGACATAGCAAATCATTTTGATTTTCTGTGATATTGTAAAATGAATGATAGAGAATTGGGAACCTGGTTTATCTTGCTCTTGATGGAAATAGGGTGAGACATAGAAAAGGCTATTGAATCACAATTACCCTGTTCTCAATTAAAAGCAACCAATGGCAAAGGACAGAAGCAAGTTCACAAGAACAGAAACAGGAAACTAAGGGAGTGCGACTGACAAAACCACAAAGGCTAGTAAGAAAAATTGTCGAGAGGACACCCAAAACTCAAGAGAGAGGGTAATAGCAAGGGAGTGAAAAAGACAAATGCAGAGAAATAAACAGTGAAAAATAAATCAACGTACACAAATGTTACCCTGTAATTGTATCCCTGTCAATTCTCTTCACAATCTGTTGTAGTTTTGTTATCACAGTCTCCTAGATTGTAAGAAACTTAACACACACTGATTGTTTCCTGTCCATCCTGTGGCAGATAGACGTATCAATCTCTTCACTTGCCTTTTGGAAAGCTGTGGTAAACTGGCTGGAGTTTGGGGTACCGCTCCAGATTGTAATCTTTGAAGAGATTCTTCCAGAACTCACTGATGGATCCATTGCTCTTCTCCAGGATCCATGTGAGGACAGTGTACACGGCCTTGTTGCTACCCTTCTGTTCCTTCAGCTGTAATGTTTCCTGTTGAAAATCAATTAGTAACTTGTCATTAATCTGAGTGTGTAAGGTTGTTGACTTGCTTGCCAAGCTGACTTTGTTTTCATTCAGACGTTTTGTCACCATGCTAGTTAGCATCATCAGTGAGGCCTCCGATGAAGCAATGTTATTCTACTCTGCTTAGAGTTTATACTGTCCAGTCTGTTATGGTGAGTTGTGTCATTTCAGTTCTGTTCTGTATGTATTTCTATATGAATCCAATTCTATATGCTTGTTGATTGCATTATGGGTTGAGAACCAGGCCCCTGGGAATTCCTGTGTATGTCTGTGTTTGGCTTGCGTTACTATGGTTATGTGTCCCAGTCAAATTGATGGCCTTCATTGTCCAAGTGTACTGATATTAAGGCAAGTTCTTTGTTTAGCTGTTAGCTGATGTTCGTGTATTCTGATGGCTAGTTTCTTTCTTGTATGTCCAATGTAATGCTTGTGGCAGTCATTGCTTGGTACTTTGTAGACTACATTGGTTCTGCATCTTGTAGGAATGGGGTCTTTAATCCTTGTGTTTATCGTAGAGGGGCTGTGGGCTTGTGGGCTACCATGATTCGTAAGGGTTGTAGGAATCTCGTTGTCACTTCTGATATGCTCTTGATATGGAGCAGTGTGGCCAGCGTGAGTCGGTCATTCAAAGACTAGAACACACGACCCTTTTCCTCATTCAATCTAAACTATGGGTCCGGTACATGGACGACACATTTGTCATCATTAAATGCACCGAACTAGAATGTACCTGCCACCTCATGAACAACATATTCGTGGGGATCAAATTCATGACAGAAGAAGAAAACAACAATCAGCTTCTGTTTCTGGATGTCAGAGCTGAATGGATGACCAACGGGGAATTCCAAACCTAGATACACAAGAAAGAAACCCACTCTGACCAAATCCCCAACTTTCACAGCAAGCACTCCAATGTCCACAAACAAAGCTGCATTAGGACACTATTTAAATTGGCTATGACTCTCAGCAACATGCAGGAAAATGGAAGAGCACCTACACAAAATCTTTGCTACAAACGGATATCCCTGCAACTTCATCTGCAGGTGCCTACTAAACAGACAAAAACAAGAGGACACAGTATGCCCCAACACACTGGCCACACTGCCCCACATCACGAACATATCAGAACTGACAATGAGACTCCCACGAACACTAGGAATCATGGTAGCCCACAAGCCCACAACCCGACTACAATAAACACTCACAAGAATTAAAGACACCATTTTCACAACATGCAGAATCAACATAGTTGACAAAATGCCATGCAATGACTGCCACAATCATCACATTAGACAGACAAGAAGGAAACTAGCCATCAGAATATACGAACATCAGCTAGCAGCAAATTACACAATGAACTTTCCCTAATATCAGTACTCAGACAATGAAGGCCATCAGTTTAACAGGGACAACATAACGATTAGTAGCCGAAGCCAAATACAGACACACATGGGAATTCCTAAAAGCATGGTTCTCAACCCTTAATGCAATCAACAAACATATCGAATTGGACTTTGTATACAAGCCCATACGGAACAGAACTGGAAATGATACAAGTCACCATAACAGACCAGACAGTATAAATTCCAAGCGGAGTAGAATAAGATCGCTGATGATGTTACCTAGCATGGTGACCAAACATCTGAATGAAAACATGCCAGCTCAGCAAGCAAGTCAACAAGCTCACCCACAACCCAAGCTGCAAATCTTTGCCAAAACCTTAAGTGTGAGTGTATTTCAGTGATTCCAGAAATAAGAGGCTGAGACTGTATGACAGAAAGATAGAAACAATTCCTTCAAATGGTTACTCATATTTAAAGTCAAACATTTCTGCCAAGTACTGGTCTCTTTGCGATCGCTCACATACTTTCATATTTTCATTTGTGGACTACTTCATGCTGGTTGTGGTTTCACACATGATTTTTTTCTCAACTACCTTTTCCTAGCTTGCTCTCTTCCTATTTTAGAACATTTTATTTAATTTCAGTTTCAAATCCTCTAGCAGTTGCATCATTTCTCATGTTCCCAACTTCATTTTCTCTTCACTCTTCTTGTTCTTGCTGTTACTATCTTACTCACATTCTTATTCTTTCTCTCTCTCTGATGTTCTCTTTCAATCTCATGTTCTGATCCTCACATTCTCTCTGCAATGTTCTTTCTCTCGAACAGGTTTTGTCCTAGAGTTATCTATCCAAGTGAGAGCTCGAGCTCTTTCAATACAGACTTGATACCTGATATCTGAGCCAGGGCACTGCTGTTGATTAATCCATCAGCCTGTACAGAGGTCATTACTTGATAGACATTTCCAGTCCTGAAACCTTCTGTGTTTCTACAACACACAGTAATAGTTTGATTTGTATCAGTCTATAGTCATGACTTCACATCGCTTGGCTGAACACTGACCCATTTTCATACCTTGAATATTTGCTCTGTGATGACATTGTGATCCACCAGTCCATGTAGAAATGGGAAGAGGTCATCGATGGCCATTGAAATCTCAGTCCTGTTCATCTTCAAGATGTGTCTGAGATCCACCTCGGGAGTTTTATCAGAGCTTGACATTCTGTGGATGAGTGGACAGAAGGTAAACTGTCTATAGAGGCTTCAACATTGCACTGATCTGAAAGTGTACTGAAAGACAGCAGTTCCTGAGCCAAACACTCGGCCAAACCAGCAGCAGCTCCCTGAACTAGAACCAGAAATTACACCCAAAACTGCAGCAGCTTCTCAACCTGAACTAGAAATTAAACCCAAATCAGGTACAGCTCCTGAAGCACAGCCTGAAATTAAATCATATCCAGGTGCAGCTCCTGAATCAGCAACTCGACCCAAAGTTGAAATGTCACATGAAACAGAGTCTGTCCTGAAACCTTGACGAGAGCCTGTCAAGGATCTGATGCATGAAACGAAGCTTGTTAACAACCAGATATGTACTCAAACTGGGACTGATGTATGAATTAGGACGAGACCCAGGATGACATCTGGAATTAGGATTGAAGCCAGTAAACAAACCAAGAGCCAGTCCAATAACAACGGAGAGCTTCCATACATAAAATTCACCAAGCTTGAGAAGGATTCAACATTAGGATTTCTGGAACCTTAAGAATTATAGAATCTTGTTGCACAGAAGGAAGTCATTTGATCTAGCACATCTCTGCCAGCTCTTGGAAAGTGTGTCCAATTTAGTCTCATATCACAGCCTTTTCCATGTAAACTTGCAATGACTATTTGAGGTACATGTGATTCAGGTACACTTGTGCAATCCAAAACGTAACATGAAAAGAACTTTTAATATTTCCTCTACTGCCACCTCTGGTAACTAATTTGCTAGAAAAATAAAATTTCTCCCTCCTTGCTCCTGCAAAATCTGTTGTAATTTTGATCATCATAATTACATCTATTCTTAATCTCATCTGTTTCCTAGAACAACAATTCCAGCTTTGGAAATCTTTCAGCATTGCTAAAGTTCCACATTCTAGGTACAATTGTCTCTTCCTTTGGCAAGGCCCTGGCATCCTTTCTAAAGGGTGATCCCCAGAACAAGACACAACACTCCAGCTGAAGCCCAGCTAGTGATATGTGAAGGGTGATTTCCTTGTATTTGTCCCTATGTACAAAGTCACCTCACCCATGTCCTTTCCTAATTACCTTATTAACTTGTGCTGCCACCATCAAAGATTTTAGAATACCTCACTCCCCTCACAGGGGTACATTTATATTATACTGTCTTCATTTTAATCCCCAAAGTGTATCACCTTAATACCTACCTGTATTAAGTTGGATCTATCATTCATCTGTCAAAATCACTGTCCTAATTGGTCCCAAAGTCTGCCATTATCTTCCACATAATTTACCATGTCACCAAGTTCTTGCATCATCCACAAATATCAAAACTGCACTTCTTAAAACCAGGTCCAGACGATTTACAAGAACAATCGTCTTCATACCAATGTTTGGTTTCTCCATCATATACTTTGTTCCAGCCAAAAAAGCAACCATTCACCACTCACGTTGCCGTAGTCTGACCACACCATGGCTACTCCTCATTAGAGAGAGGCCAACTGGTGCTGGTTTAACCTGAGGGTCACCATACCTCACACGAGGGGAGAAGTTGAGAAGGAGAGTCCTTCATGGTAAGCTCAGCTGACGTGTGGATTGAGCCCAAGCTGACAGCATTGCACTGCTTCACAAACCAACCACCCAGCCAACTTCTCAGTTAAGTGCCCAAGATACTACGATCCCTTTAATTCTATGTGCTTCTATTTGCTGAATAAGTCAGTTATATAGCACTGTATAACTGACTTTTAAAAGTCATATTTATGATATATACTGGTCTACCTATATCAATCTGCACTGTTACCTCATCAAAAAGTCAATTAAATTAGTTACATTTGTCTTTATGACAGATTCAGTTGACTCTTATTAATCCATGCTTCTTCTATGAAAATTAATTTTGTCCTTTATGATATATTTGATTCTTGTTGTTGTATCTGATAAATCTATAGTTGCAACATCTATATTTTTCCCCTGCTTTGACCAACAGTTTACTTTTTATCACTGGCAAGGTCACCATTTATTCTCCATCCTTATTTGCACAATGGCAGCTCAGATCAACCACATTGCTATGATTCTGAAGTGACATGAAGGCCAGATAAGGAGGGCACTGTTCCTTCCCTAAAGAGCATTAGTGAATCAGACGGGTACCTTACGGCAGCTAACTGTTCCAGATTTTTAAAAAAAATAAATTCAAATGTCATCGTTTGCAACAGTGGGATTCACCAAAGTCTACACAGCATTAACCCGGGTCTCTAGATTACTAGTTCAGTGATATTACCGCAATGCAACTATCTCCCTTCAAATTGTCGCATTCACAATCATATTGCTATATAGCCAAGACACGTAGAAAACAGAAGTACATTTGGGTAATGTATAACCTTTGGTTCATGAGTAGAATGAACTTCCAGAGGAAGTGGTAGATGCGACTATATTTACAATGTCTAAAAGACATTTAGATAAGTACATGGATAAGAAATGTTTGGAGGGATATGGGCCAGGTGTAGGCAGGTGGGACTATCTTATTTTGGGATTATGGCCAGCATAGACTGGTTGGACTGAAGGATCTGTTTCCATGAAGTATTACTCTATGACTCTGCAACTATGATATTCAGAAGCAAGAAGTGAATGTACAGTTCTGGATAACATTTTGCATAAGAGACTGAGAGGGTCTGAAAGAGCTGGGGAATGCTGTGGGTGCCATCCATTGATATGATATCAAAGAGACTAATGGGCAATACAACTTAGGGTCTCAAAGGAGTGAAGCCTAACATCTATTCTTCCTCAAAATCTCTGTAATAAAGTTTATCATTTCATTTTAACCTGTGACTAGTTGCTAACATGCAAGAAACTATATCTTGTTAACTACATGGTTGGACCTAGACATGATTTCCTTTAGCATACTAAACCAAGCAGTCCCCTTAATTTCCTACACTCAAAGAGGATGGTAGCAGCAAACTTTATTATGAGCAGCAGATTAACAGAGTATAGTGAACCGAGACGCTCGTAAAACACTTCTGTCTGTAGCTGAGGGTGTGATGAAAGAGGTGGGTAATTTTGCTATTCTCTCCAAATTTGGCTGACTCCAAACAACATTTTGTAATTTCTTTTATTTCTATCTCTCATTCAGTTAGGTACTGAATTAGCTGAGTGTGCTTAAGAATTAATTTTATTTACACTAATTTCATTGAAATGGTAGTTTCTTCTAGGAGCTGTAATAAAACTAGATATCAAGAATATGATTTTTCCATTGCTCCACATTGCTGTAGCTCAAGGTTCAAACCTGGGACTTTACTGACAGGTTCTCTGAGCTTTTAGCTGGATTAACACATTGAGAATGTACAAGCCCAAAAGAGGGAACTTCATCAATTAGTTCTTTGTCTTCAGGACCTCTTATGGATAGAGATTTAATCCATTTCAAATTTCTGCAAATTTCTACTCATTGAGATCCCTGTGTAGAGCAGGTCAGATCCACTGGAATCCTATGTGGGCAGGATCTCAACTTTGGGACCCTTGAATCTTATCCAATCAAACCCCTTAAAATGTGGAATCTCAGCTGTCAGGGTGCCTCCTTCAGGGGTCAAATCACATCTTTTATCTACTTCAAATCCACCACTTTAATGATATGCACGATAATGTCAGTTGTTTGTGAATTTTTTTAAATTCGCAAACACTGAGGAGGTAACTCGGAAAGTGTCTACGAGTGTCGTCCAATCTGTCTGTTCTTTTGTAAGAGTTTTGTGCAGCTGTTTATGATCTAAAGAGTCAGGCAGTACACTGATGTGGAAGCTGACTGCTTCTGGACTGTGACTGCGACTCTGCTGCTGGTCACTGAGCTTGATAAGTGCTTTCTGCACCAGGATGCTTCCTCCTAAGCCAGTAGAGAAAGCCCCTAAATGATCAGATGAGCCTCTCAACTCTGCTGTTCATTGTAGTGCATTAAACAAACAGACCCTTCGCACAATGGCCTAATATACATTAGACAGACACAGCTTCATCACAATGCAATTCATGGCAGTTAAAATTAACATGCCTTTTTTCAATACTGTGTGATAATGGAGTAATAATTCACTACATTAATCTATAGTTGTCAAAATTAAGTTGTCATACCTTGATCGTAAAGGAGTAATCGTCAATGCTTCTGAGATGAATGCAGGAGGAGGGTTGTAAACCTTTTTATAAATACATTAACATGAATGAAGCTGGAATTTTATAAAAAATCTAGTGTAATCTGTTAACAATGACAAGTATGGAATAAACCAATCTAGCCTTTCAGCCTATTGACGTGATAGGTGTCTCTTGTGATAGAAAATCTGATATTACATCCGACCAGGACTGGGCAGGTTGCCTATTAAGGTGTGAACACAGTCAATCTTATATAAAAAAAATTAGTTTTGCTTTCACCCAAATACGCCCTCAATTGCCAAGAAACCACATCTTTTGTATCGAGCTTTATTTGATTTGATTATGGCTATAAGCGAGTGGAAAGTGATCCCATAGGGAGCTTAACATTGTCATAAGTATCATTGGTTAAATGGAGAGATGATCGTCAGGGTAACAGCTCTACAGTCACCAAATATGTCATTTTTTTTGTTTCTATTACATGAGATACCTATGTTTTCACAAAATGTTGTGGAAGTTACATTTTTAATTGTATTTAAGTTTCCACAGGAACCAAACATTGGCATATCTGACTGGACATCACACTCTCCGTTTTATGTCTTTAAACAGCTTTCGTTCAATGAAAGAGTGAGAAAAAGACCATTTTAGAGCAAAATGAAAAGACTCAGTGGCCATCCCATTGGTTCACTGTTACCAGTTTTCATACGTTGAATTTGTGTTACCTCAAATCTCCAACGGAGCCTTGTTTATCATGCTGCATTTCCCACCAACAGCTCAGAGACCCCATTTTTCCCACTGGGTTCAACTATCTTCGATGTGCCAAGGAGTTGTTGATATATTTTGGATCATTTTCTACTTTAAAAAATGGAGAAGGAAGTTATCTGTTCATTTTAGCACAGATCACTCTGAAGTTACAACAGCAATGCCAAGAATCAATAGCTAGAGTGAATAAGGTGTTAGGTAAGTTCACCGGATGATCTATGGAGGATACTAATGTTGGTGTCATTGCATAAAGTCTTGGTCAAGTTTTACAGTTTTGCTTTGCACAGAAGGGTAATATTGAGGCTCTGAAAAATATTGTAGAACAGGGTCACAATCTCTAAACTTATTATCCAGCTTACTTCCCCACCTTTCCATTATGGTCAAACCTGTGGATAACCCCTGCTTCAATGAAGAATGCAGAATGACATACCAAGACCACTACCAAACATACCTAACACTGATGTGTCAAACCATTGACGGCACAATGCTGGATTACTGCCTCCCAAGGTACAGAATCAGAATGTGATAGATCCCACAACTGATGGATCAGCTCAAAGCTCCACAGTACTGCAATATCCAGTCATGAATGGTGGTGGACAATTAAATATCAAACAGTAAATAGAGACTCCATAAATAGAGAGTATTAACCTCAATGATACAGGAGCCCAGCACTTCAGTGCAAAAGACAAGGCAAAAGTATCTGCAAGAATCTTCAATCAGAAATGTCAAATTGATGTTCTATCTTGGCTTCCTCCTGAGGTCCCCAGTATCACAGATGCTAGTTTTCAGCCAATCTGATTCACTCAAAATGATAGCAAAAAACCTGAAGGCACTGGGTGGGTCCTGACAGTGTCCAGCAATTCTATCGAAGGCCTGAGCTTGGGAACTAGGAGCACCCTTAACCAAGCTGTTCTAGGACAGTTACAAAACTGGTATCTCCTGATTGATCAGCAGTCCATTCACCAACCTAAACATACACAGGGCCACAATGTGCTTAAATCTATAAAGGTGCACTTGAAGCTCAATAAGGCTCCGTCAACAGCACTTTAAAACCTGCGATCCCTTTAACCAGAAGGATAAGGACAGCAAATACATTGGAAAAACACCACTGATATGGTTTTCTCATATCAAATTAACTTGAAAATTGACATTTCTTTACTGTTGGATTAAAATCAAGCACTCCCTCCCTCATAATATTGACGTTCTACCTGTGCCACACGGAAAGTGGTTCCAGAGACAACCATAATTTTCTCTGTGGCAACTAGGGATGACTAACAACTGACCTAGCCAGGGATGCCTTCATTCCGCCAATGAATTAAGAAGCCTTAGCTTGAAGTGGACAGTACTCCTAAGATGCTGCTTGGCCTGCTGTGTTCATCCAGCTCCACATTTTGTTATCCTTCTGAACACACAGGTTCTTAAGTTCACTTTAATGGGTTCAGGCTGCAGGACCGTAACAAATTCTTTAAGGGTCTAGCAAGATCAACTGCTATGGTCCTATCAACGGACTATATTCCGTAGGATGTAGATGCTATGTATATCCCTTTGAGGTTGGGGATCCTCTCAATAGATCATGAGCCCAAACTCATTGTTGCCCATGAGTAATAATCTTTTGCTGTTGACTGAACTCTTTTTAAATGCCAAGGTATGTAAGAATGGCATGAAGGTGGGCATGAATTCCAAGACTATAAGATGGTCTAATGTGGTAGCTCCAAGGGCTTGCCTAAAATTGGTAGCCAATTTTTGTGCTCTAACCAGTGCCTGTAGAAAGTCACTTACACATCAGGCTGTGGAACAGTTAAGATAATGTGTAAAGGGTCCTGACTGGTCCACTAATCATAGAACATATTTGAAATTATAATTACTCGAAAGAAACATGGCATTGCTCTAGAAAGACAAGCCCATTAATCCTCTACTGGAGGATTATTTACTTTTACTTATTTAATTACTTTTAATGCCAACATTGATCAACTGAAAAGCAGAGACTGAAGTCCTTACAATGAAGTCTCACCGTGTCAACGATGCATCAAATTGAAACAATGGGCTCAGGTTAGCACAGTATTCAACTAACAGCTGGAAGTCCCCAGTCAAACTAGTAGCGTTAAAGTAATAACTGGCCAAAATATTCAAAGATTGAAATTAATGCTCACAAATACCCTCTGAAGCTTGCATATGACTGGGAGTGCAAAATGTTGGAAAATTCCCTGAACATTAGTTAATTTTATCACAGGTAAAAAAGCACAGCATTTCTTAAATGGAACTCTGTAGATTAATACTGAGTAACCCTCACCTTCCCACAATAAAGGGAGTTGCTTTCAATTTGCAGCCCCCAGCATAAAAATGCAATTGTCTATCACAGCCACCCCCACAACTCAACCACCATGTTACAGAGAACACTTGCTTTTCATTTTCACGGTTAGTTTCAGATATAAGACCGTGTGCTGAGTTGGTTGGAAAGGTACTGCTTCCAGACTGGCTACTACTGATGAGAGTCCACCTGCACCAGTGCTGGTCAGGTGCTGTGAAAGCAGTTTTGGAGGCGTGCTGGGGTAGGGGACAATCTTGAAATGCTGCTCCTTGGGCCAACTCCTTTATGTATTATAGCCTCCAGAAGATTTTAACTTAATTCAACGGTGTCGCCAGCTAAGCCATCGTTTGCAGCCCATCTCCAATTGCCATCAAGAAGGAATCTTCTCAAACCTCAGCAGTGTATGTGTCATAGGAACATCCACACTGCTGTTGGGAGTGGGGCGGAAACAGGGGAGCTCTACGATTTTAATAAAAACTGAAAGAACCGCGGAAGCCGTGTATCAGGAACAAAAACAAAGTCGCTGGAAAAGCTCAGCAGGTCTGGCAGCATTATGAAGGAAAAAGCAGAGTTAATGTTTCGAGTCCAGTGACCCTTCCTCAGAACTGAGGAAGGGTCATCAGACGTGAAATGTTAACTGTTTTTTCCTTCAGAGATGCTGCCAGACCTGCTGAGCTTTTCCAGCAACTTTGTTTTTGTTCTAGGATTCTAATGCATTGATAGTGAAGGAACAGCAGTATATTTCCAAGTTAGGATGGTGAGTGGCTGGGAGGGGAACTTTATGGTGTTCCCATATATCTGCTGCCTTTGTTATATACTGCTAGAGGTAACGGATTCAGAAGATGCTGTCAGAGGAGGCGGAAGTGAATGTTGAAGATGATGGATAGGGTGCTAATCAAACCAACTGCTTTGTGTAGACAGTTTTGACGTTTTCAAGTGTTGTTTAAGCTACACTCATCCAAGCAAATGGACAGTATTCCATTACATCCCTGATGTAAGGAAGGTGGACAAGATTTGGAGAGTTGGAAGATGAGCTATTCACCAAAAACTTCTCAGTGTCTGACCAGCTGTTGCACCACAATATTTACATTTGGTCTTGTTCAGTTTCAATTATACCCATGAGAATGTTGATAGTGGGGGCACTTAAAGGGTAATGCCATTACAAATCAAGAGGTGGTGATAACATTTTCTGTTATTGATACAAATCTGAGGAGCCAAATGAAGAGTTGTGAATGGTGCCTAAATGAACAATTAATCCCTGTTTCAAGACCCCATTGGAATCTCAATTATTGAGACCAACTGGCAGGTAAGAGAAGGAGGTTGTACATTGGGAAGCTGGAGCCTGGTTACATTTGAGGCTGTTGAAGAGCATACCTGCAGGACATGTCTGCCCATCTTGAAGCATTGCCACTGAGTGATTGAAATGGAGGAGATTGATGCCTCCCAAAGTCATATGTAGTGAACCTTGCATCTGCTGCACAGAATCCAATAACAGCTGTCTCTCTGCATTTCCATCTGTCCATCCTTCAGCAGAGCTATTCTCACAATGGGTGCTGCTCATCGCCATTGGAGAGGCTTGTGATAACCTGAACTCCCTCCTCCGTTTAATTGGACACTAATACAAATGCGGCCAATTAATCGGCTGCCTCCCAGGTGATTATCCTTTTGTTGCACCTTTGTGCAGAGTCTGAACACTGAACTGGTCCTCATGTCTGAAATAGTTTTAAAGAGGACAGAATTATATGCTTTGTGTCAACTCCTGTTCAGTGGGTAGCACTGAACTTGGTGTGTTCAAGTCCCGTGCCAGTGAATTGAACATGCAGATCTTGACTGATGTTCCAGTGCAGTATTGAGGAAGTGAAATACTGTCACAGGTTTCATCTTTGGGATCAAGGTTAAACAAAGGCTACATCTTCCCTCTCGCAAACAAATGGAAAGTATCCCAAGACAATTACGAAAAGCAGTTGAATTATTTGATTTTTGACTAATATCTATCCCTCATTCGACATCACAAAAATATGTGAACATACAAATAAAGGAATAATTGACTATTTCAGCCTGCTCCACCATTCGATAATGTCATGGCTGATCTGATTTTAACCTCAACTCTACATTTGTGTATATCCCAATAATCTTTCATCCCCATGGTAATCACAAATCTATCTACCTTTGCCTTAAAAGTATTTAAACATTCTGCATCCACTGCTTTTTGAGCAAAGGAATTCCACAGTGTCACAATTCTCCAAAAAAGAAAAAACAAGGCACAAATCAGAAGTGCGTTGGAATACACCTCACTTGCCTTGATGAGTGCAGCCCCAACAACATTCAAAAAGCTTGACATCATCCAGGGTATAGTCTGCTGAATTGTCATTACATCCACGAGCATCCACTCCCTGCATCCTCACATCCATTTAAAATGGTGCCCCTTGTTTTTAAATTATGGCTCCTAGTTCTACATTCTCCGACAGGCGATAACATTCTTTCCACATCAAACCAGTTAAGACCACTCAAGATCTTATATGTCTCAATTAAGTCACCTCTGGCTCTTCTAAACTCTAGGGGCTACAGGCCTTGCCTGTCAAGTCTTTCTTCACAAGACAATCCAATCATTCCAGATATTAAGTTAGTAAATATTCTCTAACCTGCTTCCAATGCACTAATCATCCTTCTATCAGCATGGTGACCAATACTGTACACAGTACTTCAAATGCAGTCTCACCAATGCCCTGTACAACTGAAGCATAACCTCCTGCAGCCAATCCTCCTCACCATAAACATATCATTCTGTCAGATTTCCTGATTACTTGCTGTACCTGCACACTGACCTTCCGTTATTAATCTATTGGGATACCCATATAATTGCTGTATCTGAAGAAATCTGCAATTTCTCACCTTTGGGTAATAGGCTTTCTTTTTATTCTTTCTGCTACAATGGACAATTTCATACTTTCCCAGGTTGTACTTCATTTGCCAGATTCCCACCCCCCCACTTATCCTATTTATATCCTTTTGTAGGCTCTCTTCACAACTCACTTGCCAACTTCTCTTTGTGTCTATCGCAAGCAGAGTCTTTGGTGCTTTCATCCAAATCCAAAACGGATGATGACTTGGTCACTGGCATGTCACTGCTGCCAAAAAGCTGCCTACTGTATTTCCTACATTTTAAAGGTATTTCATTATACCAAGCTTTCAGAAAACTGAAGATCATGAAATATACTTTTTTTTATTCATTTGTAAGGCTGGCCAGCATTTCTTGGCCATCCCTATTTACCCTTGAGAAGGTGGTGGTGAGCTGCCTTCCTGAACCATTGCAGTTCTCCTGCTGTGGGTTGACCCACAATGCTATGAAGGAGGGAATTCCAGGATTTTGACCCGGAGACAGTGAAGGAACAGCAATATATTTCCAGGATGTGATGGTGAGAGGCTTGGAGGGGAACTTGAAGGTGATGTTGTTCCCATACGTTTGCTGCCCTTGTCCTTCTAAATGGAAGAGGTCATGGGTTTGGAAGGTGCTATCTGAGGATCTTTGGTGGATTTCTATCATGCATCTTGTAGATAGTACACACTGCTGCTACTGAGTGTCAGTGATGCTGGGAGTGGATGCTTGTGGATGTAGTGCCAATCAAGTGGGCTGCTTTGTCCTGGATGGTGTCAAGTTCTTGAGTGTTGTTGGGGCTAACCCCATCCAGGCAAGTGGGGAATATTCCATTACACTCCTGACTTGTGCCATGTAGATGGTGGACAGACTTTGAGGAGTAGGAGGTGAGTTACTCGCTACAATTTTCCTAGCTTCTGACCTGCTCTTGGAGCCACTGTGTTTATGTGGTGAGTCCAGTTGAGTTTCTGGTCAATGAAAACACCCAGCATGTGGATAGTGGGGGGAATTCAGTGATGGTAACACCATTGAATGTCAAGGGGTGGTAGGTGCATTGTCTCTTATTGGTGTTGGTCATAGACTGGCATTTGTGTGGCGTGAATGTCACTTGCCACTTGTCAGCCCAAGCCTGGATATTGTCCAGATCTTGTTGCATTTAAACATGGATTGCATCACTAGCTAGGAATCACGAATGGTGCTGAACATTGGACAATAAATCGGCAAATATCCCTATTTCTGACTTTATGATGGAGGGAAGGTCCTTGATGAAGCAGCTGAAGATGGTTGGGCCAAGGACCCAACCCTGAGGAGCCCCTGCAGAGATGTCCTGGATCTGAGATGATTGAACTCCAACCTCAAACGTCTTCCTATGAATCAGGTATGATTCCAATCTCCAGAGCGTTTGTGTCCTGAAACCCATTGATTCCAGGTTTGCTAGGGCTCCTTGATGCCACACTTGATTGACGGTTGTCACTTTCACCTCACCTCTAGAATTTAGCTCTTTTGTCCATGTTTGAACCAAGGCTGTAATGAGGTCAGGTGGTGAGTGACTCTGGTAGGGCCCAAACTGGGCTGTATTTATGCAAATCCTTCTTGCTTTATACAGGGATGTCTCACACATTTGCATGCACATGAACACTGTATATACACATACACCCACACCCATATGGAATTTTTTGGAGTTTGAACAACATGAACTTTGTGATAGAATCAGATAGCGACACTTGCACTGTGTCACGAAAGCCCTTACTGCATCTTTTTATGTTTTTGCCAAGTGATAGGTTAGTTTCTCATGGGCAAGTGCCAATTCAGGAGGTGTTCATTGCTTGTAAACTTCCTTGTTAATGATTCGACTTGCCTCATTAAGGGCAACGCTTCATCATCTGTCATGTAAGGTTAACAATGGTCTGCACTGAATACTATGAGAAGTTAAATGATTGGTGTGGGTCAGGGATGGGAAACGCTTTGGAGTCCTGCAGGCACTCCTTTTTCTGATGTAATGCGCTGGTCAGTCAGCCAGTATGGCACCTTCACCAAGTTGCTGAGACCGAAGCTGGATTAATGTTGGAGACAGGACCCTCATTACCTGGGAGCAGCATATCTCACTGCATGGGCAAATACATGCAGCAATTAGCTACATGGTATGTCTGCATGCAAGATTCAACCCAATAATACCTGATTTCTCCATCTCTGTATACTTACACATGCATGTATAGGCATGCACAATGCACAAATATCTACAAGCAAACATGTTCCTAAAAATAAAATGCAAACAACTGACAACGTTGAATTCAATCATTAGTTTTCTATTTTATTATAAAAGATACAGAAAATATATGTATATCTATATTGAAATATGGAGTTCAAAAAGTGCAGTTAAGATTCTGGTACATTAACACATTGTAGTTCTTCATTTAATCCCATTTGTCCACTTGTGGGATATTAAGACAATCATTACCGATATCAAATACCTGCACCATAACCTCTTCAAATTCATCACTAAATTTTCTTCCAATGGCTTCAAGTTCATTTCCCTAGTAATAAGAAGAGAAGCCATCAGTAAACTGTCCAGGATCTCTAACCTACTTCAGTTACAGAAACTGTAACATTGCTCACTTTCTTCTCATCCCAACAAAAGGTCACCTCTCTCTCACTGTTTCCTTTCCCCAGCACATTTCTCTCTCATTGTCTCTCCCTGTCCCCATCGTTCAGCCCTTCTCCCCTCCAACCTGCCCGTCTCACTCTCTTCTCTACTCCCCTCTAGTCCCTCCTCTCTATCACAACCTCCTCCCTGTTGACCCTCTCTCAATCCTTTATCTCAGCCTCTTCTCACACTCTCCTGATCAGACCCTCTCTCACACTCTCCCATTGTCTTTTTGGTCACCCTCTCTACTTCTTCAGCTCCCTATCCTCACTCATATTCTTGTCTCTCTGTGTTTCAATTTCTCAAACCCAGGTCAAGAGTGCAAGTCCCTTCCCTAGTTTGTTTTCCAATTTCTCAAACCCACTTGTCCTGGCCAAAACCTAGCAGATTAAAAAAAAATGAACGCTGTGAATTTGAAACATACTGCAATGTCCTGCATTTAGGAGGTGGTCTGGTGTGGGGTGAGGGCTAGGACATAGGAAAGTTCAAGCTGTAAAGTTATTGAATTTTGAGTCCAGAAGGCAGCAGGGTCCTCCGATAGAAACTGACATGCCATGTTAGTCTTCTGGCTAATGCTGGGCTTCGCTGGAGCCCTGCAGCACACCTGAGGCAGAGATATTGGCCAGGGAACACATACTAGGCCTTGTTATCACTCAGTCCACTATTACCCATTGCTCACCAATAATAGTCTCCATTAACAGCCATTAATATTCCTCGCCAGGCTGTTACCCACTCCTTTGTCCAACTTTTCTTCTCTTTCTTTGGACTCTATCGTAACCCATTGTTTACTCCTTATCCGTCCTCCACCCCTTATCTTCTACACGAAAACCAACATTTTCCAGGCTATCATTAGTTCTGAGGAAGGATCACCGGACCCAAAATATTAACTCTAATTTCTCTCCACAGATGCTGCCAGGCCTGCTGAGCTTTTCCAGCAATTTCTGTCTCTGTTTCTGATTCCGATTTACAGCATCTGCAGTTGTTCTGTTTTTTATTTTCTCTTCCACATCTTAGTAGGACCTCTTAGGTTTTTACATGTTTCAACCGAATCGGCTCTTACTTTTCTAAACTCCAGTGGGTATGAGCCTTGTCTGTCCAAGCTTTGATAAAACAAACAACCCACCCACTCCAGGTATTAGCCTAGGGGACACACTGAACTGCCTCCAACACATTTATATCCTCCCTTAAATACGGCGACCATAAAATGAGCAAACAGGGGAAAAGAAGGAAGTGAGGAAGACACTGTCCCAAAATTTCCACAGGGGATCTTTATAGCACAGACGTGGAGCAGCAATTAATGTGCAACTCTCTTTAGGGGTCACCACCACAATCAAGAGAGTCTGTGCTGGTGAAGCCATACTGCTTTGTTGATTACCTGGTTGAATCTGGCACAATTATGGAAGATTAGCCTGATGTCATCGATAAAACCACCCACGAGGTGATATTTGTTCGTGGCCAGCTTCTCCTTCACCCTGCAGAACCACATCGGGCTTTCAATTATATTACCATAATTTGGAACCTGTGAAAATGCAGATGGCAATAAGCAGGGATGTACAGGGAAATCCCAGTTGAGTTTATGTAAAAAAATAAGCACAGATTCTTATTGTACAAGACGTTGCAAATAACCAAGAATGAATAGAACACCACATGAAACCTGCCAGAGTAGACAGAGAAAGAACAATTGTGTGGACACCTGAAAATGCACAAATTTTAAAATCAATATGGACTAAGTATTTTGCTCACTCTAATACAGTACCCCATTGCTGTTTCAGCAAAGTGGCTGGTGATGGGGAGATTAGCGGTTGGTGAAAATAAACATCTATGAATGTACAACACTGTAGAAGGAATGATAAATTGGGACTGGGAAGACTAGACACCAAACAACAAGAGTGAATGACCATGACGTATATGAAAATGTAAGGAAACTGAATCTGTAATCTCTAAGACACAACAATCACTTTTTTACTCTAATCTATCATGGGATGTGGACAATACTGGCAAGGCCAGCAACTTTCACATAAAACAAATTACTTGAAGCATGTGGTTGGTTTGGATATTTTCACCTGGGCATTTACAAGTTATCCATATTGCTATGGGTCTGGAGTCCCTTGTAGACTAAACTGCGGATGGCAGCTTTTTAGGATACTACTGAACAAGGTGGGTTTTTCCCATTGGTGATGATGGCATCATTACTGCAATTAACTTGTGATTTTGGATGTTTTATTAATTGAACTTAAATGCTACCAGCTGCCATATTATGAAGCAATAGCCTGGGCCTCTAGGTTACTAGTCCAGTGATCTTACTGCTATGCCACTGTCATCACCTTTCTATTGGGAACACTAGCATCACATTATTAAGAATGAAGGGATCTCAGCTGGAAAATATACAAATAGGGATTAAGTGGAAATCCACATTACAACTATAAACAAGGAAAGGAACAATACTGTACACTGAATTTTCAGGTCCCACGGAACAGCAGGAACAGGAGTTGCAAAGACCGTCACTGAGTTTTTCCGATTCTGGTCATTTTTACCAATGCAAGTTCAGGCTGGGACAGCAACAGCAGCCCATGATAGAGGTAACTAATGTTCCTCACAAAAACCTGGTTAGCAAATATGACTGAATTCTATTTCACCTACTTGAACTCTAACACGTCAATAGGTTCACGGACCAGGTGTATTACACAATTAATGCATGCACCAGTTCTAGCATAGTGTACATAATAGGGCTAACACCCAGTTGGTTCATCTTTATTTATTAATAATGTTTAGCATGTATGCTGGGTCACACACACTGAGCAATTCTGCTTGTTACAACTGGCACTAAAATAACCAACTGAACGACAGGGACTGATGTCAAATACTTACAATGTCACAGGGGTTTTTTTCAAACTCCAGGGCATCTGGTTCACAAAACAATCTGAGTAAAATATATCCACATTTCTGTAATTTAAAACTCTCAGTTAAACACAAGTAATAAATGAGAAATGTTTTCTTTAATATATAATTGAATTATTAATACTGTCTAAACACCATTCTGAATTGTGAGAACATCAGTGGTTACTTGGACACAGGGGAAAAAAAAATCAAAGCCACGTACAATCCAGACCGTACACACATTGTGCATGTGCCTAATAATCAGTCAGTATTTCAGCTGTGTGATCCGGAAGACAAATCCAGGATGCTTATTTTCCTTCCGAAGGTGATAATGTTGAGGTTAAATGCAGTCTCTGGTGGGTAAGGCGGCTGAGATTAGCTCACTCGAACAAGTGGTGGGCCACCATATTCCACCTGGCCCGGTTTATTAGTAGGAACATTAATTAAGATCCTCTTAACATTTTTAAAAAGCAAACTCAAAAGGTGGCTTTTATACAAATTTCCAACAGCAAAACAGGATGGTTTAATGCATGCATTAAATTGCACCTTGGTTCTTCCAACCAGTTATATTGGAACTGGGTGAGAATTAGATTCAAACGTAACAAAAAAAAAATCAAAAGAAACGAGTGGTGTTTGATCAAGGACACTGCTGGGAATGGAACGTGTGGAGTGAAGAATTATCCTTCCCTCTGCTGTTGAGTTTCACACCTCACTCAGTGAAGAAAGGAAATTCACATTACTGCGCACACAGAATGAAAAATAAGTCTTCACATTATTCCTTCATTGGTTCCGCAGCTGTGTGTAAAATGTGCAAATGGGACTCAACATTGTTATCACAAAGGCTTACCAGAACGTATTCTGGAGTCATGTTTGATTGATATACTTCAAATTCGCTGCTGGAGACCATTGCCCCGGTTTTATTCGATGATAGTCTGTCCATTTTGCAGAAGGTGCAGATGAAATTCTCACTGGAGCTAATTAATGAAATTGACATTCTTAACAGAAATCTTACGGTTAGGTACAGTTGAGTATGAAACATGATGGGAAAACATGGACCGTCAATTGCTCAAAGTTCATTATGCCAATATACAAAACTAGACTTCCCTCTACATTACATTGACCTACCCAACAAAATCCATCGCTTTTGCACATCAACTGACTCATCGCTGAACTTTCTCACTGAAGTTATCACAAATTTCCGGTCTCCTGCAGGTATTCTTCCAATTCCTCTGCCTCTTAAGATATGAATAGATTTTCGCCACTCAATATTTAGTTAAATACTTGAACTGTGGCTATGTCCTCAAATTTGCCTCAAGGTTTGCACTATCATGCTATCAATCAAAGCGAACATCTTGAGTCAGAAATCTCCTTCCTTATTTGGTGTGGGAACCACAGCCTCTTTAATTATAATAAACTTTGGAGCTGGATGAACACAGCAGGCCAAGAAGCATCTCAGGACACAAAAGCTGACATTTCGGGCCTAGACCCTTTAATTATGACTGCTGCTGATGCTTCTGCAGCAAAACTTCTCCAACTACTTACAAGCTCCCTTCCATTGTCTCAGACTGTTAGGTAACACTATTACCCCAGTTAACAGTCCTGATCAATAACCTTGTATGTTCCTAGAAGTTAGCTCCAATAGGATTAGTAGTGAAACTGACATTTTATGATAGATTTAAAACTTTCATTGTGATTAATGGAACCACTGTACAATTGACTTATTGTATAAACCATGCCACAGTAATTCAAAATGAGTTGCCGCAGTTAGTTTTATTTTCATGTTTCGAAGTGATAACTATTTACACTGATACCGGCGGTTCACATTTTATCCTCAATGTGTGTGTCAACCATTATTTGAAATAATTTTGGAGACACCAAAGGTCAATGGGTATGCCAACATGTACTTACATGACCCTGCCAGTTTTTGTTTAAAGGCGAGAGACGTTGCCACTTGTTCAGAAGTGCCAGTTAGTACAGAATATGACGCAATGTTAATAGCTTTGCAGCACTCTCCACAGTCTTTGCTTAGACACGTCATGCTCACACAGAAGATTTCTTGGCCTATGCTTGCATAAAAGACACATTTCTGTGTTGCAATATTCCACACTTGCTACTACTTCTAACACTTCAGTCCTGAGCTCTCCAACCATGGCACAATGATGAGTTGAAAACAACATGCAAACCTTAAGTTTGGACTGAGTGAGGGGACGTGGCAGAGGTAGTGAAAAGCTCTGGGACATGCATCGCAGCAGATCATCTCCCCTCCATCGTTACACACTGAACATTCATCATCATTCTCCTGTTAATGTAAAACAGCAAGTTATACACACGGTAAACGGCTGCGTGATACTAAAATGATTAAAAAGGAGGGGAGCTTGCTAATGTAGACTTTCTATTTAAACGTGGCAACTCAAGGGCTGCCTTCACCAACAAGATAAGTCAGCCTTTTGCCTGTCCATCACTTCATTAAGAGCTGACAGGCAGCACGTACGTGAATTTCTCATCCCCTCGAGTGCCTTGAAACTACCTCTCCGGGTTACCAGTAGCCGTTGGACAATGAGAGGCTGGAAGCTTCTGGGTCCTAAAGACTGCTTGTCGGGACCCATGCTGGATGGAATCCAGCGCTGAAGGCAAGTCTTTATGTTCTTGTCCTGTGGTAGATGCGACAGGAGAGGGGTGTCAGAGTGGTCGAAGGAAAGGGGTAAGTTTTCAGAGGCCCTTGCTCACCATCCACGCCTCCAAGAGGCCTTACCCACCAGATCCCCATCCCCGGCAAGCGAAGGAAGTCACCCACAGATCTTCCAGCTCAGCGTATTGTGGAAGTGCCAGGAAGAGGGAAAATTAGGTAGATTTTGTACCTAGGTACCATTGTACCTAAGATAGCACCGGGAGTGGCAACATTGTATACTTTTCACTGTACTCTTGTATACTTTTCACTGTACTCTTGTATCAGTGTATGTGACAATAAAACTTAATTCAAATTCCTCTCCACGGAAAACTTGTCCAACTATTTTCCATGCTCACAGCCACTCTCATCAGCTCCAGGGAAGGGAAAGTTTAAACCATCACAAAACTTCAAGGCAAACAATGCAACATCGCTGCTCCAAGTCTCCTTTTCTCTATCACTATCGCCAACTTGTCTTCCCAGCTGTGTGCATCTAACTTTCTTCAAATTCTCATCGGCTTTCTCTTGTGAACCTGTAGATCTACCAATTTCTCTTTCTCTCTTGGCGTCTCTCTTTCTCTGCCTGATTATCATTATTTGACTGTCCCTTGATCTCTGTGTGTGTACCATTGTCTCTATCTGTTTCTCTCTATACATCTGTAATTGCACCTTAAATCAGAATTGTGTTGGGATCCAGCTGCTCTGAAATAATGATGGGATCATCTTGTTTCAAAGAAATAAGCTCTAACGAGCGTGTTCTCTGGAATTTCAAAGAGTCAGAAATTATCTCATCTAGAAGTGTAAAAAAGAGGGCTGAACAGATTGGACGTTGAGAGATGGTTTCACCTGAATACAGGCTGATAACAATATGTCACAGGATAAGGAACTACCTCTTTAGGAACAAGTTGAGGAGAAAATGTATTCACGCAAAGGATTGAGGATCTTTTAATTTTCCTCTTCCACTCACACCACCACCAAGGACAAAGTTTATTTACCTGAGATTCAAAATCAGGAGATGTGCACTTATCACAAATACAGTCAAGCTTGTGGAGTTTCAAGTAGCCTTTCTGGAAAAGTAAAATTTAAAGAAAGGATCAGAGGGAAAAAAATTAAATCATACTGAATTGTGGTATCAAGTGTACTAAACTTGTAGATGTAGTTCAAGATATGTCAAGGCGCCACAGTGCAAAAGACTGTGGGACAGAGGAAGAAATGAGACAGGGGTCAGAAAGCTACTGACGGTGGATGTGACCATGACTTGGAGTGAATATAGTGTAGAATCTATAAACGGCATGGAAATGGGACAAGGCGAGTGAAACTGACTGAAACTGAAAGTAAGGTAGTGAGTATGATCAGAAGTTTATGAGTGTTGATGACATATACAGTGATATGAAAACTATTGCATTAGGAAATGAAGGGGAGCTCATGTTCACTATTACAGTATGCAAGTTAGGGGGAAGCATAGTTACGTTACTCAAATAACATGAGAACAATAGATGAATTGGTAATTTTCAGTTAACTGTCCACAACTGCTGGTTCAGAAACTTTCCATTTGAATTTTTCATGGCGAATTTCTGTTTCTTCTTAGCATTTATCTTTGTTGATCTCCATCTAATGTGTGAGGCGCTTGGGTGGGAATGTGGCTGGGTCTATTTCTGGGATGCTGGCTCCGATTAGAGTTTAGACGTTTGGTAAGATTATAAGATAAAGGCTGAAAGCTGATGGACGGTTCTGGAACGCTGTGGATGGGAGATGTCATGGGCAGAGGCAACACAGGGAACTCCTATGGAGGAAGTGATTACATCTTTCATTGGCAGCTGTTTCAGAATCTTGAACAAGTTGGGCAGCATTTACCGTATCTATAAATGAAATGTTCCAGAAGGTTTCTTTAACAAGCAATTGGACTCCATAAAACACATGCAGGGGACCATAGGCCAAAAGCCTGTTTTAGGTGGCCACCAAGAATGCCTGAGTTATGGTCCAACACATTTGGTACTGTCCGAAAGTCACATGCGAATTGAAGGCATGAGCAATTTGTTTAAATTTGTCAGTGTGACTTCCCTTTCACATTCTATCAGGCCAATTTCAACTCACATAGTGCTTTCATAGACTGCTGTCTGGTAATATCTTGTGAAGTCCTTTAACTGGATTTCTCTACTTGTACCTGGTATGTTAAAATAAGTGGAATGGAAATGTTGCCTGTGAATAAAGATGTAGGTTTAAAAGCTCCCCATTAAAACCGCAGCAACCAGACAGTCGGTTCAGTGGAACAGACCTGGATCAGTTGGCCCAGGGTCTCTGATTTACAGTGGATGCTTCTCTTCCAATATCGAAGATGTTCTCTGATACCACTCATACTTTCAAACTCTGCTGGAGTCAACCATTTAGTCTCTGTTCGAATGCATTTTCCATTGACTCCTTAAAGCAAAGAAATAGAAAGAATGAGATAGATAAATTCATTGGAACTAGAGAGAAAATGCCACCAATTGGAGCAAATGATATATATCTCATGCCAAGAAGGAGGGTATGTCTTGACCATTTGGAAAGGAAAAACAACAGTCTACGCTTGACAGATCACATGGGTAAGCCAGCAGAAGTGTGCTGGGAATGAGAAGGATTGAAAGGGATCACACAGATCAAGATCATGACAAATTAATCAGGACAGGGGAAGGGTGATCTCCATTGGTAGCTAACACATAAGCACCGAGGGGAAAAAAAAGCATAACAGTAGGAACAGAGATAATAAAGTGTGGAGCTGAATGAACACAGCAGGCCCAGCAGCATCTCAGGAGCACAAAAGCTGACGTTTCGGGCCCAGACCCTTCATCAGAGAGGGGGGTGGTGAGAGGGTTCTGGAATAAATAGGGAGAGAGGGGGAGGCAGACCGAAGATGGAGAGAAAAGAAGATAGGTGGAGAGAGTATAGGTGGGGAGGTGGGGAGGGGATAGGTCAGTCCAGGGAAGACGGACAGGTCAAGGAGGTGGAATGAGGTTAGTAGGTAGGAGATGAAGGTGCGGCTTGGGGTGGGAGGAAGGGATGGGTGAGAGGAAGAAGAGGTTAGGGAGGCAGAGGCAGGCTGGGCTGGTTTTGGGTTGCAGTGGGGGGAGGGGAAGAGCTGGGCTGGTTGTGTGGTGCAGTGGGGGGAGGGGATGAACTGGGCTGGTTTTGGGATGCGGTGGGGGAAGGGGAGATTTTGAAGCTGGTGAAGTCCACATTGATACCATTGGACTGCAGGGTTCCCAAGCGGAATATGAGTTGCTGTTCCTGCAACCTTCGGGTGGCATCATTGTGGCACTGCAGGAGGCCCATGATGGACATGTCATCTAAAGAATGGGAGGGGGAGTTGAAATGGTTCGCGACTGGGAGGTGCAGTAGTTTGTTGCGAACTGAGCGGAGGTGTTCTGCAAAGCGGTCCCCAAGCCTCCGCTTGGTTTCTCCAATGTACAGGAAGCCACACCGGGTACAACGGATACAGTATACCACATTGGCAGATGTGCAGGTGAACCTCTGCTTAATGTGGAAAGTCATCGTGGGGCCTGGGATAGGGGTGAGGGAGGAGGTGTGGGGGCAAGTGTAGCATTTCCTGTGGTTGCAGGGGAAGGTGCCGGGTGTGGTGGGGTTGGAGGGCAGTGTGGAGCGAACAATGGAGTCACGGAGGGGATGGAATTTTTGCAGGACGGTGGGTGGGAGGAGGTGTATTCTAGGTAGCTGTGGGTGTCGGTGGGCTTGAAATGGACATCAGTTATAAGCTGGTCACCTGAGGCGAACAGTCAGTCCTAAACAAGGGGCTCACCTTTGTCCCCCTACAACCACACATCAACGAATACCAGTCACGTTTGGACATAGAGCAGTTTTTCCACCGCCTTCGCCTCCACGCTTACTTCTTCAACCGGGAACCTAACCCTCCCTCCACTGACCCTTTCACCCGCTTTCAACACAAGTCCTCCTCCTGGACACCACCCCCAGGCCTCCTACCCTCCCTCGACCTCTTCATCTCCAACTGCCGTCCTTGGCCTCCTTGACCTGTCTGTCTTCCCTGGACTGACCTATCCCCTCCCTACCTCCTCACCTATACTCTCCTCTCTCCCTATCTTGTTTTCTTTCCATCTTCGGTCCGCCTCCCCCTCTCTCCCTATTTATTCCAGTTCCCTCTCCCCATCCCCCTCTCTGATGAAGGGTCTAGGCCCGAAACGTCAGCTTTTGTGCTCCTGAGATGCTGCTTGGCCTGCTGTGTTCATCCAGCTTCACACTTTATTATCTTGGATTCTCCAGCATCTGCAGTTCCCATTATCACTCACTCAACAGTAGGAATAGAACTTCTCCAAGTTGCTTAAAACTAAACTCAAGCCCTGTCCCCATATCCATTGGTTTCCAAAAATCTATTAATTTCTGAGTGGTATGTATCCACTGATTGAGCATAAACAGCCCTCAAATGCAATGAAGAAAGACTAGATAGGCTGTGGCTGCTTTCCTTAGAACAAAGAAGGCTGAGCGTGCCTGGTTGAGGTGCATAAAATTATGAGGCAGACAGGAAGAACTGTTTCCATTTAGTGGAGGGATCAATAATCAAGGGGCATAGATCTAAGGTTAAAGAAGGAGAAAGGTTTAGAGGGGAATTAAAGGAACGATATTTTCACTCAGAGGGGTGGTGGCTATCTGGAACTCAGTGCCTGAAAGGGTGATAGAAACCAGAACCATCACAACATCTAACAAGTACTTAGATATTGGCTTAAAGTGCCATAGCATACAAGTTAGCCTAATTAACCAGGTAGCATGCCTTTTGGTCTCCCCTTTGTCTGATGCTAGTCTCACTCTTCCACTCACTGTAAGTGGAAGTCCTTGCCACTGCTGGGACATTCTGTGCTGCCCGGCATTGGCCATATATTTATAAACTTGTTGTCAAGTCAAACGCTATCAGCTCGGAGCTGCTCAACAGGATCTGTGACATTTGCATCCAGACATGGCAGATAAGGTGAAACTGGCACCTTGCTTTTGAAGGTTCCGGAGATCATGATGGCAGAGAGGAGGATGATCCCCCAGAACTAGCAGAAGAGGTCAAGCTACCATGTCCTGCCGGCTTGTCTGAAGTTGCCAACCAGGTCAGAGAGGTGTCAACAGTCCAGTGGAATGCCAAACAATACCACAGGATGGTCAATGACCTTCTCTGCTATGTCTGGATAAGTGCCACCATCTTCTCTTTGATACCACACATTAACTCTATCACTGCCAATACACCCACCTCCCACCAAGGATCATGCTTTACCACTCTCACTATTGTGAGCAGCATCTCCTTTCACTCTCACCCACCCCAAACCCTCCACCCTATTACCCTGCATGGCCTCCATGCCATCCATTTGGGACTCCTCACCATCCGGCAGAGAATTATCATCCCCTTAACTCACTCAATCCTTTTCTTTATCTCATTTAGGAGAAAACAGCCCATGATAGGGCAGAAGAGAGAGAGTGAAGCTAGGTGTTTTTGAAATCTGGCTCCTCACCCCCTGAGAAGACAAGATCCTAACTGTGGCTGCTCAAGCAGCTGTAGTCAACAAAAACATGCACTATGTCGGAGATAGTAAGAACTGCTGATGCTGGAGTCAGAGGTAACACAGTGTGGAGCCTGATGAACACAGTGGGCCAGACAGCAGAGGAGCAGGAAAGTTGGTAGGGCTGGTTGGTCGGGTTGGTAGCCTTCTTCAGAAATGGCACTATGTCCCATTGACAGTCAACAACAACCTTGACTTAATTGAGGACAACTCCTCTTCAACTTTGACACATGGCCATTTGGTTGATGCACATTCAATGTGTTTGCCATGTAAGCTGCTGTAGGCATTAGACTAAGATTTTGGGACAGTGCCATTCAGCTACATACCCACCCTCTCGATTGATGACTGCTGACGAGCACAAAGCTATCTTGCTTCGTGTCTGTGCTGAACGGCAAGGCAAGTCAGAAATACTAGAAGCCTTGAAGCTTTGCCAGAGGGAGCAAAACACAAACAGTAAAGGAAAGACAACAAAAGGCACAGATTCTGGGAACATGCAGGTCAGTGCAAAGGGAGTGCATATTAAGAGTGCAAACAAGCAGCCCTGATGTGCTACATGATCCAGTCCATAATCAGCGAGCCTGAGCCTGGAAAATCTGTCCTTTGCAACAGCACTGCAATGAGAAATGCAGGTACAAAGCAAGTGCAAGCATTAAAGTGCAGAACTATACTGTAAGTGGGCTGGAGATGCACTATGATGATGTGGTGCAACTGGTGTACATCAGATGCCTGTGAACATGGTGTGTGTGTATGTGTGTGTGACTGCTATACATTGCTCTGAGATGTTGGTGCTGGCTGTACAAGCTGGAGGCCTGGAACTGCAAACAGTGAGCTGGAGATATTATGAATCCAGTCAGATCCCCATGACAGAATTCTCCATCTCTATCCAGCAAGTGTTCAGGTGAGATCATTTACTGATGACAGTGATAAACAATGGTACATGTTTACAGTCACATCCATATAAATATACACATATAGATAAACACACCCATAAGCATATTTGTTTTCATTAATGTGTACACTTGAATGCAGAAGCACACATAATTGATAATGGCTGCACACAACCATACATGCACACATAAGCCAACACTATTGAACCCATACCTGTTGTAAACCTGTTTTTGTACAAGATTGCTGTCATAGAACCACATGTAACTGGGAGCTTGTTTGAGGAGAAATCATCTTCCTTAGTGTTCTTAGGCTCTGCACCTGACAAGAATATCATTTTAAAAATTAATAGCTGCTGTTCAGCTTATACAGAGCAGGGGGGCTTGTGGTGTACAAGGGCAGCACTGTGTGCATTGGAGATGACAGTGTCTGCTGCATTAGTGCGATGCAGTAGTGCAATGTAATATCTGTCTCAGATCAGCATCAGCTCAATGCCCATGTACATGTCTAAATTCTCTGGCCACCTCAAGAATGTTTCTCCTTGAAAGGTCATCTTTCCTTTAAACTGCCAAATCCTCAGTGAGAAATACCATCACATGGAGTGGTAACGCACTGCGGCTTTGCAATTTTCATAACAAATTGGCTGTGGGAATGGAAATACCTGCAATTTGTGGGATGGATAATGAATACTTGAAGAACATTCAAAAGACTTCCATTAATATTCAGCCCTTACCATCAACAGATGTTTTAAAAGGGCACGACAGCTAATGAAGTATTTTTGAAGTGCAGTCTTCACTGTCACAGAAGAAATGATCATGCTCATTTCTGTGATATTACTTGAAACATGAATAATAGCCAAAGTGCACACTCTGTCCATTGATACATCTAATGGCAACTGAAAATTCCACTCAAATAAAACAAAAATATCGCAGATGCTAGAAATCTGAAACAAACACAGAAGAATGCTGGAGAAACCCAAAAATGCATGGCAGCTTGTGCAGACAGAGTTAATGTTCCAAGTCCGATATGCCCCTTCTTTCTTTTGAAGATTTATTAATGCCTGTGGACTCTTTGTTGGAAGATCTTGAACCAGTTTGGTCCAGACAGTTCACAGAATGCTCCTGCGGCTGTTTCCAGGAGATGAAGGAATTGTCTTACAAGGAAATGCTGAGATGGTTGGACCTTTATTCAGGGGAGTTTTGAAGAGAGAGTGTCTTATTGGCACAATTATTTGTATCTGAGGGGGCTTGACTGGCTGGGTTCTAAGGGCCTAGAGGGCACTACATCAGAATAAATGATCTCCCATTTAATATGGAGACCAGGAAGAAGTTCTTCTCTCAGATGGCTCTGAAATTTTGGAAACACCTGTGCCAGAGCGCAATGGAAGCTGAGTAATTAAATCTATATAAGGTTGTGATGGATGTATTTTAGAATGATGAGAAATCAGGGGTTATTGGGAACAATCAAGAATATGGAGTTGAGGTCAATGTGAGACCAAACATGATGTTCTTTAACAGGCACCAGGCTTGATGGTCCTTAAGACTTACTCATGGTTCTACTTCTTCCACTCAATGTCATCATCCACATACCATTGCCTTGTTAATACGGGGCTTGAAAACAGTCCCCTTATTTCATATACTTATTTCTCATTTAACAGGATTTAATGATCCATTTCAAACATTTTTCTGTGCTCACCTGATGATCCAGCTTTATGGCGGATGGTAGATTTCTTCATCAACCCAATGTAGCTCTGAAACAGCAATGCATTCTTGAACAGCAGCTCCAGATCACAATTACACGGATTTCACCCATATCCGGGCTCAAAATGATTCATATTCATGATCTGTCTGTTCCGCCCTCAGAGCAGGTCCCAACTCAACTCTCACAAATTAGATTCGTGAGCCAGTTTATTTTTTTAAATTCACAGGATGTGGGCACTACTGGGCTAGGCCAGCATTTAGTGCCCTTCCCTAATTGCCCAGTGGACAGTTAAGAGTCGATCACATTACTGTGGGTCTGGAGTCACATGTAGGCCAGACCAGGTAAGGATGGCAGTTTTTCTTTCCCTAAAGGGATATTAGTGAACCAGATGAGTTTTTTTCCCCCGACAGTCAACAATGGTTTCATGGTCATCATCAGATACTTATTTCCAGATTTTTCTTGCATTCAAATCCAGGTCCCCAGGACATTAACTGGGTCTTTGGATTAATAATCTTAACAAATTAATAGGATACAAGCTTGAGGTCTCTCTCTATACCTCGTAGATACATTGCAACAATGAACACAGGGAGCCCATGTATGTTTACAATGAGGTGCGGAGGGGGGGGGCATCCATTAATCTTAGTGACATATTTAGGTTTGATTGTACCAAAGCCCAACCTTCCATTCACCAGCTATCCAAATCAAAATGCAGTGTAGTCAGGGATGAAAACTGCAGCATGATCACCGTCATAGAAGATGTCATTTCAATCTTTGATTTGGACAGTTTGAGCACTGTGTTAGGTGCAGGACCCTGACTAAAGAGATCCGGGAGGGATTTGGGAGGTGACAATACATTGAAGATCTGTGGAGAAAGGTTGGACGTGGAATGGTACTTTGCATGGACAGAACAATTAAAGATGAACTTTTTGGAATGGGATTGTTAGTAGATGCTTGGAAAGGAAGGGGCAAAATAACCTGATGAGAAATATCTTTTACACAAGGTGAACAGACGAAACAAAAGACAGCTCAAATAAATTTTAAAACACTTCCTAACCTCTACTTTGGATCCAGATTCACTTTTGGATGATGTAGATTCAATGCTGGTGTCACTGTCCATTTCAACTTGGTGCTTCTGCAACTGAAAATATGGAAAGCTGTTACAACACCAGGATCACTGAAGATTCTGGCATTACTTTCATGCCAGCTTCATCAGATTCAATGATAACCCGTACACTGGCATTAGTCCACATCACCATAATAACCCATAAAGTGGTCACAACCATAGCTTCAGCTTTAACCTGTACATCAACATCATTTCAGGTTCAATTATAGTATATGGGGCATAGTCATCAGCTACTCTATTTATCAGAGTTCTGAGACAGTCTATAAATTGCATGTTCATCAGACGTGAACAGATAACATGATTTGTTTTAAAAGCTTGTTTCAAAAAAAAAGGTTAAAATGAAATGAACTTTGCTGGTTAAAACATGGCTAATGTGGTTATTGACCGCAATTCTGTAAGGATCATCCTTTAGAACTCAGGCACCATCCTCCTGGAATGGCATACCCTCATATTACGCAGACCTTTCAGAACACAAGTACAAATAGATCATTAGACATTATATCCCTAGTCAGTTCAGAGCAAAGGGGAGCTACTGAAACTCCTTATACTTAAGTGGCATTAATGTTTACCATTGTTCTCAAACAAATGACAATAATCCTGACCAGAGAAATAGAAATCAATTTTTAGATAGATTTGACCTCATTTAGTTGAAACAGATTCATCCAAGAAACCATCACATGACCGAAATGCTGGGTCTTTGGAAAAACGGTATAAATAGACATTTTTTAAGACTTCTTCATCCTGTAAAATCTAGTTACTGTTAATATCAATCTGATATGAATCTAACTGGTGATAACACGGTCAGACACCTGGTTTAGCTAAGCCTGTCTGTAGTCTAAATCTTCTCCAAAATCCAGTTTCAAAAAGAAACCTTAGTTTCAACAAAAAAAGTGGACCAAGTCCATACATCAACACCATCCTGCTGTGCCTTCATCCAACTGACCAACAGCACCCAGCTGAATACAAACTATAACGCAAAAGATCCATCCAGAACATTAACATTTTGGAACCATAGTAAAATGGTAAAAAATTAGGCCCATACTGTTGGTGTTTAAAACAAAAATATTTTTAGTTGTTACCTATGTCCCCTGCTTTTTCTCTTTCCATGTTTATGTGTGCATGTGTTATGGCACTCACTCCACAGGTTTAAATGCATGAGCAAACCATATTCTAGTCTTAACCCTGAAGAATTTTCTGCAGGTCTTTCTTTTTAATAAAGTTGGGCCTTTCACAGAAACTTACAGAATACTGATAGGCCTGGGGTAGAGTGGGCATTTAAAGACTTTCTCACAAGTAGGAGAGACTAAGACCCCAAGGGCACAGCATCAAGATTGAAGGGGTGACCCTTTAGAAGCGAGATGGGAAGGCGGTGGCCGAGTGGCAGTATGGCTGGACTGTTAACCTGGAGACCCAGGTAATGTTTTGGGGACCCAGGTTCAAATACCACCAGGGCAGGTGGTGGAATTTGAATTCAATGAAAATCTGGAATTAAGGGACTAATGGTGACTGTGAAAGCATTGCTGATTGTTGGAAGAACCCTTCTGGTTCACTAATGTCCTGGTCTGGTCTGGTCTACATGTGACTCCAGACCAACAGCAATGTGGCTGGGTCTTAACAGCCACTCTCCTGGGCAATTAGTGATGGGCAAGAAATGCTGACCCAGCCAGTGACACCCTCATCCCGTGAATGAATAAGAGGAGGAGGAATTTCTTCAGTCAGAGGGTGGTGAATGTGTGGGACTCATTGCCACAGAGGGCTGTGGAGGCCAACTCGTTGAGTGCATATAAGATAGGTTCCTTTTTAGTAAGGGGATCAAGGGTTACAGGGAGAAGGCAGGGGAATGGGGTTGAGAATTATATGAGCCAAGATTGAATGGCGGAGCAAACTCAGTGGACTGAAGCAGTTAATTCTGCTCCTTTATCTTACGATCTCATGAACTCAAACCCCTCAGAGTACATATGATTATTTTTCCCTCATTATTGTTTCTTTAGTCATAGATCCGTCATCATTAAGAAACTCTTCTTGAAAGAGAGTACAAGATTTGTCACTTTCAAATCTTCTGACACCCCCCTCTTATTGAAGAATACTCTGTAGCTTTTAATCTACAGCAACAAAAGAGACTGAATTTCACATTGACTGGTACCTATGTATGAAAGAGATTTGGGAGAACTTTGCTGATGCTGTGAGAGACCCTTGAAAAATCTCTGAGTGTAGTTCGACAGGTTTGGCTTGGCTCTACTATATTCTGAGCAGCTACAACTTCCCCTCTTTTCCAAATAAATACTGAATCAGGGCCTAATCCTTACCTTAGCACGGGCTGTTTTCAACTTCCTCTTGCGATTTGGACACACGAGATAATTGTGCTGCAAGTAAAAGAAACAGGTCAACACATTCCTAGCTGCTCAATTGAAAAGAAACAACGATAAAACTAACATGAGCAATTATGTTTCATTCATTCCTAACACACTGAAATCCTGGCTCAGCTTCAACTTGGGTTAGCTAAAGAATAAAGCTCCTTCTACACTGTTGCATCAAGTATTCTCAGGTCAGCTGCAGCATAGCTAGATACAGAATGAAAGTTTCTCATGGTTTTTATTCATTCATGGGATGTCACCTTTTCTGGCTGGGGCCAGGATTTATTGCTCATCCCTAGCTGATCATGAGAAGGTGGTGGTGAGCTGCCTTTTTGAATCATGCAGTGTCAGTGCACTCATGGTGCCGGTGGGGAGGCAGTTCCAGGTTTTAGAGCCAGCGGCACTCATATATCACCAATTCAAGATGCTGTGGCTTGGAGAGACGCTTGTAAGTCATGGTATTTCCTCCTCGTCTTTTTAAATGGAGGTGGCCTTGGGATTGGAAGATGCCATCCAATGAGCGTTGGTGATAGCATATTTAAGAAGCATTTAGACAGACACATGAGCAGGCAGGGAATAGAGTTGTATGGACCTTGTTCAGGCAGACTGGATTAGTTTAGAGCGGCATCACGGTCAGCAAAGACATGGTGGGCCAAAGGGCCTGTTCCAGTGCTGGGTTGTTCTATGTGCTACGGCGAATTTCTGCATTGCATTTTGTTGCTGGTACACATTACTTTGGTGGAGGGAATGAACGTTTGTAGATGTAGTGCAGCTGCTTTGTCCTGAATAGTGGCAAGCTTCTTAACTATCATTGAGCTGGACTCATCCAGGCATCTGGGGAGCAATCCATCACACCACTGTCGTGTGCCTTCAAGATTGTGACCAGACTGTGGGGAGTCAGGCAGTGAGGTACAAAAACGGCCCATCAGAACTTCCCTCCCACAGATGTTACTAGTTCCCTGAACATGTGTTTTTCTCCTTTTTTATATCAGTTTAAAAACATTAGTAGCCCACAAGGACTCTGGTTCTGCTCATTTTCTAATTGTTACATAATAAGAGGGTTCCTGCTTTCCCTTAGCTCATTGTAATAAATTCTGCATTGGGTCAGTTTGTGCAATACCAATTCAATGTCTTAATTTAAAAAAAACACTTAATCTATGTCACGACTATGTTGTTAATCACCCTGATTAATATTGATGCAAAGTAACTATTCAACTAGTCAGGCCGGGAATGTTGATAGTGGGGATTCGGTGATTGTGATGCCATTGACTTTTAAAGGGCGATAGTCAGATTCTGTCTTGTTGGAGATGAGCACTGTCTGGCCCTTGTATGGCTGGAATGTCACTTTCCAATTGTCAGCCCAAACATTCCAGACCTTTCATTTGGATATGGACTACCTCAGTGCCTGAGAATTGCAAATGTTTTTGAACAGTGTAATCCTCAGTGAGCATCCCCATTTCTGACCTTATGATATTGGAAAGATTATTGATAACGATGATTGGGTTTAGGACCAAAGCAGGAAAAACAAAATGTGGACAAAAATGTACCAGCAGCAGGAAATAGTTGAAACGGATGTATAAATCAGGAGAAATATGTTCTGATCAAAAAGAAGTCAAGAGCAAGCTAACTGATAATGAAACACCATGGATGAGTAAATAGCTGAGGGTTAAAATTGAAAGTAACAAAAAAGGCATACGCTAAGTACATAGGCAATAAAATGAAAGATGACAAGAAGGAATACAAAGAATTAGGGAACGAGTAAAAACAATAAGTGAAGCAAAGAGACAAACTACAAAATCTAACTATCAAGGAATATTTCAGACCTAGAAACTGAAAAATAAAATCAAGACTTGGAATAGGTCCATCAAAAGATACTCAAGAAAAACTCACAGGTATCAACCAATGTATTGAATAGTTACTTTGCATCAATATTAATCAGGATGATTAACAACATAGTCGTGACATAGATTAAGTGTTTTTTTTAAATTAAGACATTGAATTGGTATTGCACAAACTGACCCAATGCAGAATTTATTACAATGAGCTAAGGGAAAGCAGGAACCCTCTTATTTATGTAACAATTAGAAAAGGAGCAGAACCAGAGTGCTTGTGGGTTACTAATGTTTTTAAACTAATATAAAATAGGAAAAAAACACATGTTCAGGGAACTAGTAACATCTGTGGGAGGGAAGTTCTGATGGGCCATTTTTGTCCATTTTGAAGTATTTTGCAGAAGCACCTTTAATCCTGATTCCCGAGTCCAATTTCACAACCTTTTCAAAAGCATTAAAATCCATCAACTGACGGAAGTGATTTAACATTAAACAGAATGTGCGGTTAATTATGGAAAATAAACTATTACTTTTGCTTGAGAAGAGGCAGGACTACTCCAAAGGTACTGTGCCTTTCCACAGGAAGGTGTGCTTTCCAGTTAGTGAGTACGATATGAAAGCAATGTGTACAATTTGAAATTTGCTCACTCACTCCCAGTTTCTACGTGTACGTGGCTTGTGAATAAAGACGGAAGTTTGTCTGTGTTTTGCTTCTGAATTGTGGGTACTTCATATCTTTGTTTTAATCCAAGCTCTTCATTGATTCTCAGCCAATCAAGTTCCTTAAATGCATAATCAGTACTCTGTTTGGACTGTTTGAGCATTGACTGATTTGTGGGCAGAGTCCGGGAACATCGGCAGAGTGAGCATGGCCTGAGTTCAGGAGCAGGGAGCAGAGTGAGCATGGGCTGGAGCTGGAGTGGCAGTAGAGTGGATGGAGGCCAGTGCTTGGAGACAGAGTTGCCTTGTGTCCTGAAGCTGGCCGGCATGGGCTCACGTTGGAAAAGGATTAGCTCAGTCACTTTTTATCATCATTCTGGACTTTTACACCTCTATTCCCATGCTAGCCTTTTTTTAAAAATTCTGTGACAACACTTAGAAGTATCTGTACCTAGGTACTCTGTACCTAAGTTGGTGCCGTGAGTTGACATTACAAACTTTTCACTGCATTCATTCGAGAGCACGTGACAATAAAGGCTATTCTATCCTATTCTACTGGTCATAAATTTATTGGAAACTCTTTTTGTTGGATTTTCTTCTATTGGCTGCTTTATATTTCCCATGCAGGGGATGCAGGTGGAAGAAGAGGGTCAATATAAAATTCCCTGCTCCTCAGAAAAACAGTTTTAAAGAAAGCATAAGGATAAAGATGAGAAGCCACAAGGAAAATCACAGACCTCCCCCTTTATACCACACATTGTGTAATCATTCCTTGTGATTGTGGAATGTTATATCACACACACTTCTGCTTAAATGCACATTTTACCAGGTGCTTAAAGGGCACTATGACCATTTGAAGATGGCAGAAATGAAGCCATTCAGATTAGACCATCAGCAAGGCCTTGTTTGTCCCATCAACAGGATGGTAAAGATCCCATGAAACTATTTTAGAGTAGGAACCCACTATTGGGAAGCGTAACATGGAACGTACCTCTAACAGCTTGGACAGTGGATAGCCTTTGCAACGAATACTGAGTTTCCAATTCTTGCTTCTGGCTTTGCCACCATTCACCTCAAACTGATGTGGTGTACACCATTTATTCATGTACTTTATACATGGGGTGGTACTTCCTAAATAAAGCAGTCAGGAGGAACATGTGAGGGCAGAAAAAAAAAACCACAGTACAACAACAGAGTCTAGCAGAAAATTGCTGCACCTCATATTATACAGGCCAGAAAATTTGTGTAAGACAGTACATAATATATACACAGAGATATTGCACAACACCTCGAGTGAGATGGTGGCTTGGTGGTAAAGTCAATTGACTATTAATCCGAACTAACGTCCTGGGAATAGGGATTGAAATCCCACCAATTAATTTAAGAAAACTGGAATGTTGAAAATTTGAAAAAATAAAACAGAAAAAAATGATATGAAGGTATAAAAATAATTGTCAAATCTGATTTTCCTTTATTTCTTGGTTACATTTATAAAAACTAGTCAGATTTCATGATGCAGATAAACTGTTTTTGGGTGTCTGAGGGCTAGGGGACTCATTTTAGGAGTGATATATGATACAGGAATTGAAACAACTGAACAGAAAGTGGTTAGAAAACACCCAAAGATGGAACAGTTACCAAATGCTAGTTTTTTCTTGTCCAATATTCCAGTAATGCCACCACAGTAGACAGGCAGCTCGTTGGAGTCAAAGTTCCTTTGGTTTGGGGGAGATCGAGACTTTTTGACTCTCCTAACACTTGACTTGATGCTTTTCTCTTTTCCTGAGCAAAAAAAGATAAATGAAACAGGGGTATAAAAATTGGAGAAAACAAAAGAGATACAAAGAGACTGTGATAAAGAGAAAATGACAGAGGTGTAGGGAAAGAGAGAGAAGGAGAATGTGAGACAGACAGTACTTTTTGTATCACTACTGACCTTGTCAGTCCATGATAAAAGTGTAAAACTTACACTCTGGTATAAAAATTACCTCCAGAGCTACACATAGTGAAAGACACTGTGTGTGTGTGTGTGTCTGAGTGTGTGCGCGTGAGGGTCTGTTTTTGTGTGTCTATGAGAGTGTGAGAGTGTATGTGTGCATATCTGTCTGTGTGTGTGCTTGCCTGTGCCTCTGTTGAGTGTGGGCATCTATGTCTGTGCCTGTGCATATGAGTCTGTGTGTAGTGAAGTGTAACAAATGTTATGAATAGACTGCCAGCTCACGGTATAGATATTTGCTGCATTCTGGGCTTTGATCTTTGCTGCACTTTTCAGTTCTTCCTTTGGCTGAATAAGGTGCACGTTCTTCATCAGGATGCTCTCTCTTTCCCATGATACACAACTTGGCCTCTCCAATAGGACTGGTTCCACAACTACGCTTTCCTCTGTCTTCTTTCAGTTCTGATGACAGGCCAAAGGAAAGTGCAGTCAGTATTATAGGAATAAACAGAACAAAGAAAAATAATTCCCTCCTTTTAGTCAGACACAGCAGTGAAGGACATGAGATGTATTCTTTGCTATCATTATCCCTAAATTAACTTGCTTCGTGTAGCTAGTCAATACTGTCGGACTCGATTAGTTCCTGGCTGTTTGTTAATTTGAAAATCCTTCCACTATTTGTCCATCTTCACGAGAAAACAGTGAAGATACAAAGATAATTAATGGATTCCCTGAGAATCTACAATGGGAGGGCTCCACACTAGCTTGATATTTACGTTGTGAGTGTGAGTGTTAGAGTGCGTGAGTGCGAACATGTGTGTGCGCGCATGTTTACATATGAGTGCATGTAAATGTGTGAGAAGGTGAGGGGGTGTTTGTTTGACTGTCTGAGTGTGGTCAGCAAGACCCCCCAGGCCTCACCTGCCATTCTATAATGTCGATGTTCCCTAATTTGAGATTATTAGAACAAGGAAGGACAAAGAACAATAAAAAACGAAGAAGAATACAGCACAGGAACAGGCTCTTTGGCTCACCAAGCCTGTACCGATCCCTAGTCCTTATTTAGGCCCATATGTATTGCCCATACACTGTTTCTATCTCTGTTCACCCTCTATTCATGTGTCTGTCAAGATACACATTAAACAACGCTAACATTGCCTGACTCCTCCACTTCCACTGGCAGTGCATTCCAGGCACTCACCACACTCAGTGTGAAAAATTTTGCCCACACTTCCCCCCCCACTAAACTTTCTCCCTCTCACTTTGAACCTGTGCCCTCTTGTAGTGGATCGTTCCAGTGGAAACATCTTCTCACCATCTACTCTATCATGCACTTTCAGAAACTTGTATATTTTGGATAAAATCATTCATAGATCATAGAATCCCTACCATGTGGAAACAGGCCCTTTGGCCCAATAAGTCCACACTGACACTCAGTGCATCTCACCCAGACCCATCCCCCTAACCTACACATCCCTGAACACTGCGGGCAATTTAGCATGGCCGATCCACCTAGCCTGAACATCTTTGGACAGTGGGAGGAAACCAGAGCACCCGGAGGAAGCCCATACAGACATGGAGAGAATGCGCAAGCTCCACACAATCAGTCACATGAGGGTGGAATATGAACCTGGGTCCCTGGCACTGTGAGGCAGCAGTGCTAACCACTGAGCCACCGTGCAGCCCCTACATCCCTCATTCTATAAAGCTCTAATGAATGAAGTTCAATTTGTTTTGCTTTTCTTGATAAGCCAACCCCTTCACCCCAGAAATCAGCCTAGTGTCTTTCTTTTTAACTGTCTCCAATGCCAATATATCCTTGCTTAAGTAGGTGGACTACAACATATACAGTACTCCAGGTGTGGCCTCACCAACACCCTGTACAATTGTATCAAGAGTTCCTTGTTTTTTAAACTCCAAACATCAACTCCCACACTCACCTTGAGCAATAAAGGCCAAAATTCCATTTGCCTTCTTAATTACTTGCTACACTTGCATACTAACATTTTGCATTGTGTTTCATGCACAAGAATACCAAACCCATCTCTGCTAGATTTTTAAAATCTTCCTCCATTAAAATAATAGTCCATAGTTTGATCTGGCAGTTTTTGACCACTCACTCAAACCTTCTTTATCCCCTCGCAGATTTCTTATGTCCACATCACAACATGTCTTCCCACCTATTTTTGTACCATTAGCAAATTTGAATTGGTTACAATCTGCCCATTCCTGAAAATCACTAACATAAATAATTGAGTCCCTAGGATTAATGCCTGTGGCACTCTAGTTAAGTCTATCTGACCTGAAAAGGACCAATTAATTCTAAATCTCTGTCTTTGGATTGTTAACCAATCCTCAGTCCAATGAAAAATATTACCCCCAATATCCTATCTTGTGCAATAACCTTTTACGTGGCACCTTATCAAATGCCTTCTTGAAACCCGAATAAACTACATCTACTTATTCGTCTTTATCAACCCTGCTTGCTACATCCTTCAATAACTCTAGGAAATGTTTCAAACATGATTTCACTGCCACTAAATCATCTCGAATCTGTATGATTGATTCAAGCTTTTCTAAATTTTCTGCTATTTCTTCTCTAGTAATGGATTTTAGCACTTTCCTAACAACTGATTTTTGGCTAATTAACCATTAGTTTTATGCCCTTTCTCTCCATCCTTTCTTGATCGGGGCATCACATTAGCAGTTTTCCAGCCAACCGGAATCCTGCCAACAAATACTGAGAGATTTCCACCAATGCAGTATTGTCAAAGAGTTCCAGGAATTTGACCCAACTGCAAATTGTTTATTTACATTTTTTTTGTATTTATTTAATGCCATAACGTTTTTAGTCTGTCATCCAATCAATCTCAGCCGATTCATACCTATGTAATTATACTTCTTGAAATTCAACTGTCTCATCTGAGATTGGAGTGCCTGAATTTCATCTACAAACTTGATGAGGAATTAAATTGTATTATGACCTCTACTTTTCTGTGCATCTTTTATTACGATATTTCTAAATTATCCCTGCCTAATTGCATGATACTTGATCTAAAAGCCCTCTATATGTAGTTGGTTCCACAACTTCAGTCTCCAGGAGACTGTCACAGAAGTATCCTACGAATTTATCTTCCAGACCAACTTTGCCAATTTGATTGTCAAATTGAAGATTAAAGTCCCCGCGACTATTGTGTTGACTTTGTTCCAATAATTCATTGTTTAATGTTCTCTCTAACAGTATCACCATTGTTAATGGGCTTTTTAAGCTGTTCACATTTATACCTCTGACTCCTGCTGCTCCTGACCTCCAGTCCAAGTTATGATACTTTGAGTTTCTGAACGTTATTAGGACCACTCCTCCTCCTTTTCAATTCAGCCTGACTTTTTGAAATGTAGTTTATGCTGGACAATTCATTTCACAAACTTGGTCACCTCAAAAAATGTCTCTTTTTGGCAGTTAGATCGAAACCATTTTTGTCATTAGTTCATCCATTTTATTATGGATACTCCACGCATTCAGAAAAATGGTCTTTAATTTCATCTATTTAACTAATACTTTCTACACAGGCTTACTCTCTAATGCATGATTATTATTGTTAAATACTCTATCCCTTCCTTGTCCAAGCAGCTTGTCTTCAGCCACTTCGACGTACTTCTCGATTGCCTCAGCACTTACTTTCGGGATTTCTAAATCATCCTTTACTTGAATTCTCTCTCCCTGTTAGTTTAAAGCCTTTTCCCCGACTCTGACCATACTTGCTGCTTCACCCTTTCATTTCCTCACTCTTTGTCCTATCAGATCACACCCTGATCATTACATGTATCACTATTGCCTTGTCCTGGCTCTTCAATTTTCCGAACCAACCAATATAGGCGCACACCTCATTCACTAACAAAGTAGTGCCTGTTGATTGGGAAGAGTTTTCCTGCCAAAGTTTAACAGATTATCCAGTCAATTGTTACTTTCAAAGTTCACTTAAATTTCTCGTCTTACTATGTATTATTTGTGAGAAGTTTGATTATTTGTGCCGGCATTGTTGTTGACGTAGTAAATGTAATTGCACGGCGGGGTGCGGATATTGGGTAAGGGCTTCAGGACCCTGGAAGAACCTTGTGATTGTGTCATGGAGCTGTACCTCACTAGACATAAATAGCATTGAGTGGTTGGAGCCAGAAACTCTTTAGGGAGTCATGAAAGTACATGGACATGAATACAAGCAGATAGATCGGATTTTAAATAATGAAACAATAAAATTAGAGAGAAGTGTATTTATAATCAGCACATGTACCAGAATTTAGCCTGGATGTATAATAAATAGTGCTAAGAAGTTGAAGCCTGAAGACCATTCTTGCCTTTGGCTTCGCTTTGATCAGTCTGTCTTACACCAAAATGCATAGCATGGCATCAAGCCATACAGTAATAGAGTGAATACTCACTACAGCGGTATCACTGCATCTATTAAAATAGCTAAACAGTTGTAATTGGACCAGACCAAATACCTCGGTATAGTGAAAATAAATTAATACAGTTTGTATTTGTAGCGCACTTTTCACAACCGAAGGATACCACATTGTGCTGTATTATCATTAATAAAGTACTTCTGAAATCCAGTCACAAGCTGACAGGGAGACTATGTGCTAGTCACAATATCCCATTGGGATCAATGGCAACTTAGAGACAGGATTATCGAAAGACTAGCATTTTAGAGGAGTAAAGGCCTGTGCCTCCACCCAGACACTTTCACCTACATACCTTCAAACAAGCTGCACTGCAAGGGATAGAGCTTCGGATACTTCTGCATGTTATATTCTTGAAACAAGTTACTCCAAAACTTGCGAATGGTTGGAGGATCGCTCTCTTCCAGGGACTCCAGCAATGAGTACACAGCCTTATTGATCTCTTTTTGTACTTTCACAATCTCCTACAAGAGAAAACGTACTTTGATACCCTGAACAGCATGGCTGATTACAATGATTGGATCACAATCACTCCAGTTCACTAAGTAACCCCTGCCAAGTGCTGGAAGCCTCCCCAGAGTTATCCAGACAGCAGAAAATTTGTTTCAGGAAGACGAGGACCTGCCCTGTCAAATTTCATGTGGATGTGCTGTTGCAAATGCACAAAGCGTGATTGAGGGGAGTCAGCATGGCTTTGAGGGGGGCAGGTCATGCCTTACAAATCTTAATAAGTTCTTTGAGGAGACAACGAGACAGGTTGACGAGGGTTGAGCAGTGGATGTGGTGTACATGGACTCCAGCAAGGCATTTGATAAGGTTCCCCACAGCAGGCTCATTCATAAAATCAGGAGGTATGGAAATCAGGGTGATTTGGCTGTCTGGATTCAGAATTGGTTGGCTGACAGGAGGCAGAGAGTGGTTGTAGATGGTAGATATTCTGCCTGAAGGTCAGTGCTGAGTGGTGTCCTGCAGGGCTTTGTTCTTGGGCCTCTGCTCTTTGTAGTTTTTATAAATGACTTGGATGTGGAGGTTGAGGGGTGGGTTAGTATGTTTGCTGATGACACAAAGGTTGGAGGTGCCGTTGATAGAATCGAGGCCTATTGCAGGCTTCAGTGAGACATTGACAGTATGCAGAGCTGGGGTGAGAAAGGGCAGATGGAGTTCAACCTGGATAAATGCGAAGTGATGCATTTTGGAAGGTCGAATTTAAATGCTGAATATAGGATTAAAGGCAGGATTCTCGGCAGTGTGGAGGAACAGCGGGATCTTGGTGTTCATTTGCATAACTCCCTCAAAGTTGCCACCCCAGTGGATAAGGTTGTTAAGAAAGCATATGGTGTTTTGGCTTTCATTAACAGGGGGATCGAGTTTAACTGCCGCAAGATTATGCTGCAGCTCTACAAAACCCTGATGAGACCACACTTGGAATTTGTGTCCAGTTCTGGTCGCCCTATTATGTGAAAGATGTGGAGGCTTTGGAGAGGGTGCAAAGGAGGTTTACCAGGATGAGGAGGTTGTCTGAGCTCAGACTTTTCTCTCTGGAGAGAAAGAGGAAGAGAGGTGACCTGATCGAGGTGTACAAGGTAATGAGAGGCATGGATAGAGTTGATAGCCAGAGACTTTTCCCCAGGGCAGGACTGATTGCCACAAGGGGTCATAGTTTTAAGGTGTTAGGAGGAAGGTATAGAGGAGACGTCAGAGGGAGGTTCTTCACCCAGAGAGTTGTGAGCGCATGGAATACTTTGCCAGTGGTCGTCGTGGAAGCAGAGTCATTAGTGACGTTTAAGCGACCACTGGACATGCACATGGACAGCAGTGAATTGAGGGGAATGTAAATTAGGTTAGGTTATTTTTGGATTAGGATTATTCCACGGCACAACATCGTGGGCCGAAGGGCCTGTACTGTGCTATACTTTTCTATGTTCTATCACTGCTCAAACTCTGTAACTTAAACACTGTTCACTGGTCTCGCTCTGGGTTACTTACAGCCATCAGATTTCATGGCTTTCCAATCTTTGGGGTAAGTATTGGTTTAATGTAGTTTAATTTAAAGCATGAGTATACTGGAAGTAAGGGTCTTGTGGTGTAGCAATAGCATTCTTATTGCTAGGCCAGCAGTCCCTACTTCAAGTCACATCTTCCCTGGAGATGTATCATGACTCGGCCAAACAGATTGATTAAAGTAACGATAAATTGAAGTGTGTAGAGGACAGATTTTGGTACTCAATTAAATCTACCACAATTTGAACACTTCTGCATGTTTAAAAAATAATGCAACCCAGTCAACATATTATGACCACTGTTGGAGTGACTTATGACACTTAAACCCAGGACTTCTGGCTAAGAGGTAGGAACACTACTCCTGGCCCATAGCTCACATCATAATACTGTTACTTCATTAACACACCAACCATGTCAGAAAGAGCAAAGCGTTTTTAAATATTTTTACATTCCCTCTTTCAGAGTCATAGAGTCACAGATTTGTGTATCAAGGAAACAAACCCTTCGGTCCAACTCATCCACGTTGACCAGATACCCCATTAGTCAGCATTTGGCCCATATCCCTCTGAACCCTTCCTATTCATGTCTCTATCCAGAAAAGATGTGTTTGTTATCCTTAGCTAAGAGTTTGCTCCATAAACCTTTCTTTATTCTTAAGACCCTTCTTAAAGTAAAACCTAAGTCATTGTCAAAGCTTTTGATCAGTTGTTGGAATGGCCCAAATCTGCCAATCACAGAAGTGATGGAAGTATTGATGAAGGAAGTGATTCATGTTCAGAAACAAGCATCTGCTTCAAATATGAAACCAAGGTTACAATCAGGGTCTGCCTCAGACTGACAGCAATGGAGATGCTTGGATGGTCTTTCATCAAACAGAATTCCTATAGAACATAGAACATAGATCAGTACAGCACAGAACAGGCCCTTCAGCCCACAATGTTGTGCCGACCATTGATCCTCATGTATGCACCCTCAAATTTCTGTGACCATATGCATGTCCAGCAGTCTCTTAAATGACCCCAATGACCTTGCTTCCACAACTGCTGCTGGCAACGCATTCCATGCTCTCACAACTCTCTGCGTAAAGAACCTGCCTCTGACATCCCCTCTATACTTTCCACCAACCAGCTTAAAACTATGACCCCTCGTGCTAGCCATATAGTGTGGAAACAAGCCATTCAGCCCACTGAGTCTGCACCAATCCTCCAAACAGCATCCCACCCAGACCCAGCTCTCCACCCTGTCCCATAACCTCACATTTACAGCGTGGCTAATTCTAACCTGCACATCTTTGAACTGTGGGAGGGAACTGGAGCAACTGGCAGAAACCCACACAGACACAGGGAGAATGTGAGAACTCCACATAGACAGTCACCCAAGGCTGGAATCGAACCCAGATCCCTAGCAGTGCTAACCACCATATGAGCCAAAGTTTGTGCCTGTCTTTTTATTCAAAGACTGAAGTAAAAGGCAATGCTTCTTGAAAGGATCTTGGGTGTCAATGACATCTTCTGCTGTTGTTGATTTGACTAATCCTATAATCCTATTGTTAGTTAAGAGCAAACTGGACCACATCCCTGTTCATTATCCAGCCCTTTAAAATGATTAGCCGGTTTTCTCAGTAATGTATCAGTGTCCGGATTTGTAGGTTTTCTAAATTATCTAATGCGCCAAAGGCATTGTACCCCTTGAGGGAAAAAGAGGAAGGGGAGGAGTAATGTAACGATGCAATAAAACACATTGATCCCTTTCACTGCTCCATCCTCTAATGTCTAACAGCTTATTTTGTGAATGTTTAACTCCAGTAAGAAACTCCAACCTTTCCTGCTCATCTACAACTTAACCCTTGGCTTGGAAGAGAATGTGCTCCTTGCAGGAAGCCAGGAATGCAAATACAGGAGTGTGATGGTGAATGGAAAAACAGGGAAAGGAAAAGTTCAAGGTGAAAAGCAAACTGTCGAGAGTGGGATGTCTAATTCAGTAGTAAGGCAGCAAGAATATTTTGGTAGGTCCAGTCCAAGAAAATTTAAGCACTTGGTTCAAAAATACTAAGAATCGTGCAAATCCACGATGACAAAATTGAATAGATTTATGGAAACAACAGGTGTACAAATCTGACACATTGAGAAAGCATCAAAAACCTATAGAAGGTTAGAGTCTAGGAGGAAGCCATGTGAGGTGTTGAGTCTGTTCCAATGTTTTGCTGAAGCAATTTCAAACCCCAGCCTGATGATTTTGTCTCTCTAGCCTTGTCAATCCCTTTGTTACAAATATCTGTTGAATCTCCCCTGAAAAGGTGCATGTTTTTATCCCTCAACTATTCCCAGTGACAACATTCCATGATTTCCAACACTCAGACACTCACAGAATCCCTACCATGTGGAAACAGGCCATTCGGCCCAACAAGTCCACACCGCCCCTCTGAACAGCATCCCACAAAGACCCATTCCCCTACCCCTACATTTCCCATGTCTAACCCACTTAACCTTAACATCCCTGGATACTATGGGCAATTTAGCATGGCCAATCCACCTGGCCTGTACATTTTTGGACTGTGGGAGGAAACAGCAGCACCCGCAGGAAGCCCGCACAGACAGGGGGAGAATGTGCAAAGTCCCCACAGGTAGTCGCCCAAGGCTGGATTCGAACCCAGGTCACTGGCGTTGTGAGGCGGCAGTGCTAACCACTGAGCCACCGTGCCGCCCAACAAACAATACAGGCTACAAATCCATCATCTGACAGAGATTTTTCTTCACCTCTCCCCCTGCTCTTATTTTGAAATTCTGATGAGCTTTAGTCACCAATTTCCCAAGGAGAGGACTCAATCTCCTTTGTTAAACCTTGTATTTTCCACAACTAAAGTGGGAATATTATTAGTCTTCATCACAACTCCTCAGTATTTTGTAATGCCTGGCATCATCCTGGTGAATCCAAACTGCGCACCATGCAAATTTAATAAGCTTGCTGCAACATGGTGCTCCACCCAGTCTTTTAAGTAAGATCAAACCTTCCTCCAAATTTTCCCACCTGAGACGTTAACTCACTCACTTGGAATTTTCCATTGGTAATTAACAGCTTGTCCCGAAGGCCATGGAGGAATGGGAATAGTTCATTGATCGCGATGGAAATGTCCGTTTTATAGGTGCAGAGCTTCTGTCTGAGTTCTTCATCAGTAAAAAAATCAAGGAAGGACATACTATAGGAGAAGACAATGAAAAAATTCCTCAATTGGCTTTACAATATGTAACATACCAAAGAAATTCTTATAACTGTAATTATAAGTCATTCAAATGGGTATCTAGGGAGAAAAACACATATGGGTTTAACTTCAAAAAACAATGGACTTATATTTGGCAGTGATTTTAGGCCTTCTCTCCAAACGGATAGGGGTTTAGCTGACAGCCGTGCTGCTTGTATCAAGCTGGTGTCTGAACTTCAGAAGCAGGAATTATCTGAAATACTCCGACACTCAGTGAGCACCACACACCAGAGACCCCAGTGTGGTAGTGGTGGTGGGGGTGTCAGGGATTGGGCAGTTAATCTCAGAAGTGATTGAGCACAGACTGGAAGTGGCCTGAGCTATTTTAATCAGAACCTGGATGAACACGCTGACCGCTGTGGATCCCATAATTCTGCCAAAGAACAGTTGTGTCTTTTCTTCAGTTAAAACCAGAAATGTCATCCAGGATCACTGTTTAAGCTAACACACCACTGCTACATGAAAAGCATATTCCTGTTTTTGTACCACGAAAACTGTTGACAAGCCCCATGGAGGTTCTGTTAACCCCTAAAGGCCTCCCAGATATCTTGAGGTTCTCAGTCTCTGTCACTTGCTAGTGGTTTAATTCAGTGAATACCTCTGGCCCTTGCACAGTTTTTCAGAGCCTATCTCAGTTCACAACCTCTCTTCTACTTCCTTTTTGTTTTTTTCAGCCCTTCTTGGATTGCCATTTTCAGTTTGAGGGAGATATCATTCTGTTGGTGTTTAGTTGTCTTTCAGTAAACTATCTATCCCTGGCAGTGGCAGAACTACCCTCTCTGTCGGCAAATGCACAGAAAATTCACTGCTTGGGCAAACGTTAATCAGTGGCACCTCTATACGCTTTCTCATGAGCTGTTTTATCAGCACTTTGGAATTTAACTTGCATCCAGGTGGAAGCGAGGTCTTTAAACTCACAATGTCAAAAATATGTTAATTTTTCTCTCAATTTATAATAGTCTCAAATTCTTTGGACACAAACTCCTGATAGCTATTCTGTTGAAAAATCATGTCTGAGCAGACAGTAAACACCTTTATTGTTAGGACAGCAATGTCACAACCTGACTGTGTGGGACACTGGACTACAGTGACACATTTTACATTAAAAAAAATTCAACGATCACAAGAATAGATGCAAGTGAGGTTTGGTTAGCCCAGTTAGCCAGATAAGTGGTTTTTGATGCCAACAGCAATTCTTGTACCAGCTGAGATCAGCATGAAGATCTGTGTTCTGAACCTCACCCTTTGCCTGAGGAGTAGGAACCCTCAGGTTAAATCATCACCAGGCTGTCATCTCTCTCTAATGAGACAGCAGCCCCATGGTCCTTTAGGGCGATGGCAACTTCATGTTTACTTTTCCTGCTTTAGAGCAACACCTGAAGGCCCACCGGGATTACCCAAGGCGACAATGGCTGTCCTCACTGTCCTGCTCTCTACACACTACCCCCACCTTAGTGCTGAGGGCTGGCCAGTCGGCCCTGTCTCTTCCAAAACTACTTTGACTCTTGTCAAATGTACTCAGCCATCTCCTTTGAGCCGTGGCCTTCACCTGGCCACAGTCATCAACAATTTCTGTGTTACTGGCACCCCCCCGAACCCCGTTTCCAGACTCAAAGGCAGAACCTGTCAGTATGAGGCAAAGTTCATTCTTAAGGGACCACCGTTCAAAAGGAATTCAACAACTGCAAAGTGTTTTGGGACTGGATAGTGTAAGTCACAGCGTGAAAATTCAACATTTGATTCCCAAATTGTGCATCATGGTCAGCCATGCATAAAAGCAAAAATAGATCCAGGATAACCTTTTGTTATCCTAAGGACTCATTAAATACACAAATCAATGTCCAGCGCTACTTGTAGTGCAATAAATGTGAGATCCAGCAACTAATAGGAGTATGCGCTCACACGACTCAGTTAAGAGACATGGAAATACCAATCCTGTCACCATTAAAAGAACAAGGGCTGGCTGCTGTAAGATAACTCAGTTTTTGTTTTCATTTATCCAGGAGAAGGAAGGAGATCAAAGTTAGAGGGAGGCGTTCCTAGATTAAAAAGTATTTATTTTTGACTTTGATTAAAACCTGGACAGATTCTGGAGCTGGCGTCTGGTAGAGGTAAACCCCTAGCCCATCTCCATGGAATGCAAAGAGAAGGAACAGACTCTCAGGACACAAGATGCTGGTTTCTGGTATAACAAGGTGTAGAGCTGGATGAACACAGCAGGCCAAGAGGCATCAGAGGAGTAGGAAGGACCTTTATACCTTATTGCATGGCTTTGAATGGACGACTTGCAGACACTAAGACAGGAATCTCTTTCTCTAACGTTTGTGGCGCACTGTCAGCACCTCAAGGAAAGGCAAGATCATGAACTCAACAGTCCTCACATAAGCCAATCAGCTAAGTATGCTAACATGCACATACAGGCCATTTCCAAGCATAGTGTATGTGATGATACAGCCAGAGGCAGGAGATCAGGAGGATGCGCAAACCTCTGTTTCATGAATGACTGAAAGCACGTCATTGAACACCATAAACATTGAGTTTTATTGTGGGAGGTATTAGTTACTTGTGTTGACATTAGTCAGGTGTTGACATCACCCAGGGCTGCTGTTGCTTAACACTGTTAACGACTTGATAATCACCTCATTTGCTGCATTTCGAACAAAACCCACCTCTTACAGATTATCTCTTCAGCTATCAACACACTCCATCCCATTCCTAATGGATTTGTCACAATACCATTGCTTTATGCAGACGGACTGATGTGAACGGAAAGAAAAGAGGGAGTGCTTCCCCACTGAGCGTAAAAATACTCTGGCCCCATTCAATAACCACAACGGATCACCACATTGCCCCACCACAAAGCCAAACTGCCGTCCAGTAGGAGCAAGTGAATTCTCAGCTGTGTTGTTCCCCTGTCCAACCTCCCAGATTGGCAGGCTGCTACCCAGTATCCGTGCCAAAAGCTCACCTGTGGCATGTAAATAACCAAACTTCATTCGGATCTCAGAGCAGTTGCCCCCTCGGCTTTGGGCAATTTGCATCCCAGAGATATTTTCTCTCTTTATTTCTTGACATTTTCAGCTCCAGAGGAAGTAGGTATGAACTTCCCAAGACTCATGTCTCATGTAAAATCTGGACAGATTCTGGAGCTGGCGTCTGATGGAGGTAAACCCCTAGCCCACCTCCATGGAACTCAAAGAAAAGGAACAGACTCTCAGGACACAAAATGCTGGTTTCTGGAATAACAAGGTGTAGAGCTGATGAACACAGCAGGCCAAGCAGCATCAGAGGAGCAGGAAGGACCTTTGTACCTGATTGCACGGATGGAGTGTGTTAATAGCTGAAGAGACAATCTGTAAGAGGTGGGTTTTGTTCCAAATGCAGCAAATGGGGTGATTATCCAGTCGTTATCAGTGTTAACACGTTGTTAAGCAACAGCAGCCCTGGGCGATGTCAACACCTGACTAATACCTCCCACAATAAAACTCAATGTCTCACTTCCAGACATCACCACTGTACAGTCACCAATATTCTCTCTGGAAAGCACACCATTCTCTCGAGGGTGATCGAGTGATTACAGCATTGGACGAAATATTATAAAGGGGGGGGGGGCAGGCAGTGTGCGTGCGGTGGTTCATCTCATTCGGAAGGAAAAGTTATCAGCTAGGAAAAGACCTGAAAGGTGCCCATCCTGTAGCCACTGCAGCCAGGTGCATTATGGCTACAGGATGGGCAGAAGGTTAACGGATATCCACACTAACCACCCGCTGCAGGGAGCTCCTGCAATCCGGCTCACACAATATACTCAATGAATTGAGCAGTGAGGCGATGGGGGAGGCATACTTTGGCCAGAATGGTTCTGAAAAAGGACCCCCTTTCCCGAAGAAAGGTCTAGGCCCGAAACGTCAGCCTTCCCGCTCGCCCTGGTGTGTTCATCCAGCTCTACACCTTGTCATCTCGGATACGGGGAGAACGTGCAACCTCCGCACACAGCCAGCCGCCTGAGGCTGGAATCGAACCCGGGTCCCTGGCGCTGTGACCCACATCATTTGTCCGCCAAAAACAAAGTAGCCTTCGGGAGCACGTAATATCCACCTTCAGCATTCAGTGCAACTTTGGGATGACTGCTCAGAGGTTACCCAGCTTCAGATTACAATGGGAATAAAAGCCGTAGAAATGAAACCTCAGCCTGCTCTTCAAAACTGCGAACAGGCGGACACACGTTTCCACTCACCTCGAGTATCAATGTCTCGGCGGGCCACAACAACATGCAGGATTTGAAGACGAAAACCACCTCTGACCTTTCCTCCATGAATTGAAAAGACTCGATGTTTCAAATGCCTAGCTTCGGTTGGAGGGGCGTAGTCAGCGCGTACGTACCGGAAGATATTTCCTCCCTCTAGGAAACATCTCTATAGTTCAGACCATTGCTTCAAAGGCAGAAAGACTTCATTTTTCACGACTTGCCCTTGAAAGAAAAAAAAATCAGCGTCGCCTAGCAAACCCTCCCCCAGACCCAAACCAGTACTACTGGTATCTGTGTCAATGTCGCCGAGAATTATTTTGTTCCAGTCTCACTTTTACCAGTACAAGATCACAAAGTGTGGAGCTGGATGAACACAGCAGGCCAAGCAGCATCTCAGGAGCACAAAAGCTGACGTTTCGGGCCTAGACCCTTCATCAGCTTCAAACGTTGTTTTTGTGCTCCTGAGATGCTGCTTGGCCTGCTGTGTTCATTCAGCTTCACATTTTATTATCTTGGATTCCCCAGCATCTGCAGTTCCCAATATCTCTGATTGTACTTTTAGCAGTGACTTTTTAAAAAAATTATTACCAGCACTCTGCATTGGGAGTATTTGACGGGGCACTGTACCTAACCCACACCATACCCAGGCTGGCAATATTTAATAGGGCAAAGTACGGTAGAGTAAGGAACAAAAACAAAGTTGCTGGAAAAGCTTGGCAGGTCTGGCAGCATTTGTGGCAGAGTACAGTAATAGAGTAAGTTTCGCTTTGTGTTCAACCCATGCTGAATCAGTCAGGGAATTAAGCTGTCCGTCTACTACCCCAAGCATTTTCTCTCTGACTTCACTGTGGTTTCAATATCGAGTAAAGCTCGCTGTGAGGAATGTTTGTTGGGTGGGTACAGAGTTTGCTTTACTCCAAATTTAATCTGTATTGTACCCAATCTGAAATGTATAAGGGGTGAGTGTAGATGGTATTTTACTCCGTGTATATCTCACAATCTACCCAGACTGGGGCAATTCACAGTGGTCAGTTGCTTTATATTGAGGACTGTGCATTCACATTTTCAATCAGAGATTAGCAAACCATTTCTTATTTTTCAAAAACCCAGTTTTCAAATTTAGAATCTCTTCCATTAAAAGCTTTTGCATATCAGTGTTGTACTTGACCTTTGGCATTTTTCTTGTGTAGTAGCCGTTTTGTTCTGGATACTGGATAAATTAGATTCCAAAGTGTTGGTCGCGGCCTTATCATTTGCATTAACCCCATCCTGACTCTGATGGGAACTGCAGATGCTGGAGAATCCAAGATAATAAAATGTGAGGCTGGATGAACACAGCAGGCCAAGCAGCATCTCAGGAGCACAAAAGCTGACGTTTCGGGCCTAGACCCTTCATCACTTTGTTATCTGATCTGGTAATATTCAGTAGGATTAAACTATTCAAAACTGCGCCTCACCTGGGATAGTGCATACTGACAGAAGCAACATGGTTCTTCCAAATTCTGGCTCTGACCTGTGCAACCTGCAGAAACAAATGTAATTTAAATCAGGATCCTCTACACTTCGTATTATTGTAGACTTTTATGGGGATCCCAAATGATAGTCTGAATGCAAAGTGGAATTTAAGCACTGCCAGGAAGTTGAGTGTGACATCTCCCAAACACTGGGTTTAAGGCCAGCACGTAGCGCGTTGAAAATATTTTACGCCAATCAGAAAAATGCTTTTGTTTGTAAACGTAAACATGATGTTTTATTTTCTGACTTCAAGATAATCCAATCATATTGTTCAGTGCTGAAGGAAGTTCGGTTTTTGCAACATCCACAGAGGAACGATCTTTTTCAGTGGAGCAAACACAAATCATGTTAACATTGAGTCCTGTCGACACTATTTAAAATATTGGAAACTTGATCCAATGGAAACTATGAGAGCATGAAGTTGCTGCATGCAAACTCTTTCACCAGATTTATTCTTACAGTTTCTTTCTCCGAGGTATGCTGATTAGGTTCATTTTGTTGTTCCCTCAGGAACTTGTTTGGACAATGGTTAGTTTCTCTGTTAGTCTGTCTCTTGGAGACGTGTATACATTGAGCAGTGTTATCAGCATGCGTCCCCATGGAGAAACTCTAGACTAATGCTTTTATGTTTACAATAATGAGACCGTGAAGCCCTGAAATGGAGAAACTACGGGAAAGAGTCTCCATTCGGCCCTTTGAGCCTGCTCTGCCATTCAATATGATCATGGCTGATCCTTTATCTCAATCCCATAGTCTTGTCTTGTCTGCCTATCCCTTATGCCTTTAAAATCTAAAAAATGTATCTGCGTCTTTCTCAGATATATTCAGTGACTTGGCCTCCACAGCCTTCTGTGATAGCAAAGTCCGCAGGTTCACTATCATTTGAAATGAAGCAATTTTTCCTCATCTCAGTTCTACATACTCTCGCCTCATTTGCTGAGACTGTGCCTCCAGGTTCCAGACTCCCCCAGACAGGGAGCGAATCCTGTCCGCAGAGTCTGTCCAACCTTTTCAAATTTAATATGTTTCAATCTCATCCTTCTTTAGTGAACGCAGTTCCCAGAAGAACAAAATTGCTCTTCATAGGGCAGTCCTGCCAACCCCGGTATCGGCCTAGCAAACTTTCACTGCAATCTCTCTATGGCAAGTATATTCTTTCAGAGGTAGGAAGATGAAATCTACATGCAGTATTCCAGGTGTGATTTCACCAAGGCCTTGTATAACTGAAGTAAGACATTCCTAATCTGAACTCAAATCCTGCTCGCTGCACCTATCTCTCCTTCAATTGACTTATACACCAGCAATAATGAGACAATGAGATGAAAGTGGATAGGGGTGCCAAAAATGACTGTGTGAGAAGAGGGCATGTGCAGAAGACACAGTTGGGGAAATAGAGAAGAAGTGATGCTTGCCATGGTTGTGCGAGCTGTAAATGCAGTCTTTGAAGAAAACGTTGCTACAGTCTGCATCTGAGTCACTCATGGAGCAAGAAGAACGTAACTTTTAAAATAATTTAGTTTACTTTAATTTAATTGAATTTTAACTTAATTTAACCTTTTAATTTTAGATTTTATAGTCAGATGTACACAAGTACAGAAGTGCAGTGAAAAGTGTATATTGTTGCCACACATGGTGCCATCTTAGGTGCCAACGTATCTAGGTACAAAAAACTTAGGTACAAAGTAGTAAGAGAAATGATAAAATAAAAAGTTGTGTTACTTCATAGAATAGTAGAAAAGTAAAGACAAATGTAATAGTTTATGTTGAAGTCTTTTGTGGTATAAACTAGGAAATAAAGGAATAAGTTCAAAGTTCAACAGACTTTGATGTGTCCTTCACTTATTTCACTGTGTGGTCTATTCTTGATGTCATTGCCACAGATACTGTCGTTGCTGCTGAAGCTCCTGCCTCTCTGATATCTGCCTAATGCCTTGGGAACATGTGCAGGCAGGACCCACTTGCTCACCAAGCGGAGACACTGCCATGAACTACCAAGAGACTGGTCAAGGTACTGCTGAGAGACCAGGCTGGGACCCACCGTGAGCCACCGAGACACCAGGCTGGGACCCACCATGAGCTGCGGTGAGACCAGGCCAGAACCCACCATGATCCGCTGAGAGGCCAGGCCAGGACCTACCAGGAGCCACTGAGAGACCAGGCTGGGACCCACCGTGAGCCACCGAGACACCAGGCTGGGACCCACCATGAGCTGCGGTGAGACCAGGCCAGAACCCACCATGATCCGCTGAGAGGCCAGGCCAGGACCTACCAGGATCCGCTGAGAAACCAGGCTGGGACCCACCATGAGCCGCTGAGAGACCAGGCCAGGACCTACCAGGAGCCGCTGAGAAACCAGGCCTGGACCCTCCAGGAGCCGCTGAGAGACCAGGCTGGGACCCACCATGATCCACTGAGAGACCAGGCTGGGACCCACCATGAGCTGCTGAGAGACCAGACTGGGACCCACCATGAGCTACTGAGAGACCAAGCCCGGACCCACCAGGAACCGCTGAGAGACCAGGCCGGGACCTACCAGGAGCTGCTGAGAGACCAGGCTGGGACCTACCAGGAGCCGCTGAGAGACCAGGCCAGGACCTACCAGGAGCTGCTGAGAAACCAGGCTGGGACCCACCATGAGTCACTGAGAGACCAGGCCAGGACCTACCAGGAGCCGCTGAGAAACCAGGCCGGGACCCACCAGGAGCTGCTGAGAGACCAGGCTGGGACCCACCATGATCCGCTGAGGAACCAGGCTGGGACCCACCATGTGCTGCTGAGAGACCAGGCTGGGACCCACCATGACCTGCTGAGAGACCAGGCCGGGACCTAGCAGGAGCCGCTGAGAGATCAGGCCGGGACCCACCAGGAGCTGCTGAGAGACCAGGCTGGGACCCACCAGGAGCGGCTGAGAGACCAGGCCGGGACCTACCAGGAGCCACTGAGAGACCAGGCCGGGACCGACCATGAGCCGCTGAGAAACCAGGCCAGGAGCCACCAAAGATCAAGCTGAGACCCATCCAAGAGACCAAAGCGGGAGAAAGAGAGAAAGAAACAAAAGGACCAGAGGAGCTCCGGTTGGAGAGTCCTACTCTGCCACTATCTTGACCAGAAATGAGAACATGATCCCAAACCATTGGGGAGGCAGCAATGCACAGTGACTGAAGTTACAGATTAGACACAGACAGGAGTGAACCCTGGCCTATTAATGTAAAAGCTGAAGCTCAATTTCACAAAATAGAAGGAAACAATAGAAAGACATACCTTTGTAAGCGGAACTGAACCAGTAAAGATTCATAGAATCAACAGACACTATTTCTTTCCCAGCTCTTCAGAAACATGGAGGGTCTGCAGAAAGGAAAATGACTGGAGCTCTGGAGATGCCAGTGTGAGAGGTAATGAATTGCTCCAGGCTAAAAAGAAGTAGATAAAAAAAACACAAGATCTGAACTTGTTGGCATGTTATGTGAAATGTAGCAGATGATGCCCTAGTGAGGCATGGAGTTGAGGAGCTTTTAGCATTGCACGGGGAGTTCCTAGGAGTATTTGATGTCACTTTCAACATCCATAAATATCTGATCATTGAATGGGAAAGGTTTAACTAAAGATCGCAGAAGTCAGCCTTATATAGTCTAGTAAGCAATGCAGCTACCAGTGCTTTAAAATGGATCAATTTGTGACAGTGTCATTGTTGGCATGCTTGATGAAGTGATGTAAGATTTCTTTCAAACTTAAGAAGATTGAAGTTTTGAACTGACTGTTCAGTATGTACAGCAGCGTGAGGTGCAGAAGGAAGTGTAAAATTGAAGCATATGGGATTGGGTGTAGTGTACTGACATGGAGAGAGAATTGTTAGCAGGCAGGAAACAAAGAGTAGGGATAAACTGATTGGAAAGCAGTGACCAGTGGGGTACCGCAGGGATCAGTACTTGGATTCCAACTATTCACAATATATATTAATGATCTGGATGAGGGACTAAATATAATATCTCCAGATTTGCAGATAATTTGGGTGGGAGTGTGAACTGAGAGGAGGAAGTACTGAAGTTTCAATGTCATTTGGACATTAAGTATCCAAATGAATGGGTAAATGCATAGCAGATTAAGTATAATGTGGATACATGAGGTTATCCATTCTGGTCGCAAAAAACAGGCAGGCCAGTTATTGTCTGAATGGCAATCGATTAGAGAAGGGGGAGGTGCAATGAAATCTGAAAATGAGCATGGAGATGCAACAGGCAAAATGGTATGCTGGCCTTCATAGCAAGAGGATTTGAATACAGCAACTGGGTTTTCTTGCTGCAATTGTACAGAGCCTTCAAATTGAGTTTTTCTAGCTCACAATGTCCAACATCCTTGAAGGCAGAGATATAGCCATTTTACATATGGATGACAGGGCATTTTTGGTTAAGGAAAGCACATCAGTGCTGCAGAAAAAGAATGTTTGAGGGGGTTCAATAACAGTAAGGATTTGATTAGAGCTAAAGAACAAAAAATGTGCAGTTACTTTGCTGAGTGTAATCAACAGACCACCAATTAATAGAAAGAATGTAGAGGAACAAATCTGCAAGGAAATTACAGGTAGGCACTAACATGATAGAGTAGTTATTATCAAGGGCTTTAATTACCTAAATATACACTGGTATAGCGGTAATGTAAAGACCAGCAAGTGGCAAGCATTCTTAGACTTTGTGTTCAGGAGAATTGCCTACAGCAGCACATGTATGGTCCAACAAGAGAGGAGGCAATGCTAGACCTGCTTCTTAGAAGTGAGGTAGGCCAAGTAGATCAAGTGACAGTTTAGGGACATTTAGGGGATGGTGGTCATTGGATCATAATTGCTGAGATGACAATGAAAAATGACATTAGACATTCCAGAGTAAGAATTGGCAACTGGTGGAGAGTTTGACTTCAATGAGGGTTTGAAAGGGAAGAAGAGAAGGAGCATTATTTTGGATCTCACCCATGCTGCCCAAGTAGTGTAGAAAAGGAATTTTATTCTGCATTAGACTTATGCAGTCTGATCATAGTACCAACAGAGGGCGCTGTGACTACATGGCATACATTTAGGATAATAAAATGTGAGGCTGGATGAACACCGCAGGCGCAGCAGCATCTCAGGAGCACAAAAGCTGACGTTTTGGGCCCAGACCCTGTTCAATAACCAGATTCAGGTCGGGATAGGGTGCTGGATATTTCAGTAGTATGAAGAGGAGCTTTATTTAGTTTGAAGGAGTTAACATATTAGCAATAGATGATCATCAGAACTCAAAAGGTGGAGGCAACTTGGGTTTCTCTTAACTCTGCTGTGAAAAACTTCAGGTAACCAATACAAAAAATCCCTCGCGGTGAAAACCAGTGTGCCCATTGAATATACGGTGATACTGCTGCAAAAATAATTTGCTTTTGAAATCCAGGGCGGGGTGGGGGCTCAATGTGGGAAAGGACGTATCAGTAATTGGCTGGGGGGACCAATTAAAGAGGATGTGATTGATGGTCTGAGATGGAGTAGTTTTGACAATTGTGAGGGGCAAGGGAAGTGGGCTGAAGAATCAGGCAGATTGCAGAATGAGGTGGTTGGCTGTTACAAAACTATTACAAAGCAGAAGGAGGCCATTCAACCCATTGTGTCTGCAAATGAGCATTTCATTTTGTACCATTGGCCTGCTTTTTCTCTGTAACGTGCACTTTGTTTCCTTTCAGATATCAAGATAATTCTCTTTTGAATGCCTCAATTGAAACAGCCTTCATCACACTTTCAGGCAGTACATTCCAGGCCCTAATCACTCACTGCACAAAAAAGCTTTCTCAAATTGCATTTTGTAAAAATTTTGTTAATTAATTTAAATCTGCATCTTTTTATTCTTGACCCTTTCAGAAATGACAACTTTCTCACTATCACAGTTTCTGGGACCCAAGCTAGTTCAGCATGTGTTGCTCCCCCTCAGCTGTCTTGAGAAGATCAGGAAATTGGGATCAGCGCCCTTTTAGTGGCAGTTGTGGCAGTGCAAACACAATGGGCTGAAGGGCCTTTCTGTGCTGAATGAATCTATGAACCTATTCTACGGTTGTGATGGATCACTTTCTTGAACCACTGAAGTTCATGTGGTGTTAGGGATAGAGTTTCAGGATTTTGATGCAGAGAGGGTAAAGGAATGGTAGCAGTTCCAAGTCAGGATGGGGGTTTGTGGCTTGGAGAGGAAATTGCATGTAATGATGTTCCCATACATCTCCTACCTTGTCTTTAAGGTTGTTAGAGGTCCCAGGTTTGAAAGATGCTTTGAAGGTGAGTTACTGCAGTGAATCTTGTAGATGGTACACCCTGATACCACCGTGCTTCAACAGTTAAGGAAGTAGATGTTATAGACAATGGATGGCGTGCATTCACTGTGTGTGGTGTTGCTAAATATTTTCAGGAAGAGGTAGAAAGACTCTTCTTAGGCAAGACAATCAAAAATTTTCAAAGCTTGATGGAAATGTGAAATCCAAAACACTCAAGCACATTACTGAATGGTGGAGCAGGTTTGATGGTCAAATGACCTACCTCTGCTCCTAATTCTCATGTTCACAGAAAATACATTATTTGAAAAACCAAATCATTGCCTCCAGTAAGGTTGGTTGCTTATCCATCATCCCAGCCTATTAGTAATGAATGTGGATGGTTTTGGGGTGGATTCCATTCCTGCTTCAGATTTTTGATTTTCAACTCCAACAGACCCCAATTCGTTCATTTTTCGAAGGTTGGATTCAATTCAACCAGTCACCAAGCTTAAAATGGGAAAGAAATTTAATCCCATTTCATCTATAATCCACATACTCACAACATGGACAGCCCATACCCATTACATCTGTAATCCATACACAAGTACACCTATAAAATCCATTACATTTATATCTTTCCTGAAATGTAATGCTCAGAACTATCCACAATATTCCAGTTGAGGCCCACCAGTGATTTATCTAGTTTTAGCAAGTTTCATTTTTGTGATTTATTCTTCTATTTATAAACCGAGTAGCCCAAAGACCTTTTTCACTGTCATATCAACCTTCAATATAATCTTTCAACATTTATGTATATGGACACTAATGTTCTGTTCCTCATCTATATTTTTCAAAATGGTGTCATTTAATGTCTGTTGGCTTTTTGCATTACTCCACCCAAAGTACATCCGAGGACAGATGTAAGAATGCCATGAAGGCAAACATCAAATACAGTCAATTTTCCAAGCAATCAGCAACTTCTCTCATGCAATATAAATTGTTATTCCCTTTTGAGATTTGATATTCTTGTGATTCTACCCTGATAGAACATAGAACATTACAGCACAGTACAGGCCCTTCGGCCCTCGATGTTGTGCCAACCTGTCATACCGATCTCAAGCCCATCTAACCTACACTATTCCATGTACGTCCATATGCTTATCCAATGACGACTTAAATTACCTAAATTTGGCAAATCTACAACCATTGCAGGCAAAGCGTTCCATTCCCTGACTACTCTCTGAGTAAAGAAACTACCTCTGACATCTGTCCTCTATCTTTCACCCCTCAATTTAAAGCTATGCCCCCTCGTGCTCGCCGTCACCATCCTAAGATAAAGGCTCTCCCTATCCACCCTACCTAACCCTCTGATTATTTTATATGTTTCAATTAAGTCACCTCTCAACCTTCTTCTCTCGAATGAAAACAGCCTCAAGTCCCTCAGTCTTTCCTCGTAAGACCTTCCCTCCATACCAGGCAACATCCTAGTAAATCTCCTCTGCACCCTTTCCAACGCTTCCACATCCTTCTTATAATGCGGTGACCAGAACTGTACACAATATTCCAAGTGTGGCTGCACCAGAGTTTTGTACAGCTTCACCATAACCTCTTGGTTCCGGAACTCGATCCCTCTATTAATAAAAGCTAAAACACTGTATGCCTTCTTTACAGCCCTGTCAACCTGGGTGGCAACTTTCAAGGATCTGTGTACATGGACACCAAGATCTCTCTGCTCATCTACACTACTAAGAATCTTACCATTAGCCCTGTACTTTGCCTTCTGGTTACTCCTACCAAAGTGCATCACCCCACACTTGTCTGCATTAAACTCCATTTGCCACCTCTCAGCCCAGCTCTGCAGCTTATCTATGTCTCTCTGCAACCTACAGCATCCTTCGTCACTGTCCACAACTCCACCGACCTTAGTGTCGTCTGCAAATTTACTAACCCATCCTTCTACGCCCTCATCCAGGTCATTTATGAAAATGACAAACAGCAGTGGACCCAACACGGACCCTTGCGGTACACCACTAGTAACTGGTCTCCAGGATGAACATTTCCCATCAACTACCACCCTCTGTCTTCTTTCAGCAAGCCAATTTCCGAGCCAAACTGCTATATCTCCCACAATTCCATTCCTCCGCATTTTGTACAATAGCCTATTGTGGGGAACCATTTCGAACGCCTTGCTGAAATCCATATACACCACATCAACCGGTTTACTCTCATCTACCTGTTTGGTCACCTTCTCAAAGAACTCAATAAGGTTTGTGAGGCACGACCTTCCCTTCACAAAACCGTGCTGACTATCCCTAATCAATTTATTCTTTTCTAGATGATTATAAATCCTATCCCTTATAACCTTTTCCAACACTTTACCAACAACTGAGGTAAGGCTCACTGGTCTATAATTACCTGGGTTGTCTCTACTCCCCTTCTTGAACAGGGGAACCACATTTGCTATCCTCCGGTCGTCTGGCACTATTCCTGTAGACAATGGTGAGTTAAAGATCAATGCCAAAGGCTCGGCAATCTCCTCCCTGGCTTCCCAGAGGATCCTTGGATAAATCCCATCCGGCTCAGGGGACTTATCTATCTTCACCCTCTGTAGGATTTCTAATACCTCTTCCTTCTGAACCTCAATCCCACCTAGTCTAGTAGCCTGTATCTCAGTATTCTCCTCGACAACATTGTCGTTTTCTAGAGTGAATACTGTTGAAAAATATTCATTTAGTGCTTCCCCTATCTCATCTGACTCCACACACAACTTACCACTACTATCCTTGATTGGGCCTAATCTTACTTTCGTCATTCTTTTATTCCTTAAATACCTATAGAAAGCCTTAGGGTTTACCCTGATCCTATCCGCCAACAACTTCTCATGTCTCCTCCTGGCTCTTCTGAGCTCTCTCTTTAGGTCTTTCCTGGCTACCTCGTAGCCCTCAAGTGCCCTAACTGAGCCTTCACATCTCATCCTAACATAAGCCTTCTTCTTCCTCTTGACCAGCGATTCCACCTCCTTCGTAAACCACAGCTCCCGCACTCAACAACTTCCTCCCTGCCTGACAGGTACATATTTTTCTAGGACACACAGGAGCTTTTCCTTGAATAAGCTCCACATTTCTAATGTGCCCATCCCCTGCAGTTTCCTTCCCCATCCTATGCTCCCTAAATCTTGCCTAATCTCATCGTAATTGCCTTTCCCCCAGCTATAACTCTTGCCCAGTGGTATACACCTACCCCTTTCCATTGACAAAATCTTCAAAAAAAATGTTTGTTTCATTAATACTCAACCTCTGCACGGCCAAATGATTATTTTTGTTTTGCTCTACATAGAAATTTCCTTTTACATTAATTTCTAGCCTTTCTTCCATCTAATTTGTATTACCTCTTTACCACATTTTCAAACAATAGAAAGATGGGAGTAAACCGCACAGGATACCATCTAGTGACTGATCTTTGATCTGTCTTCATATTAGGCAATCCATAGATTCATCATGTTCTTTTGCCATGGCCCTGAGTCATCAAATATTCATTTGCATTTCCCTTAAAGGCTGATTAATCTCTGCTGCAGCCACACTCTGTAGCATATCAATTCTTTCTCCAACTAATATGACAATGGACTAATATTGGATTCTCAGATTGAGGAGCTCTCTGTGGATTTTTGGTAGCTTGTGATTCTAATACTGTTTGAAGGATAAATATTTGGCATGACACTAGGGATGCTTCCAGTGTTCTTCTTTAAAATAATAGCAACGAGATCCTGTCCATCCATCAAGCTAGGCTGATGAGACACTGGCTTAATGCATCATCTCAAAAAGCACCATGTGACAGTGCAGTACGCTATCAGTATCACACAGAAAGTTCTGTGACCATGTCGTTGAGTGGGTTTTGAATCCAGGATACTGCAATTTGGAAATAAAAGGACTACAACTGAGCTACAGCTAACATTGGAAGGCAGTTTAATGCTGTTTGTTCACTTTCTTTGGCTGGTTCAGTGGGCAGCTTTAAAGCGAGTGTTGGAAAATGAATGTAAATGACAGAAAACTGATTACTGAAAGAGTTCTGGAAATAATGTTGGAAGGAGGCTTTGGATACGAGTGACTGGTGTCATGTTGGTTACAGACAGACACTTTAATGTTCATCAGCTGCCCACTCACATGGAAATGCTTTCTTATCTTAAATTATGCCTTGCCTATACTCTCCTCCGATGATTCCCAAGACTCACTCACATGCCTTTCGTATGCGGTCTGTTCAGCAGGACATCTTTGGCACCACAAGTTGCTCAGCTCATTCAGATCATTCATGGACATCTCCCCACTACCTCTAAGGGAACATGCGACAGAGAAAAACTAAAACTTGAAGGGGCCAGCTCAGATTTGCAGGAGGTGGTGCACCCTCATGTGGCTAATGTTGTTGATGGGTCATTGAAAAGCATGAACTAGGCTGCCATCATCGCCAGGAACCCCCAGCTGTCAGCCAACTTGCTTTCTGCTCGAATAGGGTAGCACTTTTAAAACAGATTAGATTTGAGAGCCGGAGATGTGCATTATTTATTAGTCACCAGGGAAAATCTCACAATAGAATCACAAGCACCGTTCTAAGGATTGTGGTATTTGTACTTCTTGGAAGGGAGCACTTCAGCAGTGCATGTATGGATGCCCAGTAATGGTGGCTGTGGTTTGTTATGTCTCAGAGTTCAAGTCTCACTCCACGGCTAAAGCTGATACTCCAGTCCAGGACTGAGGAAATGCTGCCCTGCTGAAGGTGCAGTCTTTTGATGAGATGTGAACCCAAGGCACAGCTTTCCCTCCTGGTTGGATGTAAAAGATGTCACAACACACATTTGCAGAAGAATAGAAGAGTTCTGCTTGGTGCCCTGGCCAGTGTTTATCCCTCAATCGGCATCACAGATCAAACTGTCTGATCATTGATGATGGGAACTGCAGATGCTGGAGATTCCAAGATAATAAAATGTGAGGCTGGACGAACACAGCAGGCCAAGCAGCATCTCAGGAGCACAAAAGCTGACGTTTCGGGCCTAGACCCTTCATCAGAGAGGGGGATGGGGGGAGGGAACTGGAATAAATAGGGAGAGAGGGGGAGGCGGACCGAAGATGGAGAGTAAAGAAGATAGGTGGAGAGGGTGTAGGTGGGGAGGTAGGGAGGGGATAGGTCAGTCCAGGGAAGACGGACAGGTCAAGGAGGTGGGATGAGGTTAGTAGGTAGCGGGGGGTGCGGCTTGGGGTGGGAGGAAGGGATGGGTGAGAGGAAGAACCGGTTAGGGAGGCAGAGACAGGTTGGACTGGTTTTGGGATGCAATGGGTGGGGGGGAAGAGCTGGGCTGGTTGTGTGGTGCAGTGGGGGGAGGGGACGAACTGGGCTGGTTGAGGGATGCAGTCGGGGAAGGGGAGATTTTGAAACTGGTGAAGTCCACATTGATACCATATGGCTGCAGGGTTCCCAGGCGGAATATGAGTTGCTGTTCCTGCAACCTTCGGGTGGCATCATTGTGGCAGTGCAGGAGGCCCATGATGGACATGTCATCAAGAGAATGGGAGGGGGAGTGGAAATGGTTTGCGACTGGGAGGTGCAGTTGTTTTTTGCGAACTGAGCGGAGGTGTTCTGCAAAGCGGTCCCCAAGCCTCCGCTTGGTTTCCCCAATGTAGAGGAAGCCGCACCGGGTACAGTGGATGCAGTATACCACATTGGCAGATGTGCAGGTGAACCTCTGCTTGATGTGGAATGTCATCTTGGGGCCTGGGATGGGGGTGAGGGAGGAGGTGTGGGGACAAGTGTAGCATTTCCTGCGGTTGCAGGGGAAGGTGCCGGGTGTGGTGGGGTTGGAGGGCAGTGTGGAGCGAACAAGGGAGTCACAGAGAGAGTGGTCTCTCCGGAAAGCAGACAGGGGAGGGGATGGAAAAATGTCTTGGGTGGTGGGGTCGGATTGTAAATGGCGGAAGTGTCGGAGGATAATGCGTTGTATCCGGAGGTTGGTAGGGTGGTGTGTGAGAACGAGGGGGATCCTCTTGGGGCGGTTGTGGCGGGGGCGGGGTGTGAGGGATGTGTCGCGGGAAATGCGGGAGACGCGGTCAAGGGCGTTCTCGATCACCGTGGGGGGAAAGTTGCGGTCCTTAAAGAACTTGGACATCTGGGATGTGCGGGAGTGGAATGTCTTGTCGTGTCTGATCATTGTACTGTTTGTGAGAGCTTGCTGTGCATAAATTGTTCCCTACGATTCCTACATCACAGCAGTGAATACACTGCAGATGGATGTTGTTGGTCCTTAAAAAGCTTTGCCATGCAAACGATCAGAAAGTGCTATATAAATGCAATCTTTACTTTGCTGTTTATTCTTTATGATGAAGCTAAAGTAATGCAATGACATTTCTTCTGACAGAGCCATGTTTTATTCACTCACGTAGGCATTTATCACCCTTCTCTGGTTGTCCTTGAGAAAGTGATGGTGAGCTGCTTTCTTCACTCCATTTGATGTAGGTAGAGCCACAATGACATTACAGGGGGAGTTCCAGATTCCCCTAAATCTTCTCAAGGTTGAGGATGAGTGGGAAGCAAAGCAGCAAAAAGAGAAGAAAGTGGCTGTGGGAGTGTCAGAAGAAACAAAAACATACAATTCCTCCACCACCATCACTCAATAGCAGCAGGGTATACCATCTACAAGAAGCACAGTGGAAATTCACCGAATATCCTTGGGCAGTATCTTCCGAATGCACGACTCCTTCCATTCAGAAGGAGAAGGGCAACAGATATCTGGGAACACTGCCACCTGGAAGTCCTCTTCCAAGCTACTCACCATACTTACTTGGAAATATATCGCTGTTCCTTCATTGTCGCTGGGTCAAAATCCTGGAATTCTCTCCCGAACGGCATTGTGGGTCGACCCACAGAATGTAGACTACAGCAGTTCATGAAGGCAGCGTTTCACCACTTTTCCAGGAGCAACTAGGATGGACAATAAATGTTGGCTGAGCCAGCGATGCCGGCGTCTCATCAGTAAATTGAAAGAAAAGCAGAATTTGTCATTGAGCCGGAGAAATATAAGTAGTTTTGAATATTTTAAAGTTGGAGAAAGAAGCAGGTTTTCAGCAACAGATGAGCTGAGGCACAGTTGGGGTAGGATGATGCTTTGGGGCCAGAATTAAGAGGTTTTAGTGATGGCACAGAAATGTGTCTAAAAACGTATCTCCACGCCAATCATAACATCAACGTTATGAGCAGTCTGATTCAGCCTTGGGCATTGGAGAGTGATGAAGTTAATAGCGGAAGGCCTGGAGACTCAAGACTACAGCCAACTGCCTGTCCTTTCTCTCCAGTTTTGATGGTAACAGCAAAACCAGAACAGCCTGGGAGAGTTTCTCAACCAGCGGGCTGGCATTTCACAGATAAAATCTTTTGCTGTTGTGACTCTGAGCTTTGAACAATGCCTGTTGCTGACGATCACTTTCGGGCAGAAGAATTCCTTTTTAATCCGGCTTGCACCTGACCTCTGTTGCACCAGAAAAACAGCCACCCCTCTATCACAATCGAATGTGCAGGAGGTGTGCTAACAGCGCCGAAGAGGCACAGTAGCCTCATTACCCATGTGTGTGGTAAAATCAATATGTGGACCGTCGTCAGACATTTACACCCAATAGCCTTGCAAATTCCTGATCCCTATCTAAAACAGGAGCAGAATAGCTAAATTTAAAACTCAACACTGATTTGTACAGTTACAAAGGGTGGCACGGTGGCTCAGTGGTTAGCACTGCAGCCTCCCAGCACCAGGAACTTGGGTTCGATTCCAGCCTCAGGCGACTGTCTGTGTGGAGTTTGCACATTCTCCCCGTATCTGCGTGGGTTTCCTCCAGGTGCTCCGGTTTCCTCCCACAACCCAAAGATGCGCAGGCTAGGTGGATTGGCCATGCTAAATTGCCCGTAGTGTTCAGGGGTGTGTGGGTGATAGGGGAATGGGCCTGGGTGGGATGTTTCAAGGGGCGGTGTGGACTTGTTGGGCTGAAGGGCCAGTTTCCACACTGTAGGGAATCTAATCTAATCAAAGAGGCAGTAGCATTCAGCTCTTCTGTTTCCCATTGCTTCACCTGTGAATGGACAATGATGACTAACGCCATTGGGCAGCATTGTGGCTCAGTGCTTCACAGCGCCAGGGACCCGGGTTTGATTCCACCCTTGAATGACTATCTGTGCGGAGTTTGCACATTTTCTCCATGTCAGCATAGATTTCCCCTGGGTGCTCTGGTTTCCTTCCACAATCCAAAGATGTGCAAGGTAGGTGGATCAGCCACACTAAACTGCTCATAGTGTCCAGGGATGTGGAGGCTAGGTGGATTCACCATGTAAAATGCAGGTTTATAGGATGGGGTTGATTGATTGATTGATTTGATTTATTGTCACATGTACCTAAGTACAGTTAAAAAAAACTTTGTTTGCCAGCTGTACAGGCAGATCATAGGGTGCTTGGACAGAGAGAAGCAAGATCAACATTAACAAGGTCATTTTTTGAACTTAGAGAGTCCATTCATCAGTCTGATTATGGCCAGGATGAAGCTGTTCTTGAACCTGTTGGTGTGTGTGTGTTCAGCTTTTGTATCTTCTGCCTGATGGGAGTGGGTTTAGGAGAGCATTATCAAGGTGAGGGGGGTCTTTGATGATGTTTGCAGCCTTTCCATGGCCATGAGAAGTGTAAATGGGGTCCATAGATGAGAGGTAGGCTTCTGTTAAGATATGGGCTATACACACAACCTTTTGTGGTTTCTTACAGTCCTGGGCAGAGCAGTTGCCATATGCAACTGGTCCTGTTGTGCTTTCTATGCTGCATCTGTAAAAGCCGGTGAGAGTCCTTACTGAGATGCTAAATTTCCTAAGCTTTTTGAGCAAGGAGAAGTGTTGTTGTGCCTTCTTGACTGTCGCATCTACGTGGAAAGTTCAGGACAGATTGTCGGTTATCAACACACGTAAGAACTTGACAGTCTCAGCTCTCTCAACCTCTGCTCTGTTGATGTGGAATGACATGTTCTCCTCCTTTCTTTCTGAAGTCAATGATCCGTTCTTTAGTTTAGAACATAGAACATAGAACAGTACAGCACAGAACAGGCCCTTCAGCCCACAATGTTGTGCCGACCATTGATCCTCATGTATACACCCTCAAATTTCTGTGACCATATGCATGTCCAGCAGTCTCTTAAATGACCCCAATGACCTTGCTTCCACAACTGCTGCTGGCAACGCATTCCATGCTCTCACAACTCTCTGCGTAAAGAACCTGCCTCTGACATCCCCTCTATACTTTCCACCAACCAGCTTAAAACTATGACCCCTCGTGCTAGCCATTTCTGCCCTGGGAAATAGTCTCTGGCTATCAACTCTATCTATGCCTCTCATTATCTTGTATACCTCAATTAGGTCCCCTCTCCTCCTCCTTTTCTCCAATGAAAAGAGACCGAGCTCAGTCAACCTCTCTTCATAAGATGAGCCCTCCAGTCCAGGCAGCATCCTGGTAAACCTCCTCTGAACCCTCTCCAAAGCATCCACATCTTTCCTATAATAGGGCGCCCAGAACTGGACGCAGTATTCCAAGTGCGGTCTAACCAAAGTTTTATAGAGCTGCAACAAGATCTCACGACTCTTAAACTCAATCCCCCTGTTAATGAAAGCCAAAACACCAGATGCTTTCTTAACAACCCTGTCCACTTGGGTGGCCATTTTAAGGGATCTATGTATCTGCACACCAAGATCCCTCTGTTCCTCCACGCTGCCAAGAATCCTATCCTTAAACCTGTTGCTGACATTGAGAGAAAGGTTGTTATCATTGCACCAAGTTACCAAGTTACCAAGCCCTCTACCTCCTTTCTACACTCTGACTCTTCGTTGCTCAATATCCATCCTACGATAGTGGTGTCGCCAGCAAATTTGTAATTGGCATTCATTCAGAATTTGTCAACACAGTCATGGATGTACGGCAGGAATCTGAAAACGCATCCTTAGGAGTCTCCATTGCTGAGTGTTATTGTGGAGCAGGTGCAGTTGTCTATCTTCACTGATTGCGGTCTATGGGTCAGGAAGCTGAGGATCCAGTTGCAGAGGGCAGAGCTGAGACCTAGGTCTTGGAGTTTTGAGATTGGTCTGTAGGGGATAATTCTGTTGAAGGTAGAGCTGCAGGATGAGCAGAAGTATGATGTAGCTGTCCTTGTTGTCCAGATGTAGCAAGGATGAGTACAGAGCTAGGGAAATGGCATCCATTGTGGACCTGTAATGTCAATAGACAAATTGCAGGGCATAAAGGCAGGTTGGGAGACTCGAGTTGATGTGGGCCATGATGAGCTTCTTGAAGCACTTCATGATTACAGAGATGAAAGTCACTGGGCGGTAGTCATTAAGACACGTTGCATGTGCTTTTGTGGGTAATGGGATGGTGGTGGTCTTCTCAAAGCAGGTGGGGCCTTCAGATTGTAGGAGGGAGAGGCTGAAGATGTCAGTGACTATCTCCGCCAGTTGGTCTGCGCAAGATCTAAGTGCATGACTGGGTACTCCTCTGGGCCCATCACTTTCCTTTGGTTGTCTCCCAGGAAGACCAATCTGACGTCTGCAGGTATGGGTGCGATGCTCTTTGGAGGGGTGCTGTGAACATGATGGGCCGAATGGCCTGCTGAAAAACTGTATGATCCTAATGCAACCAGCTAACAGGCTTACACATAGGCTTTGTCCAAGAGGCACTGAGCTCATGAACAAGACTGAGAGCTACATTTTAGCAATTCAATGAAAACTACCATTTGAAAGCTCCTAATGTCTAAATTTCTTTATTTCCTAATTTTCTGCCAGCCATACACCCTCTCCTTTTTTAAAAGTGGAAATATATCATCCGTCGTTCTTCATTATTAAGTAAAAAATTCTCAGACTCCCTGCTGTGGAGGGAGCTGTGTCTCTACAGAGACTTCACTGGTTCAAGTTTAAAGCCCACCACTGCTGCCTCAGAGCAATATGCAACGAAAACAGAAATTGCTGGAGAAACTCATCATGTCTCGCCGCGTCTGTGGAGAGAAAGCAGAGCTAATGTTTCTAGTCCACTGACCCTTCTTCAGACCCTGATTCTTTCAGGAACAAAAACAAAGTTACTGGATAAGCTCAAGATAAAATGTGAGGCTGGATGAACACAGCAGGCCAAGCAGCATCTCAGGAGCACAAAAGCTGACGTTTCGGGCCTAGACCCTTCATCAGAGAGGGGGATGGGGTGAGGGTTCTGGAATAAATAGGGAGAGAGGGGGATGCGGACCGAAGATGGAGAGAAAAGAAGATAGGTGGAGAGGAGAGTATAGGTGGGGAGGTAGGGAGGGGATAGGTCAGTCCAGGGAAGACGGACAGGTCAAGGAGGTGGGATGAGGTTAGTAGGTAGATGGGGGTGTGGCTTGGGGTGGGAGGAAGGGATGGGTGAGAGGAAGAACAGGTTAGGGAGGCAGAGACAGGTTGGACTGGTTTTGGGATGCAGTGGGTGGAGGGGAAGAGCTGGGCTGGTTGTGTGGTGCAGTGGGGGGAGGGGACGAGCTGGGCTGGTTTAGGGATGCAGTTGGGGAAGGGGAGATTTTGAAACTGGTGAAGTCCACATTGATACCATTAGGCTGCAGGGTTCCCAGGCGGAATATGAGTTGCTGTTCCTGCAACCTTCGGGTGGCATCATTGTGGCAGTGCAGGAGGCCCATGATGGACATGTCATCAAGAGAATGGGAGGGGGAGTGGAAATGGTTTGCGACTGGGAGGTGCAGTTGTTTGTTGCGAACTGAGCGGAGGTGTTCTGCAAAGTGGTCTCCAAGCCTCCGCTTGGTTTCCCCAATGTAGAGGAAGCCACACCGGGTACAGTGGATGCAGTATACCACATTGGCAGATGTGCAGGTGAACCTCTGCTTAATGTGGAATGTCATCTTGGGGCCTGGGATAGGGGTGAGGGAGGTGGTGTGGGGGCAAGTGTAGCATTTCCTGCGGTTGCAGGGGAAGGTGCCGGGTGTGGTGGGGTTGGAGGGCAGTGTGGACCGAACAAGGGAGTAGCAGGTCTGGCAGCATCTGTGAAGGAAAAATACAGAGTTAACGTTTCTGGTCCGGTGACCCTTTCTCAAGGCATTTCAGCATCACTGGTCTCCCAAGAGGGAATAGTAACGAAACAAACAGACATAGGGACCAGGGAAGCTGGGTGAGTTAAGAATGGAAAACAAATGTCAGACAGGTAGGTTTTTCAAGAAGTCTTCAAAGATGGAGAGAGGAGTGGTCACTACAGGGATAGGAGCAAGTTCCAAAGAGTAACGCTGCGGTGTTGCTGACGAAGGTGAACAAAAAGAAGCGGTAGATTCAGAGGTCTCAGTGCTGCAGGGGTCATTTCATGTTGAGAGCATATTCAATCAAGGGTGTCCTCACAGCAAACCAGATTCTGTCCTCAAATGTTGCTCACACACACACACTCACAGTTTCCTACTGGAGCTGTGGGCTTATGATCAGAATTACAAATTGAAATGCACCTGTATCTTAAGGACACAGGACTTTCGGGTGTTTCCACGCAATGAAAAGGTAGATATAGTTTGGAAGTAAAGATTTTCAGATAATTGGTAAACTTTTGAACAGTGGTTGGTTAGACTCCAAACTATACATATTGCAATATGAAATACAATTACATCCACATAGACAGAATTTACATCACAGAAACAGGTTCTACGGGTTAAATGACCCATGCCACTGTTTATGCTTGACAGGACATTTCTTCTAATGTATTTGTTTAATTCCATTAACAGAATATTCTCTTCCTCTCCCCCATAGTTACCTAGTTTGATTTGAAAGACAACGGTGCTATTCACCTCAACCACTCCATGTCATAGCAAGCTGCATATTCCAACCACTCATTTTTTAAACTGGATTTTTAATGAATATCTCTGATTTATGGCACTTAATTTTGGTCTTTCCTGAAACTAGAAACAGCTTCTGTATATCTACTGTATCAGTCCCCTTCATAATTTTAAAGATCTTGGTCAAGTCACCCTTTAGTTATCATTTTTCCTGAGAAGAGATCCAGTCCATTCAGGCATCATCTCTTCTCAGTTCTGATATCATTCTTGAAAATAATTTTCTCGATTGTTTCTATACCTTGTTAGTAATATGGTGCCCAGACTGGGTCCCAACATGGCAGCCTGGCCTGAGGTCGTCACCCAGGGCAATGAAAACTTCACATTCTGCAGGAATGGCCAGCAGTAATGCAAGAGGATCAATGACCTCTCCGCAATACCAGGGTAAGTGGCCATACTTGTTGTTCTGCTACCTCACATTCACTCTATCTCTGCTATGGGACCCATCTCTCAACAAGGCTTCTGCCCTCACTGCTGCATGGAACACCTTTTCTCATTCACTCTCACTTCAGTCTGCCGCCAGCCCTGCCTGAACCTCCTAAACTGATAACACTGTGTGACCTCTGCCTTCAGCTAGGACCCCTCACCCTCTCACCACCCCCACTCGAACACCAGCCCTTAAAGCCATGCCACCCACTCTCATCTCACTCAACCTCTCCCTTTCTCCCATTCCAGGAGAAGACAGTCTCACAACAACAGAGCTCAGATCAGTTGGCCCCTCATCCTGTCCCTCACAGAAGAAGACTGGGAACGTTCCTGCAGGGATGCCAAACCATCCATAACCTGCTGACCAAGATAGTACCATTCTTCCTTTCACTGCACATCTCACAGTCACCTTGCTGTCAGCCTCATGCAGTGCACACCACTTCTAACCTTCGGCTGTGATACCTTCTCTCTCCTTGGTCTTGCAGATACTAGTTCGGATACCTATTGCTCCTGTAGAGAAACTGCTGGCTCATCAGGAAGCCAGCTCCTCAACCCCTCAAGAGAAACAGCTCAGAGGCCTAGCCAGTGGCCCTCAGGACTGAAGGTGACAGGGGCATGGGGATGCCAATGCATGCTCCAGGTGCCCCTTCCTACAAGGAGACAGGGCACAGCTAGCAGGTACTCAGCTGGAGGAAGATCCACACATATGTCTATGAGTTCTTTCTTCTGAGGGCATTGCACAGCAAGCCAGGCCCTCCAACTCCAGCCTGCCTGCTCTCCTCTGACTCTTTGAAGTTCAAGTTGAGGAGGGTCCACTGGTCCAGGCCAAAAAAAAACCCCTCAGCAGGTCTGGGTCATCCGGACACAAAGGCCGCCAAGGTTGCTCAACTAAACCTCAAAGGCCTTAAGGCTCCAATGAACACTGTCCAGCCCAGCTGCAGAACCAGAGATTACACTCAGGTAGAGATAGTAAGAACTGCAGATGTTGGAGTCTGAGACAACACAGTGTGGAGCTGGAGGAACACAGCTGGCCAGGTGGCATCAGAGGAGCAGGAAAGCTGACGTTTTGGGTCAGGACCCTTCTTCAGAATATTTCCGCCTCAAAACATCAGTTTTCATGCTCCTCTGATGCTGCCTGGCCTACTGTGTTCCCTCTATATAGTACTTAGGCAGTTTTGGGAGAGAAAAGAAGAAATATACCTTTTGAGAGCATTTTGTTGACGCGGGTGACATAACACTGGATAAAAACTGTCATGTTTGCATAAATTTGATTGGATTTGCACTACATGTGTGTGAGACTTTGCATAGCCCTGATTGTAACTGATTTCTAACTTCATGTCCGTACAGGGTGAACCACGGATGTAGTATGGACCAGCGCCCGTGCTGAGAGTCTGCTACAGCATGTAGAGACAAGAGAAACAAGGTGTATACAGAGCAAGATAATAAAATGTGAGGCTGGATGAACACAGCAGGCCCAGCAGCATCTCAGGAGCACAAAAGCTGACGTTTCGGGCCTAGATCAGCTTTTGTGCTCCTGAGATGCTGCTGGGCCTGCTGTGTTCATCCAGTCTCACATTTTATTATCTTGGATTCTCCAGCATCTGCAGTTCCCACTATCACTGTATACAGAGCAATGGGTTTTTATTGTGTTATGGTGTCATAGAGTCATACAGCATAGAAACAGGCCGTTTGGCCCATCTCATTCATGCTGGCCAGGTTTCCCAAACTGAACTAATCTCATTTGCCTGCGTTTTCCCCATATTCCTCTAAACCATTCCTATTCATGTGCCTGTCTAAATGTTTTTTAAATGCTATATTGGACTCCCCCATTCAGGCAAAAGACCTTGGCAATTCACTTGATCTGAAGGTGTACAATTTGGAATGATGTGGCTAGTGAAGTTTACCTCCTTGTCACTAGGTCATTATTACATTGTGAATATAAATTCACAAGGCCTCGCGATCATCTCCTTATTTTCTGAGTTTCAGGCGACTGGTCTGTCACTTGGTCAGTGGAGGGAAAACTCCACAGTAAAGTGCAGCTTGACTGTATCTCTCCATGAGCACAGAAAGGGTTTGTTTTGAGGTCTTTACAATGGAGGTTAGCTACATAGATGGTCCTAGCCTGTTACCACCCTGCTGAGCAAGAATCATTCTCACCATGGTAATTCAAATTTCAGTTCAAAGCTATGCAACAGATGGAGTGAGTCATGAGGAACTTGTCAGCGATTTTCCATTTCCCTACTCCTTGAATCTGTCATATTGAGCTCTGATCTACAAACAGCGGGCAGCTTGTCATTGTGTCACACTGCTGCCACCTATTCTCCTTACCACCATTTTATTCTGTTGCTCCATTACCCTTCATGGTCAAACATCCCTGCTGTAAGCGTGCAAAATTGTTGGTGTGAATGAGGTTGTCAGTGACGTATGGGGCAGGGAGTTGATGCTGTGAGCACAACTCAGATGCCAGTGTCTGTGGGCAAGGGTTGGTCATTGCTGCTGTGGCATGGATCACGCCCTGAGATGGTACCAATGCGGATGTCCTTTGTCCTCTGACCCTTCTTCAGCCCCAACCTGAAACGTCAGCTTTCCTGCTCCTCTGATGCTGCCTGGCCTGCTGTGTCCTCCAGTTCCACACCTTGTTATCTCAGGCTCCAGCATCTGCAGTTCTCACTATTTCACAGTTTGCTGTCAGTTTGGGGGGCATTTCATACATTATCCAACTTCTCTAAACTCATTGTAGATTAGACCCTCGCTGCCAAGAGGGGCTTTCATCCCATTAGATTAGTTTGGATTTAAAGACGGACACAGAATCAGAGGCCATTCGGCCCATTGTGCCTCCATCCATTCTACAACCTAGTGCCAATCTCCTGCCTTTACCCCATTTCCTTGCACACCATTTCTATCCAAACAATCATCCGGCACCCTGTTGAATGCTTCAATTGAATCTGCCTCCACTACATCTCCAGATCATGCGTTTCTAAATATTCACTGTGTGAGAAAGTTATCTCTTACACCACACTTGCTTCATTTGCCCAACTCTTTTAATCTATGCCCTCTCATCTTTTCTCCTTTTATGAGTGGGATCAGCTTCTCCGATCTATTCAATCCAGCCTACTCATGAATGTGAAAACCTCAAAGACAATTCACAGGAAATTGTAAATGAGATTCAAATTCAAAGTAATCAAAGTTGATGTCAATCTGCATCCAAACTAGTTGACATGACAGAAAACCAGGATACTTTTCTTCATGGATAGAGTTTATTAACTATTACTTGTATAGCTCCTTGCACTCTCAAGACAGACATGTGCTCTCTATATCTCAGACAATTGATAGCTGCTGCCTCTTTCTTCCTAATCTTAAATGAAGGCATTAACAAATGTAATAATTTGAGTATACAGACATTAACAATTAAACACAAGGAGGAATGTTCTGTACTTAGCACTGCCTGTGTTTGCCAGGGGGCTGAGAGTCTGAATTCATTGTGGACCTTCCTATTAAATCGGCTGCTGCTGACACTTCTGGGATCTTGATCTAGTGTTAAAGCCAATGTTGGAATCACAATTCCACAGATGAAATGTAAACGGGAGGGATACGGTGAAAGAATCAGTAGATGAGATTCAGGGATCTGTTGTCGATAATGTTTTGCTGGTCATAAAACTCAGAGCCACACCTGGCCCCTCCTGCCTGCACCTGAATTCAGTTCATTTATTCAATGACGTTTTTCAAATTCCTGATGCTGGGATGAGTTTGTAGAATTAAGGCACAGGAACATTAAAAAAAATCACACTATTTAGAGATGTCATCACACACAGCTGGAGCAGGTGGATCTTGAACCCAAGCCTCCCTTCTAAGGCAGGGACACTATCGCTGCACCATAAAAGAGCCCCTAGGTTCGAGCACAGTGCTTCACTAACACAATTCTACCAGCTGCAGTGGGTTAAGCCAGTTGTTAGTCAGTGTGGCTGCAGCGGTGCTGACGCAGTTGCAGTTCCATGCCACTGCAGCTGTGGTGGTGCCTCTTTTTGAGTTCTTGCCATCCATTTTCAAGGAGCAGACTTTTACAGGACTGTGTTTTCACAAGACCAGTTCATCAACAGTTCACATTGTTGCCATACCAAGTTATCGTAAGATTGTGTAAAGCAATCATGTCACTGCAACCTGCTGGAATTTCCTGCACACAAAGTTGCCATTCTTTACATATCAAGAGAAAATTGTTTCATTTGTCGGTTGTTGATGTTGGCTTCTTTCCATGAGATATCAGGTTTACCAGCCTGTACTGCATTGCACAAACCAGATTCATTCCATACCCATGCACACCTTGAATCTATTTACTGAGTCATACAAGTATGAGAGCTATCAGGACTCCATCCTGTGATATTTCCCTCTATTCTTCTTCTATATTCCCTAACTTGAAATTCAGAAAGGTACCTTACTATAAAAATATTTATAATTTTCTTCCTATCTCTATGAGACAGTCATACACTGCAGCACAGAGGCCATTTAGCCCATCATGCCCAAGTCTTTGAAAAAGCTGTCTGAGTATCCCACTGTCCAGTTGTTTCTCTATAAGCCTACGTTGTTTTCCTTTCTAACTATGTATCCAATTCCCTTTTGACTTGACTTGAACCAAATCTGCTTTCAACACCAATTAAGACAGTATCGTTTGTACGGTTGCAATCATTAAACCACTGAGAAAAGTCTTAAAGCTGTTCACATTTAGAAATTCTAAATTTTAAAATGGTGAACTGTGAATCGACCACTGTGTGGGTCTTGCGCTGCTCCTGAGATTCGGGCTTATTTCCAAACTTACTTTTAGATTTCCGACTGTTATTAAAAGACATTTGGATAAGTACGTGAATAAGAAATGTTTGGTGGGATATGGGCTGAGCTCAGGCAGATGGGACTAGTTCAGTTTAGGATTATGGTCAGCATGGACTGGTTGGACCCAAGGGTCTGTTTCCATACTGTCTCACTCCAGATGCTTAACCTTCAATTCCTTTACCCTTGTCATCAGATGCATAAAAGTGACATAAGCTCATCAGTCTGGGTGGGAAATAGGTTAATTTTCCAAGGTAAAAGATCTGGGCTCTCCTTCCCTTCACTAATTTAAAGCCTTTCCCCAGCTGTCTCTCCTCCTTGTTTCTTGTTGCAGCCCCTTTTCTTCCCAGAAAAATTGACTGGCCCTCACTTACAGGTATTACGGTGTTCTAGCTGCGCTGTGGCACTCCCAAATCCTGCCCATAGCTACCAAAAAGCCCTCAAGTTTATTTTAACTTTACACTTTGACACACCTAGGCTATACGTAGGGAGACGAGAGACGTTGAGAAAGGGCCACAGGTTTGCACGCGTTCTTCAGAATTGCCAGCATGTGGTCTTCAAATAGCGACAGGCTGAGCTGGTACCAAAGATACTTATCAGGGATAAAAGCCCACCATGATATGAAGGCCACTGATATACAGAAATGTGAAGACACACTCTTTACGATTCTCGACAGGGTCCAGCAGCAGGACTACAGGTTCCAGGTGGACTACTCGAGGGAGCATGCTTGCTTTGATTACACCATCAGAACACAGCTTGATGAGTTGGATATGGAGGTGTCTCTCTGGTTCAACGATCCGACCTTGCGGGTTGAAGAGAGCTGCGACACCCACTATGTCGTGGATGGAATCAGCCATCAAACCGCCTCGAAGAAAGGGTTGGCTTACCTGACTGTCCCTAAGGAGAGTGAAAGCAGATGGACCGGGAGTGACATTTTCCACCCACTTCCAGAGTCATCCCAGTGCAGTGGGCACCTCGTCCCCGGCAGGGTCATAAACGTTCTGAAGGAGCTTCTTAAAGGAGCCATTGTTTACTGTCAACAGAACTTTCTTATTAACCCAGGTAAGAAGCAGGTGTGAGAGCTCAGCCTCTTTAAATAAATAGCTGGCATAAAATTACCAACTCTATGGTGAACACATGGCCTGGAACAGTGTAAAGTTCGAGGCCCATGGGTCAGGAAGTACAAACTATTGCTCCACTCAGAGGCCAGAAAGTCTATATAATGAGGCAATAACTGCCAGTAATGTTATGTAGTGCAGTGAATGATCTGGGACCTACATAGTGTATATGGAGACTAATGAATACGGCCACTATACTATCGAGTATCTAAGTTATGTAGATATCCTGTGTAACAGAGCACCATATATAGACTGTCTATCATTTATTTTATTTACATTGTCCTTCGCCATCACTCGATTACAGGTACATTGAGAGTTGATTGAACTGCAATACTGTAGGTGTTTCCTTCATCTTTTGTTAGTCATTGTTCATACAGAAGAACTACAACGCCTCTGATACAACTAATCTACATAACTGTAGTGTAACAGTCTGTTACATCACTTAAAATAAATCTACTTAAAAGTGGGCTGTCAGACTAGCCCCTTATTTTTATTTTTTTGCTATCAGCCAATCCACAACACATTGATGCCAGTTACAAGGCTGGGCAGGTGCTGCTTGTGAGCTCATAGTGTATCAAACTACTTTAGGAATGCCTCATGCAGTTAGCCCTCTCTTTCAGTGATCAGCTAATGCCAACAGTTTAAACAATAATCCTTAACTCTGGAACTCCCTCCCTCTTGGCACAATGGGTGTGCCTACGCCAATGGACTGCAATAGTATAAGATGACTTACTGCCACAGTCACAAGGGCATCTAGGGTTGGGTAATTGATGCTGACCTTGCAAATAACACCCACAATCCATTGACAAATACTTTTGCCTCTCTGTGTCAGACTTAGTAAGAGAAAATATTTACCATCTAATTGGATCCAGGCCACATTGAGAACCATTAGACTCATTTCTCAGTGCTCTCTCTTTGCTACAACAATGCAGAACTCATCCTATTGTCCTCTACTCCAAAATTCTTTTAAAAGTTGGTCTGGTATTTGCTTGAAAAACCAATGAAGTAGACCATCCCATGCTTGAACAGCCTGATCAGAAAACAAGTTTCTCTTCAGTGACGATTTTATATTTGGCAACTACATGTATCAACTCCGGATTCACACAATCAAAAATGTTTAGAACTGAAATATCATCTGCCAAATGTCCTATTAGCCATCTGCACTCTAATGTCTGAATTTAAAGTCAATCATTGTAGCTATAATTTAATCTCTTTTGCCATTCTGGTGAATCTACATTGTATATTCGATGCCAGCCTCGGGTGACTGTCTGTGTGGAGTTTGCACATTCTCCCTGTGTCTGCGTGGGTGTACTCCGGATTCTTCCCACAGTCCAAAGATGTGCAGGTTAGGTGGATCGGCCATGCTAAATTGCCCGTAGTGTTCAGGGATGTGTGGGTTATAGGGGAATGGGTCTGGGTGGGATGCTTCAAGGGGCGGTGTGGACTTGTTGGGCTGAAGCGCATGTTTCCACACTGTAGGGAATCTAATCTAATCTAATATTCTCTCTGGTATTAATTCATTTATTATACTGAAATAATCAGTCTTCTAATTATGATTGAATAATTGCCTTCTATGACATTTTTAAATCTCTTTCCTCATGTGGCCTAAACACCTGTTTTTGAAAGCTCAGATGCCTTTAAAGCTTAATTAATCTGCACTCACACTTTGAATGTTAAATATTTGAATTTATATATTGCTTAGTTGTTTACTTTCAAAATTACTATTCCACAGAAAATACACATTCTAACCTGTCTACCTCATCTGAAAATCCCTTTTCAATCTTTTCCATTGTCTATTGATCATCCGACTTTTGTGCTGTCACGTTTTGGAAAATGTCTTTGCCCATGTTGAAATATATCTGTGTGGTTGTGCATGTTTTCTTTTTTGACCGAGCATTAATCTCTAGTTTACACAATTTTCAATGCCTCTCTAATTGGAACACCACCCATGTCATTCCCTGCCCAACAATCAATTAAACATTCATTCTTCCTTTCATCTTATGCTATTACAATAGAATTCTTGGTAACATCAACTTATACTTAACACAACCAAACATCCCAGCAAGCTATCTAATAACATTCAACTCCAAACCATGAGACAACGCATTGTACAATAATTTATGCAGTGAAGTAAGTTTTAAAGAGCATCTTTGAAGGAGGAGACACAGAGAGCTGGAAAGGTGAGGGGAAAGAATTATAGAACTTAGAACACAGGCAACTGCAGCCACCACTGTTAGAGTTATTTAAAACAAGGGTCTCCAAGAGACCAGAATTGGAGGATCTCACAGATATTGGAGAATGGTAGAATGCAAAGATTCTAAAGATATAGAAAGATGAGCCGATGGAGGGTTTATTCAACAAGTATGAGAATTTTAAAGTTAAAACATTGATAACTGGAGATCAATGCCAAGGAACGTCAAGCTTCAAGATAGTTAACATTTCAAATGATGCTTATATATAAAAGCAGCATACATTCATTGCCTTTGGAATGCAATTTCTGCACAATTGGATTATATCTACATAGAAATGAGAAATTATGGCTATCAAGTGAAATAATTTAAAAATGGCTCTTTTCAACAGAGTGGAGAAAATTAAACTTATCAAATAAAGTTTCTGAAATGACAAATGTTATGACAGGTAAATGGAGTTTTTCCATTCATTAACAAGTGATAAAAGCAGGTTGAAGAGGGGATTTTTTTTTCACTGTGGTGTTTTGCAATGCAGAATGTTTAATCACATATGGCCATCTAAGGGAGAGGTTACAACCTAACTGAAAGGTGAATTGGGTCAGTATTTGAAAAAGAAGAACGTATGTGTGAACAGGTTGGAGAAATAGGATTCTGGTAGATAGCTGCAATAGATAAAAGCATCAATAGGTATGAGAGACTTTATGACTGCTTTTCACAATGCTATATTCACAAACATTGTGATTTCTGAACCATTTTCTGTTAATGCGTTGATCTGTTTCAATTTGGTTAGATAGTTTTGGATTGATTTGAAAAATAAATTGGAATGAAGGAAAACTCTCAGCATTCATAGCTGCTGCATGAGTATTCCTTTCCCTGTCTCCGAAGTTAATGTTTAGCTTCCTTTTCATGGATTCCAGAAACTGGTTGGGCCAGACAATTAGCAGAGAAACTTTGTTAAACTGGTTTATCTGCTGAGAGCAGACCTCTCAGCACAGGGAGTGGGAGTTTTATCTCATTTCGGAATTATGCTACCTGAGCACTTAACCGATCATGGGGTACATCACGCGTAAAAAGTTCAAAAATTGAATTGCTTTCAACTAATTTGAGAACAGCTCATTTGGATCTGTCTTTCAATGACCTCTCAGTGTTGAATAATTCAATTTGAATAATGAAGCTTATTTAGCTTGAAAAACATCACCTCATTTTTGTGCTTCCGAAAATAGCAGCTTCAGACTTTAACCATCCCTCGTATACCTGTTGATGTTCTGTAACCATTTACAACCCCTCATACCTTACTTTAATTCCATATTTGTTCGTCCATCTACCTTTGCTTTGTACGCCACCATGGTTTAATTTTTTTCCTCTCTCTCACAGATGTTTCTTTCATCACTTTCCATATAATTTATTTATTGACATTGCTTACGTGTTTGTTACAAAAAAAAGTATCACTACTGTGTTCGTAATTTGTCTCTCTTTCTCCCTATTGCTGCCTGACCTGTTGCGTGTTTCCAGAATTTTCTGTTTTTATTTCATCATTCAAGTTGAGATTTACTAATTCAGCCAGTGACTAATTGAGCTGCTGACAACCGTCCCAGTTTCGGGCATGTGACTAAAGGCTATGAAGGATGAGAATCTGAACTTTGCTTTCATTACACAGTGCTCTGCCCAATTATCATTCTGATGAAACAGGAGGATGAATGTCTCCCACTTGCAGTACGGACAATGAGAGTTCAAAATGGGTGAAGCACTGGGATTACGCATTGCTTCAGGTGTTGACTTGGGAGTGTTTCGGTGTGGTCGCAATTCATTGATAAATGCCAATAATTCAACCTATCCTCTCTTCCCAGCCCAAACCGAATTGAAATAATCTTACCTTGTATGAGAAAGCTCGTTCTGCAAATGTTCCTCACAGCAATATGGAAGTGGAGGTTTGGGAATTTTGTAGGTGTACCTTCCCCAAATTCTGCATTGGGTACAGCAGGTGGCTCAGTGGTTAGTACTGCTGCCTCATAGCGCCAAGGTCCTTGGTTTAATTCCACCCTCAGGCAACTGTGGAGTTTGCATGTTCTCCCTGTGTCTGTGTGGGTTTTCTCTCACAGTCAAAAGGTGTATAGGTTTGGTGGATTGGCCATGCTAAATTTCCCATTGAATCTAGGGATATGGTGGCTGCTCTTTGGAGAGTCGGCATAGACTTGATGGATGGAATGGTCTGCTTCCACACTGTAGAGGTTCTATGAAATGTCATTCCCCAGTTGCTGTCTAAGTTTAAAACAGATTATTGCTTGCCTTGAATTTGACCCTGCAATAAGTATCTGCCCTTACATTTATTTGCATCTATCTCTGTTACTTTGCCTGACTTCACCTCTCCCACAGCTCATCTGCTGTTGGATCTCTGATGTATGAGCATGCGATGATAGCTACAGCCAGCAGGTGGCTGGCTAGATACAAGATAATAAAATGTGAGGCTGGATGAACACAGCAGGCCAAGCAGCATCTCAGGAGCACAAAAGCTGACGTTTCGGGCCTAGACCCTTCATCAGAGAGGGGGATGGGGGGAGGGAACTGGAATAAATAGGGAGAGAGGGGGAGGCGGACCGAAGATGGAGAGTAAAGAAGATAGGTGGAGAGGGTGTAGGTGGAGAGGTAGGGAGGGGATAGGTCAGTCCAGGGAAGACGGACAGGTCAAGGAGGTGGGATGAGGTTAGTAGGTAGCTGGGGGTGCGGCTTGGGGTGGGAGGAAGGGATGGGTGAGAGGAAGAACCGGTTAGGGAGGCAGAGACAGGTTGGACTGGTTTTGGGATGCAGTGGGTGGGGGGGAAGAGCTGGGCTGGTTGTGTGGTGCAGTGGGGGGAGGGGATGAACTGGGCTGGTTTAGGGATGCAGTAGGGGAAGGGGAGATTTTGAAACTGGTGAAGTCCACATTGATGCCATATGGCTGCAGGGTTCCCAGGCGGAATATGAGTTGCTGTTCCTGCAACCTTCGGGTGGCATCATTGTGGCAGTGCAGGAGGCCCATGATGGACATGTCATCAAGAGAATGGGAGGGGGAGTGGAAATGGTTTGCGACTGGGAGGTGCAGTTGTTTGTTGCGAACTGAGCGGAGGTGTTCTGCAAAGCGGTCCCCAAGCCTCCGCTTGGTTTCCCCAATGTAGAGGAAGCCGCACCGGGTACAGTGGATGCAGTATACCACATTGGCAGATGTGCAGGTGAACCTCTGCTTAATGTGGAATGTCATCTTGGGGCCTGGGATGGGGGTGAGGGAGGAGGTGTGGGGACAAGTGTAGCATTTCCTGCGGTTGCAGGGGAAGGTGCCGGTCACCGCCTCTTGCTCCCCAGAGGAGCTCGAACAGTTCATCCACTTCACCAACACTTTCCACCCCAACCTTCAGTTCACCTGGGCCATCTCCAGCACATCCCTCACCTTCCTGGACCTCTCAGTCTCCATCTCAGGCAACCAGCTTGTAACTGATGTCCATTTCAAGCCCACCGACTCCCACAGCTACCTAGAATACACCTCCTCCCACCCACCCTCCTGCAAAAATTCCATCCCCTATTCCCAATTCCTCCGCCTCCGCCGCATCTGCTCCCACGATAAGACATTCCACTCCCGCACATCCCAGATGTCCAAGTTCTTTAAGGACCGCAACTTTCCCCCCACGGTGATCGAGAACGCCCTTGACCGCGTCTCCCGCATTTCCCGCGACACATCCCTCACACCCCGCCCCCGCCACAACCGCCCCAAGAGGATCCCCCTCGTTCTCACACACCACCCTACCAACCTCCGGATACAACGCATTATCCTCCGACACTTCCGCCATTTACAATCCGACCCCACCACCCAAGACATTTTTCCATCCCCTCCCCTGTCTGCTTTCCGGAGAGACCACTCTCTCCGTGACTCCCTTGTTCGCTCCACACTACCCTCCAACCCCACCACACCCGGCACCTTCCCCTGCAACCGCAGGAAATGCTACACTTGTCCCCACACCTCCTCCCTCACCCCCATCCCAGGCCCCAAGATGACATTCCACATTAAGTAGAGGTTCACCTGCACATCTGCCAATGTGGTATACTGCATCCACTGTACCCGGTGCGGCTTCCTCTACATTGGGGAAACCAAGCGGAGGCTTGGGGACCGCTTTGCAGAACACCTCCGCTCAGTTCGCAACAAACAACTGCACCTCCCAGTCGCAAACCATTTCCACTCCCCCTCCCATTCTCTTGATGACATGTCCATCATGGGCCTCCTGCACTGCCACAATGATGCCACCCGAAGGTTGCAGGAACAGCAACTCATATTCCGCCTGGGAACCCTGCAGCCATATGGCATCAATGTGGACTTCACCAGTTTCAAAATCTCCCCTTCCCCTACTGCATCCCTAAACCAGCCCAGTTCATCCCCTCCCCCCACTGCACCACACAACCAGCCCAGCTCTTCCCCCCCACCCACTGCATCCCAAAACCAGTCCAACCTGTCTCTGCCTCCCTAACCGGTTCTTCCTCTCACCCATCCCTTCCTCCCACCCCAAGCCGCACCCCCAGCTACCTACTAACCTCATCCCACCTCCTTGACCTGTCCGTCTTCCCTGGACTGACCTATCCCCTCCCTACCTCTCCACCTACACCCTCTCCACCTATCTTCTTTACTCTCCATCTTCGGTCCGCCTCCCCCTCTCTCCCTATTTATTCCAGTTCCCTCCCCCCATCCCCCTCTCTGATGAAGGGTCTAGGCCCGAAACGTCAGCTTTTGTGCTCCTGAGATGCTGCTTGGCCTGCTGTGTTCATCCAGCCTCACATTTTATTATCTTGGAATCTCCAGCATCTGCAGTTCCCATTATCGGCTGGCTAGATACATACTGTTATCCTCCTTTTCTGACTGGATCTGTCTGTCAGCTTATTTGGTTTCACGCAGTTAGGGGAAAACTATTAGGTAGTCTAATGAGAACAGGCTCTTGTCATAAGCAAAGTGCACTTCATTGCATGACAGCAATCAGGTACAAATTACATTAGTAAGTTACTAAAACCTAGGGTAATAGATCTATCCCTTTTGAGATCTTAAATTGTTCTGCCTTTCTTCGATCATGTCCTTATCAAGTTTGGTGGAGTTTAATGCAGTCTTCAGTATTAACCTGTTTAGAACCAGTACCTTTTACAATATCTCCCACAAAGCATTCTTTTTACCATAATTAACATTCCAAGTATGTAAGTACATTTATTCACTATACCATCAAAAGATACCCAGAAGTCTTTGAATTCACAAACTCAAACAGATTGTTGATTTCACAGTTCTTTCAGAAGGCATTATTTTCCGACTTGGAAGATCAGTAGGTATTTAGCCTGAGGATTGTTGACCTTGATTCTGTTCTGGATCCAACATGGTCTGTAAAACCATTCTCCACTGGAAGATCTTTTATCCCTTGGATGTTCGTTGTGGAAAATGTCATTCCTGCTGAATCAGACTGAAATAACTTCACTGAAGCCAATAACCCAGCACCTAGTCACTCTCTATTTACATGTGCACAGTACACTGGCTGTGACCAGCCATCTTGGAGTCAGTTAGTATTGATCAACCAGTGCATCCTGATTGGCCTAGGTTAACATCCCCAATCAGGGATCTCATAGTCAAGAAGGTCAACCTGGTTCCAATCACTACACAGATATTTAGTCTGTTACAGAGGAAAAAAATGCTGGAAAAATTCAACAGGTATGGCAGCCTCCAAAGGGAGAGAAATGGAGTTAATGCTTCAAGTCCAAACTGTTTCAGGTCAGAATCACTGAAGAGGAATCATACTGGAATCGAAATACTGCATTTTTAAAATTTAATAGCTGGCATGGTTCCTTCCACTAAGACATCAAGACTGACTCTTTGTCAGCCAGATGTGCAGGTACTCTCTGTATTGCTTTATCATGTGCATCTTTCAGGCTTTCACACCTCAAGAACTGAATGGATTCTGTTGCTCTCCTGTGATAAGTTTGTCCTTCTCTGCTTGGGATTGATCTGTGCTGCTTCCAGACTTTTGCTTCACTGGCCAACTGAATGGCTTTCTCCAAAGCTAATCTTCTTTGGAATGTAATAAATCTAACAAAGACTCGTGCATATTTTCAACAATTCTATCTCTTAAAGTTTCGCAGTCACATTTTTCCACTCATCTGTAGAGATCAGTAATTAAATTATTTATTGATTCCCCTGTATGCCAAACAATTGTAATAAAATTCTTACAAGAGTAAAGTTTCTAAGAATAAGGTAATTATCAAATGCTTGTAAAACTTAATCAAATGTATCCATGCATTCTCTTATGTCCTGTCAAGCTGCAATGGCATTGCTCATCTCAATTTGATAAAAATGTCTATTTAGCTGTTCATCTTTTAATTTAGTTTCTAATTTCAAAGCAATTCTATATGTCAGTATCTGTTTTCTCCAGTTCTGTGTTCTATTTGACCCATGCCTGAAAATAAATCCTCACAGCAGTATTATTTCTGCTACTATTGCATACTGATGTGGTCTACTGTGCTTACTTTGAAGCTTTTCAGTTCTGCAGTGTTCCAATGCTGCTTCACTCTCATTGCTTCCAAGGATTTTCATTCTTCAGGAAATGAATACTGCTTTATTCTCTTTATCCAAAAGGTTTCAAATCTCCTGCACAACAATTATGTTTCATTTTCCTTGTCTTAAAGGCTTTTAATAGTGTAACAGAGCAATGCTGTTTTCTATAGTGCTTAAAAGGGTGAAGAAGTCCATAATTTTGCAGCCATAATGGGCAGTTTGTGGCCAGCGGTGACTATCTTTTATGCTTATTCGAAGACTTAACATTGCATCCGAAGGAAGGCAGTAAAAATGTAGGGCAGGCAAAGTTATAGGCAAGTTGCGACAGTCAATTCAACAGCTTGTTGATGCAACTTCCATGAGGGGACAAAGGGTCTTTTAGAATGCTGGGTTAATGCTGCTCTCTGGTAATACACATAGGAAAGTGTTACTGATCAACTCCATCTCAAGGGTTAAGTAAGGAAGAGTGTGAAAGGGTCTTCGCTCAGCTCCTACTCAAGATTCAATGCTTCTCCACCTCGCTACCACTCCCTCCTCCAGAAAGAATCAAACTCAGACCAAGTTTTGATCATCTTTCCCAATACCTCCTTTCTCCTTGTGTCAAATTTTGTTTGATGACATTCCTGACGCAGGTTGTGATGTGAGGTGTTTCTATGATGTTTGTTCATGTCCAGATGAGAGAAACTCCTAGTGATCATGTAACTTAATGTCAAGAGTCTTATAATAACTCTACTTCAATATACGTTTTGCCCTATATCTCGCTTGGTTTGTACAGTCTCTCACTGCAATACGTTTTTTTGTTCTCCACAGGAGAAGTGAATGCTTCCTTGCTAAATTTCGATGGCCCCCGGTTAACACTGGTTCTCAGAAATCTGACAAAGCCCTTACGAGTTAACATCATTCCAGTACTACGGAAAGCCACAGAAAAGTTGCTTGAAAGTGGATTTCGGAATGAGAAAAGCTTTCTAGAGACAACGAGCCAAGCAACACCCGAGAACCTTGACATCAGCAATGGAACTTACTACCGTTGGAGGTATTGTATTGGACTCGAATGAATGATACTGCAAGTTGAATTGTATACTTTAAGACTTTCACATTTTTTGCCGGGGGCATTAAATTCTGCCATTCTTTCCATGTTCCCCTGAAAGTACAATATTTTTCTTAGCCATTTATAATGCAGATAAAACTCTGAAAACAAATTGACAATTATAGTTCTATTCCATCAACTCAACATAGTTTGGATTTGAAATAATGCACTAGAAATGAAATAACATCAATCAATGACAACAATTTACCTTTAAAGGGTATCTTACCCTGTGCCATTGTCAAGTTTGGCCTTTGACCTTGTGTTTGCCTTCACTGACAGGAAGCTCAGTTTTGAACAATTTGTACTTCTTGGTTAGTTAATATATCAATATAAGGAACACACTATTTAAGATATTTATTAACTGTATCGTTTGACAAATTGTGGGTTGTCCAATTTGGCACGTATCCACCTCTGGGAAATGATGGGGATTGTTTCTGGGATGTTGAGGCCAATACAGCTTGAGTGGCTTCCTGTGCCAGCACACATTGAATCTCTTCATGTCCACAGGAAAATCATCCCCTTTCAAGACCACCATTAATTCACAGCTAACAAATCATTGTCACTAATGAGGATCAAATGAAAACACACTCACCTGTCAAAGCTCCCAAAGTCCCCACTGAAAATGCAATTCACAGCCTATAACCCAATGACAGTCCCACCTTTCAATGGTTAACTAAATATTATCAACTCCAGTGTGGTAACTGATTTAAGTGCTGAAATCCCCTGTTTCTACCTTCCAGGGAAAACTGGTTGACTCTCACCTGCTTGAGGATGGGCCCAGGGAAGGGAGGCCTGCTGCTCCACAAATGAGGAACAGCTCAAACTGTGATTGTAGCCAGCCAACTCAGACTATCACCCATGGAGTAAATTTCTATTGTGAGGGTCCCATTCCTGGCACCATCACAATCCTTCTTAATAGGTCAGTTGAAGCCACTGAATGGATTGTTGACCTTGCCATTGAACTAGAACTGCTTCCACAGCCATATTTGTTTTATGTGCTCATGGGATGTGGGCTTTGCTCTTGTTGCCCATCCCTAATTGTTACTGAGAAGGTGACAATGAGCTCCCCGCTTGAACAATTACAATCCTTGTGCTGTAGTTACACCTACAACTGCTTTCTTTACTTGGACCGTCCCATGTGAGACTTGAGTTCCACAACTCTTAAACGCAAGAGAGTTTGAGAATTTGATCCAATTGTAGTCATGATATATTTCCAATTCAGGATGATGTGTTGCTTGGAGGGGAACTTGCAATTGGGTTGCGTTCCATGTCTGCAACCATTGTCCTTTGAGATGGTTGTGGCTTTGGAAAGTGCTATCCAAGGAGCCTTGTTGAATTTTAGTATATGAATGCTACACTGAAAATAAAATTTCCCACCAGCATATCCATAACAATAACATACTACCATTAGGTATACTATCTGGACACTGCTACCAAAGACACCTCCTAGCTCATGTAACAAGGTATAGAGCTGGATGGACACAGCAGGACAAGCAGCATTAGAGGAGGAGGAAGGCTGACGTTTCGGGCCGAGACCCTTATTCAGAAAAAATTTTTTCTGAAGAGGGGTCTAGGCCGGAAACGTCAGCCTTCCTGCTCCTCTAATGCTGCTGGGCTTGCTGTGTTCATCCAGCTCTACACCTTGTTGTCTCAGATTCTCCAGTTCCTGCTATGTCATGTCTGTTTTTTAAAATGCTATTCACGGAATATGGGCATTGCACATTTATTGTGCATTCCTAATTGCCCAGAGGGCAGTTAAAACATCAGTTACATTTCTGAGAGCCTGGAATCCCATGTAGGCCAGACCGGGTAAGGCCAGAAGCTTCATATCATAGAATCATACAGAACAAAATACGCCCTTCAGCCTGTCGTGTCTGTACTGCCAAAAAATACATTACTACCTACACTGGTCCTGCTTTTCCACCCTTGGTCCTTGGAATGTTAATTCATATCAAGTGCAGTAATTTTTAGGGATTGTGAGGTCACCCATCCCAACTACCCCCCAAGGCAGTGCATCCCAGACTGCCGCCACCGCCTGGGTGAACATGCTTTCTCCTCAAATCTCCTCTGAACCTCTTGCCTTTCACTGTAAAGTTTTGCCTCCTTGTTATTGACCCTTCAATTAAGGGGAATTGTTGCATTCTATTCACCGTGTCCATGTCCCTCACACTCTTATAAACCTCTTTCAGTTACCCTCTTAAAATTCTCTGCTCCAAAGAGAACGGAGAAAACTTGTCCGGCCTCTTTTCATAGCTAAACTGCTCCATCCCAGGCAACATCCTGGTGAATCTCCTCTACGACTCACCCCAGTGCAATCACATCTTTCCTATGGTGCAAGGACAGTCTTCAGCAGTGGCCCATTCAAAGTTCTGTACTGCTCTAACATAACCTCCCTGGTTTTATAATCAATGACATGGCAGATTAAAGGCAAGTGGCATGTATGCATTTTTAACTAGTCTATTAACCTGTGCTCAGAGATAATGGGAACTTGCAGATGCTGGAGAATCCAAGACAACAAAATGTGAGGCTGGATGAACACAGCAGGCCAAGCAGCATCTCAGGAGCACAAAAGCTGACGTTTCGGGCCTAGACCCTTCATCAGAGAGGGGGGTGGGGTGAGGGTTCTGGAATAAATAGGGAGAGAGGGGGAGGCGGACCGAAGATGGAGAGAAAAGAAGATAGGTGGAGAGAGTATAGGTGGGGAGGTAGGGAGGGGATAGGTCAGTCCAGGGAAGACGGACAGGTCAAGGACGTGGGATGAGGTTAGTAGGTAGATGGAGGTGCGGCTTGGGGTGGGAGGGAGGGATGGGTGAGAGGAAGAACAGGTTAGGGAGGCAGAGACAGGTTGGACTGGTTTTGGGATGCAGTGGGTGGAGGGGAAGAGCTGGGCTGGTTGTGTGGTGCAGTGGGGGGAGGGGACGAGCTGGGCTGGTTTAGGGATGCAGTTGGGGAAGGGGAGATTTTGAAACTGGTGAAGTCCACATTGATGCCATTAGGCTGCAGGGCTCCCAGGCGGAATATGAGTTGCTGTTCCTGCAACCTTCGGGTGGCATCATTGTTGCAAGCGGAGGCTTGGAGACCGCTTTGCAGAACACCTCCGCTCAGTTCACAACAAACTACTGCACCTCCCAGTCACTAACCATTTCCACTCCCCCTCCCATTCTTTAGATGACATGTCCATCATGGGCCTCCTGCACTGCCACAATGATGCCACCCGAAGGTTGCAGGAACAGCAACTCATATTCCGCCTGGGAACCCTGCAGCCTAATGGTATCAATGTGAACTTCACCAGTTTCAAAATCTCCCCTTCCCCAACTGCATCCCTAAACCAGCCCAGTTCGTCCCCTCCCCCCACTGCACCACACAACCAGCCCAGCTCTTCCCCTCCACCCACTGCATCCCAAAACCAGTCCAACCTGTCTCTGCCTCCCTAATCTGTTCTTCCTCTCACCCATCCCTTCCTCCCACCCCAAGCCGCACCCCCATCTACCTACTAACCTCATCCCACCTCCTTGACCTGTCCGTCTTCCCTGGACTGACCTATCCCCTCCCTACCTCCCCACCTACACTCTCTCCACCTATCTTCTTTTCTCTCCATCTTCGGTCCGCCTCCCCCTCCCTCCCTATTTATTCCAGAACCCTCACCCCACCCCCCTCTCTGATGAAGGGTCTAGGCCCGAAACGTCAGCTTTTGTGCTCCTGAGATGCTGCTTGGCCTGCTGTGTTCATCCAGCCTCACATTTCGTTGTCTATTACCCTGTGCTGCCATCTTCAGGGATATGTGGACAAGCATCCCAAGATTCTTCTGTTCCTCTGAGTTTCCCAGTCTCCTCCCATTCATTAAGTGCTCCATTGTCTTGTTACTTCTTCCACATCACTTCTCATTTATCGGGTTTAAATTCCATCTACTACAGATCTAGCCATCTGATAAGTCCACTTAGATTCTCTTCACTATCAACCACTCATTCAATTTTCCCAAAAGGGCACTAGTGAATCTTGACAGTTGGCAATGGTTCCATGATCATCGTTAGAACCTTATTTCAGGATATTTATTGAATTCAAATTCCAACCTCAGTTGTGGTAAGACTTGAACCCAGGTACCTGGAATATAACCCGAGTCTCCGATGAATAGATGAGCAATAATATAACTAAGCCATTGTCTCACCATTGCTAAGGAAGAACTAAGCAGCTTTAACTAAGGGTGATCCATGTTGTATACTCCAAACAGATATTGTTTTGAACGACCGATGTGGAAGTTACTGGAGAAAGCAGATGCTGATGGGGGTCATCGCATGGACAGCCTGTGCCTCCTGGACAGAATTAAAACTGACCACTGGCTGCCGGGGGAACACAAGCGAGGACTCACATTTAACATGCTTAAAGTGAGTGAGCTGATTTTCTATAAACACTGCACAGGTGTCCGTAAAGGCTGTTCTTCACCTTTGGATCCTAATGGGGAGACATGAAGAATTCTTAGCCCAATGAGAAGTCATTTGGATTTTTAATTCTCCCTTCCTCTTTTCTAAACACCTGATCAGTGAGTTTTATGTGTCCATTAGTCACTTCATTATAACAGTGACACTAGGCAAAACGATTTCAAACCAACTCATTGTTTTCCTCAGATGGGTGAGCTGGTTGATGGGTTTAAATGAATCTTGATTTGGATGGCTGCTGGACACTCTACACACAGTCCCAATAGCTGGAACAAAATGTTACCACATTGTCTCAGAATGATATCCCAATGTGTTCTCCAGTGTTCTGGCCACCTGAATTACTATATAGACACTGAATGCACAGTCTGCTAATACAGTGGAGGCACCGGGACAGCTAACTAACAAGGACAGAAGTGTAACAGAATTGATGCATAGGCCTCGTTTCAGGTTCATAATTGAGCAGTACAGAAGTTATTCAGTGTTCACAGAAAGACTGACCCACAGTGCGAAATGGGCCAGGACATAATGAACAGAGTTTTACACTTCCTTGCAGACAGGTTGTGAGATGTGTGGTGGTGTAAAATTCCCACTGAAGGGTCCACCTTTCTCCTCACACAAGGTATGTCCCCCTCCCCATGTTTCCTCTTATCCTGTGTCTCCGAGTACCCATGTCCCTGCCTCCTGTGTGGCAGTTCCCAGTCCCCTGGTCTTAGGGATAGCATGTAGTACCAGGAGAGGGGCCACCACTTCTGGTGGTACTGCTGAGACAACACAGCTGCTGCCATTTGATTGACCTGCAGATGATGGAAGCAGGAATTCCTCTCCAATGGAAGTGGGAGTCTCACCTTAAGCCATATCAAGGCTTGATGATTAGAAATGTTCACAGGGTGAGGCTGCCAAGTGAAGGCAATGAATACCCTTACTACTGCATCGTGGGGAGGGGGCTGGGGCATCTGATCTGCCCATTGGTCCTAATGGTGGTCATGCATCACAAATGTTAGGCTCACAGGATAAGCACATCTGCATTGTAGGAAAAGTCCAGTGAGATGAATTACAAACTCAAAATCCACCAGATAAACATCAGGACTATCAATGAGAGGAGCTGCTGAGCTAAATTTCCGTATGTTAGATCAAACCATCTGAACAATACAATGGAGGCACCGGGACAGCTCACTAACAAGGATGGAAGTGTAACAGAATTGATGCATAGGCCTCATCAATGGAGATAGAGACAGAGATAGACAGACAGACAGATAGGCAGGCCTGGATAGATCGATACTGCAGCAGCATGTCAAAGCTTTTGTGAGGGGAAGATAGTGAGCACCTGGGCCGATTTTATCTCCAAAATCCTTTCTACACTGCCCATCATCTTGACTTGGAAATATACCTTTCATTGTCCCTGGGTCAAAAAACTGGATCCTATTCCATGAAAGCACCTACACCATGTGGTTTGCTGTGATTCAAGACAACAGCTCACCACCACCTTCTCAAGGGCAGGTAAAGATTAGACCACCCTTACTGCCACGAATGAGTAAAGAGGAGAAAATTATAATAGCTGAGCTTGTATAATTTTTGTAAAATCTGACTAAATACCAGGTTTGGCATTGTCTCAACATTAGACTTACTGAATGATTCCAATTGTAATGCGTTACAGTTCATAGCCTTTTTAAAATTTTTATCAGATGGTATTACTGTGGGCCATGAAGTTTTTCCCAGCTCCAGAAGACTGGATCGACCTGGAATCATCGGTTTATCGGATGGTAGTGGTGCTGCTCCGGTGTCTCGCCCTCCAGAACCTGCCCAACTACTTCATGCATGAGATCAACCTGTTCCAGGAAAATTTTCAGGCTCAGTTCGACTTCCAAACCATTTACAAGAAGGTGCAAGGATTTGCTGACACCCCTGAGAAATTCCTGCAAATACATCTGACCCACCTCCTGCCTGTCCCACGCCAGCACATTGACAGTTACCTGAAGATGCTTCTGCAAATCCAGGACAATGAGGGCCTTTACTGGAACACGGCCTATTTTGATATCATCCTAAACAAGGTAAATCCCTGGGTCTTGTTGTAGAGGGGATTGCGCAGTGCGTAGGGGAGACTGATGAACAAACCAACACGTCTGTTTAATCAAAAATTCCAAGTCAGAGATATCATGGGTCTTCAGCAGAGAACAGCTCTCATCACTTGCACCACGGGAGAGACAACACTGTTAGGAACACATCAAAGCTCTCCCAACACTAAATCAAACACAGGCTTTGTCACCAGTCTGATACCTAATTTCTTCTGTGGTTTTTTCCCAAAGACAGGAAATGCTGCGCTCATTGTGGCAGTTCTATTTGACACCTTACTATCAATATAGACATTTCTCAGGATTGCACGGAAGTCATGCTGAACCCTCAGGGTTGTGTAATCAATGTGTCAGTTATGGTCAGAACTTGTTGGCGGTTTGTGGAATACCTCTTTCTTTCTTAAACTGATAGCAGCCTCATAACTACTAGCTGCTTTTGCAACACGGTTACGTTGCTCCCAATTAACAACAATAAATGGACAACAAATAAATAGCTGAATCTTACAATGAGCACTGCACGCTTGTTGACTGCATCGTCTGATGGGTGTGTAGACAATAAGACCTTGCTTTTGTGCCTTTATCTTGCGCATCAGGTTTGAATCCCCAGGGTTTGATGGTTTCTGCTCCTTATTTTGTAAGAAGTAAGAGAGAAAATTGCAAATGTTTTAGCCATAATCTTCCAAAGCTCTGTTCAGTCAAGAATAATTTTTGTAGTTTGGAAAAGTTGAAAAATAACATCATTATTTATGGAAAGCACAAATGAAGCGTATAATTTATAGGTCTGTTGGTTTAAGATCTGTTGTGGGGAGGTTATGGGAATCAATATTCAAGAGAGAGCGATAGAGCATAGAGTCATAGAATCATAGAGATGTACTGCACAGAAGAAGACCCTTTGGTCCAACTCATCCATGCTGACCAGATTTCCTAAATTAATCTAGTCCCATTTTTCAGTATTTGGTCCATATCCCTCTTACCCCTTCCTATTCATGTACCTATCCAGATGCTTTTTAAATGTTGTAATTGTACCAGCCTCCATCACTTTCTGTAGCAGCTCATTCCATGCAAACACGACACTCTGTGTAAAAATGTTGCCTTTTAGATCTCTTTTAAATCTTTCCCCTCTGACTTTCAACCTATGCCTTCTAATTCTGCACTTGCCTATCCTGGGCAAAAAAATCTTGTCTATTCACCCTATCCATGGCCTTCACGATTTTATAAGCCTCCATACGGTCATCCTCAGCCTCTGATACTCCAGGGAAAATAGCCCCATCTTATTCAGCTTTTCCCTATGTCTCAAGCCAACCTGGCAACATCCTTATAAATCTCTTCTGCACCCTTTCAAGATAAACAACATTATTTATATAGCATTGCCTCCGACACTCCAGGGAAAAAAGCCCCAGCCTATTAATCCTCTCCCACTTTGAAAAATGCAAGCTGACTAAAGAGAGGCAGGTCATGTTGAACAAATTGACCTGAATTTTTGAGGAATTGTTGAAAATAGGCAGAGAAACATCTGTGGGTATCACATGGACATTTGGACTTCCTTTAATCTGGAAGATTGCCTCCTAAAATTAAACCTTATGGAACTCCAGGTAAAGTATTGGCCTAGTCAGCCTGTAGAAATTACTTGTGTGTATCTGTACAAATTGGAAAGAAGTGACTAGTATTGTGCAACAAATGTAGGGCTTCAGCTTTTCACAATATTGATTAAAATGTTAGTTACCACAAAGTAGAATCATATATCTAAGCTTGTCAATGATGCAGTAGTTGGTGAACGAGTAAGTCATATAAATGGAACCATAATCTATCAGTATCTTGTGAAACTGTAGGAGAGTGGACGTAGCTGTGGCAAACAGATTTCAACAGGCAAATGTGCAATCACCCTTTTTGGATCAAAATGACTAAATCTGACTAAATCTGTTAGCTTTAGAAGCCTGGGATACAAGGGGAGGATCTACTACCAGATAAAGCCATAGATAAACTCCTGGGTACGGTCCTGGGCTTGGAAGGAAGACCACATAAATTTATATTTCCAAGATTTAGATTATGAGACAGATTTAAAAAACTAAGCTTGTATTCTCAAGAATATTGAAGGTTAAGGTTGATTCCATTTCAATCTTAAGGATTTTAATGAAATATTAGGGTAGATAGAGAGGAATCTTTTTCTATGTGATGGTGGTATGTGACAAGAAAAAACCTTAAAATTAAAGCCAGGCCATTTTGTAGAGAAATTAGAAGACATTTCTTTGGTAGATGTGTAGAACTCATTCACATAAAAGGCAGTGGATACTAGCTCCAATCATAATTTTAAGTCTGAGATTGATAGATTTTTGACAGACATAAGTATAAAAGAACATAGAGAACAAAGAACATAGAGCCAAGATGGACAGACAGAGTGAAGGTACACTCTCACACCCTTAAATTCTTGTACTTCTCTAGTTTCTCTATTCATCTCGCTCATGAAACCCATTTTGTGTTTTCTTCAAGCACAATCTCATTAACCTGCTGAAAGCCCAACTTCGAGCTCTGATTTTAACTAGCATTGAGTGCATCCAATTCCCCAGAGACTGTGGAAACAACCATCACCACTTCACTCAAAATATCCATTTGCATGAAACCTTTACCCTCGAAATCTATTGGCCAATTCTTATCCTTCTTTTTCTATGGTGACATGAATGATGACTTCACCTGATTGATAGGATGCAGAGCTGGGCTGAGAAGTGGCAGATAGAGTTCAACCTTGAAAAATATGAGGTGATTCATTTTGGAAGGACAAACTTGAAAGCAGAATACAGGGTTAACAGAAAGATTCCTGGCAGTGTGGAGGAGCAGAGGGATCTTGGGGTTCATGTCCACAGTTCCCTGAAAGCTGCCACGCAGGTGGATAGAGTTATTAAGAAGGTGTATGGTGTGTTAACTTGTATTAATAGAGGAATAGAGTTCAAGAGCCGTGAAGCTATGCTCCAGCTATACAAAAGCCTGGTTCGGCCACTTCTGGAGTATTGTGTCCAGTTCTGGTCGCCTCATTACAGGAAAGATGTCGAAACATTGGAAAGGGTGCAGAGGAGATTTACCAGGATGTTGCCTGGAATGGAGGGAAAGTCTTACGAGGAAAGGTTGAGAGAGCTGGGGCTTTTCTCCTTAGAACGACAAAGGATGAGAGGTGATACGATAGAGGTGTCCAAAATAATCAGAGGTATAGATAGAGTAGATAGCCAGAGACGTTTTCCTAGGGTGGAGGTAGCTATTACGAGAGTACATAGTTTTAAAGTGAGTCGAGGTAGATGTAAGGGAGACGTCAGAGGTAGGTTCTTTACTCAGAGAGTGATAGGGGTGTGGAATGCATTGCCGGAAAGGGTAGTGGAGTCGGCCTCGGGGGCATTTAAGCGTCTGTTAGATAGACGTATGGATGATAGAATAAGGCAGGGGTGAAGGTTAGATAGACCTCAGGATTAGGGTAAAAGTTCGGCTCCACATTGTGGGCCGAAGGGCCTGTACTGTGCTGTACTGGTCTATGTTCTATGCTCCAAAATCTTCTGATTTCAAATAAACCTGTCGGGACTATAACCTGGTGTTGTGTAACTTCTGACTGTGTCCGCCCCAGTCTAACACTGGCACCTCGACATCATGACATTAATTTTGGCTTTGACCAACCTAATATGCCTCATAAGCAGTCAATTGATGTCCTGTTTTGCTAACTTTCATGGATAACATTTATCAATCTGTCCAAACCTTTATTCATGTTAAAAACATTAGGCTCCAATCCTGAAAATTTGTTCCTCCTGCCCTGCTTTTGTTTAGAAACAGAGGACCTAAGGTGATGTCTTGCTTCTTTGGGAAAGAATTAATCAGGTCCACATTGTAACTTCATTCTTCCGCTAGTCATAAGGCTCACTTCTTGGAAACAGAGCTGGGAAATCATACCCTGAGGACTTTAAATGTTGACTCAACTGCCCTCTGTTACCAATGTTACCCTCCAAAAGATAACTGTACTTAGTCAGAATTCAAGTCTGCCATTTTGTGTGAAAACTTTATTTCAGTTATCTAGACTTAGTCAAACTTATAATCAACCAATTGCTAAATCCCATATGTACACAACCAATTTAAAGAAAAATTATTCTTAATTAAGGAGATAGCAAGAACTGCAGATGCTGCAGTCAGAGACAACACAGGGTGGAGCTGGAGGAACACAGCAGGTAGCATCAGAGGAGTAGGAGGAGGGTCCCGACCTGAAACGTCAACTTTCCTACTCATCTAATTCTGCCTGAATTGATATGTTCCTCTACCTCCTAATTAATACATGCATCGCCTAGTCACTCATTCTTTGAAGCGTCAGACATTCTTTCAGACCACATTTAATGAAGGCATTCCATCTGTCAGATTTTATTGCAACTCATTAAACCTGTCTACATATTTCAGCAAACTCTTTCAGTTTTCTTTACAACATGTATTCCTATCCATCTTTGTATTGACTTCAAGTTTAACACCATGTCTTTACTCCACTTAGAGTAGTAGAATTCTTACAATAGGAAAGCAGCCATTCAGCCCTTCGAGTCCACACTGACCCTCCAAAGAGTATCCCATCCAGACTCAGCTTCCTGCCATATCCCTGTAACTATGCATTCATATATATTCATTTTCTTGCACTGTGTCTAGTTTCAGGTTTATCATGTCCTGGATGCTGATAGAATTGGGGCCATGCAACTTATGTGGGCCAAGACTACCAAACTAGTGACCGATGAAGGATGCTCATCATAAACCATAATGAAAAGGAAAACATCTCTACATCGTCTGCAGAATAGACCAAACATCCACATCAACTGTAGATTTGATCACAATATCAATTTAATGCCAGCTGTGAACTGGATCACCACCTTGTGTTCAGACCAATTACAGACTGGATCACAATGTCATGTGAACATCAACTGCAGACTGGATGACAACCCTATATCCACATCAATGTAGACCGGATCAAAAACTCATCAATTGTAGACAGCTTCACAATCCTGTGTCTACATCAAGTCCAGATTGGATCACAACCTCATGTCCACATCACCTGTAGGTTCGATCGCTAAACAACAGTCTTTCAAGCCTGAGAAGAAGAGTAAAGAGACAGGATATCCAACAGGACAGCACAAGTTAACCAGATAATTCCAGACTAATTTCCTGTTGGTGAGAATTGTTCTCTATTACTTCATTCAGAGGTTTTGTAATCGTGAAAGATTTCTAGCAACAACCTGTGACTTGACCTCCAGCTAATTTCATACAACATTTCCATGTACTCACTCAACACAAAGCTTTCCTTATGCACATCCATGGCTTGCAAAACCTAGGAGCTAATTATATTTTAAACCTGCTCAAATTAGAACATATATTGAACTTCACAGACAGACATCAGCAATTTGGAGGAACTGACACAATACCATGACTAGATAAGTAATCTGATGTCCTGGAAATACTGACTGAAGTCCCAATGCACCAGTTGACAGAATTTGATTTCAGTGGATAAAATTGGAGTATAAAGCTAATCTTGATAATGGTGACCATGAAACTATTTTTGAGTGTTGTAAAAACTAATGTCCCTTTATGGAAGGATATGTCCCATACTGACCAGTGACTCCAGATCTACAGTAATATGGTTGACTCTTAACTGCCCTTTGAAATGGATGACAAGCCACTAAATTCAAAGGCAATTAGGGATGAGCAACCAATGCTGGCCTTGTCAGAGACACCCGTATCCAATAAATAAATAAAGATCAAAAACATAGTATGAGGCAGGTGTGGATCAGTTCTTGTACATGTACAGTTGCTGTCACTGAGAAATACAAGCCATGTGGTTTCAGATAGAAAAGAATTGTTCAGTTTACATCTTACGTGTTGCATTTGTATAAAAATTGTCATCAAGACACACATAGCTGTTCAACAGGAGAATGTAATGAATGTTTCCTTTAGCTGGTATGAAATGCCCGTGTACAGTTGTCAGTGTGACATATACCACCTGGAGGGAGTGGATCATTCTATTTCATTTTGCCATGATCTAATTTCGATTTCTAAATCACGATTGAATCCATTTTGCTATCGCCTCAGAGCCATGTACAGGATATTTGGATGAGGAGAGCTGTTCTGATTCAGAATCTTTTGGCTGAAACTGTGAAGCATTTCCCTCACAAGCATCACAATCACTCTCTGTAAGATCAAACCTGGGCTCACTTCCCTACGCAAGACTCCATATTCCCCAATTACTGTGATGTCCATGAAGGTTATATGAAGAAACCCATCCAAGGGGCTATCCCATCATTCAGTGTCACAGATTTAAAATTCAATGCAACAACTGGTTTCTGGCCTTTGATTTGTGAGCATCTCAGCAGGCTGATGGCTTCCGAGTAATTCCCAGTGCAGAAGGCCCACTACCTTTGATTATTTCCCATTTCAGCAAGTCTGTTGTCTTGGCAAGTAATTATCTCAGTAAGCCCATTGTCTCAAAGTGGTACTAGTATCAACAGGCCCTTAGTCCTCTAGGAAGCAGCTGGCATAGTGGTATCGCATGACCACCCACAGAAGGGTATGAGTGGGTGGTGGGCTAAGAACCGTCAGAGAGAGTCTGATGGCAGACAAGGGAAATTGTCCTCCTCAAATGACGTTTCACTGCACAATTGGGCGAAGTGAAGTATCAGTGGGTGGGGGGTTGGCTGCATTGGTCAAATATCCCAGCAGATTCCTATTATGGACCATAATTTTGGCGATGGAGGCTGCAGAGGGGAGCAGAGAATGGTTGGGGGCGGGAGTGGGCATGGGATTTTCTGCTTCACAAGTTACATCTGCAAGATGGTGAGTGGCATTGACCAACCAGTTAAAGGATTCAATGAAATATGAAGAGTTTACTGATGGGAAAGAGTGAAGAATTATATCTGCCATTGGGTGATGCTGTATTAAGTAACGGTACTGAAAGGGTTCATGGTGAAAGCTTCAATAAGCTCCACCCAATCTGTTGATGACAAAGGTCTCAGGTGGGGAAAGGCAGGACATCTCAAGATCTTGAAAAGGACAAACCTGTTATTGTAGGTCTCTTCATTGTCTTAGGAACACTATTTATCTCACTGGTGTAACTTGTGTCTGATTGTTATTGTGCAATAAACTGCATCATGTTTAAGCTAAGACCCTTTTCTTGTCAAGTGCCTAGTGGTTTTTCCCCTACCACTTTAGACTAAGTCCTGTACATCCCTTAGAAAATGAGGGTGGTAGCATCAATCTACCCAATACATGCAGGTTAGTGGTTGGCAGTGCACACCCATACTCCACGTGAGTGGAGTACTAGAGAATAGAAACAAAGCATTTCCATTGAGAAAATCAAAGAAGCATGTTTCTTGAAAATGGGACTATTAGTCATCTGTGGATTTGAAATGGAAAATGCATAAGCATTTGAAAAGGAGGAGTCTAAAAGGATCTCACAGATCTGGTCCAAGCTCCAAGTTCCCTTCCCTCTCAAAAGTCTTTGAACATGTTGTCACTTTTCAAATTCCTTTCCATTTTTCCCACAACTAAATTGCTGAATCCTCCAAATCAAATTGCTAATACTGTCACAGTGCTGAAATAGCTCTTACTGACATCATAAATGATACCCTGCAGGAATGTTGCCATGGAAAACTATTCCTCTTCTGTCCCAGATGTCTAAAGTGCTTGACATGGTTCACTATTATCCTCCAACATCTCAGTTCCATTGTGCAGCTGGATGGGACCATACTCACCTAGTTCCACTCTAATTTATTCAGTCTTAGCTGGAGAAGCAGCTGCAATGGCCTTCCCTTTGCCCTCTCTCAGTTTTATCTTTGGAGACCCTCAGGAGCCATCCTCGTGTTCACTCACATACCTATTTCTCACTTATGTACCACCCCTCAGCCGAAAACACAACTTTCACATAAACACTTGACACTGAGGTGTGCCTCCACACCTACGTCTCATCATTCTCTCCATTGTCCACTAACTTTAGTCCGACTGCTTGTCCACTATCTATTACTGGATCAGCAGGAATTCCCTCCAGCTAAACCTCAGGAACATGGAAATTGCCCATGAGCTGATTCAGCGTCCATTTGCTAGCATGAAGAATGGGTTTTGGATGGTGTCATATTTGGCATCAAGACATGCTTAATTGCATAACAGTGTAACCATCATTAAGAAGGCCCACTTCCACATCCACTACATTACTGCATCCCGCTCTGACCTTGGTGTACCTGCTGCTGAAATGATCATCCATGCAGGGATCCTTCACCTTTGTTATCTTTAGGTTGGCACCTTAGCTTCAATGCTTCATAATCCTGAGCTTATCTAAAACTCAGTTGCCCACATCCACCTTGTATTTCTTCTCATACACACAGCACTCCACATGCGCTGGCCTTTATTATTCAATTTTAAAATTCTAATCAACATATTCAGTTCATTCCATACCTTCAATCCATGATAACCTCCTCCAGGTCCAGCCACTGGGGGTCTTTGTGCCCATGGTAACCAATACATCAACATTAGCTGTGCACTCTGCTTCTTAGGCCTTCAACTCTGGAATTCACTCCCTAAATCTTGCTGAATCTCTTCCTCTTTTCCCTCCTTTAAGACCCTCCTTTAATGTATCATTTTGACAAAGATTTTGTTCTCAACTCTTTGATACTTAAGCACCAGTCCTCAGTTTGGATTCTGCCATTCAGCTCCAGATTTCATTGCACTCTTAGCCCAAATGTGCACAAAATAGTTGAAACTACTATCATGAGGGGAAGAGTGGCTACCTTGATATTAAGGCAACAGTTGATCATGTAAGTCACAGCAAAAGGAAGGTTAATGGGAATTAAGGGGAATTCTATGCACTAGGTACCTGGCACAAAACAAGATGGCTGTGGTTATTGGAGGCTAATCATCTCAGGCAAGGAGCATTGTTGCAAGAGTTCTTCAGGGGCAATCATCTCAGCCCAACTAGTTTTAGCTGTTTCATCAATGACTTTCCCTCATGAATTTACTGCACAGAGGCTGGCGTCCCATCACCAGGTCACCCTTTATTCACTAGAGCTCAGCACACTGGCTGTGGCCAGCCTGCTCGGAATCATCCTCAACCGAGGAGATTCTAATATCCTGGTTATATTCGTCAATATAGGCCCATGAGTTAACAATGCCAATTAAGAACTTTGTAGTCAATGAAGTCCACCTGGTTCCAATCACAACACCTCATAAGGCTACTATGGAAACACCACCACCTGCAATTTGCCCACCAAGCCACTCACCATCCTGACTTGGAAATCATTAGTGTTCCTTCACTGTTGCTGGGTCAAATTGCTGGGCCTACCTTCCTAACAGCGCTGTGGGCATACCAATGTCCCAAGGATGGCAGCAGTTCATGATGGCACCACCACCTCCTGCACAGCATTTAGAAATGGGCAACAACAGCTGACTTTGCCAGTGGTGTTCACATCTTGTGAACAGACATAAACATTCTTTGTGTGGCTTGGTGTCAAATTTTCTTTCGATAACATTCCTGTGAGGTATCTTGGAATATTTTACAGCATTAAAGGTGCGATATAAATGCAATTTGCCCTTACCAGATATCATCAGTGGAATGTCCTCCCAATGTTGTAATTACTGTAGTTCTGTAAAACACGTCCTTATTCATGCTGAGTGACAAAGTGGGTTATAATTGTTGATTTTGAGCTGGGTTTAGAACAAGGTGCTATCTGAGAAGAATTAAGCTGAGAGATAACATTATCCACATCTGACATTGGGTTATACTTACCCCGCATAGCTGCAGTTAGCACTGACGAGCACAGGCAGATCTGGTACCAACAGGCTGATTAAGACAAGGGTCACAGTCCGCCAATTTAATAGGTTAAGATTGACCAGTGAGGAACTTGCAACTTTGGGCTAATATTCAACACTGATGGTAGCTGCAATCTTGATTTAATAACATCATTGGAGGGAGCTGCAGTTTTGGTTTAATTCCCATCATCTTCTTCAGTTTATGTACCACCCACAAATGAATGCTGCAGTGTCAGTCCTTATGATAATCCTTTGTTTACTGTGGAATTTGAACCTATAAGATTCTAAGCTGGCACTGAGTAAGGCTATTCCCAGTACAGACATCCCTTCCAAAGGATAGAAATTTGTGAAATTGTGAACAGAGAACTGTTTGTGTAAAAAGGACTTGGAGGGACTGAAGGTAAAGAAGTTCTAACTGCCCAAAGCATTAGATGGGAGAATATTTGGAAAGGAACTCCAGATGATTGTCTAATTTTGTATCTTCAATGGTGTAGCTTAATACTTTCAACATTCCTCCAGCGAAATATCTTTCAGTAATGATTCTTAGTTTGTCACACATCACATTGAAATCTATTTGTTCTCTTCTTTCTTAGTCTCAGTCTGGCTGGTTTGTATTTTCAATGTCACATTAATTCTTGGCATTTTCTCTCTAACCCTTGTTCAAGTATTTCAACCCAGAGGTGAACTTGTTCAAAAATAAAACCAGCTTTTACTTTTATCTCGTTTGGAAGATGTCATCCAATTGGTTAAGGTTTGAGACTGTCAGACCAGAATCAATTTGAGGAGTTATTTATTCTAAATGGGCTGACGTGAATGGAAGTAACAGGTACAAGAATGTCACACAGTGAGTCTGCTATTATGTCCTACTGTCATTTCTAGGTTTCTGCAGTTTCAGCTTCAAAACTAGGAAATATTTATAATGTACAGCAGGGCTGAAAGGAATTATCAAGCTGAGTGTGACGTGGAGCAAACTCCATTCTGCAGTTTTGTTGCAATGGTATTAATCTCACCGACTTTAAGAGAAAAATCTACTGTTTAAAATAGCCAAAAAACCTAACTTCAGTTCTGGCAAAACTTCCTCTGCCTCATGAAACATTGTAGCTGGAGGCAATTCTGTCTGGTTCATGTCTAAGTTGAGATTAATGTAGCTGCATACTTTTGAAAATGCTTTGCTTCACCAATTAAGATAACAATATATCATGCTATTTTATGAATAGTGTCTGATTACCAAAAGAAGAAACAAGATTCTTAAAATTTACTACAGTCCTTATAATTGCGTCAATGCTCGTATAAGAGTATTTGGAACCTTTGAAACAAAACTCCATATTTGAATATCTCCTAAATGTTGCCCAGAATACCAACAATAAAGAGAGTGCAGTTCTTTGGGAGAGGCAGAAGAGGCCTGTTTCTGCTCATCCACCTTACTTCATTGCAAGAACAAAGAAACCTCAGAAATAAAATACAAATGGTGCTCATGCACTTCTTTAGGATTTTTGCAATTCTCCTATGGCAGTTATTTCGGTATCAGGAGTATCCCCATGGAAATTACCCACAATTAATATTAGTGATCATGCCCACAGGACTCCTTGAAAATATCTATAGTATTTTCAGTACTCACATTCATCTTCAGCTGTTTCCAAGCCCTAGTGACAAAATTGAAATTTATGTTGAATTTTAATTTGTATTTGATGTTGCTAAAAGTACCATATAAGTAGAAAGGAGTGAATCATACACTTTAATAACAGAATCCTAAACCAAACTGGACTCCTTGAACGAGTTTAAATCCTAAAACAACTTTCACTCTGGTGCAATGATCATATAGTGCTAAGTGTAATTACAGTGCATCTAAAATAGGAACTTATTCTAATCCCACACCTAACATAGTGTTGTAAACATTAATTCTCGGTCTACTCTAGCAGATCTATGTCACCATTCTTCCTCAAAGACATTTGCTAACATTAATCCTAACTCTAATGATCCTATATCAGTTTATAATATGTATACTTTTTTACATCTTTAATTATTTATTATATCTATAATCTTTACTATACCTATAATCTCCAGTTCTAACCCTAATATGTTTATTGTTTTAAGCACTTACCTCAAGATGATTTTCTAATCTTAACCCTAATACATCACCAATAATGTCCTAGCCTTAACATAAGTACTAACACTATGATTTTAAGGCTTAAATGCAATCCGAGATGTAAGATTAACCCAAATACCAGCCCTAACCTAAAACTGTGACTTAAGGTAAACTGGTGCAAACAGTGTGTTCATCTAAAATAACAATTTCTGTCATGACCACAGATCAGAACTCTGGATCACCTATGAACGTATCAAGCATTTAATTACAATATGCGTTAATTGAAAAAAGGAAGCACAACATTAAGATGAGTGTGGGTGGAAATTCAATCAGTAACTTTTGTTTGGAGGGTATCCCTGAAGGTGTTGAGGAACCTTCTAATGAGACATGTGCTACATGCTGTATAGCAATTGCCAGTATCTTAGACCATGCACATTACGAGAGAAAAGACAATAGATTAGACAAAGAGACAATGCTTGTGTGTTCCTATTTCAGGGTCACACACTTATCAGGGTTAAAAACAGTTTTGATTTAATCTATGTGAGCCAGTGGACTGAGGTGCTCAGATGTTTCAGTGGGCTAAGGTGCTCTTTATGTGCTGACGGATGATGTACTCACTGGGTTTGAGTACTAGTCTGCGGCAAAAGAACGATCAATCAACAGTTGAAGAACCATCTACTAGTCACCCCTGCATTGCAAATCAACAAGCCAGTCAGAAGGAAATAGCGCAAAGGAATCCCAGTTAACCTGCAGAATGAAGAATTGCAAAATCATCTGCGCAACTATCAACATCAATACTGTCAGTACCACCTAAATTGATGATGGAAATGTTCCACTATCTATGAGGTTTTGGAGTAGATTTGTTGTTTGGGTTGTGGATGTTGTGGTTGGTTGGTTTGCTGAGCTGGTTCATTGTTGTTCCACTGACATTTCATTTCCACTATCTACTTTACACAAACAATCCAGAGACTGATCCGGGCACTTTTTAGCTTTTATCCCTTTTCGGATTCTCTTCTCATTTCGAATTTCAGTGTTTGTGTGTTGCACAATTATTTCTCTTCATATTTAGTAACTATTATCTTTCTTCTGTTAATTCAAGAAAGCCTTTTTTAAATTGGCACTTATTGGAAACATAAATTCATTTGTCTTGGAGAAATGTAATCATAAGGGAAGAGATCCTTTTTAATCAAACTTTTTGTGGCCCACGTCGGAGGCAGCTGAATAAAGAAGGAGAACCGATTAAGGCCATAAAACACAGAAGCAGATATAGGCCATTCAGCCCACTGAGTCAGCTTCACTATTGAAGAAGATCATGATTGACTCCAATTTCCTGCCTTTTCCCTACAACCTATGGTTGCCTTACTTGTTAAAAATCTGGATATCTCACTCTTGAATATATTTAATGATCCAGCCTCAACAGCTCTCTGCGATATAGAATCCCACAACTTCCTTACACTCGAGGAAATAAATTCCTCCTCATCTCTTTCTTAAAGGCCTGAGCCCCTATTCTGAGATTATGCACTCTGGTCCTAGACTCTCCCACAAGGATAAACAACTTTTCTGCATTTATCTTTTCAAGTGTGGAGCAGGAAGGCTGACGTTTCGGGTCTGGACCCTTCATCAGAAATGGATTTCCTATCGGATTCCCTATTGGATGCCTTAATTGAAAATGCCTCCAACACACACTTGGGCAGAACATTCCAAACCTTTTCCACTCTCTGTATGAAATGGTTTGTTTGATTTCTTGTCACCATTGTCACTTCTAGTTACTAGGTATCTATATGTATCTCATTAAACACTTTCAGTGAATTTTCCTCCATAACCTTCAGTGGGAGTGAATTCCACAGGTTCACCACCCTCCGAATAAAGGGATTTCTCCCATTTCAGTCTAAAATGGCCTAGCCCATATCCTGGCACTGTCACCCCTTGTTCCTATACTTTCTGGATTTACCTTTACATCCTTTTTGGACCAGATGTACAATTTGCAATTCTCCAGCTCTTTGACTAAGAAAAAGAGGATTACATGCAGGCGAGAAAGGAGCTCAAAAATGGTCTGAGGAGAGCCAGGAGGGGGCACGGGAAAGCCTTGGCAGAACGGATTAGGGAGAACACAAAGGCATTTTACACTTATGTGAGGAATAAGAGCATGGTCAAAGAAAGAGTAGGGCCAATCAGGGATAGCATAGGGAACTTGTGTGTGGAGTCTGAGGAGGTAGGGGAAGCCCTAAATGAGTTTTTTGCTTCTGTCTTTACGAAAGAAACGAACTTTGTAGTGAATGAAACCTTTGAAGAGCAGGTGTGCATGCTGGAATGGATAGAGATAGAGGAAGCTGATGTGCTGAAAATTTTGTCAAACATTAAGATTGACAAGTCGCCAGGCCTGGGCCAGATTTGTCCTCGGCTGCTTTGGGAAGCGAGAAATGCAATTGCTTCGCCACTTGCGAAGATCTTTGCATCCTCGCTCTCCACTGGAGTCGTACCTGAGGACTGGAGAGAGGCAAATGTAATTCCTCTCTTCAAGAAAGGAAATAGGGAAATCCCCGGCAATTATAGACCAGTAAGTCTCACGTCTGTCGTCTGCAAGGTGTTAGAAAGGATTCTGAGGGATAAGATTTATGACCATCTGGAAGAGCATGGCTTGATCAAATACAGTCAACACGGCTTTGTGAGGGGTAAGTCATGCCTTACAAACCTTATCGAGTTTTTTGAGGATATGACTAGAAAAGTTGATGAGGGTCGAGCTGTGGATGTGGTGTATATGGACTTCAGTAAGGCATTTGATAAGGTTCCCCATGGTAGGCTCATTCAGAAGGTCAGGAGGAATGGGATACAGGGGAACTTAGCTGCTTGGATACAGAATTGGCTGGCCAACAGAAGACAGCGAGTGGTAGTAGAAGGAAAATATTCTGCCTGGAAGTCAGTGGTGAGTGGGGTTCCACAGGGCTCTGTCCTTGGGCCTCTACTGTTTGTAATTTTTATTAATGACTTGGATGAGGGGATTGAAGGATGGGTCAGCAAGTTTGCAGACGACACAAAGGTCGGAGGTGTCGTTGACAGTGTAGAGGGATGTTGTAGGCTGCAGCGGGACATTGACAGGATGCAGAGATGGGCTGAGAGGTGGCAGATGGAGTTCAACCTGGATAAATGCGAGGTGATGCATTTTGGAAGGTCGAATTTGAAAGCTGAGTACAGGATTAAGGATAGGATTCTTGGCGGCGTGGAGGAACAGAGGGATCTTGGTGTGCAGATACATAGATCCCTTAAAATGGCCACCCAAGTGGACAGGGTTGTTAAGAAAGCATATGGTGTTTTGGCTTTCATTAACAGGGGGATTGAGTTTAAGAGTCGTGAGATCTTGTTGCAGCTCTATAAAACTTTGGTTAGACTGCACTTGGAATACTGCGTCCAGTTCTGGGCGCCCTATTATAGGAAAGATGTGGATGCTTTGGAGAGGGTTCAGAGGAGGTTTACCAGGATGCTGCCTGGACTGGAGGGCTTATCTTATGAAGAGAGGTTGACTGAGCTCGGTCTCTTTTCATTGGAGAAAAGGAGGAGGAGAGGGGACCTAATTGAGGTATACAAGATAATGAGAGGCATAGATAGAGTTGATAGCCAGAGACTATTTCCCAGGGCAGAAATGGCTAGCATGAGGGGTCATAGTTTTAAGCTGGTTGGTGGAAAGTATAGAGGGGATGTCAGAGGCAGGTTCTTTACGCAGAGAGTTGTGAGAGCATGGAATGCGTTGCCCGCAGCAGTTGTGGAAGCAAGGTCATTGGGGTCATTTAAGAGACTGCTGGACATGTATATGGTCACAGAAATTTGGGGGTGCATACATGAGGATCAATGGTCGGCACAACATTGTGGGCTGAAGGGCCTGTTCTGTGCTGTACTGTTCTATGTTCTATGTTCTATTAAGGTCACTTCTCATTCTTCCAAATTCTAATGAGTACATACCCAATCTACTCAACATCTCCACATAAAACAGTTGTTCTATAACCACTATCTGCCTTGTGAGCCTTCTGTGGACTGCCTCCAATGTTAATTTATCTTCCTTTAGATAAAGGGCATGAAATACTTCACAAGATTCCAGCTGTGGTCCTGTATATTTTCAGCAAATCCTCCTTACTTTTACACTATATTGCCTTGGAATTAATGGGCACCAATCCATTTGACTTCCCTATTATCCACTGAACATGAATGCTAGCTTTTTGCAATTTATGCACAAAGACTTCCAAATTCCTCTATTCTGTTTCTCCATTTAAAACATAGTCAGCTCCTCTATTCTTCCTGCCAAAATGTGTAACCTTATCTTTTCCCACATTGTATTCCATCTGTCAAGTTTTTACACATTTGCTTAACCTGTCTATATCCCTTTGCACACTCTTCATGTCATCCTCACCACTTGCTTTCCTATCTACTTTTGTGACATCTGCAAACATTTCTACAATACATCCACTTTTCTCAACTAAGTCATTATTGCATTTTGCAAATAATTGTGGCACCAGTATTGATCCCTATGGCACTTCACCAGTAATAGATTGCCACTGTAGAAATGCCTCCCTTACCCTAACTCTCTATCATATATTAGTTAACTAATTCTGTATTCACACTAATATACTATCTCCAAACTGTGGACTCTTATTAAGTTGCATAATACATGGCATCTTTATCAAACACCTTCTAAAAATCCAAATATATTACATCCACTTTAAACTATATTTAAGGGCTTTTGGTGAATGTGTCAGACATGATTTCCCTTTCAGGAAACCATATTGGCTCTGCTTAATATCAAATATCTTATATTCCCAAATGCTTTACTATTGCATCCTTTATAACAGACTGCATCAATTTCCAATGACAAATGTTAAGCTAACTGGCCCATAATTGCCTATTTTTTGCCTCCTTTTATCCTTTCTCACTTATAAGCTTGACAACTTGGGTATCCATCTGGATACCCATCTGGATAAACTGGGAGATATCACCCTGGGACATGTGAAATCTTTGTTAGTGTTCTTGACACGAAAGAGCCCAAACATTGTTGGCTCCCTCAGTTTTCCCAAACTGTGAACCTAACACTTAGCTTAAAATATCTTAGCTATAAGTGGAAAGATGGCAGTAGAACACGCATGTTACTCGACCAGTGTTTCAGCGCCCAAGGCAAATGGTCGAGGGACAGTGTATTCAAATGACCCCATTCCAGATGGAGGAAGTTAAATGCCATCAACCAAGAAATCTGGATTATGATTTACTGCGAAATCTACTAATGTCCTCGAGCAAAGGAAATCTTCCATCTTTAGCTTGCCTGGCTGTCATGGGGCTCTAATTGCACAGTAATTTGACTCTTAACTGACCTCAAAAATGGCCGAGCAAGGTTTACGTTTAAAGTCAGTTTCAGTGTGCAACAAATGTCAGTCTTGCCATTGACACCCACATTCCAAGTAAAAATAAGTTGGAATCAAAATAAAACTTATCACCAACCTGATAGTAGCATTCTAATGTTAATATTAATGAATGATGGTGTCTAACAACTCAGAATGCCAGGGTATCACCTTTTACAATTGTGTCTGTTTCATGAATATCTTTTTTTAAGTCAAGGTCCTTGTCTACTATCCTCCACATGTAACGTACAGTGTGAGAGGACAGTGTCCGACCCACTGTCCCAGCCAGCCCCAGAGTGTGAAAGGACAGTGTCTGACCCACTGTCCCAGCCACTCCAAGAATGTGAAAGGACAGTGTGTCCAAGCCACTGTCCCAGAGTGTGAAAGGACAGTGTCTGACCCACTGTCCCAGCCAGTCCCAGAGTGTGAAAGGACAGCGTCCGACCCACTGTCCCAGTCAGTCCCAGAGTGTGAAAGGACAGTGTCTGACCCACTGTTCCAGCCAGTCCCAGAGTATGAAAGGACAGTGTCCAACCCACTGTCCCAGCCAGCCCCAGTCTGTGAAAGGACAGTGTCCAACCCACTGTCCCAGCCAGTCCCAGAGTGTGAAAGGACAGTGTCTGACCCACTGTCCCAGCCAGTCCCAGAGTGTGAAAGGACAGTGTCCAACCCACTGTCCCAGTCAGTCCCAGAGTGTGAAAGGACAGTGTCCAACCCACTGTCCCAGCCAGTCCCAGAGTGTGAAAGGACAGTGTCTGACCCACTGTCCCAGCCAGTCCCAGAGTGTGAAAGGACAGTGTCTGACCCATTGACATGGAGCCACTTTGCCTTGTTCAGTTTTTGTAGTGATCATCAAGTAACTACAGAGAAAGTCAGCAGTGAAATGATTTTTTAATGTATCCCAACCAGTTCCTCCGTCACAATATCATAGAGTGAATGTTTCAGCTGTTCATTGCAGAAAGCAAGAATGATCACATTCCACGTTAATGGTTAAGAGAACATTCCCACATGCTTAATCAACTTTTTATTGTTTAATTGCTGCCTATTAACCAATGAGGTGAAAAGTGTCGCTGGGAGGAATGTCTGTACCAAAAAAAACCAGCTGTATGTCACTACAGAGGTGAATGATGGTGTCCTGAAGTGAGAAAGATATATGTACAAGACAATGCCTAAATCGGAAACAGAAGTTGTTGGAAAAACTCAGCAGGCACCAATAGGCAGGATGAAGCAATGGTCCGAAGTCTTTCATTGTGTTAAATCCTTCACTGTTTGTTGCATCCATGTTGGATTTTTGTGAAAACACACGGGGAGTGTTATTGCCCTGTATTTTGGATTCACATTTTCATTTGCAGTCCATGTGAAAACAATGTCAGTCTTTCAGGTTTTGTTCGGTACAAACATTTCAAATTACTTAAACACCATAGTTAGCAGATAGGGAAATGAGATCGTGAGGCTGCAAATTTCGTTGGCAGACTTTGACCTCTGACCAGGCTGTGGATATACATAATTTAATCTTATCTTTATCGTTGGTTAATAGGCAGAAATTAAACAATAAAAAGTTGATTAAATATGTGGGAATGTTCTCTTAATCATTAACGTGTGGAATGTGATCATTCTTGCTTTCTGCAATGAACAGCTGAAACATTCACTCTATGCTATTGTGACGGAGGAACTGATTGGTATACATTAAAAAATCATTTCACTGCTGACTTTCTCTGTAGCTACTTGTTGATCACGACAAAAACTGAACAAGGCAAAGTGGCTCCATATCAATGGGTCAGACACTGTCCTTTCACACTCTGGGGCTGGCTGGGACAGTGGGTCAGACACTGTCCTTTCACACTCTGGGACAGACTGGGACAGTGGGTCAGACGCTATCCTTTCACACTCTGGGACTGGCTGGGACAGTGGGTCGGACACTGTCCTTTCGCACTCTCGGACTGGCTGGGACAGTGGGTCAGACACTGTCCTTTCGCACTCTGGGACTGGCTGGGACAGTGGGTTGGACACTGCCCTTTCACACTATGGGGCTGGCTGGGACAGTGGGTTGGACACTGTCCTTTCACACTCTGGGACTGGCTGGGACAGTGGGTCAGACACTGTCCTTTCGCACTCTGGGACTGGCTGGGACAGTGGGTCGGACACTGTCCTTTCGCACTCTCGGACTGGCTGGGACAGTGGGTCGGATGCTGTCCTTTCACACTCTGGGGCTGGCTGGGACAGTGGGTCGGACACTGTCCTTTCACCCCCTGGGGCTGGCTGGGACAGTGGGTCGGACACTGTCCTTTCACACTCTGGGACTGGCTGGGACAGTGGGTCGGACACTGTCCTTTCACACTCTGGGGCTGGCTGGGACAGTGGGTCGGACACTGTCCTTTCACACTCTGGGACTGGCTGGGACAGTGGGTCGGACACTGTCCTTTCACACTCTGGGGCTGGCTGGGACAGTGGGTCGGACGCTGTCCTTTCACACTCTGGGACTGGCTGGGACAGTGGGTCAGACGCTGTCCTTTCGCACTCTGGGACTGGCTGGGACAGTGGGTCAGACACTGTCCTTTCACACTCTGGGACTGGCTGGGACAGTGGGTCAGACACTCTCTTTGCAGATGTTCAGACTAGCATTCACATCCTGTTTAAATTGATGGATGACAATCAGTTCTTCAAGCAGTCAGTTTGACTTCTGGTGGACATGAGTCGACATTAAAAAAAAATTGTCTCTCAACCAGCATCAATAATTTCAAACATAATTATCTGGAAAATGGAAATATCTCATGTTGATGTACCATGGAGTTGTGAAACAAACAGTTTAGAGGATCATTACTCTGTATCTAGCCAGTGTTGTACCTGGCCTGGGAGTTAGCTGATGGAATTTGTCCAGGACTCTGGTACCAAATGTTAATATTTTTCGTATGTCCTACATGGAAACTTTCACCAAGATCAGTGGGTTCCTAGCTATCTCCAGTCATCACATTGCTTCTGCAAGTATGACATAAAAATGAGAACAGACATGAAAATTACAGCCCATTGTTTTTCTTCATAATACCAAATCCTCGGCTCCACAAACATCTCCCTCCTGAGTGATCCATGAGCCTAGAACATCAGCGTAAAGACAAAACTGAGGAAATTGCAACGACATCAGTTAACCCATCTCAGCCTCCTCCTGTGAACTCTAACATCACAGATGTCAGCTTTCAGCCATTACGGTTCACTCCCTGTGATATCAAAAAATGCCTGAAGGTATTCAACATAGTAAAAGCTATGGGACTGGATAAATCTTTGCTGTAGTACTAAAACTGTGTGCTCCAAAACGAGCTGCACTCACCTAGCCAAGAACTTCTGACACAGTTACAACACTGGCATCTACCTGACAATGTGGAAAATTGCCCAGGTAATTCCTATGCATGAAAAGGATGACAAATCCACTTCAGCCAATTACTCTGAATTGCAAAGTGATGAAAGGTGTTGCTGACAGTGCTACAGAGTAGTATTCAGACCTCAATGTTCCTCAATGATGCTTAGCCTGGGTTTTGCCTGGAATACTAAGCTGCTGACCATCTAACAGCCTTGGTTGAAATATTGACAAAAGAGCATAATCACAAAAAACTGTGCATGCAGTTCCAGACCTAGTGTGTTATCAAGCAAAATGCCAGTGACAATGTACACAAAGCAGAAGTTTACCCTCCCATATCAGTGGACATGTGTACCCTCCCTACAGTGTGAAAACAGGCCATTCAGCCCAACAAGCCCACTCTGCCCCTCCAGGGACCATCCAACCTAGATCCATTATTCTACCCTGTTCTGTAAACCCATCATTTTCCATGTCTAACCCACCAAACTTACACACCCCTGAACACTGCAGGCAACTTAGCATGGCCAATCCACCAAACCTGTCCATCTTTGGACTGTGGAAGGAAACCAGAGCACCCACAGGAAGCCCACACAGACACAGGGAGAATGTGCAAACTCCACACAGTCACCCAAAGATGAAATTGAGCCTGGGTCCCTGGTGCTGTGAGGCTGCAGTACTAACCACTGAGCCACTGTGCTACCCTGAAGGTATTCAACATAGTAAGAGTGACTGCATTCAACAACATTGCACCATTGGACTGTGAGAAAGGCAACAAGGAGCTCTCAGAAACTTGAAATCAGCATGAATCATGGGGATAATTCTATTGGTTGGAATCATGCCAAGCTCAAGGGAAGGTGGTCTGTCATCAGCCCTAGGAAATCTCTGATGGAGTTCCTCGGAGTAGTATCTGAGACCTGACCAAGTTCAGTTACTTCATCTACACCCTTCCCTCTATCTTAAGATTTGAAGTGGGGATGGTCACTACAGATTGTGTGTGCCTTCACCACTTGGACTGCAGCAGTTCAAGGTAGTAATTCAGCATCATCTTTTCAAGGGAATTGGCCTTGTGAGGGCTGATACAGCTCCAGTTGTATGATAAGTGACTGTCTGGAGAAACAGATGCACACATTGCCACGCCTATGGATGAGATGAGAAATTTAAACAATAGAACCTTAAAAGGGGGAAAGAAGCAAGTAAACACAGACTGGACCATAATCTCTTAAGGGCTGCATTTGCTGACACCAGCACATGGATGCTGTGTCCTGCTTACATCTGTGCAAGTGTATTTAAACAGGTTCAGTGAGGTGAGGCATGGGAAAGCCAGATGCAGCAGGAAGGAGAAGGAAGGGGAGGCTGATATGGGAGGGTAAACTTCTGCTTTGTGTACATTGTCACTGGCATTTTGCTTGATAACACACTAGGTCTGGAACTGCATGCACAGTTTTCCCCAGTTGCAGCCAATGTCATTAAGATAATGAAGGGTTGATGAAGCCTGCTCAATAGCATGCAACCTCCAGAGAATTATCTTTTTCTCACTCTTGTACATACCAGTCTGGGTTCAAGAACTGGGATGCTGTGAAGATCACAGTGAAAGAATCATCCCCTAGTCACCCCTGTGTTGCAGGTAAAAGAAAACGCTCTCTGACTCTGGGTGCTGAAAACCAACAAAAGGAAACATGACAATAAAGGACACTCTCTTACCCTGGATGTTGGAATTCAATCATGTTTCAAAGGAATCAGAATGACAGAATCTTAACCAATCTGCAAAACTAAGGATTACAAAACTGACTCTTCAACTTCCAATCTCAATGCTACTTATAATATCCGCTGCAACAGTGGCACCATTTAACTATCCATACTTTGCAAAGGATTCAAAGACTAATCTGTATTTTTTCAAACTTTTATCCTTTGGAGTTGTGTTCTGTTCTAGTCTCCCTGTGATAGAAAGGATATTATTTCGCTGGAAAGGGTTCAAAAGAGATTTACCAGGATGTTGCTGGGAATGGAGGGTCTGAGTTATGATGAGAGACTGGATAGGCTGGGGCTTTTTTTCCCTGAAGTGTATGGGGTTAAGGGGCTACCTTATAGAGATTTATAAAATCATGAGGGGTATAGATAAGGTGAATGGCTGGTGTCTTTTCTCTAGGGTGGGGGATTTCAAGACGAGGGAACATATTTTTAAGGTGAGAGGAAAAAGATTTTAAGAAGACACAGAGCACGGTTCACATGTGGAATGAACATCCAGAGGAAGTGGTGGATGTGGGTACAGTTACAGTATTTAAAAAATATTTAGCTAAGTAGGTGACTATGAAATGTTTGGAGGGAAATGGTCCAAGTGCAGGAAGGTAGCATTAGTTTAGTTTGGGATTATGGGTGGCATGACTTTGGGCTTAGTATTTAATAAGCTCAATCTTTGTTCGCTCAAGAAAGCCTGGTTAAATGGGGTCCTTTAAAACACGTATGTATTTGGGTTTAAGAGAAAGTTATCTACAGGAAAGGGATCTGTTTTTAAATTCGCCTTGTAAACTGAGAAGATGGGTGAATATGGACAGGGAGAATTTCATCCCTCCACACCTGGGGTTTCCTCTCTCAAACCATAACAAATTGGGAAGCATCGTCTTGGATTTGATGTTACACATGAATTAAAAAAAGACTTGTGATTTCTCAGATCGTGCCTATACGTAGCAAAGATGCAGAAAACATTCAGAATGGTGCTGATAGCCGGTAAGTAATATTCATGTCACACAAATGCCAGACAGTGACCATGTTCAACAAGAGACAATCTGAACATTTGCCTTTGACATTCAATTACATTACCGTTATTGTATGCCCTACTATCAACATCCTGGTGGTTACCATTGATTGGAAACTGAACCATATAAATGCTGTGGCTACAATGACAGGTCAGCGTCTAGGAATTCTACAGTGTGTAACTCACCTCATGGCTCCTTTCAACTTGGCAACCCTCCAGAAGGCACAGATTAGGAGCATAATAGAATACTGTCCATTTGCAACAATGTTCAGGAAGCTTGAAACCATCCAGGACAACGTAGCTTGTTTGATTTCCCCACTTCCATGAACATTGACTCCCTCCATCACCAATGGACAGTGCTTACCATCTACAAGATGCACCGCAGCAACTCACCAAGGCTCCTGAGGCAGCACCTTCTAAACCCACAATCTCTGCCAACTCCATGTACAAGAGTGGCAGCTACACAGTAACACTACCTTTTGCAAGTCCCTCTCCAAGCCACTCAGCACCCACACCCGTATCGCCGTTTGTTCAGCACAACTTGGGTCAATATGCTGGAACTCTTCTCCCCTGAAGTGAAAATGTACCCACACCAAGATTGCAAGAGTTCAAGAAGGCAGTTCACCACACTTTTCAGGGCAATTAACAGTGACTGAGAAATACGAGCCCAGTCAGAGATGGCTGTCAGCTACAATGATTTTTATTTGAAAGATGCAGTTTAAGAAAAGTCTGGTACCCCTTGCGCAAAATATTGCGGATGCTGCACATTTGAAACATAAAAGAAACTTAGCAAACTATCCCAGACTGGAAGCGTTAACTCGGCTTCTGTCTCTCTCCACAGATTCTACCACAGTCGCCGAGTTTCGGTATTACGCTCCGCGGTCGCTCTGGCCTGGAGCATCCTCCAGCTTGTTCCACCTGCCGTCTTTGCTCTCAGAGTGACAGGTCAGCAGCCTGTTAGAGGAGCCAGCAGAGGGAGGAGGGAACATCAAGGTGATATTACAGAGGGAAGACCATTGCGTGCATCCCAGAAAATGGATCCCATAGAGAAATTGAGCATGACGCTTTCCGACGCCTATGCACACAGGGCGGGGGTTAGTCTCATATTCGTGTCATCAGTTTTACAGCCAGCTGAATGAACATTGCACTTTAACCTGAGAACTCGACTGCACCCGATCCAGTCACGGAAGAGCCAGTGTCCCGTGCCCTGACAGAAGCCTCCCCTGACTCAGCGGGGCCAGGAGTTTCCCGCTGTCCCCCAGCCATGGTTTCTCAGCGCTGCCTGCTCGCTGCTAGGGATGGCGACCTGGAGGCACTAAGCAGCCTGGAGGCCAGCGGGAAGCTGAACGAGAGCATCGAGGATCAGCTGGGAGCCAGCCCGGTCCACCACGCCGCCAGGGCGGGCAGGTTGGACTGTCTGAAATTCCTCGTCACCCAGGCGAAGCTGCCGGCGAACAAGCGAGCGAGAAACGGAGCGACTCCCTGCCACGATGCCGCTGCCACTGGGAACATCGAGACGCTGCAGTGGCTGACCCGGGTGGCTGGCTGTGACATCCATGTACGTGACTCCGGGCACCGCGAGTAAACACTGCAACAGTTAGTTACTCACTTCTCCCAACCAATTACAGTCAGGAGGTAACAGGCAGAGAGGCTCAGAGACATGAAACTGGGGATGGACCACCTTGTTGTAGGACTCTGTGCAGGACCAAGACCTACCGGAACTGTACCCGATATAAGGCATCGTTTATCACTGGTATAGGCGATATACGGTAATTGTAAGTTATATATAGGAACTACACCCTCAGGATCTGTATCTTATAATAAGGGAACGTTTATCACTGGTATAGGAGATATATAGGAATTATTAATTTTATTTAGATATTAGATTTACTGGAGCTGCTCCCTATGTAAGGGAACTGTAGAGTACTGCTGAGGCAGCTATTTAGGGATTTGATATGGGTCAGGCATTGCACATAAGTTTTAATGGGATATAAACCCAGGAATGTTGGAGAAACTCAGCAGGTCTGAAAACATTTGTGGAGATGAAAACCATGTTAAGTTCCCAGTCTTGGGAAATTAATATGTTATTGAGGTATGCTCAAGCAATGACGAACAAAAAAAGTTCATTCAAGGAAGGACATGTTCAGAAACAGGGGCCGGGGTCTGTGGATTTTACACAAAATGATGTGACAGAAATCAAAGGAAAGACCTTGTGAATGATCGAGCCAGATTGGCTGGTGTTCGGAAGGGCTGGGTGAAGAGACAGGATTTGGGTCTGAGAGACAGAGCCAAGCCTGGCTTCACAGCAGGGAACATGCTCTGCAGCTCTTGATGGAGGTTTAACTAGCCTTACACAACCATTAGTAGATCTATAGGGCCATCAGGAGTCAGGACTGGTCCTGCCACTGCTTCCTAAGACCCTCAAATTCAAGACAGAGAAATGACTAGTCTACAGACACTTGATCAAACTGAGAGGGGCCTGGAATGGACCAGGAACATAAAAAGGTTTCGGAGAGCTCAGCTGAACGATCGTAAATTGTTCTGTTTTCCATGAAGATCAAGCTAGTGTAAACTGACCTCTCCAGAGGTCACAGGAAAGAATTTGGAGACATTGGTTATTAATCCCTACAACTGCAAGATTAGGCCAAAATAAATAATCATAAGTGGTTCAGCCTCAGAATGAGGACTGGGTACAGTTCTGTTCCTGGTGTAATGAAAGAGGGTCCACTGAAGGGATAGCCCTGGATTAAGCACTGATCTTTAAGAAAGGGAGCAGAAGCTGGGAATGTTTTACATTCATTCAGTGGCCGTTGTGCTGCAGTGCTTGTGTCCCTACCTCTGAGCTAGGAGGAATGAGTTCAAATCCCACCTGTTCCAGCCATGTATCATAACATCCCTGAAGAGCTGGATTAGAAAATAACAACACTGAAACGCTCAGTGCCGACTGAAGTACTCAACAGCCCAAAGACTTGCAGAAATTCCCCATGGCCATAATGGCAGTATGGGTGACCCTACACCACAGCAGCTCACTGCCAACTACAAATGGAAAATATATACCATTGGTAGCTGGTACAGGGATGTGGTTGCAGGATGACCAGAACTGAGCAATATTAAAGGGTACTTAGGGTATAAAGGCACAAAAATAAGCCAAAAGGCAGTGGGGCAGCTTTGTTCATAAAGGACAGTAAGGGATACAGGTGCGATAGGTTGTGGTGTGGAATCAGTTATAGAGTCATGGAGTCATACAGCATTGAAACAGACCCTTTAGTTCAACCTATCCATGCCAACCATAATCCCAAACTAGACCAGTCCCACCTGCCTGTGCTTGGCCCATATCCCTCCAAACATTTCTTATTCATGTAATGCAAATGTCCTTTTAAACGTTGTAACTGTACTCTCATCCACCTCTTCTTCTGGAAATTCATTCAACTTACGAACTGCTGTCAGTGTGAAAAAGTTGCCCCCATGTCTTTTTAAAATCTTTCTCCTATCACCTTAAAATATGCCCCCTAGTCTTGGAATTCCCATAAGAAATAGCAAGGGAAAGAAGTTACAGTGTGGGTTTGTTTATAGGCTTCTGAAGTGTTGCCTCAAAGCAGGACAGAAACATAAATCAGGAAATAGTGGAGGCATGTAAGAAGAGCAGTGGAATAGTCATTGGTAATTTCAATCTACAGACTGAGTGGACATATCACATCATAGAATCATAGAATATAGGTAAGGATAAAGGGTATGGTCGCTGTAGCCTTTCCATAGGGCTGCTACAGGGCTGCCATTTCATTCGAGAGAGAGCGAGAGACAACTGGTGGTGGTTTAACTCAGATGAGAGGACAGCCCTTAAACACAAAAAGTCAGCATGCAGGTGCAACAGGCAATTAAGAAAGCAAGTGAAAATTTAACCTTTATTGCGAGAGGGTTGGAGTTTAAAAATAATGAGGCTGTCTTGTTACGAGTGTTCAACTATTGTTAAGGTCACGTGTGTACAGTTTTGGTCCTAGTATTTAAGAAAGGACATGCTGGCATTGGACACTGTACAAAAGAGAATCATTTGGTTGATTTCTGGGATGAATGGTTTGACTTTACAAGAATGGTTAAACAGTTTAGGCCTATTTTCTTGACAGTTTAGAAGGATGAGGGGTGACCAGGTTGAAATGTGCAAGGGGACTTCACAGGATAGAAATAAAGAAGATAACTAGTCAGGGATGCTTGAGCTAGGGAATGCAGTTACGAAAAAAGGGGACAATCATTTAAAAGTAAGATACAAGATAATTTCTTCTCTCAGAGGGTAGTGAATGAAATTCCCTACCCCAGAGAGTTGTGGAGGCTAGATCACTGAAGTATTTATGGAGGCAGTAGCCAGATTTTTGGAATACTGCGGAATTGAGGGCTGTGGGGAGCTAGCATGGAAGAGCCATGAGGCCTCAGGCAGATCAGCCATGATCACATAGAATGGTAGGGCAGAGTTCAGGGGCTGAATTATGTACTTCTGCTCCTATTTCTAATGTTCATATGCTGATCTACTTTTGCCAGTGACACCCGCATCCTGAGAGTGTTTTTTTTATTTAAATAACCAAAATCAGCAAATGGGCACAGTCTTAAATTTAGTTAAATATGTGATAAATGAGTTTATTTGGGCATAAGGTTCAGGGAACAGAATTGTCATGAAGGTGAAGGCAGTAGATTCTGAGAAACTTCAATTTTTTTTGATTAAAACAGTTTCACACAGAGGTAGAAACTAGCCCACAGAAATCACTGACACAACAAGGTGTAGAGCTGGCTGAACACAGGCAGGCCAAGCAGCACCAGAGAAACAGGAAAGCTGACATTTTGGGTCTAGACACTTCATCTAGACCCGAAATGTCAGCTTTCCTGCTCCTCTGATGCTGGTTGGCCTGCTGTGTACATCCAGCTCTATACCTTGATAATAAAATGTGAGGCTGGATGAACACAGCAGGCCAAGCAGCATCTCAGGAGCACAAAAGCTGACGTTTCGGGCCTAGACCCTTCATCAGAGAGGGGGATGGGGGGAGGGAACTGGAATAAATAGGGAGAGAGGGGGAGGCGGACCGAAGATGGAGAGTAAAGAAGATAGGTGGAGAGGGTGTAGGTGGGGAGGTAGGGAGGGGATAGGTCAGTCCGGGGAAGACGGACAGGTCAAGGAGGTGGGATGAGGTTAGTAGGTAGCTGGGGGTGCGGCTTGGGGTGGGAGGAAGGGATGGGTGAGAGGAAGAACCGGTTAGGGAGGCAGAGACAGGTTGGACTGGTTTTGGGATGCAGTGGGTGGGGGGGAAGAGCTGGGCTGGTTGTGTGGTGCAGTGGGGGGAGGGGATGAACTGGGCTGGTTTAGGGATGCAGTGGGGGAAGGGGAGATTTTGAAACTGGTGAAGTCCACATTGATACCATATGGCTGCAGGGTTCCCAGGCGGAATATGAGTTGCTGTTCCTGCAACCTTCGGGTGGCATCATTGCGGCAGTGCAGGAGGCCCATGATGGACATGTCATCAAGAGAATGGGAGGGGGAGTGGAAATGGTTTGCGACTGGGAGGTGCAGTTGTTTGTTGCGAACTGAGCGGAGGTGTTCTGCAAAGCGGTCCCCAAGCCTCCGCTTGGTTTCCCCAATGTAGAGAAAGCCGCACCGGGTACAGTGGATGCAGTATACCACATTGGCAGATGTGCAGGTGAACCTCTGCTTAATGTGGAATGTCATCTTGGGGCCTGGGATGGGGGTGAGGGAGGAGGTGTGGGGACAAGTGTAGCATTTCCTGCGGTTGCAGGGGAAGGTGCCGGGTGTGGTGGGGTTGGAGGGCAGTGTGGAACGAACGAATTTTTCCATCCCCTATTCCCAATTCCTCCGCCTCCGCCGCATCTGCTCCCACGATAAGACATTCCACTCCCGCACATCCCAGATGTCCAAGTTCTTTAAGGACCGCAACTTCCCCCCCACGGTGATTGAGAACGCCCTTGACCGCGTCTCCCGCATTTCCCGCGACACATCCCTCACACCCCGCCCCCGCCACAACCGCCCCAAGAGGATCCCCCTCGTTCTCACACACCACCCTACCAACCTCCGGATACAACGCATTATCCTCCGACACTTCCGCCATTTACAATCCGACCCCACCACCCAAGACATTTTTCCATCCCCACCCCTGTCTGCTTTCCGGAGAGACCACTCTCTCCGTGACTCCCTTGTTCGTTCCACACTGCCCTCCAACCCCACCACACCCGGCACCTTCCCCTGCAACCGCAGGAAATGCTACACTTGTCCCCACACCTCCTCCCTCACCCCCATCCCAGGCCCCAAGATGACATTCCACATTAAGCAGAGGTTCACCTGCACATCTGCCAATGTGGTATACTGCATCCACTGTACCCGGTGCGGCTTTCTCTACATTGGGGAAACCAAGCGGAGGCTTGGGGACCGCTTTGCAGAACACCTCCGCTCAGTTCGCAACAAACAACTGCACCTCCCAGTCGCAAACCATTTCCACTCCCCCTCCCATTCTCTTGATGACATGTCCATCATGGGCCTCCTGCACTGCCACAATGATGCCACCCGAAGGTTGCAGGAACAGCAACTCATATTCCGCCTGGGAACCCTGCAGCCATATGGTATCAATGTGGACTTCACCAGTTTCAAAATCTCCCCTTCCCCCACTGCATCCCTAAACCAGCCCAGCTCTTCCCCCCCACCCACTGCATCCCAAAACCAGTCCAACCTGTCTCTGCCTCCCTAACCGGTTCTTCCTCTCACCCATCCCTTCCTCCCACCCCAAGCCGCACCCCCAGCTACCTACTAACCTCATCCCACCTCCTTGACCTGTCCGTCTTCCCCGGACTGACCTATCCCCTCCCTACCTCCCCACCTACACCCTCTCCACCTATCTTCTTTACTCTCCATCTTCGGTCCGCCTCCCCCTCTCTCCCTATTTATTCCAGTTCCCTCCCCCCATCCCCCTCTCTGATGAAGGGTCTAGGCCCGAAACGTCAGCTTTTGTGCTCCTGAGATGCTGCTTGGCCTGCTGTGTTCATCCAGCCTCACATTTTATTATCTTGGAATCTCCAGCATCTGCAGTTCCCATTATCTCAGCTCTATACCTTGTTGTCTCGGATTTTTCAGCATCGGCAGTTCCTACTATCACAGAAATCACTGTTGTCTGATGGAAAAAACATGTATAATGAAAGAAGGTTAGATACTGGGGCAGTAGACATTATCACTTATGACAGAAAACAGAGAAAACTGGTAAATAGACAAGGGTCCTTAGGCACATTAACAGATGGACAACTCTGAAATGCTTTGCCAAGTGGCTCTTGAACCATGAATGGTGCTGATTCTGTTCTGGTTCCTCAGTTTCTTCACATAAATGGCTTTTGTATTGGAGATTGCAGAAAATTAGCCTGATCTAAAGATCCTGAGATTATGTTAGGGTTCAGATTAAGAGAAATTATTAAAATGGTAATTAACTAATGCTGACTCAGAAGCAACATTGAGCTGCAGTTCAACGTGTACCCAGGGCTGGATTCAAACCAAACATATTTCTCTTGAGAATCAGCAGATGTAGTATATTAGTCCACACAGGCCACTCTCGTGGGCTTTGTTTTTTTCTGTTTTGTGAAACATGCTGATCAAAGCATTTCCCCTATAGGCCTGTGATGACTACGGCGCATCTGCCCTCCACCTGGCAGCTCGGTTTGGCCAATTGGATACGGTCCAGTGGTTGCTGCAGGAGGGCTGCGAAGCCATGATGGAGACGGATACCGGCGCAGTGCCAGCACACTATGCAGCAGCAAAAGGAGATTTGTCTTGTTTGAAACTCCTCATCGCCCACGCCCCAAGGTAAGAGAGGCATCTGAAGCAAAAATTAATTTGTTCAGGTTTTGCATCTGGCAGTGTTTAAAGTTGAATGAGTGCAGGTTGATTCTACACCCCTCCTTTAGAAGTGGCACGTGCCAGGACTCCTGCTCCTGATGTCGGCCAACTGTCTTTTAACCTGAGGCACCGTTTATCCTCTCAGGGTGAAAAAGATGAACATTTCATGGCACTGTTCCAAAGAAGAAGGGGAACATTCTATTTGGTATCCAGGCAATATAGTTAATCATTAAATCAATCAGAAAACAGGCCAACTGCAAATTATATGGTCATTGTCATAATAATGATAAGCTATCGTGTTTCCTAAGTTACTATAACTATGCTTGAAATGAAGTTAAATTTGTCTGAGGAAAGACACATTTTGTGGACGATGTTCGAATTACACTTGTCAGGACAAGTCACAAGAAATAACAATGTAAAAGGAAAGCAATATCGATACTGCATGAGACAAGTGTTGGTTGGCAACTGGATTCTGATTAGAAAAACTATTGCCATTGAAATTACACCAGCTAATGATGAGTGACAGTTAACTACTGAGTTTGGTTTACAGTATAAACAGACAAGTTGACTCTGATTGGTCAAAACATTGTCCTAATAAATTAATCTGAGAATGGTTGCTGCATATTTTGGCAAGTTGAACTAGATGTGGCGTGTGTATATGCAAATCAAAACAAAATAATGCGAATGTTAGTAATCTGAAATGCAGAGAGCGCAAGAGAAACTCAGCGTGTTTGGCAATATTTGTGAAGAAAGAAAGAGTTAATATTTCGAATCTAATATGACTCTTCTTTTGAGCTGAAAGCAGTTGGATTTTTAAAAAAAAATTTAGTGACAGAGGGGAAGGAGAAGCAAATAGAGCATGCCCAGAACAAAAGACAATAATGATGCTAAACGAATGATGGAGATGTAAACTAGGTGTAAATATTAGCTATAAAAAAAAGAGAAAATGGATCAACAAAGCCAACAAGAAACAAACAAGATGCAGCCGGCAGAGGATGGGAAATTTAAGAAAAATGGAGGACAGAGCTCGTCCTCTGAAGTTCCAGAACAAAATATTCAGCCCTAGAAGCCACTGTGTGTATATTACAGTAGGCTCAACATTAATGCAAGCTAGTTCTTCATTTAAGATGTGTGTGGGGGATGAGAGGGTTGGGAATGTTGAGGTATTATACTTTTTTTCTACTACATCGTGGATCGCAACTGGTGTCCCATGTTTATCTTCTCTCCCCATACCCTGACACCCCAAACCGCCCAGCAGTGAGGGACCAATGGTATTCGGGATCTTCCTGTAGCGGGTGGTTGAATGGTAGTAACTGGCTCAGCAGGATCCTTCCGCAGCACTGTCCTCTGGAAAATATTGATCTCAAAAGTAACTCTGTGTGGGTACTCATGGGCTTAGGGAGTACAAGGGTGTCAGTGGTGATCTTTTTGTGGTGCTTGCTCACCAGGCAGGGAGAAAGAGGCACTTGGTGTTGAACAGGGAGGGACCTGCAAGTTCTGAACTGTCACTGTTCTTCATCAATGTAGCACGGTGGGATTAATCCACCCTCCCTGCAGCCTGTCTCAGTGTAAGGCTCATGCTGCAGAAGGTAGCAGCTCTGCTTCTGAGCCAGCAGCTCTGTGTTCAAGTCCTACTTTAGGACATGGTGATTATAGAAGTGCTCATAAACATGTTTCACTGTGAGGCTGGTAAGCAGTGTGCTAATCCTTCTAGCACCTCCTTACGTTTTCCTTTCCCCATCCGTTCCAAAGAAATCCCTATTATTCCAGAAACATAGAGTGAATAGCCAAGGTATTTTTCCCAAGGTAGTGGAGTCTAAAGCTAGAGGGCATAAGTTTAAGGTGAGAGGGGAAAGATTTAAAATGGACCCGAGGGGCAACGTTTTCATACAGAGAGTGGTGCGTGTACAGAATGAGCAGCCAGAGGAAGTGCTGGAGGCTGGTACAATGACAGCATTTAACAGGCACCTGGATAGGTACATGAATAGAAAGGGTTTAAAGGGATATGAGCCAAATGCTGGCAAAAGGGGCTTGATCAGTTTAGGATATCTGATTGGCATGGACAAGTTGGACTGAAGGGTCTGCTTCCATGCTGTATATCTCTGTGATTCTGTCACTGTAAGGAGGGTGAAAAAAGCGCATGTAAAAATGGCTTAAATTTAGTCTCCTGCTCCTCTGATGCTGCTCGGCCTGCTGTGTTCATCCAGCTCTACACCTTGTTGCCTCAGATCCTCCAGCATCTGCAGTTCCTACTATATGTTAAATTCAGTTCAGTTGGTTACTGTGAAGAAAATGTGAACCATTTGTGAACTTTGATAAGGAAATACGAAGCGCTTTCTGTTTGACAGACTGATCTCTGATAACTGTAGGACATCTACTAAGTGACTCCTGTGCCTGCGGGTCTTTGTCCTGTCATTGTAACATGCTACTCATCAGCTGTGTAGCTGACTAGTGATGCATGGGACAGCTGTGGTCTCTCGTAAATTCTATGCCCCAGTCTTGGGTGCTGCCTGTTCAGGGATCAATCAATGCTTCATATCTAATGCAGACCTTTCCCTTTCAGCCACTTGCTGATCCATTTCATCAGCTCCTTCTGCTTTAGAACACAGAGCAGCTCAACTCAAAGACATGGAAACATTGCTATTCTGCCACCAATGCTTCACGGCTTGTCTTTGAACTATGTCCAAACACTCTGGTGTTAAACAGAGTGCTTTAGTGGGCCTGAGAGGATACTCACAGTTTCTCTGAGGCTCTCACTAACTTTTCTGAGCCTTTTTGTTTCTCTCCAGTGAGCCCCAATTGTGCCAGACCCAGGACGTGCTCTTTCTGCCCTCGTTTTAACTACAGTGTAGTGTTGGTGGAGGCTTCATCCGCCTTTATGTCCCTAATTAACCAAGAAATGATGTAACTAATGAACAGAAGTTTGCAGCCCCATGCCTGGTTTGTGCAAATGCCTCTGTTGGCCAAAATGTTGTGCCTGATGAATTTCACAATTGTCAGAACATGCCTGTGAATTGTGCACAGGGTTAGCCCACCACCAGTGTGTCAGATTTGAAAGGTACCCCAAATTCTACTTCAGGGAATACAGATAAACTAATGAGTAATGGGGGAGTATTGTAGCTGAAATTCACCTGGTCCTTGTGTATTGTTCATGAAGAAGCAGTCACTTGTTTTGTATTTCTTTCCACACACCAAAAGTTAAACTCTGTGCCCATCCTCTTACTTGGGACATTTAAACATCTACATGGATTGCGAGTGGGGACCGAGGTGAGGTTCCCTCAACAGACCTAGATGAGATGAAACTTCTCAAGGTGCTGACCTGAGGTAGGTCCAAGGATTTTCTGGTTTAATGGTGTCCACTTTGAGACTAGCTCCACTTCAACTGGCTCAGGCTTCACATGGACTTTAAGTAACACTGTGGCAATTTCCACACTGCCTCTCAACATATGGTCTTCTCCGGTATCTTTTTGACTTTAACACTGGTTTACTCACTTAAGTTCTGCAATAAATCTATGAGAATGAATCACAGAATGGTACAGCCCAAAAGGCCAACACGGCCCTGCCAGCTATTTGAATTAAGCCTTCAATCATTTCCTCTCCTCTGTTCCTTCTCCATATCCCTGTAAATGTTCCCTTTACAAGAACGTGTTTAATTCCCTTTTGAAATTACTACCATCTTTTCAGGCTTTGCGTACCAGATCACAATGACTTTCCATGCAAAACAATATCGCAACTTCTGGCCGGTTCTTCTGCCAATTATCCTAAACCTGTGTATTCTCCTGCTACTTGGAACAGTTCCTCCCTATTTTCTCGGAGAAGCCTACATTGTTCAAACACTTCTACTAAGTCATCCTGAGCCCCCTCTGCTTCAAGGAAAACTGTCACAGCTTGTCTCCAGCTCACTGAAATTCCTCATTTCAGGAATAATTCCAGGAGAACCTCTCTGCAACATTCCTAAGACACGTGGAAACAGGTAGACCTCTGCTTGAAACAAATCCTGCTCTCTGATGAAGGGTCTAGGCCCAAAACGTCAGCTTTTGTGCTCCTGAGATGCTGCTTGGCCTGCTGTGTCCATCCAGCCTCACACTTTGTTATCTTGGATTCTTCAGCATCTGCAGTTCCCATTATCACTGCATTTATACATTGCTTCTCTTGACTTCAGGACATCTTAAAATGCTTTACAGCCAGTGAGGTTCTTTTGAAATGTAGTCACTGTCGCAACACAGGGAGCTGTACTAAACTGTAAACACTCTGCCTATTGTCGACAGGTGTTCAGTCTGTGTCCTTCATCCTGAACATTTAACACTTGTGTATATAATTGCAAGGGTTGATTTCTTTGATGTTTTGCCCATAGCTGTGGCCAGTGTAGATAGAAACATTGAGGTCAGTTTGGCACACACTGAAACCACAGTCCCCTCTTGGATATTGGGGTGCCCTCCCTGTTCCCAGCACTATCAGGAGCCACTCTGCTGAGACCATAGGTACTTAGAGGAAGCCATATGATGGAGTGGGGGTGCCCTGTGAATAGCGGCAATGACACTGTGTGTAAAGAGGGCCATGTAAGAGAGATGATGGTGAATGGTTAGCAAAATTAAGCCTGCAGACCCAGAGACCTCTGTGGAATGGAAGGAAAAGCCAAGGGCAGACTCTGTGTGTATACGCAGACTGTGTATGTGTGTGTGTGAGTGTGTGTGTGTGTGTGTGTGTGTGTGTGTGTGTGTGTGTGTGTGTGTGTGTGTGTGTGTGTGTGTGTGTGTGTGTGTGTGTGTGTAGGCAGACTGTGTCATTTGCATTTTCCATATGTACTTCTGAGAATCTAGGTGACAAATCAGAAAATCCATCTTCATGTCTTCCCCATAAATCAACAGAATCTTGGTCTAGTTAGCCTTATCCTCGTGCTATTGATCAAACAGCTACACAACTCCTTGCTGAGGTTCACTGTTGCCCATGTGAGCAATTAGCCACATTGGCAGCATGTTTTGTGATGAGACAATTTCCAAACGCCAAATAGAGTCATCATCTCACTGTAATATATCAGCGAAGGAAGTAGATCTCCTCGCCAACCACTCTGCCTTCATGGCCAGTTAGCTTAGTTGGTTGGATGGCTCGTTTGCAAGGCAGTATGATGCCAATGGCATGAGTTCAATTCCTGTGCTAACTGAGATCACCATAAAGGTCCTGTTTTCTCAACATCACCCCTCACTTGAGATGTGGTGACCCTTGGTTTAAACTAGCCACAAAGTTGTGATTCTGTCTAACGAGAGAGCAACTGTGGTCCTTTAAGACTCCGAAGATTTCCACTGACCCATCATCTTCTGTGTCTCAGCACAGTCAGCTTCCTGCATCCTCCCTCTATTTCTACCTTGATGATCTGACTGTTTGACTGTGAGGTGTCTCACAGTTTGTTTCCAACCCTCCTCACCTGATACCCACAGGGGGAAAAAAAATTCCCAGCAAGAGTCCCTGGAAAGTCATTGGGACCCAGGATCCTGAGGTTGATGCCATATTCTCAGTGTCTTTCCTGACTCAACAGACCAGCCAGCTCACCATGGAGCAAGGTCTCCAGAAGGCACTGGCCTCCTTCTAATATGGATGTGAGAGAAGGAGAAGCACCTTCAAACTTGCAAGGAATTCACTAAGGCATTGTCGAAACAATGCTTTAGCCAGAAGTGCAACTCTTGGTTATATTAAGAAAGTCTTTTGATCGTCTCTAAACATACTGACAATAAGGGTCTTAGCTTCAAATGCAGACAATTGCCACTGGGTTGTAGGATGACAAGATAGTGAGGACTGCATTCACTTAAAGGGCACATTACATTTGTATATCACCTTTAACAAATGAAAATGACTGGCAGGCATAGGCCAGATGGTCCATCAGACCTGCTCCACTGCCTGGTAACTCTTTGAGAGAGGTGATAAAAGAGAGATCACGAGGGGGTAATAAGAGGAAAAAAAAATACTCTGGCAAATTCCTCTCCAACCCCCACACCCCACCCTTGCTCCCCAGAGTTACACAGAATCAGTCCAGAGGATTGTTTGCATCTCATGATGCACAGGATTCCCACACAGGGAATCTGTAGCAATTCCCTATTTAGCAATAAGTTTCAATTTTAGGCCAGATTTTAAAAAAAATTAACATCTTGCTATTCCTAGCACGCCCGTGGACTGCTATCCGTCACAAAGTTTGAAGCTAAAGTTCCCATTCATGTAAAATATCAGATGCACTTTTGTTGAAGCAAGATCAGACAGAAACTGACGCTGGGACAAAGGGGGCAATATCAGGAACATTGGGCAAATACTTGGTTTTCGGGAGGCGGGCTGTGAAGTTTAAACAGGTGGGGCAGGCAAAACCCAATCCAGGGTCACACAGGCCCTTTCTCTACCCAGTTAATATGATACAACGCACTCGCTGCCGGGTTGAGTTCCCAGTGCATTTGCAGTAACTTAAGGAGCGCAGCATGTGGCCTGGTACAACAAGGCTCTCAGGGAATATGAGACACCACTATCAAGTCAGTTAACTCTTAATTAGCTGCCACACTCCAACTTCTCAGGGAATGAATAGGTCCAGGAATTCAAGCTTTACTCCTTCCTCTTTCCAGTGTGATCTTAAACAATTTAGTTTTGAATCTGGCACATTGTTTGCAGTTGTACATCATCATCAACAGGCTTCTCAATCTCCCCAACCCCATTCTGCAACTCAAGATATTCCGGTCTGAATGCTGTGACAAAATCGCAAGAGCAGTGCTCAGCTCCAACCAGCTGTGGTAGGTCTGTGTGTGCTGGCACCCAGTCAGTTGTCAATCTTCCCGGGGCCCTCTGTAGATCACACTATTCTTCATGTAAACCTATATGTGCTTTCAGGAGCCACACACTGTAACTTGAGTTGCATGCAACCATCAGAGTTTAATAGGGCAGTTGCATTGCATGCAGCAGTCTCTGTTGTATATTTGGCAGTGTTTTTATTTGTTTATGGGTGTGGGTGTCACTAACTGCTCCTAATGTCCCTCAACAAGCTGATGGTGAGCCACCTTCTTCAACCACTTTGGATCAATGTGGTGTACTTACACCCACAGTACTGTTAGGGAGAGAGCTCCAGGGCTCTAACCTGGTGAAAGGCAGGCAATATATCTCCAAGTCTGGATGGTTTATGGCTCAGAGATCGCAGGCCTTCCTTGCATCTGCTGCCCTCATCCTTCTGAAGAGATAATGACTGGAGGTTTGGGAGATGCATCTTGTACCCAGTATACACAATGTTCCATCTTCAGCAGTGTCAGAGAGAGAGGGAACACTTAACATCTTATGCTAAAAGAGTAGGTGTTACACTCAGACTGTGGAAACTATATCCAACACTGAATGTGAACCCATGACCCTCCTCCATTGACAGAGTCAAGGTGAATGATGAAGGTCTTCTCCACATTTGGGAAATGAAGCGTAGACTGGGGGACTGCTTCATAGAATATCTACGTTCTGCCACAAAAAAATGACCCTGAGCTTCCAGTTGCCTGCCACTTCAACATATCACCCTGTTCCCTGGCCACCATCTCTGTCTCTGGCTTGCTGCAGTGTTCCAGCGAAGCTCAGTGCAGGCTGGAAGAACAGTATCTCATTTTCCATTTGGGTACGCTGCAGCTCTCTGGACTCAATATTGAGTTCAACAATTCTGGGGCTTGAGGCACCTTCTCCTATGTCCTTAACCCAACCCCCACACACCAAGCCTTGTTATCACATGGTCTGCTATTACATACAACCCATTGTCAGGCACTTGTAGATCCCTTTAACAGCCAATCCCCAAGCCTGATCATTATCCACTGCTTTATCTGTCCACTTCTTCCTCTATTTTTGGGCTCTTTTCTCACCTATCGTTTACTCCTTACCCACTTCATCCACTCTACCTTATGCATAAAAACCAACATTTTCCTAGCCGAGATTTGGACACCATGGGTACACCAGGGAGGGGAACGTGATGATCACATCCTGGTCCGTGTTCAGGGACAGGAGGGTGTGACAGAGGGAATACAGAAGGTAAAACGGGGTGCACGCTCAGCTCCTTCAGCTGTCCAACAGGTCTGAAGTTTGTGCAGCTTGAATGGATGAAATCAGGAGCTGCATGGAGGATGAACAAACTGACCACAGCTTTGTGGTACTTGGGACCATTCAGTCTGCGGTGGTGAGGGGTGAGAATAGGAACATTGTTGTAGCAGGGACTGTATGGTGAGGGGGACAGAAACTGCAAATGGGAGGGTGAGTCCTGAGGGCTGTGTTGCCTGTTGTGGGTCTAGGGTGAAAGACGTCTCCTCAGAGCTGGAGAGGACCTTGAAGAGAGAAGGGAAGCATCCTGTTTTTAAAGTACCAATGGCATTGATAAGGATAACAGAAAGGTTTTGGTGAGTGAGTATGAACATGTAGAAACTAAATTAGAAAGCCAAACCAGAGGTAATTATTTTTGGGTGACTACAATCAGAGAGTTGAACGCATGGTGTGTCGGAGAAGTGGGTCTTGATTCATGGGGAACTGGGGAGAAAAGGGGCTACATTGTTGGGACAGTGATCTACGCTGGGACTAGACTCCTGAAGAACCATAACAAGAGGTGAATAAACTCTTCCGAACAGAAGGACAAAGGCAGCAGATACAAGGGAACGCCAGCCCCAGCTGCAAATTCCCACCAGGTTCCTCACCATCCTGACTTGGAAATATATCACCGTTCCTTCACTGCTGTTGGTTCAAAAAGCCTGCATCTCTGTCTCTAACAGTATGTTGGGTGTCCCTACACAATATGGACTGCAGAGTTTGAGGAAAGTGGCTCACTGACATTTCTCAAGGGCTGTTAGGAGACAGGGCTGACACAGCCAGCAACACACACATCCCACAAACGAACAAACAAACAAATGTATCTAAGGGGAAACTAGAGAAACACATGAAGGTAAAGAAATACAAATTATACTAATGGGAGGAGGTGGACTCGGAGCATGAACATCTGCAGAGATGAGAGATAACAAGGTGTAAGGCTGGAAGAACACAGCCGGCCAAGCAGCATCAGAGGAGCAGGAAAGCTGACTGACGTTTCGGGCCTAGACCCTTCTACAGAAACTACATCTGCAGAGATTGTACTTATTTGCACTCTGCATTTTCTGTCAAAGTCTAGGTCACGCTTCTGCTGGTTGCCACCGGACATACTGCCCACGGTGGTTACTGCCACCTAGTGTCAGTAACCATGTTTGCAATCACTCCCATTTCCCGGAGCTGTATCTTGTTTAAGATTTCCTTACATATGGCTATCTACTGGCTCAAATCTTCTGTCCCTGGATTGTTAGCAATGTGGCATACATTGGGAAATTAGCGCCTGGACCTTGTGGAAATCCTGACACAAAATACATTTGGAAGTTTCCTTTAGAGTTTAAGCATTTCGTGAGCTGACTCTCCGCTGTCTGGGATCCTCCACAAAGGACGACAACAGTTAGCCTGGAGTGGAGACCCGGGGGATAGACAAACAGGACATATTCGGATACTCCCATCTCAAATGCTGCACAGTTTACTGCCTGAACTGATAGCCAGCTCACTTAACTGACCCCCAGGACCTAACCCATTCAATTACCCTCTCAATTATCATCCCCTAAATACAGATCTGACTATCACACTGCCACCACCATCCCCAACACAGACCTGACTATCACACCTCCCCCCAACACAGATTAGACTATCACACCTCCCCCAAAACCCAGACCTGACTTTCACAAATCTCTTCAAACACAGACCTGACTATCACGCCCCATCCCCAAACACAGACCTGACCATCACACACCATCCCCAAACACAGACCTGACTATCACACCCCGCCCCAAACACAGAGTTGACTATCACATCCCCCGCAAACACAGACCTGACTATAATACACCCCAAAGCACAGACCTGGCTATCACATGCCCCCCAGACACAGACCTGACTATCACACATCCCCCCCAAACACAGACTTGACTATCAGATTCCATCCCTAAACACAGACCTGACTGTCACACCCCCTCCACTGACTGTCATGTCCCACCCCCAAAACACAGACCTGACTATCACACACCCTCCTATCATAGACCTGACTATCAGACACTCCTGCCAAATACAGACCTGGCTATCACACCCCCCTGCCCTGAAGCACAGATTTGTCTATCACACACCCCTGCCAAACACAGACTTGACTATCATGTTCCATCCCCAAACACGGACCTGACTGTCATGCCGCCCCACCAAGCAGAGACCTGACTGTCACACCCCCTTCAATGACTGTCATGTCCCACCCCCAAAACACAGACCTGGCTATCACACATCCCCTCCCAAACACAGACCTGGCTATCACACCCCTCACACCGAAACACAGACCTGGCCATCACACCCCTCACACTGAAACACAGACCTGGCCATCACACCCCTCACACTGAAACACAGACCTGGCCATCACACCCCTCACACCGAAACACAGACCTGGCTATCACACCCCCTTGCACTGAAACACAGACCTGGCTATCACACCCCCTTGCACTGAAACACAGACCTGGCCATCACACCCCTCACACCGAAACACAGACCTGGCTATCACACCCCCCACACTGAAACACAGACCTGGCCATCACACCCCTCACACCGAAACACAGACCTGGCCATCACACCCCTCACACCGAAACACAGACCTGGCTATCACACCCCTCACACTGAAACACAGACCTGGCTATCACACCCCTCACACTGAAACACAGACCTGGCCATCACACCCCTCACACTGAAACACAGACCTGGCTATCACACCCCCTTGCACTGAAACACAGACCTGGCCATCACACCCCTCACACCGAAACACAGACCTGGCTATCACACCCCCCACACTGAAACACAGACCTGGCCATCACACCCCTCACACCGAAACACAGACCTGGCCATCACACCCCTCACACCGAAACACAGACCTGGCTATCACACCCCTCACACTGAAACACAGACCTGGCTATCACACCCCCTTGCACTGAAACACAGACCTGGCCATCACACCCCTCACACCGAAACACAGACCTGGCTATCACACCCCTCACACTGAAACACAGACCTGGCCATCACACCCCTCACACCGAAACACAGACCTGGCCATCACACCCCTCACACCGAAACACAGACCTGGCCATCACACCCCCTACACTGAAACACAGACCTGGCCATCACACCCCTCACACTGAAACACAGACCTGGCCATCACACCCCTCACACTGAAACACAGACCTGGCCATCACACCCCCTACACTGAAACACAGACCTGGCCATCACACCCCCTACACTGAAACACAGACCTGGCCATCACACCCCTCACACTGAAACACAGACCTGGCCATCACACCCCTCACACTGAAACACAGACCTGGCCATCACACCCCTCACACTGAAACACAGACCTGGCCATCACACCCCCTACACTGAAACACAGACCTGGCCATCACACCCCTCACACTGAAACACAGACCTGGCCATCACACCCCCTACACTGAAACACAGACCTGGCCATCACACCCCTCACACTGAAACACAGACCTGGCCATCACACCCCTCACACTGAAACACAGACCTGGCCATCACACCCCTCACACTGAAACACAGACCTGGCCATCACACCCCCTACACTGAAACACAGACCTGGCCATCACACCCCTCACACTGAAACACAGACCTGGCCATCACACCCCCTCACACTGAAACACAGACCTGGCTATCACACCCCTCACACTGAAACACAGACCTGGCCATCACACCCCCTACACCGAAACACAGACCTGGCTATCACACCCCCTACACTGAAACACAGACCTGGCCATCACACCTCCTACACTGAAACACAGACCTGGCCATCACACCCCCTACACTGAAACACAGACCTGGCCATCACACCCCTCACACTGAAACACAGACCTGGCCATCACACCCTCTACACTGAAACACAGACCTGGCCATCACACCCCTCACACTGAAACACAGACCTGGCCATCACACCCCTCACACCGAAACACAGACCTGGCCATCACACTCCCTGCCCTGAAACACAGACCTGGCTATCACACCCCTCACACTGAAACACAGACCTGGCTATCACACCCCCTACACTGAAACACAGACCTGGCTATCACACCCCTCACATTGAAACACAGACCTGGCTATCACACCCCCTGCTCTGAAACGCAGACCTGGCCATCACACCCCTCACACCGAAACACAGACCTGGCTATCACACCCCCTGCTCTGAAACACAGACCTGGCTATCACACCCCTCACACTGAAACACAGACCCGGCTATCACACCCCCTGCTCTGAAACGCAGACCTGGCTATCACACCCCCTGCACCAAAACACAGATTTGTCTATTACACACACCTCCAAACTCAGACCTGGCTATCACATCCACCCCCCAAATACAGACTTGTCTATCATATCCTACCCCCACATGCAGACCTGACCATCATGCCCCCACAAACACAGACTTGCTAAACACAGACCTCACTATCACAACTCCCCATGTTCTGAAACCCATCCCCCATGTTCTGAAAGCCTTTGGTATTGCTTTACGTACAATTATTAAAACAACAACATTTTTAAGAAGATTTCAGCATCCAGTTCAATCTTTTGATTATTTAATTTGCAGGTTAATGGAAATATGTAACCATAGGGATTTAACAGCAGAATTTATTACAGAAAGAAGTTTGTTGGAATTGCTCATGAATCTTTGTCAGATTCATTATTGCCTAAAGAAGGGAAAGCCATTCTGATTCTGAGTAAAGCAAAGTCTGAGAGCAGCTGCTAACTCTACTGAAGGAACATATGCCCTCAACAATCTTCACTAGAGCAAAGAGATGAGACATGGGTTAGGGAAGCTAATGCTGAATACAGCAGAGACTAAAGACAGATGCTAAACCATTATGTCTCTATCCACCCAGGATTCTTGAACGGAAGAAGTTAAGAAACAGCTTGATGAATAAGCATCATTTCCACCCGGTAATAAAATCAACTGCATTGTGCTTGGACCTGAATATTGCCCCCAAACCTAATGGGTCCAACTGAATGTAATGATCCCCCAAAAACTCAACAAGACAGTGGAGTGAGAGATTCACCACATGCTTACTGTTGATGAGGACCAGCCAAATTACTTCTGAGTAGAGCTTTCAGGAAACCTGACGCACACTCTGGGTTCCAGCAGAGGCCATTAGATGAATGATCAAGACTGCAGCACATCTTGAACCACATTTAAGAGGTTTTGCTTCACCTAATGGAATCACTTCAGCCCTGGAGATTTCCAGGAGTCTGTATCCAATATTCTGTTGAATCTACAAGGTGCCATATACCATATGGATGACAAGTTGGCACACAGTGAGGCATGGAGGAGCAGGACTGGAGACTGCGTGCAGTTTTAAAATGGTTATAGGCTTAAGGACTCACCCTTCACAGCCAGTGAGAATTCTATGAGGAATTGATTTGCTTTGTGGGTCACAATGGTGACGGTGATAGAATAATGATAGACCCACAGAAAACAAAGGCTGTTAATCATAGAATCCCTACAGTGTGGGGACAGACCCTTTGATCCAACAAGTTCACACTGACCCTCAGAGCATCCCAGTCAAAACCATCCCCGAACACTATGGGCAATTTGGCATGGCCGATCCACCTGGCCTGCACATCTTCGGACTGTGGGAGGAAACCCACACAAACACGTGGAGAATGTACAAACTCCACACAGACAGTTGCTTGAGGGCAGAATTGAACCCAGGTCCCTGGCGCTTTGAGGCAGCAGTGATAACTGCTGAGCCCAAATTAGTTAATAACTTACAGAACACTCTAGGGATGATAATTCAGTCAGAGAAACATCCGCTTCATTTGGTAGCCATTATGGAACCATTGGGACACCTCCTGAAGAAGATGCAGAACTGCCGTTGGAAAGTTGGGATATGGCATTACTGATGTATGCTTGTATGAGACATAGGATTGAGTTACAATGATCTAGGAAAGCTCTCTCCCACCTACTCATATCTATGGTATAAATAGTGAGTAAAGGTTCCTATTCGTCATTATGAGCACAGACTAGCCTCTCTATGCAGACATGATGGGCTGAAAAGCCTCAATCTGCACTATCACAATTCTGTAATTCCTCTGCAATCTCACAACAGTTTACACTGCACTCAGCATATCAGAAATCTGTCCAGTTTACCTTGAATATATTCAATGTCCCCATCCCCAATGCTGTGTGAGCTAGAGAATTCCAAACACTGGTTATCCTCCAGTAGAAATTCCTCCAATCTTTAATTTTAAATAAGTTCCCTGTTCTATGTTAGCTTATAAAACATCCTCTCTGCATTTGATTCCACTGACAGTCCTGAGAACTATCCTGTACTGCCCAAATTATAGCAGTTTACCACAGTTCCAGGTTGTAACTTAAAGATTGCTGTAAGATTTCTACTGAGGTCTTTCTTTGCTGTTTCTCCATAGGGCTGTGAATAAACAGACTCAGAATGGTGCCACCCCTCTCTACCTGGCCTGTCAAGCAGGCCACCTTCACATTGCTGAGTACCTGGTGAAAGAGTGCAAAGCCAACTTGGATCTACGAGCTCATGATGGCATGACAGCTCTCCATGCAGCTGCCCAGATGGGGCACTGTGCCCTGGTGGTGTGGTTGGTAAGTTAATGCCATCCCCATGAGTCTATTCTTGTACTTCATTGTCACTGCTCCCTGTGACAGCATCCCTCCCAGGGACTGAGGGATACGTCTGCCTGAGGCTGGGGAAATCTCTCGCTGGGACTAGGGTGATGTTTTAATGTGTGTGCATGTATGTATGTGTGTGTGAGAGAGAATGTGTGTATATGTGTGCATGTATATGTGACAGAATGTGTATGTGTGTGTGTTTGTGTGAATATGTGTGTGTGTGTATATATGTGTGTGTATGGATGTGTGGAAGAATATGTGTGGATGTGTGCATGTATGTGTGCACATGTGTGTATGTTTGCGTGTGTGTATGTATGCATGTACATGTAAGTGTATGCATGTGTGTATGAATGCGTGTGTGCACGTATGTAAACATGTGTGTGCATGTGTGTATGTATGTGTGTGTGTATGCGTGTGCGTGTGAATGCACGTGTGTGTGCGCGTGTGCATGTGTATTTATGCGGTGTGTGCATGTGTGTGTGTGTGTGTGCACGTGTGTGTGTGCACGTGTGTGTGTGTGTGTGTGTGTGTGTGTGTGTGTGTGTGTGTGTGTGTGTGTGTGTGTTGCTTTCCCTACCCCTCAGTCCACTCTGTTATTGACTGTACAAATACAGACATTAACCCAGCACCCTCTCACAATCAGGTCAGTATATGAGAGTAATAAATGACACCAAATGAACAATCAGGTCACCATACATTCTCAACTTCCTGAAAGTCCCTACAATTCCCTCTAGTAAAATGTCATCTCCTTTTGGATACCACTTTGGGTGGCTCAGGGAAAATGTCATCTTGTCATGCTGCTTTTGATATTTTGGTATGTTCTACTTAAAAGCAGAAATTTTTTAAAAATTTCAGAGTTCTATTGTAATTCACCTTTCTCCAGCGTGACCTGTCCTTGTTTTGTTGTCCGTCTGATGCAGAAATCCTTCACAGATATTGACCTGTCCGCACAGGACAATGAGGGAGCAACTGCAATGCACTTTGCTGCCAGTGGAGGGCATGTTGGGACCTTGGACCAAATAATAAGGATGGGGGCAAGGATCCGAAAGGACCACTGGGGTGGGACACCCCTACATGATGCTGCTGAGAATGGACAACTGGAGGTGGGTAATAATTCACAGTTATTTTAATCAGAACTATCAAGTGCTCGGTTGCAAAACTCCTCAGTAGTGAGAAGCAATGCCTTTGGTGTGAAACATGCTTTCAGAGTTGCAGCTTTTATTGTTCCTGGAAAAGCTGAGAACATAAGCTATTCTCAATGAGCTAGAGGAAGCTTTAACATGGAGAAATAGTCTCAATATGACACATCTTAAGTTAAAATTTTTTATCCAGATACTATACTGACAAAAGTATAGGATGAAAATCAGAAAACAATGATAGGAGATAGTAAGGACTGCAGAAGCTGGAGTCAGAGTCGATACAGTGTGAAGCTGGAGGAGTACAGCAGGTCAGGCAGCATCAGAGGAGCAGGAGAGTTGACATTTTGGATTGGAACCCTTCATCAGGATGAGATTGTGTGTGTGTGTGTGTGTGTGTGTGTGTGTGTATGGATGGATGATAAAGGGTCCTGACCCAAAACGTCAACTTTCCAGCTCCTCTGATGCTGCCTGTATTCCTCCAGCTCCACACTGTGTTGACAAAAAGCAATGATAGTTCAGAGTCACATCTTACTTAAATTCCTTTTTTTCATTTGTCTGTTGACATTAGATTCAATATATTTAATTCTTTAGATAAGGAAAGTATAAACTCTACCCTAAGTAGTTGGTCGTTTGCCCAGTATTTGGATTTGAAATGCTGAATTTTTATCCTGTGGTTCCCGATAACTTTTTATTTTAGGCAATCTACTTTTACATCTAAAAGGGAAGGTCACTGACTCCATCCCTGGTAGGAATTTCTGAGTGCATCAGGATCTGTTATTCAAACATTGCCAGCTGTGGAAAATGTGATATGTTTCTTTCAGGGTATTTTTTAGTACAGAGGTTTTTGACTATTCCCATAAGCTTATATGGTGAACAGGATAAAACAGAACAGAGTTGTGTGGTTCCCAGCTTTAGACTGATGTCAATGATGTCCCATTCGTAAAGTGACAGAACCTCAATGCGACCTTAACAATAACTTAATGTTGACAGATGGTGGGAGAGCTAGGAGGGTCAAGGCAAGTTTTACAACTGCACTGACCGCCACACAATGTCCCTTAAAGGCTTGGAGCTGGCTTGCCAAACAGATTCAGTTGGCAACTGCTCTTGCCACCTTCAAGAGGTTTCTCTCTTTCATTTATCAGTGGAGGGAGACAGTTTTGTTGGGAACGGAAGGACATATGGAAATGTAGACAGTGAGACAGGTGTGAGAGTGAAGCGGTGAGGCCCTTTCCTCAGTCATAAGAACAAAAGACAAAGGTAAATGTAAAGTTGCCACACAGAGGGCCGTAGGACTTGTTCTCTTATTAGTGAGAGACAACTGGTACTAGCTTAACCTGAGAGCCACTATGCCTCAGGTGAGGGGTGAGGTTGAGAATGTGGGACCTTCGTGGTAGCCAGTGTGAGAATTGAACCCATGCAGTTGGCATCAGTCTGCATCACAAACCAGCTATTCAGCCAAGTCCAGAAGAGAAACCTGAGAATAAGGTGGAGTCATTTACCACTATTTACCTCCTTTACCTCTGTCCACGCATCACTCTTTTTGAATTGCAGTGTTGCCAGATCCTCATCATGAATCAAGTGGATCCCACGATTCGAGATGATGACGGCTATACTGCAGCAGAGCTGGCCGATTACAATGGGAATGTGGAATGTGCCGACTACTTGAAGCAAGTTGAGAAACCAGTAAGTAACCTTGGCATGTCTGACCGAACTGCATTTTGTGTATTTAAAGTCACCTTCAACATTGAAGGGCCTATGTCTGTCCATTCTGGGTTGAAACTATTGGAGCTAATTCCTACCCTAATGACACAGGTCAGAAGGGCACAACTTTAACTTTCTGGGGTGAGGGCTCAGAAACTGCCGAGGGCTGGACTCGAAAGAAAACCACCAGGTTTCTGTCGCTGATCACTGTCCAGTGACTCTGTTGGGTTTGAGGGAATTGCAGGGTGCTGTAAGGATACAGTTGGTGATCATTGAGAAAGGATGGGATGATCTAAAGTCAACATTGTGGCCGATACGTGGTACCACAGTTGTATGGGTGGAGCATGTGCGGTGCCTGGCACTGCTGACACTTATTTTTGTTGAAAAACCCACGAGAAGTGTCGCATATGCATTACAACCACAAGGTGCATTTATATAGCACCTTTACAACATCACAAGCCATGGGGCCAGACCAGTAACAGAAAAACCTTGACAATAAGCTACACAAACACAGGATTCTAAAAGTGGACAATGTGCATTTAGAATGCATATGGTTAGCATAAAGCAGGTAAATAGTTCCATTGCAAAGTCATCAGACCTTCTCCATGTCTCTTTCATAGACTGGTGCACCACAAATGTCCACTAAGGTACCACCTGACAACAACAGAGTGACCAAGAGATTGGTCAAAAACATTGTCTTATGTTATGTCCCTCCATAAAGCCTAAAAGTTGGAGAAATGGTTAGGATTACACAGGAAACACTCAACCTTCAGATCTAATCAGCTGAAAGCTGGCCACTAGTGATGAGACAAAAGGAGAGGGAGATGCACTAGACAGCAAGATTAGAGGACCACAGAGTTCTTGGATGGTCAAAGACCTTCCGAAAATGACAGGAAAAAGTTGAAATAAAACACTACTGGTAAGTTAGATGAGAGGATGGGCTACCACTTCACAAATTAGCATTTTACGTTAGTATTTTATGGCTGGAAACAAGAATGGCCAGTCCAGGGTACTTGATTTTGAATAAATTTGCATGGCAGAAGTCCAGTTTGGCCCAGGCTGACAGGGGTGCTGTTGCATGTTGACCAGTATGTAATAAACACTCTCCAATGAATTAATCATGGAAGGAAGTGGATGAGATTTTAACTGTGATGAACCATGGAAGAACAACTACATTTCATGTTCATAATATGATATTCACAGCTCAGAAGAACGTCGTGGTCAACCAGCATTGTTCAGGGTCTTGAATATACATCGTTATTTGATCGGTATCATCTTTGGTAAAAATGTTCCCTGTTGATTTGTTGAGTAGGAAGATTGTCATCGTCTTCCATTTCATTTGTTGGCTGGATTGCATAGTCACTGCTGAAGTCAGGAAGAAAAGGTCTAGGCTTCCTCTGGGGTTATGCTACTCTGGGGTTTCTTTCCTAACTGCAGTGGGATGGGAAAATACATCAGGTGGGAACCCATTCCACTGGCTCCCGGACCCCTGCCCTCCATTTCCAGGATTTTCTGTTATAATTTACACTGTGTGCTAATTAGATGTGGCTTACAACGGATGATTATAGAGTGCTTAGGAAGAGGAGGCCATTCAATCCATCGATCCTTGTTTTGCCATTGAGTTCGATCATATAGCTTAACTCCACCTACTGACCTGGAGACCCATCTTCCCCAATATCTTTACCCAATAAAAAGCGAGGACTTTACACACTGTTGATTGGTTTTCAGCATCAACAGCTTTTTAGAAAAGAGAATTATAAATTTCGGCTTAATTTTGCATAAAGTTGAACTTCCTGATACCCTCTTAGTAAAACCATACTCCTGAACTCTTCTCCCAAAACAAATAGTTTATTCATCTACTTTATTAAATTCTTGAATAATTGCAAACAGTTCAGTTCGGGTCCCCCTTACCCTTCTTTAATGCAAAGTATACCAACCTAGTCTGCAGCTGATAAATTATTAATACCTTTAAAATTCATTCATGGAGACTGAATTTGCTTCTTTTGCCTAGTTAGTCCAAGACTGTAAAGTATTGATCCAGTAATTCAACCAGTTCAAAACCAGAAGCCGAGGAGTAATGATTAGAATTTGTCACCTACAAAGTTTCTTGTCTTTTCTTATCTTGACCACAACGTCCCCCCTGTGGTGGTTGAAAATGCTCGCACCTGCATCTCTTACATTTCCCCCTGCTCTCACATTCCCTCATCCCAACAAAAACAAAGACAGAATTCCCCTGGTCCTCTTATATCACCCCACCAACCTCCGCATCCAATGTATCATTCTCCGCCACTTCCAGAACCTACAATCTGACCTCATGACCATAGAGATATTTCCTCCACCCTCCCCCACATCTGCCTTTCGTAGGGACCACTCTGTCCACGATGTGCTTGTTCGCTGCACACTCCCCAATAACCCTACCACCCCTGGCACCTTTCCTTGCAACTGCAGGAGGTGCTACATCTGCCCCTACATCTCCCCCCTCACCTCCATTCAAGGCACAAAACAAACCTTCCACTCAGACAGGGGTTCACCTGCACATCCATCAACTTGGTCTACTGTATCCGCTGCTCCCGATGTGGCCTCTTCTACGTCGGTGAGACCAAGCAGAGGCTCGGAGACGGCTTTGTCGAGCTCCTCTCCCCTGTTCATGACAAACGACAGCACCTTCCAGTTGCGAACCATTTCAACTACCCCTCCCACTCCCTGGGTGACATGTCCATCTTGGGCCTCCTCCAGTGTCACAATGGCATATTCCACTTTGGCAGCTTGCAGCCCAATGGCCTAAACATGGATTTTACCAGTTTTAAAATCTCCCACCCCCAGCCTCATCCCATGACCAACCCTCCCCCTCATCCCCGCCTCCTTGACCTGACAAAACCTGTCCATCTTCTCTCCCACCTATCCATCCCTCCTACTTCACTGACCAATATCCACTACTGCCTACCTGCACTCACCTATCACCATCCCACCTACCTTCCCCAGTGCCACTCTTTCTCTCTCTATTTATTTCTGAGCTCCCTTCCCCCTGCCAGTTTCTGAAGAAGGGTCCTGACCTGAAATATCAACTTTCCTGCTCCTCTGATGCAGCCTGGCCTGCTGCGTTACTCTATATTCTTGTTGTACAGTGCTGCTATAGTACTGAATACAAAGGTAGGAGGTTATGCTTCAGTTATGCAGGACATTAGAGAGTCCTCATCTGGCACACAGTCACAGCATTGGTACCACACTTAAGAGGGAATGTAAATGTTTGAGAGAAGGCTTTCTGGGTTAATATCAGGAAAGGGTGAGTTGGCCAACTTGGAAAGAGTGATTGAGGTAAGCTTGTATCCATTGGAGTTTAGAAATTTAAGAAGTGGCTCAGTTGAAACTCTTAAGATCCTGAGGGGTCCTAACGGGGTAGATATGGAGAATATGGTTCCTCTTATGGGAGAATCCAGAACTAAGGGTTCATCTATTTAAAACGGAGATTACATTGTTATCTCTTTTCTGACAGAGGGTTGTGAATAGATGGAATTCTCTTCCTGAAAAGGCAGAGGCAGGGCATAATGTATTTTTAAGGCTGAGTATAGATTCTTGTAAAATAAAGAGGTGAAAGGATATCAGTGGAAGGCAGAAATTGGATCTGAGATGACAGTCAGATGAGCCACAACCTTATTGAATGGTGGGGCAGGCCTAAGGGGCTGAATGGCCTACTTCGGCTCATGACTCCTACGGTACATGGAAGGGATACCCACACCCTTGTGCGTTTGTAAAATGTGTGTGCTAGTCTGCCATTCCACTACTATACAGAGGGGGGCACACCACCTGGAAGATGCATCCAGTCTTGGCCTATTAGGCTGTGAATTGGTGAATGTAAATTGTTCCATGGTACTGCTCAAGGAACAACAGCGGAGCTCCCACAGAATAACTGAATGGTACAGCAGACGTGGTGGTCATTTGGCCCTTCGTGTGAGTGCTGGCATCTAATAGATGGTACTGCTGCTGCTGACTATTAGAGGTGGAGGGAGTGGATACTTGTGGATGTAACGCTGATCAAGCGGCTGCTTTGCCCTGGACGGTGTCAAGTTTCTTGGGTGTTGTTGAAGCTGCACTCAGCCATTCAAGTGGGGAGTATTCCATCACACTCCTGACTTGTGCCTTGTAGATGGTGGACAGGCTATGAAGAGATAAGAGGTTTTAGGCATCTAAATTGCTCATAACCATAATATTTAAATAGCAGTCTAATTCAATTTTTGGTTAGTGGTAGTCCCCAGAATGTTGATAATGGGGGATTCAGCAAAGGTACTGATGCTGCTTGGCCTGCTGTGTTCATCCAGCTTCACACTTTGTTATCTTGGATTCTCCAGCATCTGCAGTTCCCATTATCTCTCATGCCACCATATACAATTTGGAAGTAGAGTTTAGAATGTAATTGTGCTGCTGGTGATCAGTACTGCCAGTGGGAGTGGTCATATCCAGGATAGTGATGGCATTTCCTGGGATGTTACGTGCAAGGTACGATACTGTGGTTTTGACAATGTCAGCTAGGAAGCCCAGCTGGAAAGGAACATCATTTATTGTTGAACATCAAAACAGAGCCACTACTCAGGGCTTACCCAGGCTAGTCCCAGCCCAGAACAGACAGTTCTGCAGACCCATCCTTGGGTCCATTTTGTAAAGGGCTCTGGTGACGCGATCCAAGTAGGTAGGCCATTGTGTGTTACCGAGAGAACCCATACTCAATGAACTCCCCGTGGACCTCGTAGGAGTGATCACACCCCTCCACCTCCCAGTCCAAGGATCTGCCCCTCGCTCCTGTTATGGTGGGACCTCCTGTGAGATTTATCCCATTGCCCCATTCCTGTTGCTTTCTAGCTCTGAATGAGGAGCATGTTATAAGTATGCGATCATGTCTTTTGTGAAGACCATTGAAGAGTTACTGCAGAGTACTTGTCCTTGGTGATGTGTCCATTGAAAACATTGCCTCTGTGGAGGGTTCCCACCAGAGGTGGTTGATGTGCAATCTCTTCCCTGGTTTTGACCATATCGGATACAAGGCCTGTTTTTTGTTAAAGGTAACTACCCTGGAGAATCATTACCAAAGATCCATACGTGCACCGTATTGCCCCCCAGTGATTTTTGAGAAAAAACTTCAACTCTGTTGTGTTCCTTGGACTTAGAGCCCCCTTTTTATGGCTCTTCATCTCCTGCTCAACAGGGTGTAACCTGCCCTTGTTGACTCTGTACCTGAGGTACTTTACCTCATTTACCTGGAATAGACATGTTTTAGCCAGATCCAGCCTCAGAAAAAAACACTATAAGACCTCCTCTGTACTCTCCACATGCTCCTTTGCAGTGACCCCTGAGATTAAAGTGTCATCCAGACAGACTTCCACTCTGGGCGTCCCAAGGAGAATGTTCTCCATTACCATTGAAAGATGGCGCAAGCCCAAAGGTCAGTGAGCATACTCATACACTCCTTTGTACTTATAGTCATATATTTCCTGTATGCCCCGTCAAACTCCACTTGGAGATAGGCATGGCTGATATTCAATTTACAAAATATTCCACCCCAGCCAGCTTTACATGCTAGTCTTCTTGTAAGGGTATCGGCCTAAGATCTATTGACCATCAACTTATAATCCTTGCAGAGATGGACTGAGTTGTCAGGTATTACAACTGAAACTTACTGGTGCTGCCCATTCAGCAAATTGTACTGGACATATAATGCCATGTTTACTTTGATATTCCAACTCGGCCTCTACTCTGGCACATAGGGAGCAAGAGTTCTGTGATGGGCCTCTTGGTCAACAGAAATGTTGGCTATGGCGGCTTTTACCCTCCCAACGTCCTCTTGGAACACTTTGAGATACATCCCAATGATTTCATAAAGATTGCCAGAAGCCATTTGAAAGATCTGTTACCAATCTATGTGGATTTTCTGTAGTCAATCCCTTCCCAAAAAATTGGGACCTGACCCTTGCACTAACATTAAGGAGAGTCGGTGTGTTAAAATTGAACAATGTTAAATAACATTGGGGCAGGCAAGGGATTGATATTGGAGGAGGCAGCTCTGATGTGAAGTGAACACTAGCTCATGGACAACAAAATGTGAGGCTGGATGAACACAGCAGGCCAAGCAGCATCTCAGGAGCACAAAAGCTGACGTTTCGGGCCTAGACCCTTCATCAGAGAGGGGGATGGGGAGAGGGAACTGGAATAAATAGGGAGAGAGGGGGAGGTGGACCGAAGATGGAGAGTGAAGAAGATAGGTGGAGAGAGTATAGGTGGGGAGGTAGGGAGGGGATAGGTCAGTCCAGGGAGGTGGGATAAGGTTAGTAGGTAGATGGGGGTGCGGCTTGGGGTGGGAGGAAGGGATGGGTGAGAGGAAGAACAGGTTAGGGAGGCAGAGACAGGTTGGACTGGTTTTGGGATGCAGTGGGTGGAGGGGAAGAGCTGGGCTGGTTGTGTGGTGCAGTGGGGGGAGGGGACGAACTGGGCTGGTTTAGGGATGCAGTTGGGGAAGGGGAGATTTTGAAACTGGTGAAGTCCACATTGATGCCATTATGCTGCAGGGTTCCCAGGCGGGATATGAGTTGCTGTTCCTGCAACCTTCAGGTGGCATCATTGTGGCACTGCAGGAGGCCCATGATGGACATGTCATCTAAAGAATGGGAGGGGGAGTGGAAATGGTTTGCGACTGGGAGGTCTAGCTCATGGACAACTAGCTGACTGACATTCTGCAATCTCTAAGTTTCTGTGATCATTGCTGAGAGGCCTAAGGCTTGTGAGACAGTGGTTAGTCAGTTCTGAAGAAAGGCCACTGGACCCGAAATATTGACTCTGTTTTCTCTCTTCAGATGCTGCCAGACCCGCTGTGTTTCTCCAGCAACTTTGGTTTTTTATTTCAGATTTCAAGCACAGCAGTTCTTCGTATTTTGATGGCCTGGATTATGTAGGAAAACGTATTAGATGAATTCAGGGTGGAGATGAGGTGGAAAGGATTAATGTTAAATATGTACAGAGAAGCTATATCATCAGTGATACAATTACAACAGTCTACTGAGCAATTGTTCTATGTGAAGTCGCGTGTCCAGCCTTGTGCTGTATAAGCTAGAAGATAATGTTTAATGAAAGGCAAGGTGTGCCGACAGCCTAGCCTAGTCTATTAATTCTTACCAACCGAAACTCAGACCCATATCAATGATAACAGATATTTGCAATATCTCTTGAAGCAATGCTGTATTAATCCAGGAATGGTGGGATGTTAATCCCTGGCATCAAAGATCAGTTTTTAAAATTCAGAGTGATACAGAGAAAAGAAACTGCAATGAATGAAAGTTTTGTTGACAAATGTTGATCATTGTGATTCAAGGAACATTATATTGTGCTTGCTATCCACTTACTCTTCCCACATTCTATGTTCCATGATCTGTGTTTTCAATTGCTATAAGATCACCAGGCTTCAGTTTTCATGCTCTAGGGCAGTTCTGTTCAATATATCTTTGCTTTATTGTTCTTGTCAGGGAGGCAATCAGTGATGTGAAATTGCTCAGTTGGTTCAATATCAATGACGCATGACGCAAAGAGTTAGCTGCACACTTACTCACAGTCCTAGTGACTATAGACAATGAGAAAAGATATTAGTTCACACAATGGGAAGGGGGTGCAGGCATGCAGGCAGATACTGAGACAGATGGAAACTGTAGAGTAACAAATGGAGTGAATCTTTTGTTTACCTGCTATGACTGCTATAGAAAACTGTATAGCCCGAGACTGAATGAATCCCCTTCCGTTTCGTGTGTCCCATTAGATCCAACACTAAGCTGAAAGGAAAGCTAAAGCTAAATTGTAGTTGCTATGCTTTTTTTTATTGATTGCACAGTCTCATGCTTCAGTGTGTTGTGCAGACAATTCTCTATCGAATCATAGAAAATATACATCACAGACACTTACATTACCAATGGATCTCAGTTCTCTCAGGCTGGTGGGAAGAGAAGATCAGCTTTGTTGCTGTAACATATGCTGCAACATGTTTACGTTTAGATGTTAATTAGTATCTGAAGCAGGTACTGCCTCCACACTCAATGGATGAGATATTGAGCCAAGACCAGTGTCTGACCTCTCAGGCAGATGATAAAGATCCTGTGATATAATTCAGAGAAGAGCATGAGTGCTCTCTCCAGTAACCTGCCCAATATTTATCGCTCAATCAACATCAGTAAGAGGAGATTGGACTCAGCTCGACTATGTCTTTATTGTTAAAGGCAGCAATTACTTTGTGTCAATGAGGCAGGGCCAATAACTGCAGGCATCCTCTCTACCCCCCCTCCTTCTTCTGTGCTTCTTCTCACTTACACCTCGCTGGCTCACAGTTAATATTGGAGTCTGAATGCTGGCAAAGTATTCCAAAGAACTTGCATTTCTATTGCATCTTTCACAACCTCAAATAGATGAGGTACTTTTGATGTTGTCACTGTTGTAATATAGGAACCACAGGAATTAAATTGCAGGCAGAAAGATCCTACAGGGGGCAATGTGCAATGACCAGATCATCTGTTTTTAATGTTATTTGTAGAACAGATGTTGGCATTTGGGATAAACTCACCATTTCTTTGAAATAGCGTCAGTGGCTCTTTTGCAACCATCTGAAAGGACTGAGAGGTTGGCATCTCATCTACAAGGTGGAAGCTCCAACAGTGCAGTACTGTGCTGGAATGTCAGCCTTGTTTACTGTCCTGGAGTAGAACTGGACCTTTATGGCCTTTTGACTCAGAGCGCAAGTGAGCTGCCTGTGACCAATTTGCTGGCACAAAGTTGGCTGCTGTTTCAACTCAATTGAAGAGGTGATTTGCTTTTCTGAATTTGTTTCTTGTTGGAGAACGAGTGGGTTTGGATATAGTCTGCATGGAAGGAAATGACAGAGTCTACCACAGTTTTCGTGGTAAATATCCATCATTACAGTGCTCCTTTAAGTTCTGTATTTACTGAATAACTACACAAGCAGACAGGATGTAACAAGCAGATCACATTCCCTATTAAACATGGAATACCTATAGGATTACAGTGCTCAGGCAGAGTGATCACAGAAACAATCAGAGTCAGTTGTTGGATTGAATCCTTCTAACCATTGCATTGGGACTAGTTCATTGTAAATAACCGGAATTAAAGATCAGATTTTCCATTTGTCTGCCATTGTTTCATTTTCTGCTCGAAAGGAGGAGAAACGGCAGGTTTTGCATCATGCCAGTTTGGAACGAGTGAACTGGAGACTCAGGAGAATGACAGGCTGGACTAACAGCAAACTTAACAAATGTGCAACGATTGCAGCATCATTGACCTGCTTTCCCTGATCCTGTATTGACTTACTTCATGAATTGCTCAGTGTGTTTGTGAACTGGGTCCCGCTGAGTGTGAATGGGACTCTGCACGATCAAGTGACACTTGGAAAAATCAGCTAAAAGAACATGAATGGAGCTTGATTAGTAATTGATGCAGACAGGTTTAAATCGCTTGGAATCTAGGAGCAAGGCTGATGCTATCCTGAGCAGTGGCGCACATGAAAGAACATTAAAGGCGTCAGAAATTTTCATTCATGACTGAGACATCTACTGTTGGAAAGTTCTGGATTTGATGCCCATTCGAACCCTGAGTGAAGTTTAGTGAGCTAGACTTCATTCTATTCTGTGGTCCTTGCGATAATGTGTAGATAATGTACATATGAGGACATATGAGGCATGAAAACATCTCGTCAGTCCCCACAGATCTTGCCCAATGAGTGGTGAGGTGGAAAACCCCAGCCAGGGTATACAGGAGTGAAAATACTTACCCCTCCATATAATCCACAGAAAGCTCAATCCCATTTGTCTCTAGGTACAACAATAAGGTATATTTCTATATTGCCATCATTATAGTAGACCATCCCAACAAGGTCCATCGGGAAAATTTCTGAACAAATGTGACATAATCATGTAAGGAGGTATTCAGACATATAAACAAAACCTTGGACAAAGAGAAGTTTCATGAAATATCTTGAATTGAGAGTTTGCAAGACAAAGAGTTTTAGGGAAGCTGAAGACTTGACCTCCAGTAATAGAGAAATTTCATATCTAGATGATGCAAGAGATCTGAATTGGGGGAGTGCAGAGATCTTCAGAGCATTGTTGGTCTGGAGAGGAGGTTACAGACAAAGGGACGGGTGAAACCTTGGAGGGATCTGAAAGCAAGGATCAAAATTTTACAATTGAAACATTGCCAGTGTACTTCAGTAAGGTCAGTGATGAGATATGAATGGAACTGTTCTTCAGAAGGCTTGCATTTATGTAACTTCTTTTGCAAACTCAGGAGATCTCAAATCAGTGTAGACCTAATTACTTACTTTAATACTGTAAACACAGTTGCTATGTGGAAAACATGAGAATCAATTTACATATAACAAAGGTTTTCTCACCACATTGAGTGTTTAGAGATACTTTGGATCCAGGGTAAATATGAATGAAGGCAAGAGAACGCTCCTGTTAGTGTGTTAACAGTGCAATGGAACCCTTTGTGTCAATCTGAGAGTGAAGGTAGGTCCTAAAATTAACAACGCACCCAAAAGTGCAACACCACCTGAAAGCTGTACATGTCTATCTGCCTGGTTTATGCATTCAAGGTTCTGCAGTAGGACTGGAACTCATCTCTGAATGACTGAACAACAACAATAAGCATTTATATATAGCATTGAATGTAATAAAGTGCAAAAAATGCCACACAAGGGTTTTACCAATCTCAATTTTATAAGGTTATAGGTTTGCTCACCACACTGACTGGTTACCATACAGTCGTTTCATCACCTTGCTGGGTAACATCATCAGTGCAGTATCCAATGAAGTGTTACTCTGCTTGGTGTTCATATGATCCAGTCTGTTAAGTTGGGTTGTGTCATTTCCGGTTCTGTTCTGCGTGGGTTTGTTATATGGGGTTGAATTCCACATGTTTGTTGATTGCATTAGGGGTTGAAAACCAGGCCCAAAGATCCCTTACCTATGACATACAGGACCAACGTAGTTTACAAGATGTCTTGCAATATCTGCAACAAACATGAACATTGGCTGAACCAGAAGGAAACAAGCCATCAGGATACATGAACACCAGCTAGCAGCAAAACAACACAACAAACTTCCCTCATCTCAGTGCAATTGGACAATGAATGCCATCAATTTAACTGGGACAAGGTGACCATGCCAGCTCGAGCCAACCCCAGACACACACGGGAGTTCCCAGAGGCCTGGTTTTCAACCCGTGATGCAATCAACAAACATGTGGAATTAGACCTCATATAACAAACCTGTGCAGAACAGAACCAGAAATGACTCAACCCCACTTAACAGGCTGGATCATATAAATTCCAAGCGGAGTAGAACAACATTGCTTCATCAGAGGCCGTAGTGATGATGTTACCTAGCATGGTGACAAAACATCTGTACGGTAACCTGCCAGCTCGGCAAGCAAGCCAAAAACCTCACCCACAACCTTAGCTACAAATCTTTGCAAGAACTTTAATCACAGTTTGACACTGAGCGACAAAGGAAGAGATTCTGACAAGTGACCAAGACTTAGTTAAAGAGGTATGTTTAAGAGATTAGTTTTAAGGAGACAAGAAAGGTTGGGAGGCTTTAGGATTGAATTCCAGAAGAATCAGCCAACTGGGAACAGAATACGTGGCTGCTCTTGGTGTAGAGATCCAGATCTCCCCATGTCCAAATTGTTGGAAAACCGGATCAAACTGCGCTATGGAACTTCTCAGAATTCCTGATGCACTGACCCCTGGGAATTTAAACTTCTGAAAGGAAATTCCCCTGCTCCCGAGAACCTTATGTAAAGATCTTCAATTATTCCATGCTGAATTCCACCATGGCCCCAACATTACCACTCACTATGCCCTCTTCTACCTAAATCAGTCTCTGACCTGACAAACCTTCCCAATTCAATCTGTGATCCACCTACCCACTTACCACTTCACCCAGGTACAGGCCCTAGAATTGCTTCTTCGCTCTGCCCCCAGATTACAATGTCCCAGGTACTTCAGGATGCCTAGAGCACCAGGCCCTGGCTATTGGGCCCTGATATATCCCCATTCCAGGCTCGACCACACCCACTCACCATCCTCCCTACCTTTGCTCCTTACTCTCACTCACCCAGTCCAGTTAACTCACCAGCTTTATCCACCCTTCCCATTTGACCCACTCCCCATTCATCTACATTCACGTTGGACATTTAAGCATAACAAATAGCAGCTACAGCCGAAATAAAGGGAATGTGCTGATTCTCTCCACTGCTGTTTGTGTGCCTCTCCATGCTGAGGAAGCTCTTCTGTATTGTTGGGTGGAAGTTTGGGCCATTAAATTTGGGGGATACACAAGAGACCAGAATTGGAGACGTGCAGAAGTATTAGAGATTGGAAGGTGAACTCGGATTTCTGGATTGAATTTTGTTGCTTTTACCGATTAAATTCTACTTGCCATGAACTCAGCAGCCTTGGCCACGACTGTTGATACTGTAACGTGAGAGAGTTTTAAAGTCCAACATGAACAGTTCTGATCTGATTGACCATGCCTTGATGTCACTACCATTGCTAGAGAAGGCTGTGGCAGGTGGAGCCACCATTTTGGGTTAGCAGTCAGATGGTGTTGTTGTTGATTTTTTAAAAAATTTAACCAATTTTTCCCCTAAACAACCTGTTCAGAAGTGGTATTATGCACCTCTAGTAGGATTTGAACCTGGGATTCCTGGTCCAGGGATAAGGATGCTTCCACTGCACCACAAGAGCAGAATGTTGCTTTTATGGATATTTCTGATCAACCTGTTATGACACACATCTGGAGCTGATGGGACTTGAACCCAGGCCTCCTGGCCCAGGGGGAGGGGCACTACCACTGTGCCATGAGAGCCCCTGTGTTGTTTTTGGTTGCTTAGTCTCATAGATGGGAGTTAGCCAGCTTGATTATACAGGTTAACAGGGGCCATCACTTAAGTGGGAAGCAATCTAGTTTATTTAAAATCCCTTGCATTGTCTCAGAGTGACATGAGAGAAGAAGAGACCAGTGATGCAGAGCGGGGAGATGGCAACGTAGCACAATAGCTTTAATAAATTGCTCCTAACTGGCTTGCAATTGATGATCTAATTTGTCACTTGAACCTACCTTAAATAATTGAGTGACTACTAATTGCAGCTTCATAAACTGGCATTACAGTCTTTGTAACTTAGATCGCTCCAAAACACACAGGATGTGGGATTGCAAACAGTCGCTGTAGCGTACGGAGCAATATGCCCTGAGATTGTTCACTTGAAAAAGATTCAGGCTTTATTCAGCCGGTTTAACACTTCTTATCAGAGAGTCGATCGATACTGACTTCATCTGAGAATTCAACAGTTGTTGAAGCAAGAGCCTGAAATGGTGCACAGTCTAAGAACGTGAGTACTGAAACAGAAACTGGGTTAGACTGTCGGCAGCTCTGTGGCAGGGATATACATCAGTACCAGCTCAGGTAATATGGGCAGCCTGTCTGTACAAATCCTGGGAGCCTCCCCCCTAATTACTGTCAGAGACAGGTACATAGTGGGAGATTCACACAAGTGAATGGCTGGTTCCAAGAAACAATCTATCACATGCCCATTCATCGGCTTAGCAGACGAGAGCTGAGTGGGTGTGAGCTCTGTCCAGCTGTCAAGTATTGTGTGGTTCATGAATGCCCTGAACAGGCAAATCCACAACATTGGCTAGGCCAGCATTAATTGACCATCCCTAATATTGTCATTGAAAAGATGGTCGCGAGCTGTCATCTCAAGTCGCTGCAGTTCATTGGGTAGGTACAGCCAGGAAGTGCTTTCTACCCTTCTGAACCAGTGACAGTGAAGAAGTAGAGACACAGTTCCAACTTATGGTGGTGAGTGACTTCAACTTGCAGGTGGTGGTATTCTGATATATCTGCTGCCTTTTGCCCTTCTTGGTACCTGAGGTTGGAGTATTTTGTTAGTTGATTACATCTGATACAGGTAGAGGCGGCAGATACATCAAGGTATGTGAATCTAAGGGTTGTTTGAGGTAGATCTCAAACACGAATGCCCCTTTGTCTTTGCTTTGTCTTAGGTCAATCTAGTGATTGGTGGCTGAGGATTGACCTTTATAGAGTATCTTCAAAAGAACCATTATTCTTAGAAAACAAGATTCACTGCATGGTAGCAATGCGTGTAACGACAATTGGCTGGGGCTAATTATGAGACCTAAGGGTGCTGGTACAGGTGCATCTGTTCCCTCCAAAAGCTAGAGCAGGTCTTCTTATCTCCACCCACAGACTGTATGTGACAGGAATGTATGGAAACCTGATTTGCATTTACCCGATACAACAAAGCTTGTGGATTTGGAAGGTATTGTTGAAGTAGAATTGGTGAGTTCCTGCAATGCATCTTTTTGATAGCACACATTGTTGCCACCATGTGGAGGGATTGAGGGGGGCAGGGTGGGGGGGAAGGTAGTAGTCAAGTACACTGCTCTGCCCTCGTGTTAAGCTTCTTCAGTGTTATTGGAGTTGTTCTCCATGCAATTTGAACATTTTGCTCTGTTACACTCCTGGCCTCTGCCCTGTAGATGTTGGCCAAGTTTTGGGGAGTCCGGAGGTGAGTTATTCATCACGGGATCCCTCATTTATAACCTGTCTCATAACCATAGTATTTGCATGGCTAGTCCAGTTTAGTCTAGGGTCAATGGTAGCCCCCCAAGATGTTGATTGTGGGTATTTAGTGATGGTAACAGTACTGAATGTGAAGGGAAGGTCCAGATTGTCTTTGGTTTGCAATGGCTATTGCTGCACTTGCCTGGTGCAAATGTTATTTGCCACTTGTCAGCCTAAATTTGTCCAGCTGTTGTTGCATTTAGACATGAACTGTTTCAGTATGAGTGAATTGTGCTGAATTTTGTACAGTCTACAGCAAACATCCCTACTTGTGCCCTTATGATGGAGGGAACATCATTCATGAAGCAACCTGAGGAACTCATGCAGAGATGCGCTGAGTCTAAAATGTTCACTTCCAATAACCCCAGCCATAGCCACCGGCACACTGGCTCAGTAGTGAGCAGTGAGGCCTCACAGTACCAGGGATCTGGGTTTGATTTTAGCCTGGGGTGACTGGCTGTGCGGAGTTTGCACGTTCTCCCTGTGTCTGCGTGGGTTTCCTCCTGCAGTCCAAAGATCTGCAAGTTAGGTGGTTTGACCATGATAAATTGCCCATAGATGGATTAGCCATGGAAAATACAAGGGATAGGATAGGGAGGTGAGTCTGGGTGGGATGCTCTTTGAAGAGTTGGTGTGGATTTGTTGGGGATTCTATGAAAATTATACATAATTTTTTTAAACAAACAGACAATATACCTCAAATTGATTTCCTTATGGACAATAAAATGAAATTGAATTGGAGTTTCCTTTGTCTTAATTATGATTCCAAAAATCAGAGAATTTTCACCTTAAGTTCCATTCTCTTCAGGCCGCTCAAAACTACTTGGCCATCCTGTGCAACAATTGCTGATCTTCTACTTGAACTTCCTTTCTCTGCCCTTTCCCCTCTCCCTGGATTCACTGAGACATCAAAGAAGGTCTCAATCCCAGCCTTGCTATGCTTCATGATGGAACATCCACAATCCTCAGAGCGAGACAAATCCAAAGGAACTTCTTCTCTCAGAGGGTGGTGAATTCATGGAATTCTTAACACAAAGAGCTGTTGAGGCTCGGTCATTACGTAAAGTTAAGGCTGAGATGAGCTGATCTTTAATCAGAAAAGGAATCACAGGTAAGAAAAGGCAAGAAAGTGGTATTGAGGATTATCAGGTCAGCCATGTTCTCATTGCATGGTGGAGCAGACTTGATGGGCTGAATGGACTATTTCTGCTCCTTCATCTTACAATCAAAGATTCAAATGCTTTATCCTCTTTCCAATGTAATTACAATAAGACCTGAAGTATTGGTAGTGCACGCGGGAGACCAGATCACATGGAGAAAGTGTTTCAGTGTTTTGACTGTTGATAACGTAGCAGCTATGGGTGGACTGTAAAAGAGACCCCTGATCAGAGAGGCACTGTTCATAGACACAATTTTCCTACCCAACGCTGCTGCCATTAATATAAGATTTAAAAGCACAAAGGTGAGAGTGGCGTTACTCAAAATTAAATTTCACTTGCAAATTATTTCACAATGCATTGTTTTCATTTTATTCATGGTGTGTCATCATTATTTGTTGGGACAGTCAGGGCGCTAAATTTATTGGTGCCCCTCGTGGTTGACATACATTGGTGATTTTAGGGGAGCTAGTCATATTTTCTTAATTGCGGGAGAAACAATGTTGGACTTCTTGTTCACATTTTCTTGGATGTCCATGCTAGTGTCCAGCGTAGTACACTCCACTCTGTGAGACATGGCCAAACTTGTAGCTTCAGCTACCCTCCCTTCTGTCCACGGTAAAGGACATTGTCTGAGGTTATGTTTAGTGGGTGTAATTGAAATACTGTAGGTGAACTCAAAGCCCTGTAAGGAGCCTACCAGTTAATACCTTGAGATGGACAAACATTTGGACTTTACCTTACAAAGGATAAGATGTAATTTTAAAAGGTTTAGATGCTATGAGTATTAATAGCATGCTGGCATGAGGCTTGAGATGCCATAAGCACACCTCTGTCTTCAACCCCACATCTCAACCTAGAGTCTGAAAATTGAGATTTCTCAGCATGCTTAATTTAGTCACTCTACTCACCCTGCTTAATACCACAGGCGTAACATTCCCCCTTCCCTCAGCCACCCCAAGTTTAATTGAAATCTACAGTAAAAAGCTAGTGTCATATCTAGTACATGCATGTCCTATTATGAACTTGCATTCAACACTTGTAAAAATTAGACACAAGCAGATTTTTCAGATGGCTGCCACAAATTATGTGATTTCTGACAACAGTCTGTACTCTGGTGAATGCCTAAATGAAAACAGACATCAATGAGAGTACCTCCCAGCCATCTGTGAAATCTGGGTATATCATAATTTAAAGTAACAAAGTGTGGAGCTGGATGAACACAGCAGGCCAAGTAGCATCTCAGGAGCACAAAAGCTGACGTTTCGGGCCGAGACCCTTCATCAGAGAGGGGGATGGGGTGAGGGTTCTGGAATAAATAGGGAGAGAGGGGGAGGCGGACCGAAGATGGAGTGAAAAGAAGATAGGTAGAGAGGAGAGTATAGGTGGGGAGGTAGGGAGGGGATAGGTCAGTCCAGGGAAGACGGACAGGTCAAGGAGGCGGGATGAAGTGGTAGATAGGAAATGGAGGTGCGGCTTGAGGTGGGAGGAAGGGATGGGTGAGAGGAAGAACAGGTTAGGGAAGCGGGGACAGACTGGGCTGGTTTTGGGATGCAGTGGGGGAAGGGGAGATTTTGAAGCTTGTGAAGTCCACATTGATACCATTGGGCTGCAGGGTTCCCAAGCGGAATATGAGTTGCTGTTCTTGCAACCTTCGGGTTGCATCATTGTGGCACTGCAGGAGGCCCATGATGGACATGTCGTCTGAGGAATGGGAGGGGGAGTTAAAATGGTTTGCGGCTGGGAGGTGCAGTTGTTTATTGCGAACCGAGCGGAGGTGTCTGCAAAGCGGTCACCAAGCCTCCACTTGGTTTCCCCAGTGTAGAGGAAGCCACACTGGGTACAATGGATACAATATACCACATTGGCAGATGTGCAGGTGATCATCTGCTTGATATGGAAAATCATCTTGGGGCCTGGGATCGAGAACGCCCTTGACCATGTCTCCTGCATTTCCCGTAACACATCCCTCACACCACACCCCCACCACAACTGCCCCCAGATGATCCCTCTCGTTCTCACATACCACCCCACCAACCTCCGGATACAACGCATCATCCTCCGCCACTTCCGCCATCTACAATCCGACCCCACCACCCAAGCCATTTTTCCATCCCCACCCTTGTCTGCCTTCTGGAGAGACCACTCTCTCCGCGACTCCCTTGTCTGCTCCACACTCCCCTCCAACCCCACCACATCCGGCACCTTCCCCTGCAACCGCAGGAAGTGCTACACTTGCCCCCACACCTCCTCCCTCACCCCTATCCCAGGCCCCAAGATGATTTTCCATATCAAGCAGATGTTCACCTGCACATCTGCCAATGTGGTATATTGTATCCATTGTACCTGGTGTGGCTTCCTCTACATTGGGGAAACCAAGCGGAGGCTTGGTGACCGCTTTGCAGAACACCTCCGCTCGGTTCGCAATAAACAACTGCACCTCCCAGTTGCGAACCATTTTAACTCCCCCTCCCATTCCTCAGACGACATGTCCATCATGGGCCTCCTGCAGTGCCACAATGATGCCACCCGAAGGTTGCAAGAACAGCAACTCATATTCTGCTTGGGAACCCTGCAGCCCAATGGTATCAATGTGGACTTCACAAGCTTCTAAATCTCCCCTTCCCCCACTGCATCCCAAAACTAGTCCAGTTTTTCCCCTCCCCCCACTGCATCTCAAAACCAGCCCAGCCTGTCTCTGCTTCCCTAACCTGTTTTTCTCTCACCCATCCCTTCCTCTCACCTCAAGCTGCACCTCCATTTCCTACCTACCACCTCATCCTGCCTCCTTGACCTGTCCATCTTTTCTGGACTGACCTATCCCCTCCCTACCTCGCCACCTATACTCTCCTCTCTACCTATCTTCTTTTCACTCCATCTTCAGTCCGCCTCCCCCTCTCTTCCTATTTATTCCAGTTCCGTCTCCCCATCCCCCTCTCTGATGAAGGGTCTAGGCCCGAAACGTCAGCGTTTGTGCTCCTGAGATGCTACTTGGCCTGCTGTGTTCATCCAGCTCCACGCTTTGTTATCTTGGATTCAACAGCATCTGCAGTTCCCATTATCACTGATATCATAATTTAAAGTTGGAACAACACTTAAAGACTGTAGTGCTTCCAAACTACATGTTTCCATATCTCACACCGGCCAAAGGGGAAGATCAAAATGTAACGAAACTGTCAACTTCCCATTGCATCTTGAAGGTCTCTCACTTCCAAAACAGATAGTGTTGGCCTTAAACATGTTAACCAAGGAGCCATGCGATTGAAACTGTTTTAGGGACAGCAGCCTATCTCCACAGCACCAAACACTTCTATCAGAATCATCAGCTGTCACCCAGTCTGAGAACCAGACCCTGAAATGAGCTGCAAGGCATCAAGCAGCCAGAGTATGTAACCCGTTCCTATTTCAAATTTTACTTGAAAGGAACCTCTTAGGTATTCCACTTCAAGGAGCCTCACAATTTGCTTCACAAATCCTTACTTGAACTTAAAGCATCCAGTCCATTCAAGAAACCATTGGGCTGCCATGTAGGAGAGTGGAAGTTGTAAATCAGAGGTTGAATTGACTGAAAGTGCACTGTCATTTTTTGTATCCAGTCTTAGTCGGTGTAGGTGTATGTGTGTGAGACTGAGTGTGTGACAGTACTTTGATTTGATGTAAATGGGTGAGCACAGATAACCTTTAGTTTTTAACCTCACAAAAGCTTGTTGCTGAATTACTTAATTGGAATACATGGATAGGGAGAGACATACCTCTTTCTAATCAAAATATATTGATTAAGGGTGTAGGAGATTACATACATTGTGTCTGTAACAGTTGTATAGATAATGATGACCATGAAACTATAGCAAGTGTATCCTAATATCCATTGGGTAAGGAAATCTGTTGTACTTACCTTGTCTCCAAGCTCACGGCAATATAGCTGACTCTTGACTGCCCTCTGATATAACCTAGCAAGCCTCTTCCAGAGGGAATGCAATGCCTAGAATGATGGTAGAAATGGGAAAGTCAAAACATTTTAAAAACTAGATGAACACATGAAACACATTAGCATAGAAACCTGGATGGTGGATGTTTAATGAACCGCAAGGACATGATGGCCCAAAGGGCCTCTTTCCATGTTGTTAAGAACTCCAATTTGAAGGCAGCTTATAACCATTCAATTAGGGATTGGCAAATGCAATGGGCCTTTTCAGAAATACCCACTTCACAGGGCAGCACGGTGGCTCAGTGGTTGGCACTGCTGCCTCACAGCGCCAGGGAGCCGGGTTCAATTCCACCCTTGGCAACTGTGTGGAGTTTGCACATTCTCCCCCTGGCTGCATGGGTTTCCTCCTACAGCCCAAAGATGTGCAGGCTAGGTTGATCGGCCAGAGTGTTCTGGGATGTGTAGATTAGGTGGGTTATAGTGTGATGGGACTGGTTGGGAAGCTGTGTGGGTTGGTGTGGACTTGTTGGGCCAAAGGGCCTGTTTCCACACTGTAGGGATTCTATTAAAAAAAACTAAAGAAATATTTTGGGTGCCAGAGAAAAAGACATATAAATCTTACGTGCAAACCAACTGCGCAGAAGGTAGAGTCATATTCTGGGAAAAGGGGGTAGGAGAGAACAATATCTTTATCTTCCACGCAGCACTTTTTTCTATATTGTTGGCACATTATAAATGGCTGTTGTGGTTGTTTATTTTGAGTGTGTGCCACCCTCCTGTGCTGATTACTGTTACTGTTAATTACTGTTACAGTTTTAGTTGATGGTTTGGGTGCAGGTTAATGTTGAGCTCTGATTTCTCCCTCAATTCCAGCCGGCACCTGGTGACCCTCCGGCTCCTGTTCAGAGACACGAATCACTTCGGAAAACAAAGAACATTGTGAGGCAGCAAAGCGGTGGTGACTACTACAGATCCATCCACGAGGGTCGCAGGGAGTCACGTGACCTTCAGAAAGGAATGGAGAATGGCAAGGTAGGGAGGGGGCTCCCAGCTGGATCTTCCAAAGGTCATCTCTGTAACCCAACATCATCAGCATCATCGTGATTGATGTTTGGGCTATGCAGGAAAGTAGAGATGTTAAAATTGGAGAATCAGAGCAACCATGACCTTATTGAATGGTGGAGCAGAATTGAAGGGCTGAGTGGCCTACTCTTGTTTCTTATTCATATTTTTGTATTTACTGCCCTATTCTAATCAGGAGCTGTCTTGAGTTTACAGTGTTCCCTGAGGCTGGACTAAGAGGGTCTAAGGTCAAGACCGTAAGGGTATGGGGACAGGCAAACCAGTATGCATGTGCATGTGTGTCAGTATATATGTGAATGTGTGTCTGTATATATGTGTATGTGTGTCTGTATATATGTGTATGTGTGTCTGTATATACGTGAATGTGTGTCTGAATATATGTGCATGTGTGTCTGTATATATGTGAATGTGTGTCTGTATATATGTGCATGTGTGTCTGTATATATGTGTATGTGTGTCTGTATATATGTGTATGTGTGTCTGTATATATGTGAATGTGTGTCTGTATGTATGTGCATGTGTGTCTGTATATATGTGAATGTGTGTCAGTATATATGTGTATGTGTGTCTGTATATATGTGTATGTGTGTCTGTACATATGTGAATGTGTGTCTGTATATATGTGTATGTGTGTCTGTATATATGTGTATGTGTGTCTGTATATATGTGCATGTGTGTCTGTAAATATGTGTATGTGTGTCTGTATATATGTGTATGTGTGTCTGTATATATGTGTATGTGTGTATATATGTGCATGTGTGTCAGTATATATGTGTATGTGTGTCAGTATATATGTGTATGTGTGTCTGTATATATGTGTATGTGTGTCTGTATTTGAGTTTGTATCCTTATGTGAGTCATTATATATGTGTCTATATCTGTGTACATGTCTATTTATGTGCCTGTGTCTGTATCTGTTAGTGTGTTATTACACATGTGTCTGTATGTGTGTATATATCTGTACTTGTGTGTCTATATCTGTTTATGTGTGGGTGTGTCTCTACATATATGTTTATATCTACGTGTGTGTGAGAGAGAGAGAATATAGTCAGTATTCATTGCAAATTTACTGTTTTCAAATTGTTTGAAGTGGCAATGCCCATTATTGATTGAACTTAATGGATGAGTAGTTAACACTGAGATTTACAGAGAGTTTTGTCTCTTACAGACCTTGTCCTCCGAGGTGTTGTGCTGTCATAGCAAGTGAACTCTCTCATTTTGCATCTAATTTCATTTCAGAATACAGTTCTGGTGAAACCCACATCTGCTCAAACATCTCCACCAAAGCTGCCCTCACCATCCCCCTTGAAACCAGCAGCCCCTGAGTTACCAAAGCAGAACCATCCGAACCCAAGTGGTGAGTAGAATCAGCGCTCACCTCCTTTTGTCTCTGTCTGCCTGACTCAGATTCTTCCACTGCTCAGCTAAGGTAAAGGGAAAGATAATGTCCCCATAGCCCAAAGGACCACTGGGTTGCTCTCTCATTAGGGCGAGAGACAGGTGGTGATTTAACCTGAGGGTCACCACACCTCAGGTTAGAGATAAGCTTGAAAATCCATGACTTACAATGTAACATCAGCCAGATATGGGAATTGAACCCATGCTATTGGCATCACTGCATTACAGTCAGCTGTGCAGCCAACTGAGCTGACACTAAGCTGCAATGCAATACACTGTTGATCTCAGGTAGCCTGCAGCTTCCATACCTGACCCAATCCTGAATACTCTTACAGGTGTAAAACAGATTTGACTTGTCCTGCCTTATGACCTAAATGAGGATTAATTCTGAGATTGTCAGTTTGGCAGACATGTCACTAGCTGCTTTCAACACAGCCAACCTAATTTCACCAACTTATGATCCCTGTTCGCGGCTTTTCTTTCTCCCTGACATATAATCAACCATCCCTTTATCCGCCTAGCTGCTGTTCTGTCTCTCCAGGCCCTATCTCTGCCTGTCTGCTCACTTCTCTCCCACCTTCCCCAACTCAACCAAACACCTCCCTCTGTCTTCAGCGTATAGATTACCTTGTCCAAGCTAATGTCAGTTCTGAAGGGTCACTGGACTCAAAACGTTAACTCTGCTTTCATTTCACAGATGGTGCCAGAGTTGCTGAGCTTCTCAGCAATTTCTGTTTTCTTTTCAGATTACCAGCATCCACAGTTCTTTGTTTTTATTTTGTGCATTGGATCATGTTGTGGCAAAATCCACTTGCGAACTGCTCTGACAGTAAACAACAAGTAGAAGAGTTCTGGTGCATTGGTACATAATTTTAAAAAAATACTCAGTATTATTTGTTTTGCTGCAGGTAGTCCACGCTGTCTTTCAATGGCTTCTGTGATTCCCTTTGGTGTTCTGTGATCAGACCAATGTAAAGCTGTCCACAGCGAGACTGATGGCAGCTCTCCCAGAGCCAGGCTAAGGTGAGGCCTCCTGAACCCAGCCTAAGCTGCAACTACCTGTGGCCAGGCTAACAGGAGACCACATATGCAGCCAGACTGAGACTGTATTCCTACTTAGGCTCCAGACTTTTTCTGTTTACTCTCTCTGTAGGTGGGAAACCCATCAACACAGGACATCACATCGAAAACATCCGTGCAAGCCTCGTAGACGAGCTCAAGTTAGGAAAGACATTAAAACCAACAGGGTTTGGTCGGAATGTGGCTCAGACAGTAAGTCATTTCAACAATTCAACATCTTGTCAAATTGTGATATATTACAATACACATGTGGAGACACACACACACACACACACACACACACACACACGCGGAGACACACACACACACACACACACACACACACACACACACACACACACACAGACATGTGAATGTATGTGTCACAGTTGTTGACCTGGATGCCATGCCTAAATTCTTAAAGTAATCTCACTTGTCCTAGCATGGAGGGAGAATTCCTTTTTTAAACTGGTGAAAACTGCAGAAATCTGCAACAGAAAAGGCATTAGGCATACTTGTGTATGACACACAGAAAGCTAAAACACAAGCGCAGCAGGGAATCAGGATGGCTAAGGGAATGTTGACGCTTATTTCAAGGGGTTGGAGTGTAAGTGGAAGACAGTCTTACTGCACCTGTACAAGGAGCTGGTGAGAGCACATCTGAGGCACTGTGAGCTGCTTTGGTCCCCTTACCTAAGGAAAGATATGATTTCATTAGAGGCGTTCAGAGAAAGTTCACTTTGATGATCCCGGATATGCAGGGATTGTCTTACGAGCAAATGTTAAACAAGTTGGGATTCTTTTCACTGGAATTTAGAAAAATGAGATGTGATCTTGTTGAAACCTACAGGATTCTTAAAAAAGCTTGCCAAACTAAATATTTTCCCTCTTGGGAGAGTCTAGAATTAGGCGGCATCGTCTCTTAATAAAGGGGTGCCAATTTATAGAGTCATACTTCATAGAAACAAACTCTTTGGTCCAACTCATCCATGCTGACCAAGTTTCTCAAACTAAATGAGTGCCAGTTGCCTGCACTTGGCCATACACCTCACTGAATGGGCCGAGGCCCGAAACGTCAGCTTTTGTGCTCCTGACATGCTTCTTGGCCTGCTGTGTTCATCCAGCTTCACACTTTGTTAACTTGAATTCTTACTCATGTGCCTTTCCCAATGTCTTTTAAATGTTGTACCTGTGCCTGCATCTACGGCTGCCTCTGGCAATTCATGACTGCAGTCATAGGTAGACAGGTTGATGAAGAAGACGCTTGGTACGCTTGCTTTCACTGGTCAGTGCATTGAGTATAGGAGTTGGGAAACCATGTTGTAGGTGTACAGGACGTTGGTGAGGCCACTTTTAAAACACTGCCTACAATTCTGGTTGCCTTCCGACAGCAAGGAAGCAGTGAAACTTGAAAGGGTGCAGAAAAGATTTACAAGGATACTGCTGAGACTGGAGGTGTGTGTTATAGGGATTACGCGGAATAGCCAGGGATTTTTTCCCTGGCGCATCAGAGCCTGAGGGGTGACCTTATTGAGGTTTATAAATCATGAGGGACAGGGATAGGGTAAAGAGCCAAGGTCTATTCTTAGGGTGGACGAGTCCAAAATTGGAGGGTATAGGTTTAGGATGAGAGGGAAAAGATTTAAAAAGGACCCGAATGGTAACTTTTACATGTGGAACGTGGTGCAGAGATGGAGCAAGTTGCCAGAGGAAGTGGAGGCAGGTACAATTACAGCATTTAAAAGGCATCTGGATGGGTACATGAATAGGAAAGGTTGAGAGTTATGAGCCAAATGTTGGGAAATGGGTCTGGATTAGATTGGTGATAATGGGAACTGCAGATGCTGGAGAATCCAAGATAATAAAATGTGAGGCTGGATGAACACAGCAGGCCCAGCAGCATCTCAGGAGCACAAAAGCTGACGTTTCGGGCCTAGGCCCGAAACGCCAGCTTTTGTGCTCCTGAGATGCTGCTGGGCCTGCTGTGTTCATCCAGCCTCACATTTTATTATCTTGGATTAGATTGGGATGTCTGGTCAACATCAACAAGTTGGACCAAAGGGTCTGTTCCATGCTGTATGACGAAGTGCGTCTTAGATGGTCTGAAATGGTACCTCAGTACTCTACTGATTTTTTCTCTCTCGGACCTAAGGTTTAATAAAAACCTATCTCCTTCTGTGCAATGTATTCAAATGTTCAGCAAAAAAAAGTAATTGCAGCGTGGTCTGGAGTTCACATATAACCACAAAGAACACAACATCATTTGCAATTTTACTGATAGTAGGAACTGCAGATGCTGGAGAATCTGAGATAACAAGGTGTAGAGCTGGATGAACACAGCAGGCCAAGCAGCATCAGAGGAGCAGGAAAGTCAGCCCTCGCCTCCCTAACCAGTCCTTCTTCCCACCTATCCCCTCCTCCCACCTCAAGCCCATCCCTATCTCCTACCCACTAGCCTCATCCCGCCCCCTTGACCTGCCTGTCTTCCCTGGACTGACCCTATCCACTCCCTAACTCCCCACCTACACTCACCTTTTCTGGCTCCATCCCCGCCTCTTTGATCTGTCTGTCTCCTCTCCATCTATTTTCTCCTCTATCCATCTTCTATCGTCTCCCCCTCTCTCCCTATTTATTTCAGAATCCCCTTCCCCTCCCCCATTTCTGAAGAAGTGCCTAGACCCGAAATGTCAGCTTTCCTGCTCCTCTGATGCTACTTGGCCTGCTGTGTTCATCCAGCTCTACACCTTGTTATCTTGCAATTTGACTCATGGTTTTGCAATTTTACTCACAGGCAGCACAGTTGCTCAGTGGTTAGCACTGCAGCCTCATAGTGCTAGGAACCCAGGTTCAATTGCACTCCCAGGCAACTGTCTGTGTGGAGTTTGCACATCCTTCCTCTGGGTGTTCCAGTTTCCCCCCATAGTCCAAAGATGTTCAGGCTAGGTGGATTGGCCATGCTAAACTGCCTGTACTGTTCAGGGATGTGTAGATTAGGTGGATTATAGGGAGATGGGTCTTGTTGGGATGTCTGAGGGTCGGTGTGGACTTGTTGGGCCAAAGGGCATGTTTCCACACTGTAGGGATTCTATGAAGTATTCCACACACAAACCACCCTCTGTGTGAAACGCTGCCCCCAGGTCCTTTTAAATCTTTCTCCTCTCACTTTAAAAATATGCCCCCTAGTTTTGAACTCCCCTATCCTATGGAAAAAAACCTTTGTTGTTCACTTTATCTATGCCCCTCATGATTGTATAAACCTGTATCAAAGATCACTCCTCAACCTCCCAAGCTTCAGTGAAATAAGTCCTAGCCTATCCAGCCTCTCCTTTTTACTCAAACCCTCCAGTCCCAGCAACAACAAGACTTTTTTTTTCCGAACCATCTCCAATTTAATAATATCCTTTCTATAGCAGGGTGACCAGAAATGTTCACACTACTCCAAAAGTGGCCTCACCAATGTTCTATACAACCTCAATAATGATGTCCCAACTCCTGCACTCAGTTGTCTGAGCAATGAAAACAAGTGTGCTAAACACCTTCTTAACCACCCTTTCTCACTGTGATGCAACTTGCAAAGAACTATGTACCTGAACCCCTAGGTCTTCCTGTTCAACAACACTACTCAGGACTCTAACTGTTAACTGTAAAAGGCGTGCCCTTGTTTGTTTTAACAAAACGCAGCATCTCACATTAATTCAAATTAAATTCCATCTGCCTACTCATCAGCCCATTGGCCCCTGATCAAGTTCCCTTTGTAATCTTAGATAACTTTCCTTGCTGTTGACTGTTCTACCAATTTTAGTGTCAGTACAAACTTACTAGCCAGGCCTCCTAAATTCTCATCCAAACTGTTTCCGTAAATGACAAACAGAAGTGGATGCAACACTGATCCCTGCGGACTGCTACTGGTGAAAGGCCTCCAGTCTGAAAAGCAACCCACCAACATCGCTCTCTGTCTCCTACTATCAAGCTATTTTTGTATTCAGTTGGCAAGCTCACCCTGAATCCCATGTGATTTAACTTTGCTAATTAGCCTTCCATGTGGAACCTTGTCACAGGCTTTAGTAAAGTCCATGTAGACAACATCTGCTACCCTGTCTATGTCAATCCTTTTGGTTACATCCCCAAAAACTGTATCATGTTTGTGAGACATGATTTTCCAAGCACAGAGCCATACTGTGTATCCCTAATCATTCCTTTCCTCTCCAAATTCACGTAAATGCTATCTCTCAGAATCCCCGCTAACAAATTACCCACTACTGATACCAAACTCCCAGGTCTATAGTATAAGACCGAGATAAGGAATTTCTTCTTTCAGAGTGTTGACGGCCTTTGGAACTCCTTGCTTCAGAGGAGGTTGCGCAGAAAGACGTTATGTATATTTAGGATGAGATAGGTAAATTTTTGATCAGTAGGGGGATCAAGGGTTAAGGGTGAGGGGAATGGATGAATCAATCCAACTCCCCCCCACCCCGATCCTAAATTTCATAAAGTGTTTTTATTGTAATCTCCTCTTGCACAGAGCCAAAGCCGAACATCCGAAGAGAAGCCGAAAGAGAATGGATTAGCATCACTTCCTGTGAATGAGGTTGCCAGCACCGATGTTGATTTGCTGGTGCCCACTCATGATGAGAAGGGATGTCCCATCCCGGAATGGAAACGGCAAGTGATGGTACGAAAACTACAGGCACGACTGAAGGATGAAGAAGAGCAACGGAGAAATGTAAGGGGAAGGCTTGACTGAAGAGCATGCTGTGGGTGTGTGTGTGAATGTGTGACTGCCATATCAATCTGAATGAACAACCCCGTGAAAAAGACTGAACCTCAGTGAATTTGTTCTTCTTTATTCATTCACAGGATGAGGGAGTCGCTGGCTAGGCAGCATTTATTGCCCATCTTTAATTGCCCAGAGACCAGTTAAAAGTCAACCACATTGCTGTAGGTCTGGAGTCACATGTAGGCCAGACCAGGTGAGGGTGGCAGATTTCCTTCCCTAAAGGACATTAGTGAACCAGATGGTTCTTTCTAACAATTGACAATGGATTCTCGGTCATCATTAGATTCTTAATTCCAGATATTTATTGAATTCCAATTCCACCATCTGCCGTGGCGGGATTGGAACCCGGGTGCCCAGAACATTATCTTGGTCTCTGGATTAGCAAACCTAATCCAAGTAAATTGTTTTTCTGTGGTGTACAGCTCAAACCACAAGAACAAAGATTTTCCCTGAGGAACCCTATCATCTAAAAGCTGATCAAATAGTGGAATAAGTTACAAGGGAAGGAAAAACAAACAGTCAGTGTAAATAGCCATTAGTAATGGTTAGATGGATTAAGGGTGAGGGAATTGAAAGAGCGGCTCAGAGTAGTTGGTCTTTGTACATGGCTATGGCTTGTTGGTGGGCACTTCTTTATATTGAACATCTGCTGTCCTATTTGTATTTTACATTATATTTATTGCCATACTTAAGGTCAGTTCTCAGACACTGCACCCTCACCTTTATGAGCAGAATAACCAAGTACAGTGTGGGTGTGATGAAGGGTCTAGGCCCGAAACGTCAGCTTTTGTGCTCCTGAGATGCTGCTTGGCCTGCTGTGTTCATCCAGCCTCACATTTTGTTATCACAGTGTGGGTGTTGTTCAGGGTATTATGCCTGTGCCAGTACTTGTGCCACACTATAGCTATATTACATAAGGTGCCTACTCACATTTACCCTGCAAGTTTCTGTTGTTGGTATGATGATGATTTTCTTTGATATTTCACCTTCTTTTTGTCTCTCTCTTTCTTTTCCTGTTTCTCCCCAGCACTTTATGAGTCCTACCCTGCCCTTTACTTTTCCTCTTTCCTGAGATCAAAGGGAGGGCACCTGCATTCCAAAGGAATGGAGGAATTGCTACTACGAACAAGCACACTGGAAAATTGATGCTGCCCTCATGACTTTCAGTTGATCCCCTAAAACAGCAATGTGCCATTGATCAATGGCCATCTTAGGGCAGAGGTTCTGTATAAAGCACAGCTGACTTGATATCAAGAGTAGATTGGGATTAAGGAGAGAGTAGTTGGTGGGTCCCTGATGAGGTGATTGGGAATGGAAAGAGGAAGCATGGAAAATACAATGGTTGACTAAATAGCCCCAGTGGAAAGTATTTGTGGAGGCAGTCATGCAGTGAACAGAGGCACGGTAAGGGCCTCGAGTTGGTAGGATAGCAGGGGAGTGAGAAGACAAAGGCTTGAAAGTATGGGTGAGGTGACATAAGTAATGGTTGACAATGAGATGGAATCTGCTAAAGACCACTGTTTCCCTGGAAAATACTACCTGCAATTGTTATTCTCGTTTTATATTTATTCTTTCCTGAGATATGGGCACCACTGGCAAGGCCAGCATTCATTATGCTGCCCACAACTTCTCTTGGACTCTGAGGCTTACCACACTGCTTCAAAGGGCAGCTCAAGAGATAAAACCACATCTTGGAGTCAAACATAGGCAGAGACGATATATAATGATGGCAGATTTCTGTTCCTAAGCAGCATCAGGGTTTTACAACTTTCAATGGCAATTTCTTGACCAATGTTATAGAGACTAGCTGTCAATCGAATTGAATTGGTGGGATTTGATCCTGTCTCCCAGTATATTTGTGTGGGCCCCCACCCAGTATAACTTGCTCTGTGGTATTACCATTCAAATACCATCTGCCTTCCTAGCAGCTCCATTCTGTACTTTGACAACCAGAATACCCCTCACTGAAAGGAAAGAGGAAAAGGTAAAGGACAGGGTAGGACCATAAAAATGCTGAGGACGAAAGAAAGAGAGACACCAAACAACAAAAAAATGAAGTATTAGAGAAAATCATTATCATAAAAACAACAGAAACTGGTCAAAACAGAAATTCTCAAACTTACCAGCTACTGATAACTAAATTCACTTGAAAGTCGCAGCCTGTAATAACTTGTGTCAATTAAGCAAAACCTCAGATTTGATGTATATTTTCTGATTATTTTCCTGCACATACTCATGTAATTTTCAGAGCCAGTGATGACCAATGAATGCCTAATAATTTTTTATTAGCGTGTCGGCAATATTTGAGAATGCATGGTTTCTTTAAACTTTTGGGCTTGATATTGCTCTCATACTGGCTTCAAGGAGCTTTCATGGGCATGGCCTGTATGAGAATTTCAAGTTGGCATGCTTCACACAGCTTAGAGGGACCATTAGTGATGGTGACAGCACTTTAGGTCATGGAGACTTAAAAATCACAAATAAAAGTTAAAGCTAATTGTCTTTTCTGTAGAATGGAGGATTTCAAGACTAGCGGGCACATTTTTAAGGTGAGAGGAGAAGATTTAAAAAAAAGATGAGGCAAAGTTTTTTTACACAGAGTCGTTAAAGTGTGGAATGAACTTCCTGAGGAAGTGGTGGATGTGCGTACAATTACAATGTTTAAAAGACATTTGGTTAAGTGCATGAATAGGAAAGGTTCCAAGGAATATTGGCCAGGAGCAGGCAGGTGGGACTAGTTTAGTTTGGGATTATGTTCAGCATGGACTGGTTGGACCGAAGGGTCTGTTTCAATGCTGTATGGCTCTGTGACTCTCTAAAGGGCCTAAAACGCAGAAACTAAAAAACCAAAACGCTAAAAAATTCCAAAGGTATTAGATGGAATGTTCAAACTTTCTTCAGTACTCACAGCTGGAATTATACATTGATACCTAGTAAAGAGAAGGTCAACTACTGGTATTCCAGAAACTGGAATCCATTGATTAACACATTAACAGAAGAAGAACTCAATGAATTGGATGCATTTTGTGGGCTGTCTGTGACTTACTGGTGTTGACCCATTGTTAGACCAGTGATTGCATTGCTATCACCTGCAAGATTTGATTGATCAATTAATAGATCTCTTATAGATTTATCAGCTCATTATTTGGACAGTTATATTTCTACTGGCTGAGGACATCCATGTGTAACAACACGAGCAGATGCTACAGTCTGCTGGGTGAGAAACCCAGGGGATCAGATGCAGTGAACATTTTACCCTAATAACAATAAAAAAATGAGAAAGCAATATTTGGTTTTGCAATATTTAATTCACAACGTGTCTGCTTAGTTTTGTGTATTGCACCGCAGGAATGAACTATTCATCCTGGCACAGTGCTGCTTGTTGAAATTACTTGGCAAGTTATGTTAAACCTGTCTCAAACCTCGTTTAGAGTTTATTTACAGTACCATGTGCTGTTCTGGTTGTCATAAAAAAGATCAGGAGGATCTGGTAATGATTCACAGGGATGATAACAGGAATATGTAGTTATACATTATCAGGAAAGCATTCACAGGCTGGGTCTCTTTTCTTCTCAATTAAGAAACCCAATAGAGGCTTCAAAGATTATGAAACGTTTTGATGTAGCGAGTAAAAAGAGAATGTTTCCTCTTGTGGGAATGGAGATTACAGAACATTCAGATCCGCTTTGATTTTATCAAATGGATCAGCACGCTTGAGGGGCCAGATGATTTACTCCTGCTTCTCGTTATTGCATTCTCGTGGAAAGATCATAACTCATGATTGTTAATGTAAGATAGGCAGCAAGGAATCAATAGGGAATTTGTAAGAATGTCCTTTCCTCAAAGAGCAGGAAGAATGTGGAACTCATTCCCGCAAGGAGTGGTTGACGTGAATAGTGTAGACTCAATTAAAAGGAAGCAAGTCAAGCATTTGAGGGGGAAGAGAGTAGGGGGTGACAAAGATAGATTTAGATGAGCCCCAAAGATGTCAGGAGACTTGAGTGGAGCACAAACTCAAACAAGGACTTATTGGGCTGAATAGACTGTTTCTGGGCAGCCTACAGTTCCACTGCCTATCTTTTTTCCTGTGCTCATGTCTGAGGGTTGAGCCATATACTTCCCTTGAATTGGTCCACACTGATGGGCAAAGGACGGAAGGACTTACAGGCTCAAAGGCAACCTATCTGGCCAGCACATCATCAAATCTTCCATGGCCGACAAGTCCTGGCACAGGTCTCATTCCAAAGCTTCAGGCTCAGAGATAGGGACACTATCACTGTGCCACAACACCCTTGGTATCTTATGTAGCAATTCCAGGGCTTGAAGATTTAAAGTAGGAGGACAGGTTGCACTTACTTTGTACTCCCTTTTGCTTTTGAAGGGCTGGGAGTAATTTTGTCAAGGCCCTTAAATGACAGCATGATTCAGCAGGGTATTTATATAAATAATTTCCTCTACAAGAGAATAAAGAACAAACAGGCATAATCTGGAAGTTAGAGCTGGGCCGTTTAGAAGTGAAATTGGGAACACTTTTCCCTGAAAGGTAAGTAATGAACTGGAACTTGCTTCGTTCAGATCTGTGAATACTGTGATAATTGAGAGACTGGTAGTTATATTGTTAAGTATGGTTATCAAGAGACATGAAGCAAAAGGCGAGTAAATGCAATTGAAATGTGGGTCAGATGAAATTTAAACAGATGAACAAGACCAAGGTAAAGAATGGCCTGATTCTGCTCCTTTTTTCCACTGATATGCAGTATCAGTGTCCATCACTGTGGGTTGTTCAGGATTGGGATGTGTGGCAAAGTGTCCTATATACCTGTTGTTTCAGTTTGTGTTGTAGTACTGTCTGTAATGTAAACTTTCAGTGTATCAATATGCAATTCTGTGTGTTTTGTACGCCTATATTACGAATTGCTATGCATTTACCTACCTGCACACCTCATATAACCATGTAATTACAAAATTGCAGTCTTCCTGTGTGTTGCAAACATGCAGTCTTGGGGTGTGTTGCATTGTGTTTCTATGCATTTTGCATACCAGCTGTTCAGCTTGAATTTCTTTACATTGTGCATTTATATGGTTTGCCAACCTGACGTTTCAGTGGATATTTGCCTATCATGCAGATATGCAGTTTCTGCATGCATACAAAACACACAAAAATACATCCAGTTACGTTGTGCGTTACGCAGACCTGCAGCTTGAGTGTGTTTCTGTGTTTTACTGACATGGAATTTCAGTGTGAATTGGGATTGCTTTGTGGTGCATTTTTTAACTCATGCTTGGTATTTGTGCATCACTTTTAAGGATAAGGCTAATCTTGCAAAACAAAACGTTGGATTCCACATGATTCAATAACAAAATATATATTCATTGCACTTTCGAGGGATGATATTGGGTGGGGAGATGTCAGTTCTGGCAAGGAGAATAGTTCCACTCCTGCTTTCACTTCCAGTGTCAAAAACTTGCAAGCTACGCATGCACAGATCAGAGTAAAAGGTCACTTCAGTGCTGTCCATTTGACCTTTTGCAGAGAAAATTTTACTATATGTAACCTCTCAAAATAACAGAATTAGATTGACCCGAGGGTTAGATAGAAAAGTTAAAGTAAGTTACAGTAACTGCGTCCTGGTCTGTCAGATTAGGTTGACCTGGCAGTTAGACTGGGTCAGAGACTATGGGGTATCTTTTAGGTTAGGATAAATCTTGGCTAAGAATAGCTTGCTGTTATAGAGTAACCTTGAGGATGAATTGAGTGACTCTGAGACAGTAGTGTAACTCAAACTGTTAGTGACTCAGGAGATGCAAGAGTGAATCGGAAAATTAATCATCAATGAGAATGCCTTTTGGTCAGAGTGACATGGAAGGGATAGGCTAGTTTGCCCCTTATGTTGGAGTGATGAATGGGTTGAGGGCTCTGAGAGTTTTCAATTTTGGGAGAAAAAATTAACACGAACCAAAAATGCGAAGTGAACAAATATTTTCTTGGGTATGATAAGAATAAACAGTGGAAAGTCACAATCTGAAGCTGGAAATTGAGAAATATGACACATGACCTTTAAATGTTTAAAAACAATCCATATTAAAATTGAAATGCCCAAGCTTAATGCGGGATATCAAGTGACTTCTTCTGTAAACTCTCACCCTATTTAAGTGTATTCAGTCACATTTGGTTTGGAAGATTATCTTATCCTTAATCATGGCTGGTGATGTTGTCTGAGGCTCCATTCAAGTCTTCTTTACTCCATCAAGCACATGGGAAATGGTTATCTACAGACGGAGATATGGAGATACTCCCAGGAACACAAAGCCATACTGGGCCCATTTGGAGAGCTTCTGACAGAGGAAGACCTTATCTACCTGGAGAAGCAGATCGCGACAGTCCAAGTCATGCAGAAGTGTCAGGGGTATGAGGGGGAGCTGAATCAGTTGGCAGTACAGCTACGAACCATTCTCCCTGCTCCCATAGTCAATCTAACAGTCAGCATTCAGCCTTTGTGTCAGGATTCAGGCATGGATAAGCACTTGCCTTTGCCTGTATGGTGCAGCAGGATATCTGGCATTGTGAGGACTGTGTCACTGCTTCTGTCAAATCTGAATGAGAAAGACTGCGCTGAGCAACACGACAGCAAGCAAATCACTAGAATGCCAAATGTGGAATTAGCAGCTGTCTTCTCACCAAAGCCTGACCACATGTCTTCAAGAGACAAAGTGGAGAAAGAGATCCAGCAGTTCGGTGTCTCCGTACGCACACTCAAAGCAAACTTTGAAAAGCAGTGTGTGATGAAAGAAAAAGCATTGGCACACTCTGACACTCAAGAAAATCAGAGAGGTATGGCGATGGAGGATGAGAGCAATGGGGCGTCTTACTCAAAGTCTTCTGAATGTGGAGATGTGACTCAAAGTACAGAGAATACTCATGATGATACCCTCCATGATGAAGATGGATCCCTGCACGAGGTTATCAACAGGTCTCAGCAGAGTGAATCATGTAAAGAACAGTTGCCTGATCCTGAGCAGTCAGACAGGATGGAGGACAGAAGTGACTCAAGAGTTGCTTCACAGGCTGGTACAGCTGAAGACGGCGCTGCACATTCACTTGTGACAGAATCGACTAGTTTGAGAAAAGAAAGAATAGTTGTGTTATTCCTGGGCCACTGGAAAAAGTCAACTTACGCCATGTCTTTGGGAATGAAAGCCAGAAACTTGCGTAAAGCTGCCATTGTTGAAGACAGGAGTGAGGCGCCCGATGGGGGCGAGATGGCTGAAGTGGGGGAGAGTAGTCAAACACCAGAGTTGGAAACGCAGCTGGAACCTCAATCTAAGCAATCCACACAAAATGGGAAATTTAGGCATCTGTTCCTACAGCAAAGGACTATCACCAAACTCATTAGTAATTGGAGAAATATCATTTCCCATGTTCCATCCAGACAGATCAGGCGACTGAACCGGCAGAGGATCACCTACTCCCCTGAGCAATTTCTCCCTCGTGTCAATGGTGTTCCCGTTGATCACAATAGTCTGACCCTTGACCTTTTCATGCTGGGATACTTTCACATCCTCGAACTTGACTTGCCCCCTGATGAAAGGAAGATGAGACATCTTCTATGCTTTGAGGTGTTTGACCACTTGGGGACGTTCAGCTGGGACTTGGTCCGTGCGTTCCATAAGACCGTCATCGAGGAGATTGACGCTGGCAAAAGGGAATGGAAGGATGGGTTTGACGACATCAAGCAGAGGTTCTTCAGCAACCCTGAAAACATGGCGGCTGCCATGAGCTCGTCCACCCAGCCTGAGACAGCTATGAGAACAGTGCCTAAAGTTGTCGTGCAAAGTGCCACACCTGAAGAGGATGAAATGCCCATAGGGCAAGGCTACTCCTCTGACCTGGGACATTTCAGCAATGATGAGATTTGCAAGTACATCGACAGAAGCTTTGCTTTCTGGAAGGACAAGGAAGCTGAAATTTTTGATTTTGAGAAGTAGCCCATCTGATGGTCTGGTTAGAATTTCTACAGCTGTTGGGGGAATAGTTGGGTTAGTTCTCTGGCCCAAATGGATTTAAGTTTCGTAAAATTGGGCCTTTGTGACCTAGAATAAAGGGAACACTTTTTTTTTGGTGCTAGTATAGTCTTTTACTGACTGCATTATGTTGAGTCCTGACTAGTGCCCGATTAACTATAGTTGAATGTTAACAAACCACTTAACCAGCAGAACCCTGTAACCCACATTTCATTATGAACAGAAGCCAATTCTCCCCTCTCCATAATGATGTTACCATTACAATAACCTCAAACCTTACTTGCACTCAGTCCATGTATATAGATAAAATAATTGTGCAATTTCTGGGGATAGACATCCAACAGGAGCAGTTTATTTTTGTAAAAACAGACCAAGTAAAACTAAACACCAACAGAATAGCGTGTATTACCATAATGATTCTTCTTTACAAATATTAGAATTCCAACAGATTCAGTGCACTAAATAAAGTGATCTTATCATACAGCACTACCAAATCAATCAAGCTCATAGATAGCAATATAACCTGCCTCTCTTGACTGCAAGTTGGGTACAGTAAGGTGCTACAATGCAGTGTTAATCTATCCAATCATGCAAATCAAGAAATCACATAGTTAGTTATAGCTTCACTCTTTAATATATACATAATACAATATAAATGTATTGATCCCTCGGTGTATCGAGTTAATAGATCACTTTGGGTTAATACTGTTCAAGGCCTATAGTAATACTGCTATAGACTAAGCGCAACACCAGACATGTATCTCAGATTCCAGCTGTGCAAAGAATTCTTAATGTGACACACTAAAGAGGCATGCATCTATACCATATCTTACAACATCAATTAGAATACTTTAAAGTGTATTATAACCAAGAATTTTTTTTTTGCAGAGCAGCAAGTGTTATTTAGGCAAACGTTGCAGAGGATTTGCACATAGCAAGATACTGTAAAAATAAATGGAATGAATGTCTAGTTAATCCATTTGGTTTCCTCAAATAATTTGACACCAATGTTGTTTAGGACAGCAGATAAAATTCTTCATTGGCAGCCGGTATCTCTGATTGGTGTGTTGTTGGAAACTTGTAACCATAACAGGGCTTGAAGCATGACCTTCCAACTTGGGTGAGGAGGATGCTAACTGCACCCAAGTAGAGCAAATACTATTTCCTATAAACAATGGCAGGTTAAAAATCATCAGCAAAATGAGCTTCCGTCCATCTGTCATTACTGGTAGAAGTTGAATAACTAACTCTGTGCCAGAAGAAACTAATTTGTGTGAAAATATAAATATAATCATGCCTAAAGTGCTTCGAACATATAAAACTCCCTTCACATTTTAAAAGTCATTCACTTCCACTTGGTATATTTATCAATACTACAATTCATGAGTAAAAGAAAAAGTATCAATTGAGAAAAAAACCCAAAATAAATTTCAACTGATTTGACTAGAAAGTGGATTGAAATTAAAAGTAACTTGTTGATTTGTTTGTCTATGTGGTTCATTATCTTTGTATATATGAACTTGCGTAGACACATTCATGAAGAAGGAAGGATATGAAAGAACTTTCATTTATCTAGCACCTCTCATGACCCAAAAACATTCTAAAGAACATAACAGCCAATGAAGCACTTCCTGAAGGATAGTCACTATTGCAATATAGGAAACAGAGTTATATATGTCAGCTCTCCTAAGAGAGGAATCCCTACATAGCAATGAAATAAATGACCAGATGTTTGTTATAGTAATGTTAATGCAGACCACTCCTAATGGTCCAGGCCACTTACTGATTCAAAATAAAGTAGATGTGCCCTGTTTCATAGCAAATTTCAGGAATATTATCCACTTTATTCAATAATTTAATCCAACAGCATGAGCATTCTAAATACTATTGTCTTTCAGGGTCTTTATGAAGAGGTTGAGTTGGTTCCAGCAAAGGTTCTGCTGAGGCAATGGTGTCAGTTCTTACAAAACCCCTGATCTTCTTGTGATTGTGTGTCACTTTTTGATTGTTGAATAATTAAATAGAAGTAAATGATTCTAAAACGATTCTTATGATTTGAGTGGAAAGTTGTTGCTTGTGGATAGAATTTATCAGCCCTGACAGTGGTTTGAAATTCAGCCTGGGTGCAGCATGTAACCAGCTTTTCCATCCTTTGTGGTTGGGGTCAGTTGACCCTTGGTTAGGACAATTACTTGGTAGCCATCAAAAAATGTATAACAAATCTCGCAATATTGCAATCTGCAGCCCTTTAAATGCTTTCATTGCATCACCAAGCCATGGCTGTTCCAAAAAGTGCTCAAACTCACTCACTGGTTGAAAGAGAGAGAGTGAGAGAGAGGGAGAGGGAGAGGGAAAGGGAGAGTTTGTTTGGTATCAGGCAAACAGAAACTCTACCAGTGTGGAGTTCTGCACGAGGTTGGAACCCTTAAACAACGGCTTTGACCGCAACAGATATCAGATAATCAAGATTAACAAAAAGTGCAATTTGATTTTTGCGATCCGTTTACCCATCGAATGTGACTGCCGTGCTTCCAATGACCAAGATGTTGATGGTAAGAATTTTCCATGTTGTCAGAATTTGATCTAACTTCAAGGTTTCTTGGATTTGTCAAAGAATATGGCCAGAGGGTCAGATTAATTTGTGATTATTTCAGAAACATTAAATACAGTATAAAAATATAAAGCTTCGCAAAACAGGCACGTTTTACCAGCTGTGACAGGATTTAGTTCCACTGTTAACTTTAGATGTGGAGCAGGTTAATCAGTGTGACCCTGGCTGCCTTTTCCTCTCTGTTTTACTGTGGGGCAGCTTTGTCTTCTGGGTTCTGGTATGACATCTTTATGTTCTTGATGGTCATTGTACTCTTTAATTCTGTGACCTGAAGTCAGGTTTTTGCCTGTGCTGTTTTTATCCTGTGTTGACCCTGAAGATTATCACACAATAAATCCATTTCTACCCAATGATTGGCTGTGGACTTGCAAGTTTACTCTGAAATTGATCCAAGTCACACACAACCTGATCAATCTTAAGCTGCCTTCTTGAATCAATAATTTAATTTAAAACCCATATTAATTTCTCAGTAATGCAAGCTTAAAGTTGCTGCAAAAGTACTTCAGTGACTGGAACATGACGAAGCCAATGCTTTGTCAATATAACAAAAGGATGGTTACAGCACAGAGGAAGGCCATTCAGTCTTTTGTGAGTGTGCTAGCTCTCTGAAGGGGCAATACACCTTGTGCTACTTCTCCCAGTAATCCTGCATATTCTATACTATCAGACAATAATTCTGTTGCCCCTTGAACTTCATTGAACCTGCCTGCGCCGCACTCTCAGGCAGAGAATTCTAGACACTGTCAACTTGCTGAGGGACAAAGCTTTCCCCCTTGTTGTCATTACTCCTTTGACTGATATCTTAAGTTGTGTCATAATGGTTTGATTGATTAGATATAAATCATTCCAAATTTAGTTCATTTCCACCAAATCTCTGGGAACTCGAAGGTCTACATTAAAAGATAATAAGTACAATGAGTCCTCATTTTAAGTCTCCACTTTTAATGTTTTTTGAAAACGTTTTAATGGCCTATCACCTCATTTAAAATACCATTGCCCCTTTAACCCTCACTTCCTGGTCACATCTTGCAGTATTGTGCCTCTTACATAATTGCACTTCATTTATTATCATGTCGTATGCATCACTGCATCATCTGCAAAGTCCTTTATTTGACTGTACCCTGCAGTCTAAGGTCATTTGTTTTTCAACAGATCTCTCCTGATGTACTGAAATAAACTTCACTTAAATCATTTTTCAACGTTTCTCTTCTGTATCCATATCAGTCAAGGAACTGCTGTGGTCTTTGTTTTTTAAAAGATACTGTGCTGTACAGTACTCTACACCACTTTAACAATACAGCTACAGTAGTCGAGGAGCTTTTTCTGTACCCATGATGTACTGTAAATTTCTTTAAGGACTTCTCTGCAAGCAAGAAGCCTGTTTTTTTCACTGAACCTTCCCTTGTTTAGTTTTACAAGAACCTAAGTCTGGTCCCAACATTGATTCCTTACAGGAAATCCTACAACTTCACAAGGTTTTTTCATAGAAAATCACAATTTTCAGGAAAACAACCCCAACTTTAAATTAGGATATTCTACATGTTGACTATTAAAACTTTAGAGCTCAAGTTTACATATCTGCCATACAAATGCCTGGAGCCTAACATTCCAGAGATTCCAATGTTAAAACAGATACACTGGGGCCACTGCAGTTACAAAGATGAAATGGTGACATGATTAAATACTAATTATAGTTGAATGTACTTCCATTTAGATGTTAAATCGTTGGATATAATTGAATGTGAAGTATAATTTGCTTTGAATGCTTTTATATATTGGACAGGACATCATGCTCTGTATCTCTAAAAGTATAAAGGATTATCACATTAATATCTCAACAATTGTCTCACAGCTGCCAAACTCCTGACTTCCCTCATTTCCTTTTGTCTTATTCAGTTGCTTCTGTCAGTTTACTTGCTCTGGGTAAGGCTATTTCCCTCAGTTATGTGAAAGGTAACTTTGACTTGTGAGACAATGCAAAGCAGGAGCTATTGAATCTATGAAAATAAAATCACATGACCAAAAAAAGGAGTGCTGGGGATATGGCAGAGAAGCTGAGAAAGACTGGGGAGGAGATAGGTTAGGACTGGGAAAGTGAAAGAGGAAGTGGGAAGAACTGGGAATCGAAGAGAGGAGTCTGGAGTTCCACAGGATATTGGGCAACTGGCAAAGAGGAAATCTGAAAAGATTATCAAGCCTCAGATTCAGCCTCAAGTTTTGGAAATAAAAGGTTTGGAGATTACAAACAAGTTATGGATGGCACAGTCAGCTCAGTGGTTAGCACTGCTGCCTCAGAGTGCCAGGGACCAGGTTCAATTCCATCCTCAGGTGACTATGTGGAGTTTGCGCATTTTCCCCTAAACTGTGTTGGTGTACTCCAGTTCCCTCTCACAGTCCAAAGGTGGATTGGCCATGCTAGACTGCCTGTAGTCATCAGGGATGTGCAGGCTAGGTGGGTTAGTTGTGGGAAATGCAGAGTTACAGTGATAGGGTAGGGGGGTGGGTTAGAGTGGTTTGTTCTTTAGAGGCTCAGTATAGACTTGACGGACCAAATAGCCTACTTCCCACTGTAGGGATTCTATGAAATGTTCTCTTAGCCTAAAGAGATACCTTACTTTTCATTTTGGCTTTGTCTGGGAATCTAGTTTGTGGTTGAACTGAGGGATCAGGCAATTCTGGATTTATTGATGTGTAATGAGGATGACTTGATCCGGGAGCTTAGCGTGAAGGAACCCCTAGGATGACAGTGACCACGATGTGATAAGATTAACCTCACCCTTTGAGAAGGAGATGTTGGAATCAGATGTAATGATATTACAATTGAGTAAAAGTAACTACAAAGACATGAGGGACGTGCTGGCCAGGGTTGATTGGAAGGGGACCCTAGCAGAGAAAATGATGGAGCAGCAATGGCAGGAGTTTCTTGGGGGATAATTTGGGAGACGCAGCAGAAACTCATCCCGAGGAAGAAGCAGCATACTAAGGGGAGGACAAGGCAGTCACGGCTGACAAGAGAAGCCAGGAACAGCATTAAGCAAAAGAAAAAGCATATAATATTGAGAAGATTAGTGGGATGCCAGAGCATTGCAAGGCCTTTACAAATCTGTAGAGAACAACTTAACAAGCAAGAAGATGGTTGGGGGTGGGTTGTGGGGGTGCAGTAGCGGGCAGGGGTAGTGTCGGGGAGAAGATGAAACATAAGGATAAGCTACCGGTAATGTGAAAGAAGATTCCAACATTTTTATTTAGATATATACAAGATAAGAGAGAAGCAAGAGTAGACATTGGACTGCTAGAAATTGAGGTTGGAAAAGAAGCAGTGGTGAACAAAGAATTCGTGGAGGAAGTGAATAGCTACTTTGCGTCTGCAGCATACCAAAACTTCAAGACAGTGAAGGGATAAAGGTGAGTGTAGTGGCCATCACTAAGAAGGTGCTGGGGTAGCTGAAAGATCTTAAGCACTACGAGCCTTTATTCAAGAATCTCTTCAGGTTAACATGCAGGTTCACTTGGCAGTTAGGAAGGCACATGCAATGTTAGCATTGATTTCAAGGGGACGAAAATACAAGAGCAGGAATGTACTGCTGTGGGTGCATAAGGTTCTGGTCAGATTGTATTTAGAATATCACAAGCAGTTTTGAACTCTAATTCAAGGAAGGATGTGTTGACCTTGGAGAGTATCCAGAGGAGATTCACAAAAATAATTCTGGAAATGAAGGGCTTGTCATATGAGGAGCAGTTGAGGACTCTGGATCCATATTTGATGGAATTTTCAAGGATACGGTGGAATACAGAATACTGAGAGGCCTGGATAAAGTGGACATGGAAAAGATGTTTCCGCTAGCAGGAGAGATTAGCAGCTAATGGCACAGCTTCAGAGTGAAGGGATGACCTTTTAGAAGAAATGAGGAGGAATTTCTTCAGCCAGAGGGTGGTTAATCAGTAGAACTCATTCCCAAGAAAGGCTATGGAGGCCAAATCACTGAGTGTCTTTAACACAGAGATAGATAGGTTCTTGTTTAGTAAAGAGATCAAAGGTAATGGGGAGAGGGCTGGAGAATGGGGTTGAGAAACATATTAGCCACAATCAAATGGCAGAGCAGATCAATGGATTAATGGCCTAATTCAGCTCCTATATATTATAGTCTAATGAGATATACATCACACACTGCTCAATGGTGAAACGGTTTCTTCAGCATGGATGAAAATTTAAATCATTGCTTTTATTTCTTCTCCACAGGAAAAAGAAGAAACAGTGCTCTTGACCGGCGTGTCTCCATGGAGACAAGAAATAATGATACAGAAAATGAACAGGGAAAAGTACGTATTGGTAGTAGCGGAGTCAGACACTGTTGTTGGTGGAGCAGCATCAAAGTTCAGTTATCACAGGAAGTATCTGCAGCTTAAAACTGGTTGGAAATGCCTACCTATTCTCAAGGAACGAGTGTGTCACATGTAACGCCAGGGTAATTTACTGGGACCCACTGTTGCAGCGTGCTTCGTCTGCACCCACATTGATCTTCACCTAGAGAAATTCAACATTAGAATAACGTCCACCCAGTGTGGCCTGCATCCTTAAAAAAAGCTATTGCTTCAATGGCTTAAACAGAGGGCTTAATCCTGTAGTCACTTACATACAAATGGATCTAGAGCAATGGTTCTGCCCAGACACTAGATTTTGTTGTTGAGCAATTGTTCTGCCCAGTCACTGTAGATTGCATTGTTTGTATGAATAAACTTGTCAAGCTAGGTCTGGGAGCTTGTGACATAGAGTTATGACCAGTCCTGGTTGGGGTTCCTCCATTAATGACAGTTCCAAATGGGATACCACAAATTGTTAAGGTCCAGGGTGAGGATGGATGAGTTGACTCACCTGCTTTATTCACCTATTCCCTCAGTCAGTTACAACGAGGTTTTTTTTTAAAAAATGGATCTCTTCCCCTGTGGATACCTCCCTCCCAGACCAATGAATCTATGTTTTAAAAGGAGCCAATCTAACCAGGCTTTCCTGACTCAACAAAAGAGTGAGTTTATAAGTTGCTAAACATGAGAAGAAATAATAACAGTATGTAACACACACAGATTAGGGATAAGAAGTGAGTCCAAAAAAAAGTTTAAGAAATAAAGATTGATCCCTGAGTTGTTTGTGGATGGTAGCTAGTAAAACATTGCAGCCATTACTGTGCATTTTATCTACAGTGTTGACATTGGTGATTGAATAGTCCATTTCTAGATTCTTGGTTGAAATGCTTTTGTTATGGCTCATTTCAGCAGTGGCTGGTAGCACTCAAAGAGAGAGAGTGTATTCTTCCTTCCCTTACCTGCATTGTACAGGTTTGCCGGATTTTTCTCAAGCTGTGATCTCGGAGCACACGATCCACACTTTAGGATTTCAGGCCACGAACATACACAGCCTTGTAAACCCATTGTATTTTTTTGTATATCCCTGAATGGGTAGAACACAGGCATTTCTGCAGGAGTTAGAACTCTGTTGTGAGCTGTTGGGTCACCTACCTCTCATTGTCTTTCTGAGTCTTTCCATTTGAAGTTTCCACAAGTGTGATATTCCATGGGTCCACACAGGACTTTAACAGACAGTCACTAAATTTACATCTGCAGTCTCTTTTTGGCTGTAGTAGCTCTCTTTGGAAAGAAGGTACATTGTAATTAAAGTTTGTCATGTACATAATGCCCTAGGATTATGATAATGGTCAAACCGTGGATCTGAGTCTGATCTTTTCCAACCCTGCCATCCCTGCCTGTCTTCAATGGTAGCAAAGCCACTTCCTTTTCTCTCTCTATAGCCTCTTTTTTGCTATGATACCACTGGCCATCACCTCCGCGCCTCACCCAAGTGACTGTTTTACATGTTGTCTGGCTATTCAGCCAAAGGGTACATCAAAACCAGACTCAATCTTACCCTCATCTGGTTTACTCTCATTTCTAATTAGAACAGTGGCAAGTGTTCCACAGCAGGAAAACCGAAAATTTATTGCCTCAACCAAGTCCAGCAACTTTGGCTGAATGTAGAGCATGCTGACATGTTTCAGTTAAATCACAATGAAACCAATGATCGGAGCTGGAACTTCTGGACTATGTAACCACCTACTTTAACATGTGACTATCTACCTCTAACATGTGACTACCCACCTTTAATACGTGGTGTATTTTAACATGTGAGCATCTACCTTAAATGTGTGATGGTCTGTCTTAACATAACCACCTACGTTTAACATGTGAAAGTGTATCTTAGCATGACTGCCTATGTTTAACATGAGATGGTGTATTTTAACATGTGACCACCTACCTTTAACCATAGTCCAAACTGAACAGAAGGTTGAGGCCACAGAGCTGTCTGCAACTTTCCAGATTCAATTCTTTTTTTCCCATTAAACCTGTCCTGCGAGACCATAGCCTTTCACTCACTTTTCCTGAAGGCGTTTTTAGCCAATTCCTCAACATATTTTTAACGTGTTCTCTTGTCTTCATTCTCAACAGGAAGAAGCAAAGGTGAGTGTTGTCGTGAAATTGGAGTCGATTAGAGCCTGTTCTTACAAGTACTTGAGCTCCTCAGGTATATTACTGATAGGTTAATTCAGACGGGGCACCGATTGGGAACTGCTTCATCAAAGGCCAGTCAGTATAACTGTAAAGGTAGTGAATCAGTTATCAACTAGGTCAAGAGTGCAGGATTAAACACAATGGAATATCGTCCATTAGGAGCATTACCTACAAAATATAATGATTAAGATAAAAATTGGACACATAAACAAGCAACCACGTCACTCAGTCTAACCACTTCCTCCTCACATAATCGATCCTCCTCTGCCTCGACTATATACTCCAGCCTCCTTGTCATCCGACTCCAACCTCCTCCTCCTCACATACTCGCCCAAACCTCCCCCCTCCTGGTCCACTCACTCCAACTTCCCTTTCCCTGCACATTCACTCCAACCTCTATCCTTGTGTGTGCACTCCAACCTAACTCAATGTTTTACTGCCATCTGCCCTCCTTACAAGCCATTCCTCTAATTCTTGCTCATCCTGCACAGGCTCATCGGCAATCCGGGATACTCGGTGATATTTCAGTGGGAAATACACCACTACAATAGTTTTGAACTCGATTTGCAGCTGCATATTGCTTCAACAACAACTTAGATTCACCCTCCTTGGAAGATTTCATTATGTTAATCGAAAAGAAGGAGGCATTAAGACAGTGACCCAGGTTCCAGTCACAAGAATTAGATCTTAATGGGAATTGTCAAGAAAAGAGAGGTTTAGAACTGGAAATTTAGAGGCAATAGAGGATCAGGGAAATCAGAGATCCATAAAAGGCCAGAATTAGGAAGACAGGTTTCTTAGAGGGTCTTAGAAGTGAAGGAAGTTATTGACAAGGCCCAAGGGGTAGGGCAAGGCCAGAGAGAGCCTAAGTAAGACTCTTAAATGGTCAATTTATTAAGAATAGGCATAACAGGATAGTTTTCAGCCCAGTCTTCTGTTCATCTGATGTCCTCAGACAGTCATCATAGAAGAACTTCTTAGAATCCCTACAGTGCAGAATGAGGCCATTCGGCAAATCGATACTGCACTGACCCTCCAAAGAGCATACCCCGATCCTGGTTCCGTAACCTCACATTTATCATAGCTGATCTACCTAGCCTGTGCATCCCTCAATACTGTGGAGAATTTAGCGTCCCTCAGTGGTTAGCACTGCTGCCTCACAGTGCCAGGGACCCGGGTTCCACTCCACCTTGGGTCACTGTCTGTGTGGAGTTTGCACATTCTCACTGTGTCTGCGTGGGTTTCCTCCAGGTGCTCCGGTTTCCTCCCACAGTCCGAAGATGTGCAGGTTAGGTGGATTTGACATGCTAAATTGCCTGTATTGTTCAGAGATGTGTAGATTAGGTGGGTTATAGGTGGATGGGTCTGGGTGGGATGGTCTGAGGGTCTGTGTGGACTTGTTGTGCTGAAAGACCTGTTTCCACACTGTAGGGATTGTATGATCTGTGAGACAGTCACCCAAGAGTGGAATCGAACCTGGGCCATGGCACTGTGGGACAGCAGTGCTAACCACTGAGCCACCATGCCACCCTGATGTCCTTAAACAATAATGCGCTCTGGGAATGCTACCCCCTCCAACCCACTGCTGCTTCAGCTGAAACCATCCTACACCAGCTCGCAAACCAGTCTGGGAGCTTCCAGCTCGGAATTAGATTAGATTAGATTCCCTACAGTGTGGAAACAGGCCCTTTGGCCCAACAGGTACACACCGCCCCTTGAAACATCCCACCGAGACGCACCCCCCTATAACCCACACACCCCTGAACACTACGGGCAGTTTAGCACGGCCAATGCACCTAGCCTGCACATCTTTGGACTGTGGGCGGAAACCGGAGCACCCGGAGGAATCCCATGCAGACACGGTGAGAATGTGCCAACTCCACACAGTGACCCAAGGTGGAGTGGAACCCGGGTCCCTGGCGCTGTGAGGCTGCAGTGCTAACCACTGAGACACTGCGCCGCCCCTGGTGGTTCATTGCCCCATCTGGCGGTGCACTTACCCACTGCGCCACTTACCAAATTTAACACCAGTTGACCACCCTACTCTAACAAGATACCCTGGCAGGTGGAGGGAGCAGTTTCACTGTGGGTGAGTTCCGTGATGGGTGGGAAATCCATTTTGTCAGATTACATCAGTAACTGCCAAGTTGAAGAGTCCTCTTTGTTCCACAGGCTAGAGGAAGAGAGAAGGAAGGAGGCAGAGAATCAAGAGAAGATACAACAGGCTGCTATCTTCAAACAGCTTGGATATGATGAAAACCAGCTGCTACCATGGCAAAGGCATGCCATCCTCATCAACGCCAAAAGAAGAAAATTCTAAGAACTGTCGTCTCCTGGGAGAAAAAGAAATACCTTAGAGTTCAATCAATCATTTTGACAGGATGAATTTCGGTTGGGAAGGTGAATCTGCAGGGCCTTTCTGACTTGTGTCACTTCCATCACTAATTCCTTATCAAATGATTGTGAAAAATACAGAGTCCAATCCAACTCATCTGTTTTGCTGTTCGCATATTCCTTGCTGTGCTTGCTTGTGGCATTTTTCTCATTACTACAAAGAGTCGTGAACACAGCCCAGTCCTTCACACAAACCAGCCTTCCATCCGTTGACTCCATGTATACTTCCTGCTGCCTTGGGAAAGGACCAACATAATCAAAGACCCCTCCCACCCTCTTCCATTGGGCAGATATTATAAAAGTTTGCATACACATAGGAATAGCTTCAAGAAAAGCTTCTTCCCTGTTGTTACCAGACTCTTGAATGGACCTCTCAAATGTTAATTCTGATCTCTCTCTCTCGCTCAGCACCTTCTCTGTGGCTGTAACACTGTATTCTGCACTCCGTCCTGCTACCCTGATGCACTTTGTATGGTACGATCTACCTGTAAAGCACGCTAAACACCACTTCTAACTGTACCTCAGTACATGTGACAACAATAAATCAATTATTAGGATAAAAATAGAAAATGCTGGAAATGTTCAGAATTCTGTTGCGGAGGGAGAATTTGCACTAATGCTTCTGGTCAATGGCCACTCAGTGAAGCTTGAAGCAGTTGAGGGATGTAACAGCCGAGTGGATGGATAATGTCTGGGGCAGAAGTGGGATCCCTCAGACTGTCCGATTGCTGGCTGGGGAGGTGGAGATTGAGTTAAACATAAAGGATGCGATTAGGTCTGAGAAACTGCAGCCTGCCATGGTGGAGGGTGTCAAATAGTCCTGGATAGGGGTAAGACAAGATTGGATGAGGGGAGAGTATGTAGTGTTGAGATAGGAAGAAATCAGCTTTGATGAAAGAACAGAGTCAGTGTTTATCAGAGAGTAACTTGGTGTCCCTCACAGTCACAGCCTGGCTTTGACACTGATTTTCTTGTACAGGATCTTCTTTGTACTCAATGCACACCAAGCCTTTCTCACAAACATAGAATCGCTGAAGGAGAGTATTCAGGTATTTATCTCCGTGCCAGGAGGGAGTGTCCATGAACCGAACTCCTTAGTGTTTTTGCACTCCTGAGACCTGTACATTCTTTTCCTCTGAGTTTTTACAACAGCCTTTCCTGGAGGCCCTGTCTGTCTCTATGGTGATGATGGTGTATCCTCCCACAGAGGCTTCCTTGCAGCATTCTCACACCTGTCTTTCCATATACAAGGCAATCACACGCTCACATCCAGATCCTGGCAGAGCCTTTTCCTGACAACCAGCTTCTGTCACACTTGTACATATTGCAAGATTTCAGACAAGAGCAGAGGAAGATTTTCCTATTGTCCTGGGTCAATACTCAACCTTCAATCAACATCAGAAAGCTGATTATCCATCATTTGCTCTCTGTGAGAGCTTGCTGTGTGCAAATTACCTGCTTTGTTTTTGGTATTACAATTCAGATTACGCTTCAACTGTACTTTATTTGTTGTAAAGTGCTTTGAGATATCCCATGGTTGTGGAAGTCACTACAGGAATAGAATTGTTCTTTTATTCACATTCATATTTTCATGGTCCTTCTGTATGCTCACACTAACATATCCTCAGATCAGGACTTCACCATTTTCATCCTCATAAGGTCTTCCTCACTCTGTGCCTTTATTTCCTCCTACATTGGACTTTGTCACATGCATATCATTGCACTGGGCTTTGGTCACACTGCTATTCTCACTTGAGGGTATCTTCCATTGTATTCTCACCCTTAAGCAAGACTTTCCTAAGAAGAAGTTCTCAGCTACGGCTTTAGTCACATTTTTACCTTAATAAAAGGGTTTTCTCTTGCATCCTTCCATACGATCTTCTGTGCAGTCCAATCTTCACACCAGGATTCCCTTAGGAAAAAACCTTCATGCTCACATGCAAATGCTCACAATGATATTGTCATGAAGCCTTTCCTCTACCAGCCCTGTAAACACTCTCATCCTCTCAACCCAGCCCTTTTCCTCACTTGATCCCACAAGCTGAATATACTTAAGCAGGATATTCTTTCTCTCTTCCAACTGTCTCATGTAGCCACCTCCTCTTTGGCTCTGAAGGAAGCCTGAGACCTTTTTGTGTAGAGATGCACTGAACAATCATTATCTCACCCTATGTCAGTGCAGCAAACTAAGGATCTCAGCTGAACATAAATGAATGTTTGCCGATGAAAGTTTAGCATAATTAAAATGATCATATTGCAATACTCTACTATTCATGCAAATAAATTATTTTTGTGAAAGCTGATTATTTCAAAAATGTGTTCCATGATATCTGCCATTACCTTGAGTAATTCCTATGGGGTCTGAACTTCTTCCCATTACCAAAAGCCGTGAAAGAATTCCATCAATTGTCCTTCAGTCTGTCAAGTGATTATTTCGGTTCATCTGGAATAAGATTTTTAATTGTGTTACTATCCCTGTGGGGAAATCAGAACGATGAAATGTGCTGATTGAACCCCTTCAATGATGAAATTACCAACAAAATTCCACTTCCTCTAGCAGCTCGTTCCATATACACACCACCCTCTGAAAAAGTAGCCGCTTAGGTCCCTTTTAAATCTTTCCCCTCTCATCTTAAACCTATGCCTTCTACTGTTGGACTCCCTTACCCTGGGGAAAAGGCCTTAGCTATTCACCTTATTAAATGCACCTCATGATTTTATAACATTCTATGTGGTTTAACTTCTGAACCACAGCCTCCTAAGCTCCAGGGAGAAAAGTCGCAGCCTATCCAGCCTCTCCTATGACTCAAATGCATCACTCTCAGTAACATCCTTGTGAATCGTTTTTTAGTATCCTTTCCAGTTTAATAACATCCTTCCTATAGCGGGACAACCAGAATTGTATGCTATACTCCAAATGTAGTCTTACTAGTGTCTTGTAGAGCTGTAACATGATGTCCCAACTTGTACACTCAATACACTAACCAATGAAGGCAAGCATGCCAAATGCCTTCTTCGCGAACCTGTCTACCTGTGATGCCACTTTGAAGGAACTGTGTACCTGTACTCCAAGACCTCTCTGTTTGAAGAAACTCCTCTGGGTCCTAGCATTAGTCTTCTGAGTTTTACCAGTAACACAAACAAAATGCAACACGATGCATTAATCTGAATTAAACTCTATCTGCTGTTCCTCAGCCCGCTGGCCCAGTTGATCAAGATCCTGTTTTACCCTAAGGTAACTTTCTCCACTGATCACTACACCACCAATTTTGGTGTCGTCCCCAAACTTACTAACCATACCTCCTGTATTCTCATCCAAATTGTTTATATAAATGACAAACAACAGTGGACCCAGTACCAATCCTTGTGACACACTGCCAGCCACAGGCCTCCAGTCTCAACAACAAGCCTCTACCACCAGCCTCTGTCATCTACTGTCAAGCCAATTTTTTAAAATCCAATTAGCGAGTTCTCCCTTTATCCCATGTGATCTAACCTTACTAACCAATCTACCAAGTGGAACCTGTGAAGGCCTTGCTAAAGTCTCTGTCAACAATGCCTACAACTCTATCTTCATTAATCTTCTGTGTCACCTCTTCAAAAAACTCAATCAAATTTTTGAGGCATAATGTCCCATGCACAAAGCCATGCTGACTATCCCTAATTGGTCCTTGACTTTTCAAATGCATGTAGATCTGGTCTGTCAGAATCCACTCCAACAACGTACCGGCCCCTGATGTTAGGTTCACTGGTCTATAGTTCCCCAGCTTTTCTTTAAGGCCTTTCTTAAACAGTGGCACAACATCAGTCACCCTCCAGTCTTCCAGCACCTCATCTGTATGCTTCGTTGATACAAATGTCTCTGCTAGGGACCTGCAATTTTTTCCCTAGCTTCCCACAGTGGCCTGGGGTACACTTGATCAGGTCCCAGGAATTTATGTACCTTTACTTTTCTACATTCTCTTGAGTGAAAAAAAATGCTTACAGTTCTATATTTATTCGCCAAGTGCAAGTATTTGCTAGCATCTAGTGACGCTGCTGGCACCAATGCCATGCTATGAACAGCTGTATATTTGATCGATGGGGTTGGCTATTTACAGCAGAATCTGATAAAGCTTCTCATTTTACTGAAAACGCAGTTGAGAGTGTATGAAACCTGCTGGGAATATGGCAGAAGCTGCACTTGTCATTAGGTTACCGAGAGCCTGGGACGAGCACAATCAAGCCTATAGTAAGAATCGTATGAAATGCTTCTCAGCATCTGGCTAAAATCGGGATGCTAAATGCACACTGATTTACTTGGCTATTGAATCGATCTACTGTACATTCTCAATCTCCTTTTCAAAGGTAATCCCCTGTATCTTGCTGTATCAAAGTTTTGGTATAAATTTAACAAGTAGGAGCTGGCCTCTCAGCCTGTAGCACATTTAAAATTAATACATGCAAGATTAATTTGCTTTTGGCCTGAAATGCTGATTAAATAGGCGCAAAATCATGGTGTGATTAAAAAGTCAATCATAACAAAATATCTTTTAAAAAGTGAGAAAGAGTACTCAAATTCAAATTAAAAAGCAATGCAAAAGTGAAACATTCATTACAGATAAACAATCAATATTAACCTACCTAATCCAAATCTAGACAGGGAGGAGGATTCAAAGGCAAATATAAATCTGCTCAAATCTCATCATTTTCAGAGAAAAGTCCAGGGAACTGGTTCAGAGAGGGGGTAAATGAAAACCTGGTCTTGTAAATTTTTGTACAATTTTGATAGTGAGCATGGGTGAAATACAGTACTATGTCAACTAACTTTTCCTTCACTTTCACAATGCATAACTTACTAGTATGACCCATTGATTTTGGAATGCAGAGACAGATGTTTTCCTTTGCAAGGAAATGTGCAGTCAACATTTAATGACACTAAATAGGCTCCAGCCAGTGTTTGAGACAAAAAGGATTCTCAATAGATCATTTGAACACCTGCTAATTTAACTGGGCCATGATCTGTAAAACACTATATAGCAGAGAATTGACTGAGATTTTAGACATGCTCACTGAGCTGATGGGTTTGTTTACAGATGTTTTATCACCCTGCTCAGTAACATTGTCGGTGCACCCCTGGTGAAGCTTCAGTGTTCTGTCCCGCTTGTTATTCATATGCCTTAGCTTGTTGGGGTGTTTGGTACCACTTCCGGTTCTGTTTCTCAGTGGTTTGTACACAGGGTCTAATTCAATGTGTTTGTTGATGGAGTTCTGGTTAGAATACCAGACCTCCAGGAATTCCCTGGCGTGACTCTGTTTGGCTTGTGCGATTATCGATGTGTTGTCCCAGTAGGGGGTTTCTTCTAGGTTTGTGTGATTAATAATCACAAAGGTGTCATCTACATATCGGATCCCAGCTTTGGTTTTGTATAGTGGGGAGTGCTGTCCCTTCCAACCTTTGCATTACTGCTTCTTCAATCAGTCCTGATATTGGGGACCCCACTGGTGTTCCATTGATTTCTTTGAATGTACGGTTGTTGAAGGTGAAGTGGGTTGTGAGGCACAGATCCATCAGTTTCAGGGTGCTGTCCTTGTTGGTGCTGTTGGTGTGCTGACACATAAACAACATCCTTACTGGGGTAAAATTCATGAAATAACCAACTACCCTTCTTGTACATAATGGTAGAACCCAAAAACAACAGAGACTATCGTTTATAGAAAGACCACACATACGCCTAGATACTCAATTACACTAGTAATCACTGCAATGACCATAAAGAGAACAGCATCAGGACACTATTTAATTGAGCCACAACACATTGCAGCAATCCAAAACTACACAAAGCAGAACAGCAGCACCTATACAGAATCTTGTAAAGGAATGGATACCCAAAAAGCACAACACGCTGTTACCTCCGAGACAGATCACAACAGGAAGATACAACATGACCAGACTCACTAATCACCCTACCTTACATCAAGGATATTTCAGACATGATCACAAGACTACTCAGACTCCTAGGTATCAGGGTAGCCCACCAACTAACAATCACCCTGTGATAGCTACTGACGAATGTCCCTTACGCACAACCAAACAAAATACCATGCAAGGACTTTGAGAAACATTACATAGGTCAAACCAGAAGAAAACTGACAAAACAGATACATAAACTCTAACCAGCCACCAAGAGACACCACCAATTCTCACTTCTCTCACTACACATGGAAAACAAGGGACACAAATTCAACTGGAACAACACATCCATAATCACACAAGCCAAACAGACACACACCAGGGAATTCCTGGAGGCCTGGTATTCTAAATGGAACTCCATCAACCAACACATTAGACCCAAACCAAACTTCTGAGAAACAGAACTGGAAGTGGTATCAAACACCCCAACAAACCGAGGCATATAAATAACAAGTGGGACAGAACACCGACACTTTACTAGAGGCGCACTGACGATGTTACCTAGCAGGGTGACGAAACATTTGCAACCAGCCCACCAGTTTGGCGAGCAAGTCTATAACCTCAATCACAACCCAAGCTACAAATTTCGAAAACTTTAAGTGGAGGACTGATTATTATCGCATCAAGTTCTGGCAATCATTTTGAACAACAAGTTAAATTGTGGGCACACAGAAATCAAATATGTCAGTCAACGTTGGATAATGATTAGATTAGATTAGATTCCCTACAGTGTGGAAACAGGCCCTTCGGCCCAACAAGTCCACACCGCCACTTGAAGCATCCCACCCAGACCCATCCCCTATAACCCACACATCCCTGAACACTACGGGCAATTTAGCATGGCCAACCCACCTAGCCTGCACATCTTTGGACTGTGGGAGGAAACCGGAGCACCCGGAGGAAACGTGCAAACTCCACACAGATAATCGCCCGAGGCTGGAATCAAACGTGGGCCCCTGGCGCTGTGAGGCTGCAGTGCTAACCACTGAGCCACCGTGCCACCCTTGTCAGTTTAATATCAAGATGTCAGAGACGGCTCTTGACAAATCACAGTCCCAAATGTATGTTTGGCCTGCTGTGTTCATCCAGCCTCACATTTTATTATCTTGGAATCTCCAGCATCTGCAGTTCCCATTATCTCTCTCCCAAATGTATGTTTCTTGGTTAGAAAGAGCTTTTAAAAGGCAGGATTCTTTAGAGTGAAAAGAGGCACAGCTTCACAATTAATGCCCCAATATTATTCTTTGCTTCCTGATGGGGCTTCCTCAACTTACTACCAAGCTTCCCAGAGACAGTAGGAACTTCTGATGCTGGAATCTGAGATAACAACACATAGAGCTGGATTAATGCAGCAGGCCAAGCAGTGTCAGAGGAGCAGGAAAGATGACGTTGAGGGAATGAGTACAAGGCTAGTCATGGAATTAGTGAAAAATAGATGCTAAAAATCACACATTTTGCAAGTTCACCATGGGCTGCATCATTTTAGCAAATCTAATCTGAGCATAAACCCATAATATTGTTGCAAATTTAGTGTCAATTTTCAAGTTGATATCCAACAAAATGATTATTTTCCTCATTAAGCCCTGGTTTGTGAAAGAGGTTTCTTCATGAAGTACAACTCATCAAGTTAAAAATGAAATTAAATTACATGGAGATAAAAGCTAATTGTGCACGTTAAAGGTGTTCCTGGAGGAGGTGATGTGGGAGGCAGGAAGGACATTTAATTAACAGGGTGGTGGCATACTCAGTTCTTGTCCCACTGGCAACTGAGGTCCTTAAATGGCCAATGAAAGACAATTTAAGGGATTCATCTGCAGCTGGTTGGATCAACTCACCTTCACGTTGCTACCTGGCCTCCAAAAATCAAATGGAGTGCAGGTTGCTTGTCGATTGGGCAGAAAGGGACGGGGTTGGAAACTCTGGATCGAATGTCTAATCAAGGGCATGCAAATCAGGCAGTGCCACGGACAACAACCTTCACAAAGGACCTTCACCATTGTTTCAAATATAGCAACTGAAATACTTTACAATCCCAAGCCACCGCAATGTGAAGGGGGAAGGACTGGGGAAGAGTCGGTGGGGGGGAGGCAGTGGTTGCATTTCCAGAGTACAGTCACTTTAAATGCTCTATTGACATTTCTGTCAGTCAGTGCACCCTTTCCATAGATACATGACCAGCTAAACAAAATCAAAACATAGTTGATTCAAGATGTGTCACGTGGAGCGAACTGTGGGTTTTTTGGTTATATATTTCACAAAGGGCAAGAAGCTGATTATTTTCTGAATGCATATCCCAGCTTGCCTCAAATTACTGCTGCACTGGAATCATGTACCAGTCCAAACAATGGCTCAAGTTTTATGATCAGCCAGGAAACTCTTGTGTCTGACAAAGGCTGGACAGAAAACAACCCACACCAGATGAATGAGTAAATAGGCACGTACCGAGTTAAGTACATCAGCTTCCTAAAGTCCCTGACTCTAATTCAGACTAGTGGACACTTTTGCAGAATTGCCCATTGGAAGATCAATCTTCCTGAGCAGCTCTCATAGAGTCAGTGCATTGGCATTTCTAGTGGGTTCTGACACACATCTTGGATCACATGTCCAATCTCTGATGAGCCAGAAACCATTTAGAATGATTTAGCCCATTCCAACGGTCACATGGAGAACAGCAAGAAATGCAGTCAATGAAGCTCCAGCTTTTGAGTCTAAAAGTGCAATACTTTTGAACTTTTTTTTAATTTCAAAAATATACATTGTTCATAAAAATTATCTTTGTATATATAAATACTCAAAAAATGCAATTTGGTTCTGTACAGTATCGTGTCAAGGTAACAAACAGACATTGGAGTGTGACTGTATCCAAACCAACCAAAGGCATCACTTACATATACAAGGCTACACTCACATGCATTTGAAGCTCTGGAAGGGACCAATAATTGAACGGACCCCCGTTTACCTTCAGAAGGAAGACTTCAGACAGTGGTCTTTCCCTATTGCACCTTGGCAGCAGCTGCCCCAAACTTTAGTGCATCCCTCAGCAAGTAGTCCTGGATCTTGGAATGTGCCAGTCTGCAGCACTTGGTCAGGGCCAACTCTTAGTCCTGGAAGACTAATAAATTTCAGGCAGAGGGCATCTTTCACTGAGCATATGGTCTTCCAGGCACAGCCAATGTTCGCTTCAGTGTGTGTCCTGGGCAACAGACTGTAGAGCACAGAGCCCTGTGTCATGGAGCTGATTGGGATGAAACTTGATACTCTTTTGAACTCAAGGATCTGATGGACGTACTGCTCACTCTGAGCCACTGGGTGAATTACAGTGGAAAGGTCTTGTCGGTTGTTAAGTTCCGCTGACAACTTAACCTCGTGAAGCAAGATTATCAGATGCTTTCACAGTATTTTTATGTCCAAGCATTAGAAATAAACCAGCTGTTACGGTCAGTTGTCCTATTACGTTAAAGTACGATTATTAAGGGCCAATTTAGAATTGTTTAATATGTTAATCATCGCCTCAGCAAGTGATGTAACGTACACAATTATATTCTCTTTTACCCCACACTGATTTCCCACCATCTACTCTCAGGAAAATGCAGCTTAATGTAAACTCTTGCTGTCTACATTATCTCACATTGGTTTCTTACCATGTCCCATTCTTCCAATTTAAAATTCTCAGCCTTGTGTGTATTTCTTACTCCAATTCCATAAACTCTGCCAGTGTCCCCTCCCCCAACCTGCCATCTTACTGTTTCTCTGACTCTTTTTGAATGCCCCCATACTCACTTCAGCTGATTATACCTTGAGCTTCTGAGGCTGAGAAGTTTTTCTTCAAGAACTGTCCTTTTGACTAAGACTCTGATCACCCTGCCTAATATTTCCTTGTGGGTTGGTATTCCATCTTTCTGATTATATGAAGCAGCAAGCGTTTGCAAATTCCTAACAACCAAAACAGAAATGCAGCAGGTCTGGCAGCATTTTTAAAACATTTATTCATGGATTGACCGTGTCACTGACTCGGCCAGCAAGGAGGTGATAGGCTAGGGGCATGATTGCTGGACTGTTAATCCAGACACCCAGATTAATATACTGGGAATTTAGGTTCAAATCCTAGCATGGCAGATGTTGGAATTTGAATTCAATAAAAAAATCTGGGAATTAAGAGTCTAATGATGATCATGAGTACATTATTGATCACTGGGGAAAAACTCACCTGATTTGCTAATGTCCTCTAGGGAAGGAAGCAGCCATCCTTCCCATGTCAATTTTTATGTGTTTCCTGACACATTATGGTTGACTGTTAACTGCCCTCTGGGCAATTAGGGATGGGAAATTAATGCTGCCTGGCCAGTGATGTCCTCATCCTGTAAATGAATAAAACAAAAAGAATTATTGCCTAGTGGGCAGTAAACAGTCAACCACATTGCTGGGGGCCTGGAGTCACATGTAGGCCAGACCAGGTGAGGGTGGCAGTTTCCTTCCCTAAAGAACATTAGTGAACCAGATGGGTTTCTCCTGACTATCAACAATGGATTCATGGTCATCATCAGACTTTTAATTCTAGATTTTTATTTCTTTTTATACAATTCAAATTCCACCATCCAGGATTTGAACCTACGTCCAAGGAACATTCCTGGCACCCTGCATTAACAGTCCAGCAATAGTACAAGTCATCACCATCTCTTTCTCTGTGGAGAGAAAACAGAGTTAATGTTTCAGGTCCAGAGACCCTTGTGGATGGTCCAAAAATTTCTGCTTGCTGTCTAGAGCTAGTTGGTTTTCCAGGACTGAAATAGCAAGAACTGCAGATGCTGGAGTCAGAGATAACGCCGTGTGGATCTGGAGGAACACAGCAGGCCAAGCAGCATCATAATTCAGAAAGTTTTCTGAAGAAGGATCCCGACCCGAAATGTCAGCTTTCTGTCTCCTCTGATGCTGCCTGGCCTGCTGTGTTCCTCCAGCTCCACACTGTGTTAACTCTGGTCTTCCAGGCATAAATCATTGCCTTCCACTGGTGTAAGGGTGGGTGGTGGGGGGAGGTGGTGAATATGTTCAAACATTAAATTAAAGCTGACTGCCCCCGAAAATTGAGTGGAATGAAGGATGGAAGTTTACAAGTCAGGAGCCTCATCTGGTAAAGTGAAACCGCATTTCTTTCTATTTACTCCAATATATGTTGAAATAAGTGGCTTGCTGGTGTTACATGATATTTGTTTGATTGCAGTGTTGCTTTAAGAACAGGTGGCCGGGTGGGAAGGCAGATAGCCAGCACAACACTATGTCCCTGGACAGGATAAATATAGCTCGACACAGCAGGAACATGACAGTCTGCGTGAAGACTCAATGCCTACACTAGCTTCCCGAGCCTATCTCCGTTCCTCTACAAATCATCCGTGTTACCTTAAATCAGATCTTCACTTGGTGAGGAAATCCAGCTGGATATACTTTTAATATTCGAAGAAAAACTTGGGTAAGTTTCACCTTTTGTATTCAAGGGGATAGGAGACAAACTGGTAAAGGTTCAACAGTCATGCTGCACTGCTTGTGAGCAATCTCAAAGTACTGTAAAACCGAACTGCTCACTAACAGGGCAGAACATTTTGGAGGTTTTGTTAGTCTTAATAATCATAACAGACGCTGAGAGTTAACAGCAACTTAGGCCCAAGTGTTGGACTTGTGCTTTCCTTCCTCCTGCTGTTTATGATCTTGTTCCCATTGATTCAATTTCCCCGATGTTTAATTTGCTTTGAATATCAGTCTGCAGCTTGTTTCAGGGAAGCACTAACTGTTAGGTTGCAATGTGAGGCAGGGCGTACTATGACAGGAGATTTTGTTGCAGGATTTTATTAGGCGGGACACTGTCTTTGACAGGGGAAACCGTCTCACCCTAAGATTGGGTGCTTTCTGCCTGGCAGGGCTCTCTGCAACAGGTTACCCAGTCGCCTTTGTTGATGACACTTAACAAATTATGGAAAGATACTCTGAAATATGATAGTTTTACCGGTCACTGCGGTGCCACCTGCCCTCTTGAACATCATGTAGCTGCCTATTCTTCAGACTTTGATCTCCCACTTTGCCCACTTACAGTTATTTAACTGTACGAAGCATCAGAATTGAGCCTGGCCTCACTCAGTATGCATTATGTAGTGAGTCAGCTGGACACATAATTGAGGAAACCGTTGGATGCTGAATCTGGGGTCTTTGAGTTCAAATATAAAAGAAAAATTGCATTGATGTAGCACCTTTCATAACCACAGTGCTTCGTAGCCAGTGAAGTATTTTTGGAGGGTAGTTACTTTTAAGTTGTAGCTAACAAAGTGTGAAGCTGGATGAACACAGCAGGCCAAGCAGCATCTCAGGAGCACAAAAGCTGACGTTTTGGGCCTAGACCCTTCATCAGAGCAGCAATGCCCAAAAAATCGTTTACAGCAAGCTCTCAGAAAATGTAGATGTGGCAATGCCGACATCATCTGTTCAAACAATAGTGGTCAAATATTCCTTACTCTGGGGAATCAGCTTGCCCTCATTCTATATGATGCCTTACAGCATTTTCCATCCACCTGATATAAACTACAACATTGTCAACAGTGCAGTAATTATTGAATCATAAAGTACAACATGGGGCCAACAGCCCATTGAGGCTGTACTGCCGACAGCTCCACTAGTCCCTCTGTGTAGCACTGGAGTTCCAGGCTGGATTTTGTGGCTAAATCCCTGAGGACTGACTTGAAGCAGAAACTCTGCAAGTCAGACATGAGTTCACCAATAGCATGCAGTGGTGCCTCAGCTGAAACCAGCTCAACTGAGTTTGCACATTCTTGCTGCATGGTTTTCCCCTGGGTGCTCCAGTTTCCACTCATAGCCCAAAGATGTGCAGGTTAGTGGATTAGCCCTGGGAAATGCAGGGTTACAGCGATTGGTAAGGGCTGTGGCTCTAGGTGGGATGCTCTTTGGAGAGCTGGTGTGGACTCGATGGGCTGACTGGCCTGCTTCCACACTGTAGGGATCCTATGATGGAAGCCCCGAGCCTCCAAAAGTGGGGCAAGCCAATACAGCGGATACTGATATGACAGATATCCAAAGATGTGCAGGTTAGGTTGGATTGGCTGTGCTAAATTGCCCCATAGTGCCCAAGGATATGCAGGGTGGGTGCATTAGCCATGGGAAATGAGAAGTTATGGGATCGGATGGAGAGCCGTGTCTGGGTGGGATGCTCTTCAGAGGGTCAATGCGGACTTGATGGACCAAATGGCCTCCTCCCACACTGCAGCAATCCTATGAATATCCTCAGGCTGCCACTGAAATGTGCACCTCTCTTGTCCCAGGGTCAGACCTTACTCGGCAAAACGACGTGACTGGGAGTGAAGCGAGACTCAGCCTGGCCCAGCGGAGCAGGAATGGTGCGCAATGTGGATGACCTGGATTTCTGCCTGGCGTCGCACCCGCAGAGCGTGTTGGAGGGGCTGCGGGCGCTGCGCTCCAACCCCAAGCTCTCGGATGTCACGCTGCTGGTGGGCGGGCGGGAGTTCCCTTGCCACCGCAGCGTGCTGGCGCTCTGCAGCGTCTACTTCCATGCCATGTTCAGTGGGGAGTTTGTCGAGAGCATCTCGGCGAGAGTGGAGCTGAAGGATATTGAGCCCGCTGCCATGGAGAGCCTGATCGAATTCGCCTACACAGGCAAGTTGACCATCAACCAGCAGAATGTGGAGTCCCTGACCCAGACCTCCAACCTGCTGCAGTTCAGCAGTGTCCAGAAAGTTTGCAGCCGGTACCTCCAGCACCAGATTGACTCCACCAACTGCCTGGGCATCTATGAGCTCGGCGAGATGTATGGCTGTCCAGAGGTCACTGCCAAAGCACGGTCCTTCCTCCTAGAAAATTTTGAGGCTGTGTCCCAAAGTGAGGAGTTCCTCTTGCTGGGCAGCGAGAGGCTGCTGGGCTACCTTGGAGCTGAGTTGCTGCAGATCCAGGAGGAGCAGTCCCTGGTGCAGGCTCTCCTCCGCTGGATACGGCATGATGAAGCCCAGAGGAGCAGCCTGCTTCCCGAGCTCTTCGAGCTGGTCCACTTGCCCTTGCTGTCAGTGGAGTATCTGAGAGACCAGCTTTTGCCTGACAAGCTCATTCAGGAGTGTGAGTCCTGCAGGAAACGGATAGAGGGATTTCACAGCAAGGTAAGTACACCAGGGATGGGGTGTTAATCCAGTTATCGATTTAATGCTGGATTCAGCTGGGAAAAACACACAGCTCATTGGGAAATGGTTGAAGTATTGAATAACTGACTATTCCAAAACCTTGGAGGTTGCAATCTCATTTTCTGCCCTTCACAAAGTTGAGCTAATCCAAAATCATTCATGTATTCTCACTCATAACTATGTGCCGTTCATTCCTGTTCTTCAAAAGACTACTTTCTAGTCAACCTGTTCAGAGATATTGTTACACTGCTCTGCAGCAGCTGAGACTTGAACCCAGGTCTCCTGAGTCAGAGGCAGGATACTACCACTGCAGCCACTGTGCTACCTTGGCTCCCTGTGTGGCATCATCTCAATTTTAAAACCCTTATCCTTGATCCTGTATCCCTCTTTGACCTGGTCTGTCCTTGGAGGTTTACAGCCTCTAGGGTCATTCACATATTTAGAATCCTGAGTTGTAAATGCCCATGATTTAAATTGCCCCATTGTTAGTAGCTGTGTCTTCAGCTGTCTAGATCTGAAGGCCCAGGATGCCCTCACCAACCCCTTCCCTCCTCCCCTTGTCCTTTTTGGTGCTGATTAGTCATCTGCCCTTTAATATGCAGTGTGACTTTGTAATCAAAGTTTGTTTACATAATGTTCCCACAAACACCTCGGAATGTCTTCCTGCTTTTGCCACATAAAGGTAGATTCTTGTGGCTTGCTCTGGGTTGACAAACTAAAATTCGGTTGACGGGTTCGGATATTTTTATCAAATTGTAATGGATACCCAATAGTGAGCTACAGGCTGTGTCATCAAACTAAGTCATGTGAATAGTTTATGGATGACTTGCGGATATTTGGGACTAAATTAAAGGATAAAGTCTGGATGGATTATGTATAAAGATTTTGGTACCCGGGGATTACTTCTAGGTTGGAATCTAATCAAGCTTTCTTTACGATAATTCTAAACCACTGGAGTTTTGTTCTGACAGCTTTCAGTGACCCCTAAATATTTGTTCCTGTGATTACATTTTGTTTTGCTTTATCTGGTTTTAGCAGATGAGTAACTTTATTCTGTTTTGGATCCATCGTGTTAAATGAGAGGGAGGAATGAACAGTTTGTGCTATTAACTTACAATGAATGTTATGCAATATGCTGAAATTATATACTTGTGCACTGCACATGACAGGCCAGGCATTTATTTTGAAAAATCATTAGGCTAACCTGCAGGGAATATAAATTCAGCCAGAAGCCAGAACAGGTTTCTAATGACAGAACAGTGTTTCGGTGGAAGCTAGAGTTTCATCCTCAATCCAATTTTGAATAGGCGATTAGTGGGAAAGAGATGAGAGATTGAGTGATGCTACTCACAATGATCAAAACCTCCTCATCTACTTGACCCTTCCCTAGCTCCTGTTGTGACTGCCTACCTGCTAGATGTAAATGACTGGGGAAGATGACGGAGAGGGGTTGGATTGTAGCTTACTGCCACATTTCTGACTTGTCTGTGGCTGGTTTCTTGTCCTTGGGGCTGTCAGGTGCACTAAGGCCACATGGGAAGAGAGACACACATCTCAAGTAGGCAGTGAGGGTGCAGTGAAAGCCTAGTCCTCCTTTGATTGCTTGTCTTCAGGAAGCCTCAGTCTTGGATCGAGCCTCATCCATTAATCCTGGAAAAGCTTTCAGGAGCCCTTTGTGGCCTCTCCAATGTTGCTTTTCATTTCTTCATGTAGTGGAGTCCTATAATGGCCAGGGATCAGGAGCCTGGGTATGGTAACAGCCGAATCAGGGACATGATAGGAGCAGAAGTAGGAAGGGCCAACCCTGATTGTCAGCAGGGTGTCAAGTTGTGACTTTGATAGAAGCCCTTTTATTCACTTCTCTTCATCTAACCCGATCAATATATCTTTCTGTTCCTTTCTTCCTTAGGTGCTTATCAAGTTTCCCCTTGAATGCACCTATTGAATGTATCTCAGTGACTCCCAGTCGTATTGTAATGATTCTCATGTTAAAGAAGTCCCACTGAATTCAATGCTCTTTCATATATTTATTGTCTGTAGTTTAGGTCTTGCCTTCTCTACTCCAGCCTTATCAAATCCTTTCACCATCATGAAGTCTTCTATCAGGTCAGCCCCTCAAAGCCTTTGTTTCTATGAAAATAAATCCCTATTCTATACAATTTTCCCTGAGTGATAGAAGCTGTCCATACTAGTATCATCCTTGTGAATCTTATTTGCATTTTCATGGGTACCTCTATAATCACTTTATTGTTTGGAGACCAGAATTTTCAGAGCAATTCAAATGCTATCTGACCCATATTCTTTACAACTTTAACATGAACTCCCTTTCTCTCCTGAATTCTATTTTTCTAGAAATTAATCACAATGGTTCTTTTGCTCTTTTCCAAGCCTTCTAAATCTGTCTTGTGACTTGTAATAGTCAGTTTCTCTAAACCTCCAGGAACCTTTGTTCATCTGGCACATTTAGACACCACCTTTGAGCTTATTCACCCTATCACTCCCTTACACTAATCTCTATTGAAGTCATATCTCAATTACATGTTTATTAATGTCCTCCTGTGTTTATGACGAGCACATACTTTCTAATATCAATCACTGGACAGCAATGGAGGCAAGAACCCTAGGTGATATTTTATTTCCCAAAGATACCTGCTACAGATTGTTCAGTCATGATTACTCCCCACAACTCCACTACTGTTGGATTTGAAAGGATTTTCTATTTCTAATCTATTGTTGAAGTCAAGGATTTCTCACTGATATTTCTATAAATGCTTTCACATTTCGCACTGATGGCAGTCTGAAGTTCCTTTTGCCTTCTTCTAATTTTAAATAGAAGTTAAGCAGAAAGATAATGTTTTGTTGGGAATCTGTCAATCTTCTAACAAAGTTATGGAGGTTAATCAGCAGAATCCATGAGAGAGTACATGCTAGCTGGCTCTTGGAGAGTTTTGGTCAGTATATTAGGAATTGGCTAGCAACTAAGCTGCTGGAATTCCCTTGTGTAACTCCCAGCTCCTTTACCCCACCTTAGTCAGATTATCTTTAGAGGACCTGAACTGTGTGAAGCCCTCCTGTCCTTTCTCCTGTATTTAAGGTGCTCCTTAAAACCATCCTCTGCAACCACATTTTCTGCAGTCGCTTCTCATATTGCCCCCTCCTTTGGCTCAGTATAACTTTGTGATTTAATATACTACTGTGAAACATCTTGCTTTTTATTAAGTTGTGAGATATAAATGCATATTATTGTTGTTCTGAAGAAGACTAAGAGATCAAGTGTTTGGAAAATAAGATCATCATGGAAGAATTGTGAGGCATATAATTATTTAGGACTGAAATTGAAAGAACATAGCCCTCAAGTTAAAGGAAGAGAAAATTGGTTACACTAAGAGATAGCCTGATGGAATAAATGTTCCAGAATAAGATGATCATTACCAGTTCGAAAAACAAATAATGCATGAGAAATCTCATGGTTGTATCCAAGTAGACAGTGGAACTTTTGGAGGTAGTTGAGGATATAAATGTCCCCAATGAATAAAACAAAATATCACAAGAGTCTAGGGTAGAAAATAAGTCTAAATTACGATTTGGTTGAATAATACAAATCAAGAGTCAGGAATTTCCAGGAAGTGATTCTTGCTTTGTAGTAAAAGTGTAACAGACTTGCACTTTTGTTGAAGCCATGAAGGATAAGTGGGAACAACTTTAAGGAAATAACTCAGGGAATTGTATTTGTGAGCACCAAGGTCCCAGTATTTTTGGAGAACAGGAATGGGAAGAAGAGAGACCGTGTGTTAGAAGAGGGATCCTGGACTGGAGAGGCCTGGCACTAATGACAGTATCTCAATATTGTTTCCAGAACTCCCATCTTCCACTCAGTTGGATTATAAGTGGAAGTGTCAATGTGCAGAAAACTGTGTTTGGAACAGTTTTACTGATGGCAACTAGGAGAAAGTGGGTCTAAGTGGGACAAGCAGGAAGGATTAATGATTATGGATGGAGGGGTGGTGCAGGCACTTAATCCTGACAGTAGATATTCAAGGGGAGTATTCCTGCTTTTCCTGACCATGGAAATAACATACCTGCTGAATTTGACTGTTTGAGATTCTCCTTAGCTGCTCACACACCCTGAAAACTCTGTATTGAAGACGTTGACTTGAAAATACCAGTGAAAAATCCGAATTCAACTGTTCAATATTGTATCACAGCTTTACCTCTCTTGGGCAGAAAGGTAGGACTTCTCAATATCTGCAGAATTAAAATAGAAACAGACACATGCCTGTTGAGGTTAGATCTTGTGAATTTGATTTGATCATCCCATCCCTACGCTTCACATCTATCTTGAATCCTCTGTTTTCCGTCACTGGGGAGTTAAAACCCCGCCCCTACTGTTAGTAAAATCCTTAGGATTCATGTTTGAATTCCATTTATGTACAATTTATCGAGCTGAACTGTGGTAGAGATAGTGGAAAATGAATGGAGAGTTATTCATTTATTTTATCACTGTCAGTGTCTGGGGTAATATGAAGTAGCAGTTGAAATCCTAATGGATTAATAGGTTCTATAAACGGATCAGTAGATTGTAAGTCTTCAGAGACTTTGCTGAAACTTTAATATACTACAATCTTGCATGAAAGTTGACATAACACAAATCAGTCTCAGATGCCAACATATTTATCACCACCAGAGAAGAAGTTATATATTGCTGTCTGAGGCAAATTTCCTCGAATGCCTCAATTTTGAGCTTATAAGAAACAACTTCACATTAATTGGGTAGTCCGCTATGTTGGTTGAACTCCAACCTAACCAGCATTCAGAGGGTGAATGAACAATTGGCACCAAATCACCAATTACATGCAAGTGTTATCAGTGATGTAGTTGGATTTGAAAGTCTCATAGTGTCAACAAATGAATATTCATATTGGGGAATAGCTCTATGAATGGCAGTGATTCTTCGATAGCTCAGTCTAAGGAGGCAGGGAAACAACTATAATGTCTTAGCTAGTGGGAAAAAAATGGTTTGCAGATGTACACTTTCATCAGCAGTCACATAACATTATTTGTGGATACTGGTTTGACACCTTTGAAAGGACCTTCCTACTGTGTGGTTTCAAGGTACTGTTCCTGTAGACTGCCTTGTAGTGGGCCTCAGAGCACACTGCTCACAAAAGATGTATTCAATTCTTATTACAAGGGGATAGCCCAACTGGTGAGTCAGAAGGCTGTGAGTTCGAGTCACATTCCAGGCCTTCAGTACATCAGTAGGCTTATGACTCATTAAAGGTATCGTCTTTTGGATGAGCTGCCAAACTAAGACTCAGATGGATGTAAATAGGGAGGCAAAGGCCTAGTGGTGTTATTGTTAGATCATGACCCAGGTCTCTGGATTAATGTTCTGGGGAACTGGGTTTGAATCCTGGCAAGGCAAATGGTAGAATTTGAATTCAGTAATATTCTAGAGGCAAAAACTTAATGATGACCACAAAACCATTGTTGATAGTAAGGGAAACAAAAGTTTGGCTCACTAATTTTAGGGAGGTAACTGCCATCCTTACCCAGTGTGGCTTTGTGTATGTCTCTAGACCTGCTGCAATGTGGTTGACTGTTTACTGTCCTCTTAGCAATTTGGAATGGGCAATAAATATAAAAAATATCCGTGGCTCTTCTTGAAGAACATGACGGAACTATGCTAGAGTCAGCATTCCTTCCACAGCAAATACAGATTTGCTGGTCATTCGTCACGTTGGCTGTTTTTAACTCCGTTTGTATTCTTGAATGATGATCTGTGCAAGTCCTTCCTAACCTGACTCGTAGAAGATGTGCGGATATTGGAGTGAACGTGGCAACCAAAGTAGAAACAAAATGAACATTTTGTACAAAAAACCCTGTTTCAAAGGTGATTTCACTGACACACTTTAAAATTTAAGAAGTTTCATTTGTTTCATCAATCTTTTGTGGGATGTGAGCCAGTAATTTTTTTTGATATTTTTTCATGAGGTGTAAGTGTTGCCGGCAAGACCAGTACTATTAATCATCCCTAATCCTGAATAATTAAGTGGCTTGCTAGACCTTTACAGAGGGCAGTTCATATTGCTGTGGCCTGGAGTTACATGTAAATTAAACCTTGGTAAGAATGACACATTTCCCTCCCATTAGTGAACCAGGCGGGTTTTTACAACAATCAATGATAGCCTCTTAGTCACTACTACTGAGACTAATTGTATGTTTGTTTTCATTAATTCATTTAAATTCCACTAGCTGCGATGATAGAATTTTGAATTCATATCCCCATGAAGAATGCCAAGACCATTAGTCAGCGCTACTAGCCTACTAGTCCAGTAACATTACCACGACGCTGCCATTTACTTTTGGATATCCCTAAATGCCATTGAGAAAGTAGCGGTGAGTCACCTGTTTGTGAACTGCTGCAGTCCGAGTGGAGTAAGTGCAAGAACATTTTCCAACTCTTGATATCCCAGAACGGACCCTATCTGCTGTGCATCTCCCTGGTGAACCAGCATGAGCGAGATCGTAACACAGTTTTCAAATATACACAGATTTTATGATTAATTAAGTTTTCATGTAATTAACAGTTTGACTTTGTGTGATCAGATATTCTAGGCTTAGGATGCCCCAGTAACTATTCAGCAAACTATTAAGAAACTAATTTCTTTAACTAGAAACATTCAGAAAATCTCTTGACGAATACCCTTTGATTTTCAGAAATGTTAGAAGACATGTTCTGCGAATTTGGATTAAAAACAGTTATTAAATTTAAAACTGAAATGAGATTACATTTCTTCAGCCAGAGGGTGGTGGGCTTGTGGAATTCATTGCCGCAGAGTGCAGTGGAGGCCGGGACGTTGGATGCCTTCAAGGCAGAGATTGACAAATTCTTGATTTCAGAAGGAATCAAGGGCTACGGGGAGAGTGCAGGGAAGTGGAGTTGAAATGCCCATCAGGCATGATTTAAATGGCGGAGTGGACTTGATGGGCCAAATGGCCTTACTTCCACTCCTATTTCTTATGATCTTATGGTCTTAAATAAATTAGGTTCATTCTCAAAGTTGAAATTTTTATTACTGCAGTATGTGGCAAAAAATACATTCCAATACCTCTACTGTATCTATGTACTATCTACACACCATAACTATACTATCAAATCATTTTTGGTTTCTTTATTGAATTAATTTCAATTTTTTTCAAATTTGCTATAAAATTTAATGTAATCACTTTGTGCCATTTTTGAAGAGTGGAGTGACATCTTATAAAAGTAGCAGATAGTTTTGCAACTGGATTGATGCGAACCTGAGCATATTATTCATTTGCCTGGGTGTAATACCCAGACGTTGCTTTGATCTTAAGGTAAGGATAAACACTGCTGCAGATCTCAGTAACTGGGTTTCAGCCATTAGCGTAATTCAAGATATGACAACAAAAACACACCTAGGGTAGGAAAGATGAGAAGAGACTGCCATACTTTGAGTGAGTGCAATTGTCTTTGTTTTTAATCCCGGGTTTCTTTGTGTTCTGCTATTAGACTGAAACAGAGGGGTCTGTTTGGCAAAGACATGACCCCAGCCTCAAAAAGCTGCAGGAGGTCCTGGTGGTTGTTGGAGGACGGGCAATGGATGATTCTGATGATGACCAGATGCTGTCACAAAACTGTGGTTTTTACAACATCAAGACAAGTGAGTTATGCTATGATGAGCTTGAATTGTATGGTGCTTGCAAGGCAATGTATTTCTGCAGCGTGCTCTGTGTTTATGGCAGGGCCCAGTATAGTCTGTTAGATATTGGAACTGTGGCATGTGAGGCTGCGTTTGAATATTAGGGCCAGTTAATGTGTTGTGTGTTTGGAGCTGGCACAATGTTGTGTCTTAGACACTGGGATATCATCTTTTATGAAGTGATTTCTGAGACATTATTTTGCCAGCTCTTCAGCAGCAACCTGTGCCACACCTTACTCGGGTAAGTGCAGTAGAAACCAAGCCATGCTATTCATGAAGTCGTCACTAAAGTTAAAGATTTTGTAAGTGCATACATAATTTCCCGAGTAACCTGTCTTTCAAACTTAAGCATGGAACAAGTTTCTGTACTGAACAAGAATCCCTATTTAGTAAAAATAAGTATACTCTAGGTATTGGTAAACCATTATGAACTGTTCAACAATTAACTTTACTTCTTAACCCTCTTTATAAACTTCCCCTACATGCAACAGCCGACCTAAGCAGGTTCAAAAAAAAAACTGGATGTTATAGATGGTGGGAAAGACTGGAGAGAATATTCAGTGGTCCCTTGTCCCATGCTTCGCTGGCCTGATTGAAAGCACCAAGGCCTGACGGGCCAAGACAGTCTTCCTTTTCCAGATACTCGACTTGCTTGTGGGAGGCATGGGGTGGCTGGTTTGCATTTACGCTCTCTCTGACCTATTAATTAAAAGGCCACAGTTTACAGCAATAGATGAGTTGAAATTAATTGACTTTCTTCAGGCTTGACGTGTTTTTGACTGAAGTGAAAAAGAACAGCATCTTCCCTTTCGGACATCCAATAGCTTCTCCTTCAAACCTTCTCAAACAAAACAACAGTGTTTAAAACAACTCACAATGAGTTCCAGTAATTTGCCTTTAAAAGTTCAACAACTCCTTCCACTGTTTGTGATTGGAAGTAGTCCTTTTCCTGATTTAGTCCACAATGCAAAATAAAATAAAAAAAGTGCGACCTTGGCATTATTTTCTCAAATAAAACCGCACATGGTTTTAAGCACCTCTTCCAAGTTTCTCCTTAATTGTCTCTGCTCGAAAGAGAACAATTCTGGCTTCTCCGGTCCCTCCACAAAATTGAATTCAGTCCCAGTGTCATTTCAATAAATCTTCTCCATATCCTTTCTAATGCCTTGAAATCCTTTCAACCAGATTGCCGACTGTATTGGCCATTTTCTTTTCTATATGGGAGATTGAACCACTATTTATGTAGGTTTAACATAATGTACCTTTGTTTGCTTCCACTTATAAATCTAAAGACCTTAGTGCCTTTGCAAAAAAAAAGCGTAATCTCAATCTATTTGCTTTCAAATGAGAAGCCCTCTGCTTGTGACTTGCTTTGTCAAATTGCTAACGTAATTCTTGTAGGGTAGAGAATTACTAACCTGAGTGTGGAAGCTTCTAGAGAGGTCCTGCTTCATCCTGTCTCATCCCTAATGTAAATAATAGGTTGTTATTTTTCACTGTCATGCTGTAGACTCTTTTCTGTCAAGACCTCTTAGATATTGGCTTAGATGCAATTACAATTCTGAACCTAACCTTCAGTAATAAACAAAGTCTGATACATGGAAAAGATTATTTTACCTTACCTGCCCTTGCTCTTTTAGTCCTACTGCCTTGATCTCTCCCCAAGGCCCTGCAAATGTTTCGTATTGAAGGACATATTCCAGGTCAAGGTGTAAAAAGATTGCTCCTCACTAGAAACCTAAATCAAGTATCAGGTTTTCAGTGAAATGTCAACTCATAGTTGTGTAAGCTTGCTAAATGTAGAAGTGTTCCCTTATGCCTGGGAAGTGGCTCATCAAACCGTGCCATTTACAGGAGGTTAAACAGTCAAACCTAGAATATATGGAACAGCAAATCTGAGCATCTGACTTAGAGAAATTCTTTGAAATACTTTCGAGAAACTCATTGAGTGAACACTTCTAAAAGTGTCCTGAGACAAGACAGCAGGACATTAGGATCCTAAACAAGTAACAACGAAGTAGTGCCCATGTTTCAATTTTCAGCTTGTCTAGGCAGTTATGAAAGGAAGGAATTGGAACGTGTGATCTGATTAAGAGGAAAGCACTGGAGGCCCTGGGCCTTAATGCATATTTTGTGCATAGAAAACTCTCACAATTCCCAATTGCCTGGAGTAAGCCATTGTACCACCTCTTCCACCCAATTTCCAAACCGTTTCACAACTCCTCTAACAGGTATAACTTAAAATTTTGCGAACAGTACAAAAATTGGCCAAATGATTGCTAATTGCTATCACTCTGATGAGCGGAATATGCTGATAATTAAGGCCAACCAGTCCAGAAGCTGCACCATTATTGTAAATGAGATAACAAGTTGGGGAGATGGATGAACACAGCAGGCCAAGCAGCATCATAGGAGCAGGAGAGCTGACGTTTCTAGCCTAGACCCTTCTTCAGAAATGGGGGAGGGGAAGGAGATTCTGAAAAAGGACCCCCTTCCCCTCCCCCATTTCTGGAGAAGGCTTGAGGCCCGAAACGTCAGCCTTCCTGCTCCTCTGATGCTGCTTGGCCTGCTGTGTTCATCCAGCTCTACACCTTGTAATCTCAGATTCTCCATCATCTACTGTTCCTACTATCTCTGAAACCATTATTGTCAATGCTTTGTTTTGTTCACCAAAATGGACAGATTGGTTTCTGTTTTAATATTGTTATCCAGAATAAGTAAGTCATTTGCCAAATTTCTTTAATAAATTCAAGATTAATTCATTTTTTATAAGCAAAATATATTCTTTATGGAAGTGGAAAAACTGGTTAACAGCACCATAGAAAGCATTATTTCTGGGTGCATCACTGCACAGTATGACATCTGCTCTTCCAAAGACTGCAAGAAACTACAGAGAGTTGTGAACACAGCCCACTCCATCACACAGACCAACTTCCCATCCATCGACTTCGTCTATACTCATCCTGCCTTGGGAAAATGACCAACCTAATTCTAAGACCAACTCCACCCCCAAAAACCTGGTTGTACTCTCTTCCACTGTCTTCCATCAGGTGGAGGAAACAAAAGGTTTGAATAAATGTATGGACAGATTCAAGAACAGCTTCTTCCCCACTGTGATCAGACTTTTGAATGAATCTTTCAAATGTTGATATTGATTTCTCTCTGCACCTTCTTGACAGCTCTAACACTATATCCTGCGGGCTGTTCTGTTACCCTGATGCACTTGTATAGTACAATCTGCCTGTAAGGCAATACTTTCTATTGTACCTGTGTAAGTGACAGGAATAAAGCAAATCAAAAAATACCCAAGAATTAAATATCCTCCAAACAAAAACATTCATAATAGAAGAAAATCAAAACAGCTCTGTGAAGGTGATGCGAGTTTTGTGAAGGTGATGCGAGTTTTGAGAAAGAGGCAAACAGAAAACAAAAACAGCTCTGTGGGTCCAGCAGTCCAAACTTGAAACATAAAATGGTATGACTTCTATGGGGTTTTCTGTTGACAAAATTGAAACACAGACCACCATATTATGGAAGATCTTCAGACCAGACCCCAATTGAGGTGGAACGTCAGTTAGACTTAGGCTTTGAATAGAAATAACAGTTCTGATTTCAGCATTTATGGAGGAGTTGAAGATTCCTTGTGGGACTAATCTCAAGTATCCCAAAATACTTTGCTTATAGAGATGTGCGCAGTTTGTCCTGCCGTAGGGTTAATCTTCCTTTCCCAGGGGAGTGCGTCTTGTCTAGTGCACGATTTGGAGCTCCTTCTTCTGCTGACATACCCAGATATCTTCGAAAGACAGGAACATACTCCAGCAGAGCGTTGCGTGGCAAACTTTAGCACAGAGATGCCAATCACTCCAAAACAAGTCTGTTCAGCAATTAAAGTCACAACTTGCATCTCTTTCCTTTCTTAAAAGATGAGCTTATCTGTGTTCTAATGATACTTGAATTTTCAGTAATTAGCAGGCAAGTTGGAATTAAATTACGGTTGAACTATTCTAAGAAATGAAACATCCTTTCAAAACCATGCAAATGCTTTAAATTTAGAATGTCCAGACACTTTCATATTCCAGTTCCTCAAGGTCCTTAAATGTAATAAAATATGCATTTCCAACACTAATGAAGAAAACGTCAGGAAGGTATCAATGTACTAATAAGATGATTGAACAATGGCAAATGGATTTTGTTCCAGAGAAGTGCATTTAGGAAAGGCTAACGCAACAAAGGAAATATACAATAATGATAGAATTTTGAGAAACATAGAGCAGCAGGAGATACTTCAGGGTGTAGGTCCACAGATCACATAGGATAGGTGGTCATGCAGACCTAATGATCAAACAGGCTTATGGGGTTAGTAGCTGCATTGGCAGAAGCACAGACCACAGGATTTTAGATCAAGCTTTAGGTTTTATTGTCACATGTATTCAAATGCAGTGACACAGGAGTAGCGTAAAAAGTGCAGCATTACCATTCCTGGCACCATCTTAGGTACAATATTAGAAAAAGAAAGAAGTAAGTTCAAATGTTTGTCACTACAGTTCTTCTTAGTATAAAGTAGAGAAATAAAGAAATAAAAGCTAAACATTACAGTGCTTTATTCAGCCATGGGCCTGCTGTTGCTCCATACTGGACTTTCCACATGAGGGCTTGCACCCACCAACAGCCACCCCCCCCCCCCCCCCCCCCCCCCCTGCCCCCCAACACCCCACCTCAATGCTGGGCATGCTTTCAGCCATTTTGGGGGAACTTCCACCAGGTCTCACCAGCCACTACGTCGCTGACTGCTGCTTCGCTCGCCGGTCAGGGGGTTATGCTGGAGCTGTATAAACACCCAGGCTAGGCCATGGCTGTGAAGTTATGTGCGGCCACCATACTATAGGCTGGTTGCATGTGAGAGAATACAGAAGAAATTTTCAAGGATGTTGCCCAGACTTGAGAGCTTCAGTTTATAATTAAAGACTGGATAGGTGAGATTGTTTCCTTTAGCAGAGAGGAGGTTGAGTGTGTAAAATTGTGAGGGGGTCTGCGTAGAGTGGATAGGATGATCTTAGTCCTCTTGATTGAGGCATTCATAACCAGGGGCCATAGATATAGTGTAAGAGGTTTAGGTGGGATCTGAAGGAGATCCTTTTAACCCAGCGAGTAGTGTGGGTCTGGAACTCTTGCTTTGAATATACGATCCGAGGCAGGCACTTTCATACTATCAAAAATAAAACAGCTGGATAAAGACTTGAAGCGCCATAACATGATACCTTGTGTCCACAGACCACTGGTCCATCCTTCCAGACTTCCCGGATCACTACAAATGGGGATTCTCAGTCACATCCTTGAACAATGACGTCTATGTTACTGGTGAGATATCTGTCTAAAGTTATGCTCGGGAGAAATTCGGGGAAAGAGAGTAATAATTTGCAATTATGTATCACCATTTACATCCGCAGGGTATCCCACCTTGTTTCACAGCAGATAAATTACTTTTAAGTGAGCTCACTGCAGCAACCAATTAATACTAGAAGGATCCACAAACAGCAATGGGATGAATAACTAATACATTTTTTTTGGTGATGTTAGTTGAAAGATGAAAGGCACTTTGGATATTGGCGAAACTCCTGACTGAGCAGATAGCATTGTGAAAAGCTGAAAGGGACACATCCCAGTGTGATGTCAGAATCCCAAGAAATGTTTACCGATTTCAAGAGGGGAGTTTGTAACATCAAATTCTGGGAGGAAAATCCAGTAGGAAAAATGCGCCACTCTTCACTGAGTTAGAAATGCAGTTGTGACTACTTTTTGGGTTTCTGGGCCAACTCTCAGGAAATGAACCATGGCCCCGACCCTAATGTTAAATTTGAGCTTTCCCGTGATAGAAATATTTGATCCGCCCATCGGCTCTGGTCAATGGAGCATCCAGTGAGTGTAAAGGATTGGTTAGTTGCTTTACCTGCCTCACTATGAGATGGAAGGAGATTGATCTCCAGTCCCAGGAATATTGGACAGTAATTCTCATTGACGTAGGCAGTTCAAGGAATGGCATGTGAACGGGCGATCTCAGGTGACCAAAGTACTAGAGTCTTTGGGTGCCTGGAAGCTGTGAAGTATGATTCATTTAAAAGGAATGACTCAGGTCTACACATACAGCCTGATACAGGTCCTGTGTTGTCCTGTCAGTAAACAGAGCTGAGCAGGGAGTGGAAACAGTTGGAATCTGGGATAAGTCAATGGTTGGATCTTCCAACTGTCTTCTTGCGGTATGTGATGGGATCCATCCTAGCTGCCTCAAGGTGCCTTGGTCCATCTGTCAACCACATCACCATTAGGTTATCATCTCTCTCTCTCCTCTCCCAGCAAATACATGGTACACTGTCAATAAATAACTAATTTTTTTAAAAAAAATACCAACAATGAGATTGCTGAAGAAATGTTTGTAAAGATTTTTTGATAAACAGTCAATATTTGTCTTTCCAGGGGGTTCCAGAGGCAGCAAGACTGACGCGTGGTCAACAACCCAATCTTGGAAATTCCATTCCAAAGAAGGGGTCTGGAAGCCCATTGCTCCCATGTTGAAGCCCAGAACCAACCATGCTACGACAGCTTTAAATGGCGAACTTTATGCCGTCGGAGGTAGCACGCCAGTGACTGAAGCTGGTGTGATGTTGTGGGATAAAGTGCACAGTCAACTTAAACGCTATGATCATTTTGTTTCTCACCGATATGCCCGTTAGGCCATCCCAGAATATTAATTAATTTCTAGGCCCATTCCTTCTAGTAGTGAAATGCTAATGTACAAGTTCAGAAAGGCAGAAGAATTAGGAGTAGGAGTAGGCCATTCAGTCCATTGTGCCTGTTGTGCTATTCAGTAAGATCATGGCTGATCTGATTGTGGCTTTAACTCCATTTCCCCTCCAGTGCCCCTATCGCATATTAGCCCTTGGCTGTCTTCGTCTGTCTGTGTAGCTCTGCCTCGAATGTGACATTGAATGACCCAGCTTCTACCAGTCGCTGGAGAAAAGAATTCTAAACCCTAATGACCTTCTGAGTGAGGAAGTTCCTCCTCATCTTCATCATAAATGAGAGACTCCTTATTTTAAACCCGTGGTCCTTAGTTCCAGATCATTCCCTAATGAAAAATAGTCGTGTGTTGGTATCCTTTTTCTTCCTTTATTCATTAATGGGATAAGGACGTTGCTGGCCAGGCAGCATTTATTGCCCAACCATAATTGCCCAGGGGGCAATTCAGAGTCAGCCACATTGCTGTGGGTCTGGAGTCACATGTAGGCCAGACCAGGTAAGGATGGTAGTTTCCTTCCCTAAAGAACATTAGTGAATCAGATGGGTTTTTTCTGACAACTGACAATGGATTCTTGGTCATCATTAGATTTTTTTTAATACCGTTTAGTTTATTGAATTCAAATTCCACCATCTGCCATGGCTGGATTTAACCCTGGGTCTCCACAACGTTATCTGGGTCTCTGGATTAACAGTCCAGCAGTAATACCACTAAGCCATTGCTTCCCCTTTCAAAAATCCTGTACAGCCTCAGGCGTAGAGAGGACCCTCAAACTTCTTCCACTGCCTGATATAACTCAGGACAGAAGAGGAGAAATATTCTGAATTTCTAGAGGTTGTGAATATCGAGGATAATCACAAGTGTAAGAAGTGACTCCTGTTAGGCTTGATCGAGTTCCATGTTATTGAGTTTGGCAAACAGTTGGAAGTGATAGAGTTATGAGAGTGCTGTATGAGAGTAGTTGAATGCACATTGTAAGACGTGGTTCTTGAGAAACAAGAGGATGAACTAGGCAGAGGATGGAAGTGGTTGATAATGCTCCAGTTGATAGTAAGAGGAGGACAAGGTATAGGCAATGGAGGTCACCACAGCATTCTAGGTATCTTTGATAGTATTATGAACCAGAACAAATCCCCTCAAAATGTATTCAGAAGATAGTCCGGACCATGACTTTTCTTACTTTAGAAGTAAGTGTAAGGTGTTGCATTCCAGATGCAATTCAGTTGGACAAATGACTCAACATTAAGCAAAACACACTTTATTCATGCACTACCATCAAAATGCAACAAAAAGAAGAAGAAATTGGAACAACTTAACTCGACTGGAAAACTTAACAGAAGAATATATTATTAACTACTATACAGTAACTGTTCCAACACAGTAACTTCCCAAAAACACACGCTTGGCAAAAGGCAAGAGCAGGAAAATCGATTGTCTCACAGGCAATTCTCCAGTCCAGAAGGGAAAAAAAACATTAAGAGAAAACCCAGAGAGAGTGAGTGTGGCAGGGAGAGATGTATTGCAACTTCCATCCAACTTCAAGACTCAGCAACAACTACTGAAAACCAGAACTAAAAATTTTCTGATTCTAGGGGACCTCACCCTTCCCATTCAGGCTGCCTCTATTGTTCCAAACTTTAAGCAACCCAAGACCTCACAAGCTGGTTACTTTATGGGCTTTCAAGAGATAGCTCTGTGCCTCAGTCTTAAAACCTCTCTTCAAAAGAAGAAGCAGGACAAAATATACCACTTAAGTTAATAGTATTCATCACAATAGGAATGTGAAATATACAAATGTTGTAGACGGAATCAGGGCATGAGTCCTGTCATAATGTCTGGTACTTTCTAATTGCAGGTACGACTCTCAATGTAGTGGAAGTGGAACGATATGACCCGTACAATGATAGCTGGGCCACAGTTGACCCTATGGTGAAGTATGTCACTAACTTCACTGTCACGGGCTGTGTGGGAAAACTCTATGTGATTGGTTCGTGCGCAGCCAAGTACAATGTTCTCACTCTACAGTGTTATAACCCTGTCACAGGTAGGTGCTATTCCAGACTAAGGAAAGAAAGGCGACTGTAAATGCACAATGTTGATTTGATGATTGTCTTTAACTGATATTCCCATTAAGTGAAATGCAGCTGCTTCTAATCTGTACATATTCTGTTAGCATTGTATTGTACTTAACCATTTCATTGACATTTCCCATTCCCATTATATTCCGCTTGTTATTCCTTTTCTTGTTCCTTCCCCACTGCTCTTCCTGCTGTAGAACAGATCCTGGATGAGGGATCATTTGAAAATTGTGCCTAATATTACCTTGTCTCTCAGAGAAACCAAGAAGCAAAGAGGCCAGGTCTGTTTAGCATAGCAACATTGTTCTAGTGTCTGTTATGGAAAGTTGAAGATTTGGGTAATTCATAGCACACAAATATGCCAGGGAAACAGATTTATTCTAAAGTTACGGTTTTCAATTTAGGGCAAAGATTAATCAAGCATGTCAGAAAACTAATGTCACACGACACACCTGAGACACCCAAACTACCAGTACTGCACCAACTCTGATCATAAACCAAGCTTTGAAATTCATTATAACTCAACCCCATTCTCCTGTTCAGAACCAAATATCAGATTGTCTCATTATAAAGTCGTGTTTCTATTCGTCTCATCGTAGAAGTTCTTCAGATGTATTTCTTTCAGTTACTAAAGTATTGAGTAATCACATCCTCAGAAGTTAGTTTGGACCCAGCAAGCCACGAGCACTCAGTAATATCCGAACGATCTCCATGCTCCTTCCAAGAAGATGTTCTTTCTAATACAATAGTCCAAACTTATGCTGTTAAAGTGATCAGAATTAGGCCCGAAACGTCAGCTTTTGTGCTCCTGTGATGCTGCTTGGCCTGCTGTGTTCATCCAGCTTCACATTTTGTTATCTTGGATTCTCCAGCATCTGCAGTTCCCATTATCACAGAATTTCTCTCTAGTCCCCTCCCCGCCTCACATTTTTTGCTTTGTTTCTGCAGATAACTGGAGTGTTATTGCCTCTCCATTCATTCCCAAGTACCTTTCAGCTCCGTGCTGTGTTTCTGTAGATGCTGTGATTTACTTAATCGGAGACAACACAAAGAAAGTCTATGCATACGATTCCGAGGCCAACATGTGGCAGAAGGTAGGAGTGGAGCAGCCGGGGCCGATGTCATAACTGTTGATAAGGCAGAGGAAGGTTTGGCCCTTGTTTGTACAAGGGTGAACCCCCATTATGAATCCACGTTCCCTGCTTTCTCCTCATGGCCATTCAACTTGCTGTACTTCAGTAATTCACCAGCTCTTCCTTTGAAATGAAGGATCTTTTCACCTGAACCACGCCACACGGCTAAGCATTTCCAAATTGAACAACCAACCTTGTGAGGAAACTTCTCCTAATCTCTCTCTGATCATTGTAACTTGATCAGAGAGAAAGGTGGGGTGAGATTGGATTGGTCTCGGTGGAAATTCCAAGCAGTTAACAGTAATCAACTGTTTTCCCTTTATTCATGGGATGTGAATGTCACTGGCTGGCCAGCATTTATTGCCCATCCCTAGTTGCCCTTGAGAAGGTGGTGGTGAGCTGCCCTCTTGAACTGCTGCAGTCTATGTGCTGAAGTTAGACCCATCATACCCTTAGGAGGGAATTCCAGGATTTTCACCCAGTGGTAGTTAAATAATGGCAATACAGTTCCAAGCCAGGATGGTGAGTGGCTTGGAGGTGGTGCTGTTCCAACATATCTGCTGACCTTGTCCTTCTAGATGGAAGTGTTCATGGTTTGTAAGGTTCTGTCTAAGGAGCCTTGGTCATTTTCTGCAGTGCATCTTGTAGATAGTACACACTGCTGCTATTGAGCATAGTGGTGGAGGGAATGGATTTTTATGATGCCAATCAAGTGGGCTGTTTTGTCCTGGATGGTGTCAAGGTTCTTGAGAGTTACTGGAGATGCACCCAGCCAGGCAAGTGGGGAGTATTGCTTTACCCTCCTGTCTTATGCCCCGTAAATGGTGGATAGGCTTTTAGGGGAGGGAAGTCAGGAGATGCGTTACTCGTCTCAAATCTGCTGCAAACCATACTGGCTCACCAATGTGATTTACCTATCTTTTGTGTTTTATTTGTGTAAATATAAACAAAGTAATGGTCCCTCTACCCCTGTTGTATCAATACCATGACCAGCTTATGGGTGCTTTCGACAGATGCAGATTGTTACCCAAGTGAGTATAATCAAACAGAATTTGGCACCAAACCACCAAAGATACAAGCATAAGGGAACATTCCAACAAGGCAAATTTGTTTCCCTTTATCTTTCATGGGATGTGGGCACCCACTAACCCATCCCTAATGGCCCTTTGACTGAGTCTCTTGCTCAGGTTATTTCAGCGATTTAGTCAAGGGTAAACCACACAACTAAGAGTCTGGAGTCACATGCGGGTCCATCAGGTAAGGATGGCAAATTTCTCTCCCTAAAGGGCATTCGTGAACCAGGCATGTTTTCATGTCAAGCTATGGCGATCTTGTGGCTGCACCATTCCTGAGACTAGCTTTTCAATTCCAGATTTTATCACTTGAATTTAAATTCTACCAGCTGCTGTTGTGTTGGATTTGAAACTGTATTGCCAGAGTATTAGTTTAGGCCTCTGGTCTAGTGATAGATCCACTGCACCACGATCTTCTCTGTGATAGCAAACTTTTTCCAAGTAGGTACTACTAGCTAAGAACCCTCACTGGAGATGTTTTTGCTCAGTATTGACACGTTCTCTACCTACGGCATGGGAGTCTTTGCTGTGACATCTACCTAAGTGAATACTAACTTGTTTCCTCCAAACTTTTACTACAGCAGTTTGAATGTAATTTGCTTGCAGATTGCTACAAGAGATTCATTTTGCCCATTTGCACATTCAACATAAGGATATCCTTGCTGCTTCACTCTTGATTTCCAAAGGAAACAAATTTTATGGATAAGTATAAGAGTTTGCAATGGCTAAAGCCATTTTCAAGACTTGCTCTCCAAACAGGCAAAAGCTCAGCGTTGCCAACTGGCAAAGTTCCTTACTAAAATGTGTTTTTGGGATGTGTGCCTCACTGGAAAAGTCAACATTTAATTGTCCTTGAGAAAGTGGTGAGCTGCCTTCTTTAATCTCTGCAGGCCATGTGGTGTAGGATTATTCACAATGCTGGTAGAGAGGGGCTTCCAGGATTTTAACCCAAAACAGTGAAGGAATGGAGATTTAGTGTAAGTTAAGATGGTGTGTGGTTTGAAAGGGATCTTGCAAGTTGTCGTGTTCCTGTTTATCTCTCGGCCTAGATCCTTCGAGGTTGCATTTTCAAATGTAGGTGCTCCACAGCCAAAAAATATACTCATGGGTTGTTTTTGTAACCTGGTTGTATGTACTAATGCTCTTTAGTGATGAGGAGTCACACCACTACTGATAAGCTCCTGATCTGGGTAGCATTGTCCTGATACACCATGATTCAATCTCATGGATGGAAGTCATGGATCTCATTCTTTGGACTGGTATCCCACCATTCATTATATTGCATTTGACATCCCATGATCCATTGCACTGATGCCCCACAATCCAATAGATTGATGGGTAATTGTTCTGCTGTTCTCTTTCAGGTCCAGTTGCTGCATAAGCTCCATGAGAATGGGGGCATGGTAGTGATTGCTGGGAAGATCTATGTTACCGGCGGTCACTGGAAAGGGATGGAAGGAGACTATAGTGTGGAGTTGGAGGTGTATGATTGTGCCAAGGATGTGTGGACTGTCGAAGGTTCCCTGCCGCGTCCCTGGCTTTATCATGGGTCTTGTTCCATTTTCATTGACACATCAAGATGGACCGAACTGTTCCCGGACAGTAACACCTAGAGAAACCCACTTTAGCTCTTCATTGTACATGCACCTGATTGAGGAGACTGCCTGCACAACATAGCACAATGAACAGTTAGTGGAGGAGAGGGGAATATAACCCACCATCCAAAGTGGCTGCATTTGGTCTTTATTAGTGGCTTCACCTTCACTAGTCCGAGAGGTTTGTTTTCTAGAAAGTCTCCCCTTGGAGGCCAGGCATTCACTGAAGCAGCTGGACTGTAGTCACAGAGTCGAGCTCAAAATCCAAAATGTCTGCCATCCAAGATGATCAAACTCATTCTCGAGCTGAGCTTATTGGATTTGGTGTCAGTGTTCAGTTATTACGTGTGAAGGAAATAAATTATTCAATATAAGTGGTCCCTTAGCAACCCACAAGCAATAGCAACAAGAGACCAGGGTCTCTAGAACGTTGACGTTCACTTTGAGCAGTCAGTGACATCACATCTCTCCTAATGAGAATAGTGCAGATGGCATCAAAACTATTCACTACCACAATTACCCTAACCTTGAAAAGTGAAGCTGAGCAAATAATTATTAGCAATATCTTTTCTTTTAAATGTATATGTTTCATCTGCAGTAACATAACCATGTCCTTGTAGTGCCAACATGTGAACCTATAAGAACCCTCCCAACCGCTTCGGCAGCGGATCCAAGGTCAAGGATCCACTTTAAAATGGAAATCTCCTTCAAAAACCAGCACAAAAGTAATAGAAAATTGGGAAAACACTGTGTGAAGTAATGTGGGCTATGCCCCCATTACCTGGTGTGGCCAGAGTTATGTTATCTGTCATAACATATTGAACAGGTATTGAAGGATCCAATAGATATTTATGACAGATGGCTATTACATACAGAAGTACCTGTGAAATTGAGCAGCATGTTTTTATTAATATCATGCTTTGTGATCTGAGTTAGGATGGAGCATTTTATCTTTATACACTTAGATCACAAGCATGGTGTAGTGATGATACCATGACAGTGTCTCTTAAAGGCATGCTGTAATACTCACCATGAAATAAGGGGGTACAACCCAACGCAGTAATGTCTTTCTAAGAGGAAAATGAAATTAGACTCATAAAGCACAGAAATATCTGCGCTGATGAGACATCTCAATCTAGTCCCATTTGCCAGCATTTGGCCCACATCCCTCTAAACTCTTTCAATTCATATACCCATCTAGATACCTTTTAAATGTTGTAATTGTGCCAACCTTTAATATTTAATCTGGTAGCTCGATGCATTACACGCAGCACCCTCTGCATGAAAAAGTTGCCCCTTAAAGTTTTAAATTTTAGATGTTTAAATTTTTAAAAATCTTTCCCCTCTCACTTTAAACCTATGCCCTCTAATTTTGGACTCCCCTACCCTGGGAAAAGAACTTTGGCTTTTCACCCTCCCCATGTCTGTCAGGATTTTATAAACCTCTCTAAGGTCAAAATTGCTTGCCGATATTTAATTGCGATTAAGACTTGGGAAAGAAAACTTTATTCTAGCCCCAAAGCATTACTGTTCTGTCCATTAATGTTAGCAACACCAGGCTGTTATCCTTTACAGTTGATTCTGTTATAATGCCATATTTGTGTTCCTGGGCAACACTGCCTTATAGAAAATCGTACTATAGGAACAATGGAGCTACAGGAAAAGTGAGGTTAGGGGCAGACAACCAAAAAAAAAATCACTCAAAATTGCTCAAAAATCACTCAAAAGCTTAACTCAAAAGATAGCACAACATGAATAAATGTTTAATTCATATCTAATTACGAAATGAAAGTAAGTAACATTTTACCTTAAAAAATGTGAAGATGACTAGATGGGGGAGGAGGGTGATGGGGTAGGAGATTGTACTGTACCTCTCACAGAATGCACTTCATAATGAAGCCTTGTGAAGTGATCATGTGATGTTGGCGCAGGGAGTCTTTCAGCGCTGACGTTGTACATACTCACGACAAAGCCCATGAAGCGATCATGTGATGTTGAAGTGCACTCCTCCTTGCACCCAATGGAATTGTGTTATAGCCAACACGAGTTTGCGTTTTAGAAATAGTGGTTCCCCCCATTTGTCAGTTGCGTTGCAGCCAGTTTGTGTTGATGGAACTCACGTTATTAGCAGAGCTGACCGAACTTCAAATTGTAAAAACCGAAAAAACTGCGGATGCTGTAAATCAGGAACGAAAACAGAAGTTGCTGGAAAAGCTCAGCAGGTCTGGCAGCATCTGCGAAGATAAAAAAGTCAGGTTTGGGTCCAGTGAACCTTCCTGAACATTCTGAGGAAGGGTCATCGGACCTGAAACGTTAACTCTGATCTTTTTCGTCTGTTTCCACACTGAAGAGTTTCTATGATCTAATGCATGTTGCCAGACTTGCCAAATTTTAAAATGTCCACATAATTACTGTTTCTTGACAAATAGCACCATCATCTGGCCAAATTTGGAATCACACAGATTGAAAACTGCTTGGGAAAACCCCAATTTTTTGATAATGCACAATGTTATGGAGACAATGTTTAGCTGAACAACTTCAGTCCATTAGACATGGAGTTACAGAACAACAAGAGGCTATTTGGCCTCTGCTTATATTCGGCAAGAGCAATTCACTGAGTGCCACTTCCCTTCCTTTCATATAGCTGTGCAAATGGTTCCTCTTCAGATTCCAATCCTGTGGTCCCAAATTGGACAGAAACAATTGATAATGATGTGGCTACTCTCACTACACCTGGTCCAGTTTTGGTTTCTTTATTTGTTATTTTGCCATGTCGTTTTGCTTGGCAGCATCATTTTGTTTTTCTCCAACTTAATCTCCCTGCTTTTCCAACCTGTCAGAGAACTTCTCTTCTTGTTCTTTCCTCCCCTTCATCCTTTCTCTGTGTTTGTTTAAAATCATCTATCTTTCTCACAGTGAGTTTTCAACCTGAAATGTTAACTTTGTTTCTTGCCTTGCTGATGCTGAACATTGTGTATGAGTCTGAAAGGGTTAATACCAAAGAGCATTAATACTGAAGCACTACCCACCCAGTCATGTGGACTCTACCATCTGGTCCCCCTCAAAGTTAGTAGCTATGTCTACCATATCTAGTGTAACTAGTGGCTAAGATGCATTAAAGTATGTCTTGTTAAGTATAAGAGTTTCTTCTTATTAGTCCAGGAAGTGGTTTCTTTCTATCGTGTTAGATTATACAGGTGTCTAACTTCCTTCACCAGGAGGATAATATAAGCAACAACTCATACAGTTTAGAGAGCTGCCCCTACTCTGCCCATACAACACCTGAGTGTTTCCAATATTGTTTCTTTTTCAAATTGCTAGCAATAACCATTTTTGCTTTTAGATACTGGATCTAAAGATATTCCATTATAGGGTAGGTTTTCTTGGGCAGTGGGGGAGGTTCACTTGGTGAAATATGTAACTTTCCTGTGATTGCAGTCATTCTCCGTGATTTCCCTGATCTCTTCATTTCAGTGCTTTGTTGTCTTAATTCCAAGACAATCAATGATTGTTGACGACTGTTGCCAGGGATCTTTCAGAACAACAAACACTAAACTCTGGTTAGGGTATAAATCTCCTGTGGGGCGCAGCTTCATCTCTGATGTCTCAGGTTCACAGGTTTCAATGTAGCGCCTGTCATCCTTCAGGCAATGCGAGCGACTGAAATGAAACCCCAATAGGACAGAAGAAATTTGAAGGAAACATGTCCATGCCCTAACACACAGAATGGCACCTTCTCAGCACAGAATGAAAGCAGATAACTTGAGAAATGCTCAGCAGGCCTGATGCCACTTGTGGAGAGAGACAGAGAGGCAGAGGAAACATTTCAGGTCGATGTCTTCCTTATCTAAACTGGGCAAAAGTCACATCATAAGCAAACATGTAGGTTGGAGGATAGAAGGTTGGCAAAAGAATGGGAAGGACTTAGGAGAGAGTACAGAAATATGAAAAGATGAGGTGAAGATAATGGATAGAAATCAAAGATGTTCAGAGGAGGTGTAAATTATAGATGATAGAAGGGACAGCGGCAAGTTTGGGGAATCTGATAGGGATGGCAAAACTACATTGACCTAATCAAGGCCTCATTTTGAAATGTCAGTCTAGACAATTTGCTAGAACTGTAAAGGCTGATTTCACTTTATATAAATTGAATGTAAACAGGTGTTTTAAAGTATGTGATTTTATGCTGTTTTATTATTTCAAGCGTTGAGCTGTGCAGAATTGAGTAAATTAGTAAATCAAAATCTTGCTTAACTTTATGCAGCGAGTAAGAATGTTTGTTGAACGTACTGGTGAAGTCTCCAAACCATTGAAATGACTGTGTCACACTAGAACAGTCACACCCTTACCTTCCACCCTCACCTCCCCCTCATCATCCCTCTCCTTCATCCTTCCACCACCCACCCCACCTCAATTTTAGTTTTGGAATCCTTCCAAAAGGTTGAATTGCATAAAAACTTTCAGGCCATTGCCATTTCACAGCACGTGTTAAGGATTTCCGGAACCGTGCACAGGACAGGGCTGGTGGCTGGATTCAGGAAGGACGTGATTCCTGGGCTTTCCACCTCAGTTTTCTGAATCAGGAAGGGCATCTGAAGACTCACAATGTGGGGACTTGCACTGGGATCCTCTTGGAGCCTGATGGTCTCAAAGGCAAGTCCATCTCAGGGTGGACTTTCTGCTTTTGAGCTTTCGGGCAGCTAGCAGAGCTTGGTACTGGAGACCCATAGTCTCAGGCCTTTCACATCTCCACCTGTGCTCCCATTTCCATCCTCCAGCCCTGGCACAAGGTCCTTCCAATGATGAAAGTTGTTCCCAGATGACTAAATGACCTGAAATGGGAAACTTTGAAGTGATCCTTGCGATACTAAGGAAGCCTCGCAGGATTCTACAAAACCAGGAGCCTTGACTCTCTTACTCACTGACTATAGCAAGGGGATTGTGGCTTGGTGGCAACATGTGGGAAACAGAAAGGCCAGGGTTCGGAAGGAGCCACTGAAAAAGGAAAAAGAGACAACTCTACTGCCCCAAAGAAAAGCTGTTTGTAGAGAGAGGCTTGGAAATATGATGCAATATGATAGAAACTGTTCACACCTTTAAGTATGACATCAAATCTACCCAGTGTGGTTACGTTTGTAGCATTTATCAGGCCATCAAAAAGTCTCTTCAACATAAGGACCATCTTTAGTGCGAGTTATTAACTTTAAGACATACAGCTTTGCAATTTTTTGATAAAGGTATTTCATGTAGAAACAGAATTTCACAGCATGGACAAAGACTATTGGACTATGGGGTCAGTCTGCTGCCTGAAATAGCGATTACTCCTGTTTCCTACCTCAGTCCATGGCTTCATTTCCCTTACCCTTTCATAATCCTTGTGTGATTCTCTTCGAAGTGATAAAACAGCATGTTCTCAACGGAGACCATTTTCCAAGGCCTGTCCCGCTTTTTCGGCAGTGTGCCACCTAACGCCATCTTCCATGAAGTGGCCCAGTTAAGAAGTTGCCTCCATGTTTGTTGACAAGTAGTAATGACTATTTGAGACAGGAGGCCTTTTGAAATGGCTGGTAGCACTGCATCGCTGACTCCCCACTAGGACGGGTAAACACATCTGAGGCAGATAGAGGCCATCTCCTCAATGTGAACGCACTCTGGAATGCGGGTGCAGAGAATGTTCAAATAAAGGAAGGGACGGAGATCGGGAGTGGCAAGGCTATAGAGAGATTTGAGAACAAGGATGAGGATTTTAAAACCGAGACACCGTTTAACCAGTCGTTAGTGGAGGTCAGCAAGCCTGGAAATGACAGGCAGATTTGGTACAAGTTAGGCCACAGGCAGCAGAGTTTCTGGCTGAACCCAGGATAGAGTGTGGGTGAGCAGCCGGAAATTTGTAGCTACCAAGAGCGTTGGTGAGGATTTCAGCAGTGTAAGGGCTCAGGCAGAGGTCGAGTTGGATGATGTTCCATAGCTGGAATCCTAATGACGCAGATAATGAAATCGATGGTGAGGAAGCAGAGTTTGTGATGGAAGACAAAGGCAATAGCTCCAGTCTTCCCGATATTTAGTTGGAGGAATTGTCAGCTATTCCAGCCGATGTCTGACTGGCAATCCAGCAACTTCAAGGCAAGAGGGGAAGCAAGAGCTGCTGTGTGTGCCATCAGGGAACATGTGGAAGTTGACATGTCTTCGGATGAGGTTGTCAAGAGGCAGTGTGGTGATATGAAAACAGAGAGTGCCATGGATTGGTCCGCAGAAGCGAGATAATGGTGAGAAAATGGGGTAAGAAGGCATCAGTGGTGATAAGATGGGTATAATTCAATTAGAGTAGAATCAGTTGAAAGCAATCCCAACAGTCTGGTAAGGATGGTATGGTCAACTCTGGCAAAGGCTGCAGTCATGTTAAGAATGATGAGGAGGGGTGATTTCTTTTTGCTGCAGCCACATTGGATCTCATTCGAGTGATGATAAGGACTGTTGTGGTCTGAGGCAGATGGCAGAGTTTGATTGGAGACATTCAGGCAGGTAGTTTTGAATTAAGATGGCAGCATCAGGTTCAATGGGACTTTGGAGAGAAAAGTGATGGTGAAGTTTGAACAGTGAAAAGACAGAGAGGTCAAGGGTTGCTTTCTTGAGGAGGGGGGAGCAATGGCAGATTTGAAGGGGAAAGGGACAGAACACAAGGAGCAAGAGGAACAACAAAGATACCACAAGGACCAGGAGGGAAAGTTGGACGTCAGTAGATGAATGGGATCAGAGGCTTGGAAGCTGGATGTGAGTCTACTCTACAAGTTAAGTTCATGGATGTCATGAGGGAAAATGAGAAGGAAGCTGGTGAAAAGTACAATTCAGGGCTAGGGAAATGGAAACTTTACCTGTTGCCTAAGCACCTGGACTAGGGGATGGAGTGAAGGGGAACAGACAGCTCCTTGGATAACCTCAGCTTGCTGACAAAGATTAATGAGCACCAGGCACTCCTTTTGGGAATGGGGTTTGAGAAGACCTTTAGAAGTACAGTACTGAAACTAGAGTTTACATTTTGCATCCAAGGATGATCCTGTATTAGTAAGCAGTTTGGGGAAATAACAGCAGCACCTGATAGGATTTTGTGTGACCCAGCCAGGTTGGGCTAAACCAGTTACCTGCCATTTCCTTCACAGTCAGTTTCCCTTGGACTTAGGGGAGCAAGCTGAAGGCTAAGTCAGGGAAGCTGTCAGGATGAGAGGGTAATAAATGTGGTGGCGGGTGTGCAGTTGAAGAGAATGGTAGTTACAGAAATGTTGTGATGAATGGAAAGTGCCAGCTAGTTAGGATTTTGAGAATGCAGTTGTAAATAGAGTGGCAGAGGGATTTCTCCAGGGGCAAACACAGGAGGAAGTAGTGTTTGGACAAGAACAAGATGTGGCTGGAGATGAAAACTTGGGAACAATCAGAAATGGCCATACCTGTGATCCTATAGTGGTTTTGAGGCCATAAGAGCTGGTTCGGGAGAGTGAGATTGAGGGAATGTTGGGTGGTGAATTATCATTTACTACAAAGGCCAAGGGAGGAGCATGGTGATAACATCGCATTGAGTGTTTTCGTGTTGCAAGACCTGAATGTTTTCTTATATTCTCCACACTGTTGAGAAGGCTGCCTGCAGTTAAGCCTGTGTTTGTCTTACACAGTGTAACACAGAACTGAAAGATAACACCAAGGTGAAATTTTCCTTTCACACTTCATTTACGAAATTAAGGCTGGAGAACATTATGCCACATACTTGGAAGGCCAAATGTTGACATTGAGGAGGTTTGAATGATTTAAATGATTTGCTGCATGCAAATATTTTATTCAGATGCATCAACACAGTACATAGTTGAACAGCAGAGCTGAGGTCATTCTTGGGAACAGTGGACAAATTCAATCTTAACAAGGAGGATTGATATAATCGTAAATGAGGGAATGAAATAAAACAAATAAAATAAATTAATGTAGTAAGATGAAGTAAATGCTTTTCTTGCTGTGGGGGAGGGGGCCAGATGCTCTTCAAGTGGTGTCTGCCAATTTTCCCACAAGACCCCCGGTATTATGCACTGTCCTGAAATTAGTAAGATCTTGGACTTATCATGGCATGACTAAGAATAAAATTGCCCTGAGAGTCACATTACATTAAAGGAATCATTGCCAAGTGAGATTGTTGAACATTACGTTCTCCAATTAAAGATATACTCTCGGCACTGTGGGCATGACACGAGATTAGAAATCAACCTTAATGACATTTTCTGGAAGATTAGAAGAGTGCTAAGTACCACGAGCAGTTTTTTTAATGTGGAAGAGAAGCTGCAAAGAGACAGCAATGAAAGTGGCAAAAAGTGATAAAGTCAGTTCTGCTATAACATGATAGGTATGTTCCTGCACAACATTACGTTATAGAAAATCGTGCTACAGAAATAATGGAGCCTATAGGAAAAGAGGGGTTGGAGCAGACCATCAGAAAATATCACTCAAAGTTGTTCAAAAATCACTCAAAAACCAGATACAAAGGATAACACAGTCTGAATGAATGTTTAATTCATTTCTAATAATGAAGTAAAGTGGCAGAATTTCAAAATAAAACTAAATTCCAAGGGGTGCTGTACCTCTCACAGAAAGCACTTCACGACAAAGTCTGCAAACAGATCCCATAATACCGGCACAGAGACTGCTTCAATGCTAACGTTGTGCGTGCTCAGGTCAAAGCCCACAAAACGATCATGTCAACGTGTATTCCTCCATGCATGGGTGGAATCGGGTTATAGCCAACACACAAGTTGGCATTTTAGAAATAGCGCTCCCCTATTCGTCAGTCGCGGTACAGCCAATTTGTATTGCTGGAACACGCATTTACAGCTGAACCCGACTGTATTTGCTGTTTGCAATGGAGTTCTTTTTCCAAGGCAGCTGTGAAGATGCAACAGGACCCAGGCTACACCAGCAAGGCTCTCAGTCTCAGAGTCAGAAACCTTCATGCTGCCCATTCCCAGCCGCAAATGTTCTGCCCGAGACAAAACCAATCTCATCCAGGCAACATGCAGGGGGGGAAGCGGCAATGCTCCAGGCTGTGGTAAGGTTTCGGTTCACAGCCATACACCAAGTAGTGTTTGCTGTAGATCTAAAGCTAGTTCAGGAGTCTGGAAATTCTCTGAAGTCCAGACAACAGACATGGGAACAGAAGCTGACATTATCACCGAGGGAGATCAAAAGTTGTACCCAGTCATAACAAGGGAAACAGCACAGCGAGGGCAAAGGTGAAAGGGTTTAAGGTATAATTCCTGCGACAAAGTAGAGGTAAACCCTGAACATTCATAGTTTACACGCATTGCTGCTGCGGCAGTGTCTATTATCTGGGAATAAAAATACAAGAGGCCCTGAAGTCAATTTCTGTTACACAAACTGAAGTGAAACTGATGCATTATTGGAATGGCAATGTTCCAGTGTTAGATGAAGTTAGCGTGAGGGTGAAAAATGGTGATGGACTGGAACAAAGTCCCCCGGTGGGAGAGAATTAGTTTCGAACAAACATGTTTAAATTGAACCAAATTATTTACAGTAAGAATCAGCAAGAATACATTTGACACTGAGCATATGCTAAGGGAGCACAAAGTGATCTTTGACTAAAGAAGACCAGATAATAAAGCTGAAACCAATAGAGGACAATTTAAGCTGACATTTTTTAAAGGTAAAGCCAGTGCCTTATGCACTGTTAGAAGCAGGAAGGAAAGAGCTAAATATATTACAAAGAATGTGGTCAAATACAAGAAACCTTTCGAAACAAGTACCTGTTGATTTATTTGAAGGGTAAAAGAAAGAGGACCTTGTTTTGGTTGATAGTTAAAACAAGATGATAATTGTAGAGTCCACGTCACATCTGCAAAAACCATTGTGGTTTCGAAAGGCTGATTTGTAATTAATGAACTGCCAGATAGATTGCTGTTAGATAATAGTTCCCAGCTTACACCTGATGAATTTGAAATATGGATGTGAGTTTGCTCACTGAGCTGGAAGGTTAGTTTTCAGACGTTTCGTCACTTTTGTTTTTATTTGAAAAAATATACTTTATTCATAGAATGTACAAAAAATAAAACATTTATACACCTACCCAGCCATGCAAGCCACTCCGGGTTACCTGGGGGTACGTACACCAACTAAAGGAAAAAAACAAAACAGAGAAAAAAAAACAAAGCAAAGAAACCGCCCCGGCAGTCGTCACCTCGCACAGTCCCAGTTGGCCCCCTGACCAGTTGGGGAAGGCGCCAGCTGGGCCCAGTTACCAGATAGGATTCTTTTCCCTTTTCTGGATGAGGGGGCTCATACGGTGGTCTTTCCCCACCGCACCTTGGCGGCGGCTGCCCCAAGCTTTAGCGCGTCCCTCAGCACGTAGCCCTGGACCTTGGAGTGCGCCAGTCTGCAACACTCGGTCGGGGTCAGTTCTTTCAGCTGGCAGACCAAAGAGCGTCTTTCACCGCATTGATTGTCCTCCAGGCGCAGTTGATGTTGGTCTCGGTGTGCGTCCCCGGAAACAGCCCGTAGAGCACGGAGTCCTGCGTCACGGAGCTGCTCGGGACGAACCTCGACAAATACCACTGCATCCCCCTCCAGACCTCCTGCGCATAGGCACACTCCAGAAGGAGGTGATCGACAGTCTCGTCCCCCCCGCAGCCACCTCGAGGGCAGCGTGCGGTGGTGCAGAGATTCCGGGCATGCATAAAGGATCTCACTGGCAGAGCCCCTCTCACCGCCAGCCAAGCAATGTCCTTGTGCTTGTTTGAAAGTTCTGGCGATGAGGCATTCTGCCAAACGACTTTGGCAGTCTGCATGGGGAACCACACGACGGGATCCACCCTCTCCTTTTCCCAAAGGGTCCTGAGGATACTACGTGCTGACCACTGCCTGACGGCCTTGTGGTCAAAGGTGTTTCCTTTCAAAAATTTCTCCACGAAGGACAGGTGGTACGGGACGGTCCAACTACTCGGAGCATTCCGCGGCAACGAGGCCAGGCCCATCCTTCGCAACACCGGGGACAGGTAGAACCTCAGTAAGTAGTGACACTTGGTGTTTGCGTACTGAGGATCTACGCACAGCTTGATGCAGCCGCACACAAAGGTAGCCGTCAGGGCGAGGGTGGTGTTCGGTACGCCCTTTCCCCCATTTCCCAGGTCTTTGTACATGGTGTCCCTGCGGACCCGGTCCATCCTCGACCCCCAAATGAAGTGGAAGATGGCCCGGGTGACCGCAGCGGCGCAGGTCCAGGTAATAGGCCAGGCCTGCGCCACATACAACAGTACCGAAAGCCCCTCGCACCTGACAACCAGGTTCTTACCCGCGATGGAGAGGGACCGGAGCGTCCACCTGCCCAGCTTCTGCTTCAATTTGGCAATATGCTCCTCCCAAGTCTTAGTGCATGCCCCAGCTCCACCAAACCAAACACCCACCTTCAGGTAGTCTGTCCTGACGGTGAAGGGGACGAAGGAGCGGTCGTCCCAGTTCCCGAAGAACATGACCTCGCTCTTACCCCTATTGACTTTGGCACCCGAGGCCAGTTCAAACTGGCCGCAGATGTCCAACAGCCTACTCACCAACCGACGATTGGTGCAGAAGACGGCGACATCGTCCATGTACAGGGAGGTCTTGACCTAAAGGCCTCCGCTGCCTGGGATAGTCACGCCCTTCAGGCTCACGTCCTTCCTGATGGAGGCGGCGAAGGGCTCCACACAGCACATGAACAAGGCAGGAGAGAGTGGGCAGCCCTGCCTGACTCCAGATCTAACAGGAAAACTGTCTGATTCCCACCCGTTGATCGAGACTGCGCTAACGATGTTGGCGTAGAGCAGCCAGATCCAATTGCGGATGCCCTCCCCGAACCCCAATTTGGAGAGGACGTCCCTCATGTAAGCATGAGAGACCCTGTCGAAGGCCTTCTCCTGGTCCAGGCTGACGAGGCAGGTGTCCACCCGCCTGTCCTGTACGTAGGCGATCGTATCCCTGATGAGCGCGAGGCTCTCAGCGATCTTCCTACCCGGCACAGCACAGGTTTGGTCAGGGTGAATCGCTGACTCCAGGACAGACCTGACCCGGTTGGCAATGACCTTGGCCAGGATTTTGTAGTCCACATTCAAAAGTGAAATGGGACGCCAATTCTTAATTTCTTCCCTCTCCCCCTTCCTCTTGTAAATGAGGGTGATGATGCCCTTCCTCATGGACTTGCACATTTCCCCTGCCCGAAGCGCACTATCGTACACCTCCAGCAGGTCCTGGCCGACCAGGCCCCACAGAGTGGAATACAGCTCGACCGGTAAGCCGTCGCTTCCGGGAGTCCTATTCCTCTACAAGGACTTGAGGGCTCTGGCCAGCTCGTCCAGGGATATCGGCCGGTCCAGCCACTCCCTTGTGCCGTCGTCTAAGACCTCCGTGATAGACGACAGGAACGACTCGGAGGCCGTGCTGTCCGTGGGCTTCGTGTCGTACAGTCCGGCATAGAAGGATCTGCTGATCCTCAAAACGTCGGGCCGAGACGACGTCACCGAGCCGTCGTCCTCCTTCAGCCGGCTAAGCACAGAGGTCTCTTTGTGCACCTTCTGAAAGAAGAAATGCGAGCACGTCTCGTCCTGCTCCACGGAGCGGACCCTGGACCGGAAGATTATCCTGGAGGCCTCCGCAGTGAAGAGCGAGGCTTGCTGGCCCCTCACCTCGCGGAGGTCCTCCGTGACATCGACCCCCATCAACTGCAGAAGGAGCAGGTTCTGCACCCTTTTCTGGAGTCGCGACAGCTTTCCCCGCCTCTCTCTTGCCTTCTGAACACCCTTGAGGACAAAGAACCTCTTGATGTTCTCCTTCACCGTCTCCCACCAGTCACCTGGAGACTCAAAGAGGGGTTTCACAATTCTCCAACCGGCGTACTCCCTCTTAAGCTCCTCGACGTTCTCTGGGGTCAACAGAGTCGTGTTGAGCTTCCATGTCCCCTTGCCGGCCGGCTGGTCGTCCTGTAAGTGACAGTCGGCCAACAGGAGGCAGTGGTCATCCTAGATGGAGACTTCAACTGCATCATTGATGCAGATGGAAGATCCGGCGTGGGGACAGCGGGTGGGGGGATTCAACTGGACGTCACGTCCAGATTCCTGATGGGCACGGTGAAGGACGTCAAGCTGCCCGACGTCTTCAGCACCCCTGCAGACGGGGCGCAGCAGAGGTACACCTGGTCGCGGCCAGACGGGTCTATCCGCTCAAGGATAGACTTCCTGTTTGTGTCACGGACGTTCTCGGTCAGGTCCACCAGTGTCGAGCCGGTGTTCTTCTCTGACCACTGCCTCCTGTTGGCCGACTGTCACTTACAGGACGACCAGCCGGCCGGCAAGGGGACGTGGAAGCTCAACACGACTCTGTTGACCCCAGAGAACGTCGAGGAGCTTAAGAGGGAGTACACCGGTTGGAGAACCGTGAAACCCCTCTTTGAGTCTCCAGGCGACTGGTGGGAGACGGTGAAGGAGAACATCAAGAGGTTCTTTGTCCTCAAGGGTGTTCAGAAGGCAAGAGAGAGGCGGGGAAAGCTGTCGCGACTCCAGAAAAGGGTGCAGAACCTGCTCCTTCTGCAGTTGATGGGGGTCGATGTCACAGAGGACCTCCGCGAGGTGAGGGGCCAGCAAGCCTCGCTCTTCGCCGCGGAGGCCTCCAGGATAATCTTCCGGTCCAGGGTCCGCTCCGTGGAGCAGGACGAGACGTGCTCGCATTTCTTCTTTCAGAAGGTGCACAAAGAGACCTCTGTGCTTAGCTGGCTGAAGGAGGACGACGGCTCGGTGACGTCGTCTCGGCCCGACGTTTTGAGGATCAGCAGATCCTTCTATGCCGGACTGTACGACACGAAGCCCACGGACAGCACGGCCTCCGAGTCGTTCCTGTCGTCTATCACGGAGGTCTTAGACGACGGCACGAGGGAGTGGCTGGACCGGCCAATATCCCTGGACGAGCTGGCCAGAGCCCTCAAGTCCTTGCAGAGGAATAGGACTCCCGGAAGTGATGGCTTACCGGTCGAGCTGTATTCTGCTCTGTGGGGCCTGGTCGGCCAGGACCTGCTGGAGGTGTATGATAGTGCGCTTCGGGCAGGGGAAATGTGCAAGTCCATGAGGAAGGGCATCATCACCCTCATTTACAAGAGGAAGGGGGAGAGGGAAGAAATTAAGAATTGGCGTCCCATTTCACTTTTGAACGTGGATTACAAAATCCTGGCCAAGGTCATTGCCAACCGGGTCAGGTCTGTCCTGGAGTCAGTGATTCACCCTGACCAAACCTGTGCTGTGCCGGGCAGGAAGATCGCTGAGAGCCTCGCGCTCATCAGGGATACGATCGCCTACGTACAGGACAGGCGGGTGGACACCTGCCTCGTCAGCCTGGACCAGGAGAAGGCCTTCGACAGGGTCTCTCATGCTTACATGAGGGACGTCCTCTCCAAATTGGGGTTCGGGGAGGGCATCCGCAATTGGATCCGGCTGCTCTACGCCAACATCGTTAGCGCAGCCTCAATCAACGGGTGGGAATCAGACAGTTTTCCTGTTAGATCTGGAGTCAGGCAGGGCTGCCCGCTCTCTCCTGCCTTGTTCGTGTGCTGTGTGGAGCCCTTCGCCCGCCTCCATCAGGAAGGACGTGAGCCTGAAGGGCGTGACTATCCCAGGCAGCGGAGGCCTTCAGGTCAAGACCTCCCTGTACATGGATGATGTCGCCGTCTTTGCACCGATCGTCGGCCGGTGAGTAGGCTGTTGGACATCTGCGGCCAGTTTGAACTGGCCTCGGGTGCCAAAGTCAATAGGGGTAAGAGCGAGGTCATGTTCTTCGGGAACTGGGACGACCGCTCCTTCATCCCCTTCACCGTCAGGACAGACTACCTGAAGGTGCTGGGTGTTTGGTTTGGTGGAGCTGGGGCATGCACTAAGACTTGGGAGGAGCGTATCTCCAAATTTAAGCAGAAGCTGGGCAGGGGGACGCTCCGGTCCCTCTCCATCGCGGGTAAGAACCTGGTTGTCAGGTGCGAGGGGCTTTCGGTACTGTTGTATGTGGCGCAGGACTGGCCTATTACCTGGACCTGCGCCGCTGCGGTCACCCGGGCCATCTTCCACTTCATTTGGGGGTCGAGGATGGACCGGGTCCGCAGAGATACCATGTACAAAGACCTGGGAAATGGGGGAAAGGGCGTACCGAACGCCACCCTCGCCCTGACGGCTACCTTTGTGTGTGGCTGCATCAAGCTGTGCGTAGATCCTCAGTACGCAAACACCAAGTGTCACTACTTACTGAGGTTCTACCTGTCCCCGGTGTTGCGAAGGATGGGCCTGGCCTCGTTGCCGCGGAATGCTCCGAGTAGTTGGACCGTCCCGTACCACCTGTCCTTCGTGGAGAAATTTTTGAAGGGAAACACCTTTGACCACAAGGCCGTCAGGCAGTGGTCAGCACGTAGTATCCTCAGGACCCTTTGGGAAAAGGAGAGGGTGGATCCCGTCGTGTGGTTCCCCACGCAGACTGCCAAAGTCGTTTGGCAGAATGCCTCATCGCCAGAACTTTCAAACAAGCACAAGGACATTGCTTGGCTGGCGGTGAGAGGGGCTCTGCCAGTGAGATCCTTTATGCATGCCCGGAATCTCTGCACCACCGCACGCTGCCCTCGAGGTGGCTGCGGGGGGGACGAGACTGTCGATCACCTCCTTCTGGAGTGTGCCTATGCGCAGGAGGTCTGGAGGGGGATGCAGTGGTATTTGTCGAGGTTCGTCCCGAGCAGCTCCGTGACGTAGGACTCCGTGCTCTACGGGCTGTTTCCGGGGACGCACACCGAGACCAACATCAACTGCGCCTGGAGGACCATCAATGCGGTGAAAGACGCTCTTTGGTCTGCCCGCAACTTGCTGGTCTGCCAGCTGAAAGAACTGACCCCGACCGAGTGTTGCAGACTGGCGCACTCCAAAGTCCAGGGCTACGTGCTGAGGGACGCGCTAAAGCTTGGGGCAGCCGCCGCCAAGGCGCGGTGGGGAAAGACCACCGTATCAGCCCCCTCGTCCAGAAAAGGGAAAAGAATCCTATCTGGTAACTGGGCCCAGCTGGCGCCTTCCCCAACTGGCCAGGGGGCCAACTGGGACTGTGCGGGGTGACGACTGCCGGGGCGGTTTCTTTGCTTTTTTTTTCTTTTTTTCTCTGTTTTGTCTTTTTTGCCTTTAGTTGGTGTACGTACCCCCTGGGTAACCCGGAGTGGCTTGCATGACTGGGTAGGTGTATAAATGTTTTATTTTTTGTACATTCTATGAATAAAGTATATTTTTTCAAATAAAAAAAAGTGACGAAACGTCTGAAAACTAACCTTCCAGCTCAGCGAGCAAACTCACATCCAGAACCTCAACCTGAGCTACAAATCTTCTCAAAACTCGCTAATTTGAAATATTTCTGATTCAGAATGGTATCAAGCACACCTTCCTATCACCATATCCCCCAGCACTGAATGGTGCTACATGAAAGAAGTGGTCTTTTCAGAATAATTTGCTAAATAACAAACTAGGCAGTATGCTGCAAATTTCTCAGTAGAAAATCTTCAGTTTGCTTACAAAATAACCCCATAGCCGACAATAGGCTGTTCACCTTAAAAGTTACTGCTCAAACACACTCTTGGGATGGGGTTTGAAACTTGAAAACTGACATCAGTTAAAAAAATGGAGAAAAGCAAGACAAAGTGAAAATGAATCATGATGCGCCTGTTATGAAACATAGAGAGAGAAACTGGAGGCTGGGAGAACATAGCAAGCCAAGCAGCATCTGGAGGAAAGGAGAAGTCAACATTTCAGGTATGACCTTTCTTCAGGACTGGAAACATAGAGAGCTCAGACCTGGTCAGAAAGCTATGGTTAAAAACAACTGAGATGAGAAGGAGTAGGTTGGAGTTGTTGCACAGGGATTTTATGTATTCAGATACACAATAAAGCTTAGAAACTGACTCCATCAGTGTCACATAGATCTTTTGCTTGAGGTTTTTAAACATGTTTGCAATCCAACTTGCTTAAACATAGTTTTAAGCAGTCTGTGTTCTGGGAATTTACGTACATATACATTTTCATTTTAACGTCTTAGTTGTCCTTTAAATGTATGTTGTAAGGTCTGAATATTTTATTTTATAGCCTTCTGTTGGATTGGTGCAAATAAAGTTAGTTCAATAATTGCTGTCTGCAGCCAAGCGTATGTTAGTCTTGGTCAGCACAAAATACAACATTAAGAAAATCGGTACGGCATTTGGATGGGCTGTAAAGAAATAGGATTTTCAGTGACAGCTGAGATGGAAAATGTTTGAAGATGGAGAAAGTGTCACAGAAGAATAAGAGGCAAAAGTGAAATGCTTTTGGCTGACTTTTTCCAGTATTTCCTGGTTTTGTTTCAGATTGCTAGAATATGTTGCTTCCTACTTGAATTTTGCACTGTGTCACGAGGTGGCAACAGCACAACGTTTGTGCAACTCATAGCATGGAAGTGGGGTCAGTGTGACCAAATGGTTTGATGTCCTGGCTTTAACTTCAGTTTTCATGAAGCCATGGGTTCAAATCCCACTACAGATAGTGTGGGGAAAAAGTCCTGGAGAAGGGTAGTACCTGAAACATTGACTTCTCTTTTCCTTCAGATGCTGCCTGGCTTGCTGTGTTCTTCCAGCCTTCTGTTTGTCTACAATGTTTCCAGTGGTGTCATGGAAAGTTTTAATTTTCACCTTGAATAAAAATGCTCTTGTGGTGCAGGGTTAGTGTGTCATGGCTTGATTTTTAAAAAATATTGAATGCTTTAATATTTTGCAGCTTGTTTTCTCTGCCTCACTTTCACCCAATAAGGTATAAAATCATAAAAGTCCTACAGCACGGAAACAGGCTCTTCGGCCCATGCCGACCATGTTCACAAACTAAACTAGTCCCACCTGCCTGCGCTTGGCCCATATCTGCCCAAACCTTTCCTATTCACATACATATCCTAAAGTCTTTTAAATGTTGTAACTGTACCTGTGTCCACTACTTTCTCTGACAGTTCATTCCACATACAAGCCACTCTCTGTGTGAATAAGTTGCCGTCATGCCCTTTCTAAATCTTTCTCCTCTCACCTTAAAAATATGCCCCCTAGTTTTGAACTTACCGCCTTAGGGAAAAAGATGCTTGTCATTCACTTTTTCTGTGCGCCTCATGATTTTATAAATTTCTATAAGGTCACCCCTCAATCTCTTTCATTCAAGAGATAAAAGTCCCAACCTTTCCAGTTTATTCATGTATCTCAAACTTTTCATTCCCGGCAACATCCTGGTAAGTCTTTTCTGAAACCTACCCAGTTTATTAATATCCTTCCTGTAACAGGGCGACTGGAACTGGGCACATTACTCCAGAAGAGGCCTCACCAATGTCCTGTATAACCTCAATATGACGTCCCAACTCCTACTCTCAAAGGCCTGAGCAATGAAGGCAAGTAAGCTAAACGTTTTCTTAACCACCCTGTCTACTTGTGATACAAATATCAAAGAATTATGTTCTTGAACTCCTCAGTCTCTTTGTTCTACAACACTACTCAGAGCCCTCACATTAATTGTACAAGTTGTGTCTTTGTTTGTTTTACCAAAATGTAATACCATAAATTTTTCCAAGTTAAACCTCATCGGCCACTCTTTAGCCCACTGACACAATTGAGCAAGATGTCTTGTGTTCTTAGATAACCTTCATCACTCTCCAGTATACCACAAATTTTGGTGTCATCTGCAAACTTACTAACCATACCTCTTATATGTTCATCAAAGTAATTTACATAAACGACAAACAGAAGTGAACACAGTACTGATCCCTGAGGAACACCAATCATGACTGGCCTCTAGTCTGAAAAATAACCCTTCATCACCACCCTCTATCTCCTATCATTAAACAAATTATATATCCACTTGGCAAACTGACCCTGAATCCCACATGATCTAACTTTACTAATTAGTTACCAAGTAGGATCTTGTCAAAGGCATTGATAAAGTCCAGTTAACCAACATTTACTGTTCTGCCCTCAATCTTTTTGGTTACTTCCTTAAAAATACTCAATCAATTTTGTGAGGCATGATTTTTCTTGCACAAATCCATACTGACTAACCCTAAAAATCCCTTGCCCGTCTAAATGCATGTAAATCCTTTTTTCCAGAATCACCTCCAACAGTTTACCCAGCACTGATGTCTGACTCGCAAGTCTATAGTTTCCAGGCTTCCCCTTACAGCCTTTGTTAAACAATGGCACAACATTAGTTACTCTCCACTCATTAAGCATTTCACCTGTGTTTAAAAATGTTACAAATATTTCTGCTAGCCCCCCGCAATTTCCTCCCTAACTTTTTCACAACATCCAGGGATATATTTGATCAGGTCCTGGAGATTTAGCTACTTTAATATTTTCTAAGACCACCAGCACCTCATTTTCTGTTGTGTGAACTGTTTTCAAAACATCAACATTTATTTCCTGAGTTCTCAAGCTTCCATTTCTTTCTCAACAGTAAAAACAGATGCGAAATATTCATTTCATATCTGTCCAAATACCTGAAGTTCAAACAAACACAACCTTGTTGAGCTTTAAGGAATCCTATTCTCTCTCCAGTTGTTCTCTTGCAGTTAATGTATTTGTAGAATCTTTAACCTTATTATCTTTAACCTTATCTGCCAAGGCTATCTCATATC